>NC_140167.1:212679009-213427892 GCF_963971535.1 Notolepis coatsorum
CATTAGAAAATCAGACTAAAATTCACATCAATCAAAACAAAACACACATTGTCCCACATAAGAGTATACAATATCCCATGAGTAGACAATATTCTAATGAGTATATGATAAAAAGAAAAGAAGAAAAAAAATATATCTTGTCCCCATTCTCACAACCCTACCACGACCTCATAGAAACTTGCAGTTGGTTCCCCACATCCTCATCCCCGGATGCCATCATGTCAGCAGAGTCCGGTGGCTCAGACACGGGGGACCCCAGCTGGACAGGAAAGAGACGGGAGGAGCCGCCCGGTGTATCCTCCAAGGGCTCCTCATTAGGCCGGTGCCTTGAGCACGGATCCTGCAGTCGCCTCGTGGGCATCCTCTCCATGCATCCCAACAGGGCCTCCAACTCGTCCATACCATACATACCACCCTCTCCATCACCTACACACCCAGCCTCCCCTCCATTCACCATCATCTGGTACCCAGCATCCCCTCCATTTCTGTATTTACAGTGTAATTAGACAATAATATGCGAACAACTTGAAACACACTTGGATTCCATTCATACTAGTCAGATGTCTCTGTGTAGACACAGGCCGCCCATGAAACGTCTCTGTGTAAACATACAGTAGGGCTCCATGAAACAGTTCTAGACACAGGTGCATGATGATATCAGAAGCATGCAAAAGCCCACCCACACACCAACACATACACTTTAACACACACACAAGCACACATCACGCAGACACCAATGCACACACATAGAGAGATACACACCCCCCCCCCCCTTTTTTGTTCACCTAGACATGCAAACTCCATGTCTCTCACTTTAGCACACACACACACCGACACACACACACTCACACACACACACACCAACACACATGCACACACACAAATTATATGCCGTCATCTCAGACATCAATGCACACACATAGAGAGACATACACACCCCCCCCTTTTTTGTGTCTCACTTTAGCACACACACACACCGACACACACACACTCTAACACACCAACACACACACACACACACACACACTCTAGCACACTAACACACATGAACACACAGAAAAGCATCTGATAAGGAGAGCGGAGGAATCAGCCCCTCCTTTCCCCCATCTAAGCAAACACCAGCACACACACACCACACAGACATCAATGCATACACACCGAGAGAAATACACACACCATCTGATAAGGAGAGCGGAGAAATACAGCCCCTCCTCTTCCCCATCTAAGCAAACACCAGCACACACACACACACACACGGACACACCACACAGACATTCATGGATACACACAGAGAGGGATACACACACCATTCTGACGAGAAATGTATAAATGATGTGACGATGTATTGACGAAACCACCACTTGGCACTGGCTCGCTCGGTGTGCGGAGGTGCGTGGTCCGGATTGTGATCTACTTGTGCTGTGACGGTTCAGTAAAACTCTGCAGACTGCCATCTGACTCTGTCTCACTCTCTGTTCACCTCGCCGACATTCAATAAAAGAACTATGAGGGAATTCCTTTCACCACCAAACTAAATAAGCCAGCACGTCCAGTGCGTGCTTTAACCGGTTAACCTGCAATGAGTCTCCTGGCCATTTTAGTTTTCGTTTTTTGAGGACTGCATACTTTTTTTGCAAACCAAAACAACATTTATACTTTATATTTATAGCACATGCATGAGCCTGGTCTCTTTTTGAAAGATGACATTCTGAGGTTTCTGATTCCAGAAAAAGAATCAATCTTACAAATCCATACGGACCCATAGCCTGAAGCCTTATGTAGTACATGTCCAAGTTTCATAAAGATCCTTTCATAAATGAGTGATTAGGAGTGATTTTGGTAAACTGTGCAAAAGAAAAACTGAGTTTTCTCATAGACTTCAATTCATTCGGCTGTTTTTCTCTTCCTGTTTTCGCTCGTTAGGTATTTTACCCAGCTGTTTTACTTCTCTCTTGTGTTATTATAAATGAAAACAAATCTCCATAGTGGACCTTTATGCCAAATAACCGTAAGATCACATATTTGAATATGGAAATAGTTTATACCCACAAGTTGTAAGCCTTGTAGATGTAAAATATGTATTTTACAATGGTTTCATTATGTTACTCAAAATATGATGCTTATCATGAGAGGCCCTACCACTGTGACCAATGTGGGAAGGGCTTCAGTCACTCTGGAAATGGTTCAAATGTACAGTATTTTTCAGACCATGTGCTATCAGAGGCCAGTCTTATTATTCCATTTATTTTTTGGACCATGCTTTACCTCTGTCTATTTGATGACTGTATGCAAATAAAAAAGTATTACATCAATACTGTCCTGTCAGTGTTATTTTTAGATTAAGTATTTAACATTCTCTATTGACCATTTTCACCAAATGCCTGTATGTCTTCAGGGTGAAGAGAATTTGTCACTACAGAATGAGATACACTCTGCCTTCCTAGGACAGGTGAAGGACTTGTTAAGCCTCACATTTATTCATTAATGATATGTTCTTCCATTGAAAAGTATCAACTCCCCACTACCCACTTTCAAAAACACTCAAACAACACCTACGGGAGACTGCAATTCGAAACTGGCCCCTGTACATGTCCTAACCCTACCACCTGATTGATTGAATTGATTGAAAAGTTTATTAACAGATTGCAGAATGGGTACAGTACAGTACAGCTCAATAAATACAATTGTTAAGGGGATGCAGACCAGAGAAAGACTTTCGTCTTGTTTACATCAGGGTCCCCCATTTTCAATTCATCATAACATATATGACATACATGACTGCTACATCTATACATTTATGACATATCAGATTTGCAAATACAGTACTGTTTGTGATACATAAGTGTCCAGAAAAAGAGTATATACATTTGGCGTAGAAACTGTACATTGGAGGAGGTTGGTTGGGTGGGGTTGGGTGGGTTGGGTGAGGGCTGTACATTGGAGGTGGGGGGGGGGGGGGGTTGGGTAGGGGACACACACACATTTTACACTGTACATTGGAATATTGACAAAGCCTTACTTGGTCATTTACTGTACAACTGGGTTAGGACATTTGTAGGGGCCAGTTTCGAATTGCAGTCTCACGTAGGTGTTTTTTGAGAGTGTTTTTGAAAGTGGGTAGTGATTCACATTCCTTTACAGCTTTAGGTAGAGCGTTCCACATTGATGTGGCATAATTGCGAAACGTGTTTAGTCCCTTGTTTGAGCCGAATCTGGGTTTTACATGATTTGTGGAGCTCCCTCTGGTGTTGTGATCGTGGTATTCACTGACCTTTGGGAAGTATTTTGACATGTACATGGGTACCTTGGTCGTGTAGTGTATCTTGTAGACCAGGCCCATTGCAAGTTGCTGTACTCTGTCGTCTACTCTAAGCCATCCTAGGTTGTCAAAGTGGGCAGGGGTGAGGTGGGTTCTAGGAGTCAGGTCAAGTAGTAGTCTGACTAGCTTGTTTTGTGATGTTTGTAATTTTGTTTTAAGCGCCTTTGAGGTGCTTTGGTACCATGAGGTGCAAGCATAGTCATAGTACGTGACTCCGTGGCACCAGTTCCATTAGTGAGGAAGGGGGGGGGGGGGGGTATATTGACGAGGCTTCACAACAGAGGTTCAAAGATAACTTCACATGTATTGGCTATTTGTTCCTTTATATTGCTTTATCCATCCTCTCTCTCTCTCTCTCTCTCCTCTCTCTTCTCTCTCTCTCTCTCTCTCTCTCTCTCACACATATATTGTGTTTGAGGGAAAGAAACCTGTACTGCTTGTAGTTTTTATTTTCACTTTGTGCCGCTTGATTTGATTGTATTTCATAGTGTTTTTCAGAGATGGAAGTAACTTTTTTCCCCCAGTTTTGCACAATAAATGTTCTTAATACTATGTGAAATATGTCCTAGTAATACAAGAGTACAACAATAGCTGCCATACCAGTGTTTTACCCCTTCAGAAGCATTTATATAGAAATTTTAAGATGAATGAATATACCGTTATCGTCTATGCTTCAAATTATACCGTGATATAGATTTTAGACCATACCGTCCAGCCCTTCCACGTCACATCACAGCCGGGCAGATTCACAGACTGAGGCCCCGTTTAGACGGAAACGCTAGCAGGTGAATCCGCGATGTGCCTTTCGTTTATACGGAAACGGCGTTTTTACGGGGTGAACCCGCAAAAAAGTGAGACTACCTTCCAGGGTTGAATTCCTAGAAACGCAAAAGCTTTGCGATCTCGTCTAAACTATCAAAACGTATAAATCTGTTAAAACGATGACGAAAGGGTTGTCACGGCTCTGGTCGCGCGTACTGCTTACGTCACAGGTAGCAGGTATGCGCCAGTAGCCGAGACGTAAACTAAGCAAGTATGTCTGACTTATATCAACGGAGATCACCTGAAGGCTACATTGGCAGTACTTTTAACCCTTTCACTGCCACACGAGTCACACGACAGAAGGTTAACCCTTTACTATCACACAACCGGCTGTCGTGTGGCAGTGAAAGGGTTAAATACACAAGAATCTGTCCCGCGGCGTGAGTGGACCCACTGTCTGTGAGTGACTCTGCTTTTGTGCAATCACATTCCCCATCCACAGTCTGCGAATCAGAGGCAGAGTAGGGCGGGTCTTCACAGCACGTCATGTGACATGCGCCAATCGTGTGACAGTGGGGCTCCGTCGTCTCGAGTCGTTACAGCGTCGTCTGCACGCAGAATTCCATCCCAAAACGCTCGTCTAAACGTAAAATTAAAAGTGAAACCGCAAGATGACTTTTGCGGTTTCTGTTCACAAAACGCTCGTCTAAACGGGGCCTGAGATTAACTTTATATCTCCCGGGCGACTGCGTTTCATGTACTTTTATTTTTATTCAAAACCATTTCATATGATCTAAACATGAAAACATGTTTTTTTATAAACGTGTAAAGTTTGCATCAGAATGGCTTCTTCTTATTCTGCATGGTGTGCTCCCAGCATGCAACGCTGCCTCTGTGATGTTTACACGTTTATAAAAAATTAAAATTAAATTTGTATTAACACAATCACGTATCTCTGTCCGAAACTCTAGTGCAACTGTGAGTACCTTTGAAATAGCCTAGTCTGACGTTAAAGGGATATTTCACTTTATAACTTGTCAACATTTAGCCCCTTTCGTGACTGCGAGCGAGCCTGGGTCTCTACCGCAGTCACTCTCACCTAGACTGCGACCATTTTCAATTTAAGGTACCAAGCGTGATCACGGGGCTCGCGGTGGGTCAAAAATATATCATATATGAATTTCAAAGATATGTGTTTAACACAGCTTTACAGTGGGGTCTGGAAGCTCGGAGTTGCTAATAAACAGTTTAAATCATTGTTACAAAACGAGTGGTACTTACAGAGCGAGCCGTCTATTTCCACCATTGGTGTCACCGCGTATGCGCACCAGGCATTTGGCTGCCTGGTGCGCATGCGCCAATGGTACCAATGGTACCACTCGTTTTGTAACAATGATTTAAACTGTTGTAAACGTATGTATTCCTTCACACTCTTATCTTATGCAACTCATTCACTCCACAAACTGAAATATACATTGATACTCTCCTCTAAACTGTAACCCCCTCTCTATCACAGAATTTTTGGATGTTACCCGGGAGTGAATTGTTTCGTGCTTTAAACATGATTTGAGCAGTCTTAAATTCAGCCAGGTCCCTGAGTTTCATGGCATGTGATTTAAATTCAGCCAGGTCCCTGAGTTTCATGGCATGTGATTTAAAAAAAAAAATTTGTTTGTGTGTTCGAGATATCCTACCTTACTGGGGGGTCGGAAACTCAAGATTAGCCACTTGCAGACGGCAGGGAGAGGTGCGGGGTGTGACGTACTGTATATTTTTGTTGACTAAATATTTCAGTTGATATATTTTCTCATTTCAATGTCACAGTATGACATCGATCTCCAAAATAAGGGAAAACAATTCTTTTTTTTGGGCCAGGGAGCCGCTGCTGATTGGCTAAAGAGCCGCATGCGGCTCCGGAGCCGCAGGTTGCCGACCCCTGGTCTAGGGAGTCCTGGGCCCTCATTCATCAATGTGTGCGTAGAACATGTTCTATTTCCACAGGTAAGCACGGAATGTAGAACCAGTGTACGCACAGGGAAGTCGGGATTCATCACACGTGCGTACGCAGGCTCTACGCACACCTGTCATGATGAATCCCACCTTGGCTCTGCGCAGAGGCTCGTGCACACTTTCACGTATTTGCATACCAAAACCGCCCCGACCAACCAAATATGGTCAGGCCCTCCCCTTCAAATACCATGAGGGAATCCCTGTGCGTGGAATGTTGGAGGATGGCCAAGCGAACAAAAAAGAGGAATTATACAGACACTGAGGTGGAAGTCCTCGGAACGGAGGTGGATGCCAGGGCGGGGGTACTCTTTGGGTCCCTCAGCCTTGGCATCACCACCAAGAGGAAGACTGCTGCGTGGGAGGCAGTCACCGACGCCGTCAATTCTATCTCCCCGCAGCAGAGAACCATAGCGGAGACCCGCAAGAAATGGTTTGACGTCAAACTGACGGCCAAGAAGCGCCTGGCCGATCACAGGCGGAATGCCAGTGCGACTGGTGGGGGGCAGGTATGTCGTATGTCAATCATTATATTATCATTATTATGATATATCTGTTATGATGAATTGAAAATGGGGGACCCTGATGTAAACAAGACGAAAGTATTTATCTGGTCTGCATCCCCTTAACAATTGTGTGTATTGAGCCGTACTGCATTGTACCCATTCTGCAACCTGTTAATACAGTCTTTCAATCAATTCAATTCAGAGTCAGAGTGAGCTGTCCCCGCTGGACATGAGGATAGCCAGCATCATCGGGGACGAGGCGGTGGTTGGCATTGAACGCACCACCGACATCGACACCTACGATGTGGCTGGGCCATCCAGCCAACAGGTGGAAGGTAATAATATAATATACACTTCATTTGTATAGAACCTTTCATACAGGAATTGTCACATCAGTAAAGAAGACTGGCATAGAAATAACGTTGTCGTCAACGATTTTATTGAGGAACATGACAAGAATCTCTTCATTTATTTGAAACAATATTCAACCGTATGGTTCCGAACCTTGCTAGCAAACAAATAAAACGTTATTAAATTGCCTATTCATTCCACAGACAACTCGGCTGAGTTGACCATCAATCCCATTCCCGATCCCGTCGACACCCAGGAGGAGCAGGAGGCGTCCTGCAGCCGACCCCCTTCGGCGCGCAGGGGGCTGTAGGATAATAATAGTATTCAAATAGGAATAGAGTCAAATGACTTGTTCACTCAGAGGGTCCAGATAATAAGGTTTATTAACCAGATCAAATCAAATCAATACAACAATAGAGAGTATGGCTGGAGATCTTACCTAAACAGACCAGCTCCGTCAGTCAGGTAAAAAGATCTTGTTCCCCAGTTGGGGGAGCAGTTAAGTAACAGGTGAACAATGGGGGGAGTGGGGGAAGGGGAGGGGAGGAAGGGGGCGTAGTTCATACATATATTCCACAGGGCAGAGGGCCCACCCGGACCCGGTCGTCCTTACGGGGGCCGTCCTCGACAACCAAGAGACCACCATCACCCTCCTGAGCGACATGAGCTGGGGGAGCTCCAGGAGCTGCGTCAGCAGCACGAGGGGCTGTGTGTGGCGCCGTGTCCCATCCCCGACTACATCCCCGCTGGCACCATGCCCTCACGCTCCCAGATGGCAGAGCTCAGGCGGCACATCTCCACACTGACCACGGAGAAGAAGGTGAAGCTGGAGGAGGCGGTGTCCAGACTGAGGCTGGAGCTGGGGAATATGTGGGACCTCTGCTCCTACAGTGAAGAGCAGAAGGAGGCCTTCAAGCCACACTTCTGTGACACCAGCTTCACTGAGGAGCTGCTGGTGCTCCATGAGGCTGAACTGCTGCGGGTCCAGACATTTAATAACGAAGCCAGACCCATACTGGACACTCTGCAGCGCTGGGAGAAGAACTTCGCTCTCTCTAAGGACTTTGAGAAGAGTGCCAACGACCCCAGACATTACTCCAACCGCGGGGGCACTCTTCTCAAGGAAAACAAGGAGAGAGCGAAGGTTAAAAAGATTCTCCCAACGCTGCAGGAGGAGCTTCGGTTGGCGTCAGAGCTATGGCTGGCCAGCCATGGCTCTGCCTTCCAGGTGAGGGGTGAGGAGGTCATGGCCTACATCGGCAGACAGAGGGAGGAGAGGGGGAGGGAGAAGACTGCCAAGAAAGGGACAGGCGCACTTTTACCTGGCAGGTTAAAGCCGCTCTGTTACAAGGTTACAGAACCCTATCACTCTTTTCACTAAATGGCAATAATGCAGAAAATTCGGGGCTAAATCCACAAAGAATGGATTGCACGGAGCAAGTTGCACCCTTACTTAAAATTCATTATGAATTGAAAATGGGGGACCCTGATGTAAACAAGACTAAAGTCTCTCGTCTGCATCCCCTTAACGATTGTGTGTATTGAGCCGTACTGTATTGTACCCATTCTGCAACCTGTTAATAAAATTTTCATTCAATCACCGTGCAGATTGATTGATTGAATGAACATTTTATTAACAGATTGCAGAATGGGTACAGTACAATGCATTTCTCTACACTGAGCTGAAATTAAACTATTGCACATAAATTAGGTAAATAAATATTTACAACACATAAATTAACTTATTTACAATTATACATACAGTAGTGACAACACACATATGAACTATTTACAATACAGGGAGGCACATACAACACTCGTAACTATTTACAACCAGCGTCGGAGCGAGCACGCTCAAGTTGTTCTGACCGGTCTGAGGGCTCGGAGTGCAGACTGGACACTCTGACCGGTCTGAGGGCTCAGAGTGCAGACTGGACACTCTGACCGGTCTGAGGGCTCAGAGTGCACACTGGACACTCTGACCGGTCTGAGGGCTCAGAGTGCACACTGGACACTCTGACCGGTCTGAGGGCTCGGAGTGCAGACTGGACACTCCGACTGGTCTGAGGGCTCAGAGTGCAGACTGGACACTCTGACCGGTCTGAGGGCTCAGAGTGCACACTGGACACTCTGACCGGTCTGAGGGCTCGGAGTGCAGACTGGACACTCTGACCGGTCTGAGGGCTCAGAGTGCAGACTGGACACTCTGACCAGTCAGTTTATCAGAGCGGAGCAGATTTTCAGAGTGAATTTATTAACCTGTTAAGCTGCAGGGTCCCCTTATAAGTCAGTTTTAAAGTCGTAGTGAAGATTGATTTATATGAAAACCAATTTATGTATAATTTAGCTAGCTCGCTAACGTTACTGTGATTAAAGCAAGCTTTAATAAAAAAATATATATTTAAAAAAAAAAATCTGGAGGGGGGGGGGGCATACATTTTTCTTTAATATGTATATATCGTGGATGACTGTATAGTAAAAGTCCATACCCTTGCATGGATCTTTGATGGTAGACCTTCATATTGGGTATACCTCCCAGCCCTAATTCAACGTGTGTCTTTGTGACTCCTGCAGACTGCCAAGAAAGGGGCGGCCACTGGAGTGAGAGCCCATGGGGGTGCGTGCGGACACACGTCTGCCAAGACCAGAAAGGTACACTTGTCCTTTCCGTGTTCATGTGTACTGTGTTGCTACTGTCGGATTTGGCCAGTTGTTGTAAGAATCCCTGCTCAAGAGCAGATGGAAAACAGGTTGGGCTATAGTAGTATATAGACATGGCTACAGTAGAGCAACTGAATGTTTTTATACCTTATTATTTATGTCTGTTTAACGGTGTGATATTAAATATTCAGGGATGATGTGGTTTGTGTATGGGTGACCAAAAGGCAAAGTGAAAGTTAATAAACAAGAAAAAAAAAAAAAAAAAAAGGACGAAGGAGAAGGGAAGAAAGAAACTCAAGGAGGGTCTCTGGACCCAGATCACACATACAAGCCTTAGTCAGCATTTATCGTCTTTGAGTAGGAATGACCTGTTTATGCCTGTTTAAGGGAGATACACAATCAGCCTTTGTATCAAATACCTAGAAAACAACAGTAGGGGAACCAGACAACTAACCATGATACCCATGTAAATATTTATGTGCACTGTTTTTTCTTTTTGTTTTTATTGTGATGCTAGTTTCTTTATTTTTTATTATTTATTTTTTGTAAGTGCTGTCTGTCTAAAAACTGTTAATAAAAATTTAAGTTTAAAAAAAAAAAAATGGGGGACCCTGATGTAAACAAGACGAAAGTATTTATCTGGTCTGCATCCCCTTAACAATTGTGTGTATTGAGCCGTACTGCATTGTACCCATTCTGCAACCTGTTAATACAGTCTTTCAATCAATTCAATTCAGAGTCAGAGTGAGCTGTCCCCACTGGACATGAGGATAGCCAGCATCATCGGGGACGAGGCGGTGGTTGGCATTGAACGCACCACCGACACCGACACCTACGAAGTGGCTGGGCCATCCAGCCAACAGGTGGAAGGTAATAATATAATATACACTTCATTTGTATAGAACCTTTCATACAGGAATTGTCACATCAGTAAAGAAGACTGGCATAGAAATAACGTTGTCGTCAACGATTTTATTGAGGAACATGACAAGAATCTCTTCATTTATTTGAAACAATATTCAACCGTATGGTTCCGAACCTTGCTAGCAAACAAATAAAACGTTATTAAATTGCCTATTCATTCCACAGGCAACTCGGCTGAGTTGACCATCAATCCCATTCCCGATCCCGTCGACACCCAGGAGGAGCAGGAGGCGTCCTGCAGCCGACCCCCTTCGGCGCGCAGGGGGCAGAGGGCCCACCCGGACCCGGTCGTCCTTACGGGGGCCGTCCTCGACAACCAATTGACCACCATCACCCTCCTGAGCGACATGAGGGACGAGCAGAGGCTCACACGCCAGACTCTGACCCAGCTGGTCGCGGTCCTGACTGGCCAGTCTGTCGGGCATCCTCCTGAAACTCACAGAAAACAGGGACCAATAAATACCGTAACCACTTTTGGCGTTGGTGTCATTATTATAATCAGATCATCATTAGCTGGATGAATGCCTTTTCTCGTTCCGTTCTTTTGAAGTTTGATTGATACCCTGCATGCACGGTAAACTGAGTGTCATCTGGTCACCTTTAAACTGTCAGCTACTTCCATTCAACTATAACTGTACAATGCAATTCAAAAATGGTTCCAATTCATTAATCAGCTCAATTCGATTTCAAACAACAGTATTTTCTTTTTATGTACAGGTTACTAATGATTACTTAATTAATATGAATTGACACAAATCGCAGTTCTTCCAGTGCATGGGGTAGACTCACTCAAAACTGCTCTATGAGCCCAGCTCTTGTCAGCATTCCAGTGGCGTTTGGAGGTGGCTCTTCCACGTCTGGCATGGGGTCGTCAGGTAGTTCTGGGTCTAGCAGCGGGATGCCATGCCTGATGGCCATGTTATGGAGCACACTGCAGGCCACGATGATGTTGCAGACCTTTTCAGGCCGGTACTGCAGTGTGCCCCCCGTGCCAGACAGGCAGAGCCACCGACCCTTCAGGAGACCAATTGCACGCTCCATGGTGACTCGTGTGCGTGCGTGCGTCCGGTTATAGGTGCCCTCCTGTTGGGTGGTGGGGTTGGTCAGCGGCGTCATCAGCCATGGCTTCAGTGGATAGCCACGATCCCCTGCATTAAAAGAGATATAATTTAATTACAGATACCAGTAATAACATTACGATTTGATTCAATATAGGCCTAAATGTGTAACACTCACCAATAAGCCACCCGTCTTCAACAACCCCAGCCTGGAGACGAATGCCCACAGAGCTGTTCTGCACCACAAACGAGTCGTGGGTTCCTCCTGGCCACCGGGCAACGACATTTAGGAGTGCCAAACGGGCATCGCAGATCACTTGGACATTTACCGAGTGGAACCCCTTCCTGTTAACGTAATTGAATTCATTTTGTGATGGTGTTTTGATGGCGTGATGTGTGTGCAGTCTATTGCTCCAATTATGTTGGGGAAACCGGCGATGGCGTGGAAAGCCCTCTTGACCTCGACCTGCTGTGCGTGTGTGTATGGGAATTTGATGTAGTCGGGGATTAGGGACATGATGGCATCCAACACTGTGGGCATGATCCTGCTGAGTGAGGGTTGGGAGATGCCCGAGCGATCTGTGATCTCCCGCTGGAACGTCCCGGTGGCCAAGAATCCCAGGGTGGAGAGGACTTGGGTGTGGACGGGGATGGCATGTGTGCGCCTTGTTCGGCGCTCCAATAAGGGTCCCAGATTCTGGCACAGGTCAAGCAGGATTGCCCTGGGGAAGCGGAACCTGCTCATGAGCCACTCTGTGCTCTCGGCAAACAGGTCTGCCCCGTCCCTGAAGACGCGCTCCCTGTGGAGCGCACCATGGGCATGGCCCATTCCCAAATCGTGCAACAATGCAAGGACTGCGTTATCCATGGTGAATAGGATCTGAAATCCATGTTCCAGATGTAATTTATAGGGTTTGCCGACGATTACACTCATGTCGCCAATTTAATTAATTACGGGTCATACAGAACACCTGGGTATATTGTAACTGTTGATTGATTTTCTTTCGATCTGCGCTCCAATTGGGTCGTTGTTGGTCAGGGACGATTCTAGCCACGCATGGCTTCAGTGGATAACCGTGATCACCTGCATTTAAGTGATATTTTGATGACAGATATAATAACATTACAATTTAATTAAATGAGATTAGGCCTGGGTCATGCGTTCCTTATCAGCCAACAACGTATTGGCCAAATGCAACGTTAACCATCCTGCATCCTACATTCAGAAATTGATGCTGTTTAGGGTTTGACAATAATTACACTAATATCGCTATTTCACAATGAACTATGATGAATCACGGGGGTCATACAGAACACGCGCCAGTGTCTTTATTTCCGCCTTGAAACTAATGCAGGACTGAGGAGTCCTTATGCGTAGTAACGATATTCTACCACTGGGCGTCAGGTAAGTGTGCTCTGACCTGTGCGTAGATGTAAGCACGGAGTCAAGTTCAAATCGAAATTGATGAATCCCACTCTTTGCTTAGAAATGATCGTACGCACAGGGTAAGCACAGATCTGTGCGTAGAACACGTTGATGAATGAGGGCCCTGAAGTCTAACAGATGCTTCCTCCGTCACATAGGAGACAGCCAGCAACCTCTTTTCACCTGCTAGCGCGGACTCTCATTGGTGAAGTGTAACGCGTGGGAGGTCGCACTACCTTCAACATATCCCCTTTTTTTTTTAAACTTTCTTTTTTAGCGTTTATCGCTTTTCTGGTCAAGCATGACCGACAGAAACAGGTTGAAATGGGATGTAGAGCAGGGGAAGACATTCTGAGAAATGACGGCGGGTCCGGGAATCGAACTCGTGTCCCCCAGATCCGTGACGAGCACGGTTTTCCCCGACGCAGAAATAGCGCCGAGATATGCGGTGAGCTACGGGAGCTCCCCAACATATCCCTTCTTTGCTGTGCAGGCGCCCTGACCGACCTGTAGGAGTCGCTGTTTACAACGACCAGAATACCACCCACCGGCTTCCTTCCCGCTGACTCTGCCAATTGAGCCAGTATGATGGCCGGCCAAGCCGGAGGCAACGCTGACAGCCGGATTCAATACCGGTTTTTCTTGCGTTGGTGACAAGCACTTAGACCGCTGCGCCACCCAACCTTTTTATTTAACTTTCTTTAATTAATAGCTCATCAGTTTTAATACTATAATATTAGTGTAGCCTAATCTTTAGAATCTGCAACTGTGAAGAAAAACCCCATTGGTTTAAACAGAATGAATAGACAAAAAAAAAATATGGGATATTTTTTTAATAAAAAATTCAAATGTTTATTTAGAAGAATGCCAACGTAACGAACGAAGGTCCGAACGGTCAAACGTTTGGGCTCAGCCCTGGCTCGTATCCACATCGATTTCCAGAAATTATAAAGCAATCTGAGCCAATCACGGACTGTGTTCTAACTGCTGTTTGTCCTGCAGTGCAATGCAGCCCCTGATTGGTCCGTGAAATACTCTGCTCTGGCATCACAGTAATGGTGTCTCCCAATTCCCAAAGCAACGAGCGGTAACGTTAAAGTTGGTCATATCAACTATAAAAATAAAAACAATTTCCTATAATGCACATGAATATTTTCATTGGGCTATATCACAAAAAAGGCCCATCACCTCTTTCTCATTACTGTGTAGTGAGGTTTTATGCTTTTTAATGGAAATTTATTTATTTATGCAGGATTTCACTGTCATAATTTTATCACTCTAGCCCCACAATTATTTATTTAGTTTTGATTTGTGGTCCTGTCCATCCAGTGACGAAGTGGCCAACTCTCTGGTGACGGCGATCGATTTGACCATGGCACGGCATCGGCCTGAATGAAGATGAGAGGCTGCATGATGTCTGGGACGGCATCGGCCTGAATGAAGATGAGAGGCTGGAGAGGCTGCATGATGTCTGGGACAGCATCGGCCTGAATGAAGATGAGAGGCTGGAGAGGCTGCATGATGTCTGGGACGGCATCGGCCTCAATGAAGATGAGAGGGTGGAGAGGCTGCATGATGTCTGGGACGGCATCGGCCTGAATGAAGATGAGAGGCTGGAGAGGCTGCATGATGTCTGGGACGGCATCGGCCTCAATGAAGATGAGAGGCTGGAGAGGCTGCATGATGTCTGGGACGGCATCGGCCTGAATGAAGATGAGAGGCTGGAGAGGCTGCATGATGTCTGGAACGGCATCGGCCTGAATGAAGATGAGAGGGTGGAGAGGCTGCATGATGTCTGGGACGGCATCGGCCTGAATGAAGATGAGAGGCTGGAGAGGCTGCATGATGTCTGGGACGGCATCGGCCTGAATGAAGATGAGAGGCTGGAGAGGCTGCATGATGTCTGGGACGGCATCGGCCTCAATGAAGATGAGAGGCTGGAGAGGCTGCATGATGTCTGGAACGGCATCGGCCTCAATGAAGATGAGAGGCTGCATGATGTCTGGAACGGCATCGGCCTCAATGAAGAGGAGAGGGTGGAGAGGCTGCATGATGTCTGGTACGGCATCGGCCTGAATGAAGATGAGAGGGTGGAGAGGCTGCATGATGTCTGGGACGGCATCGGCCTGAATGAAGATGAGAGGCTGGAGAGGCTGCATGATGTCTGGGACGGCATCGGCCTCAATGAAGATGAGAGGCTGGAGAGGCTGCATGATGTCTGGGACGGCATCGGCCTCAATGAAGATGAGAGGCTGGAGAGGCTGCATGATGTCTGGGACGGCATCGGCTTGAATGAAGATGAGAGGCTGGAGAGGCTGCATGATGTCTGGGACGGCATCGGCCTGAATGAAGATGAGAGGCTGGAGAGGCTGCATGATGTCTGGAACGGCATCGGCCTCAATGAAGAGGAGAGGGTGGAGAGGCTGCATGATGTCTGGGACGGCATCGGCCTCAATGAAGATGAGAGGCTGGAGAGGCTGCATGATGTCTGGGACGGCATCGGCCTCAATGAAGATGAGAGGCTGGAGAGGCTGCATGATGTCTGGGACGGCATCGGCCTCAATGAAGATGAGAGGCTGGAGAGGCTGCATGATGTCTGGGACGGCATCGGCCTGAATGAAGATGAGAGGCTGGAGAGGCTGCATGATGTCTGGGACGGCATCGGCCTGAATGAAGATGAGAGGCTGGAGAGGCTGCATGATGTCTGGGACGGCATCGGCCTGAATGAAGATGAGAGGGTGGAGAGGCTGCATGATGTCTGGGACGGCATCGGCCTGAATGAAGATGAGAGGCTGGAGAGGCTGCATGATGTCTGGTACGGCATCGGCCTCAATGAAGATGAGAGGCTGGAGAGGTTTTGAGGGTGCCCCTACAAGTTCATGATGTCTGCCAATCGTGTCAGCCTTCTCTGCCTCGACCCCTCTGGGTGGGTTTTTTTTTGGTGGAGCCTTGGTCATGCAACTACGCCCCTTCCGCCGGGGCAGCTGTGTTCAGCTGTCCTTTCTGGCGCCTGTCTCATCCGCAGTCTCCGGGCTAGGGTTCACAGCCTGTTGCCTGGTTTTCCTCGGTGCGCTGTCTGCTTCCGTTGGTTAACCTTTTTTTGTGCTTACGGCCATGCTGACTGCCTGTTGCAGGGTCAGGCAGTGTACTATCGGGGAGGACGGGGCCCGCTCGGCTGAGGGGCCTTTGTCCGAATACGCTGGTGATGTGGGGGGCGGGGCACTGCGTGCCCACCTGGTGGGGTCTTGATGCTGGCATCATGGACTTCTCCGGGCCCCCGTTCCAGGGGGTCCAGTCCCTTTGGTGGGTCTGGGTCTTCCTTCGCGCTCCGGCCTTGCCACGGGGTTGGGTTTGCCCTTGACCCCGTGATTCTGGGGGCAGTAACGAGGTTGTTTCCTCCGTTCGTTCCCGGGTGGCATGCGGGTTGTGCGTGTGTGTAGTCGTGGGGTCAAGCCACGGTCTGCTCACCCTGTGCGTTGAGTTGCTTGAGTGCCTCTTCGCACGGTCGGGTCCGTCGCCCTCCCGGTAAACCTCTAATAGGGGGGGGTGCCCTCCATTAGGGGGGGTCGGGGGGGGCTCGGCCCTCCCTGTTCTGTTGGTTGTGGGGGGCCTTCAGCGGGGTGTATTTGTCGGCCAGTGGCTCCGCTTGGCCTCCCTTTGTGCATGAGTGATGCCAAGCGGAGCCCCTTAATGATACAGAACGATAGGTTATGACTATAACCAAGTTCTGTTAATTAGGGGTGACGCTTGGCATCCGACGCCGCTGCAGCCCTTGACCTCACCTTGTGGTGAAAGCTTGGGTAGGAGGAGAGCAGGTGACCACACACCTGCTTATGAAGGTAAGCTGATGAGGGGTGTGGTCAGACTAATACTGGTATTAAAGGTACATTTGTGGAATTTATTCAGTGCGCGTGCACGTATGCGAGGGAGTGCATGAGTGATGCCAAGCGTCACCCCTAATTAACAGAACTCGTTAACTTGTGTCTTGTTTTCCCCATGAATGCAGTATAGCAGGCTCTTTCTTTTTTGGTGCCTCTGAATGAAAACGCTCTTCTTTTGTATTTCCACCAGACTAGATGCTTTGGAACATCTAACCTCTTCTTCATGCATCCATGATGAAACATAATACCGATAATCTAAATTTGATTTGAGAACAGTAGCTAGTCCATTACGAAGCATTTTGGAAATGACACCAGACTACCCTGAAACTACTCATATTCACGACGGTATAAAACGGAAATGTATGGATGGAAAAATTATCTGTTTTTTGCATCTTGACCGGAAGAAACTCAATGACAATCGACTAACATTAGATCCATAGCTATAATATAGCTTTAGGCCTGCAAACACAGCCACGTATCCCCATGTTAAAAGGCGCTGGCCTTTCAACAGTAACAGTAAACGGCGCCATCTGGCGCTGATAGTGGTAATAGGCGTCTTTGTTTACGGTTAGCACTGATACAAAGTAAAATAGTTAGTAAAATAGAATAAAATAATGCAATAGTGCATTGCAATGAAATAGTTATCATCGTATTTTTTCGGGAGGCCGGTAAGGAGTGCATTACAGTAGTCGAGTCGGCTTGAGATAAAGGCATGGATCTGGTTTTCAGCATCCTTTTGATTTATAAATGGCCGTACTTTAGCTATGTTTCTAAGGTGGAAGAATTATGTTTGTCAACTTGTTGATTGTGATTTAAAGCTTAGGTCTGAGTCTACCATAACACCAAGACTTAACTCACTCAAATACAGTTAGCAGCTGGATAGACTACAGATGGAAATTAGCTTCTGCTAAATCTGGTGCAAACATATTTTCATGTAACAATGATTAATTGTCAAAAAAAATTAAAAATGTATATATATATACCTGTATTTGTTTCAACTGTAGCGGGTACCAGGCTTTTATTGAAAGGAGGCATGTATAAGAGAGAGGCCTATATTTCTAATTTTCAAACTGATCATAATGAATAAATCAACATTTTGTGTCCGTTTGAACCCAGTAAAATGTACTGGGTTAATTTATTGAAACAAAGTACTGTATGAAATAGTAAACAGTGCAATTACAGGTGGTCACTGGTCATTTCAACGAAGTGAACTCAAGTAACTTTACCTGAGGCCATTGCGGTGTAGAAACTTCTCCAGCCAACCTTTATTGGCCACAGACGCCTTGCCTCCATCACTCACTGTTGGCTAGATTTCCATTGCTTTTCTTATCATTTTGCGCGACACACGGTTGTGTTTGTCACGCAATGCATAAATCCACTCGGAAAGTAGTGTCTCAATCACCTCGCTCATTTTTCTTTCTCCCTCCTCCAGTTATGCTCTTTTACCGTCGGCTGCTTTCAGCTCATTCCTTTGTTTTTTCCAATATCGGATTTAAAATCAATGTTAAAGTGCTTTGCGGCTTTCTCTCCCGAATGCTCCGCCGCATACCTCAAAACGTCCTCTTTAAACTTAACGTCAAACTTTCGTCTCTGTTTAGTACCCGTGTTCCATATACGGAAGTAGGGGGAGGTTCGCTCACGCGTATATTAGTAACCCGGCTTGTATTAGGAGGTCGGATTATAATTGCTTATTTCAACAGCGCACCCAGTCATTAATGGAGTCTGTTTTTAATTGAATACAGGTCACTATTAGAGGATTTACGGTATATATATATTTTTTTTTAAAGTAGATTCTGGGCTTTTCAGAAAACATTCGGGGCTTGAGCCCAAGTAGCCACCCCCTAGCCCCGCCCCTGAATAACACCATGCTAAATTTTGCCATCCCGACACATGCAATTTGAAATATAAATATAGAATATCAGGCCTATAAGTTACCTTATGGCCAAATCATTCATCTATGGATCGGGCCAAATCTCTTTCCAATGGCAGAGTTAAGTCTGGATTTAACCAGGCGCCCGTTAAAGGGCAGCAAAGACTGTGAATGAAATCTACTTCAAGTACAGTTACTTTTGTATAATGTCCATAGCTCTGCCACTTTTCACCAGAGGCAGATTGTAATGTGTTTCTTTCCTAGACGTTCACAGAAAGGTAAAGAAACAATATACGTTCAGGTTTGTACGACCCGTGGGATATTGATAGTTTTAATTCATTGATCTGTTGTCAATATCTTATATATCTTCTGTACACTGACGTCAGATGTCTCTGTGTAAACACGGGACCCGATGAAACGGTCTCTGTGTAAACATAGGGCCCCACGAAACAGTACTGGACACAGGTGCATGATGATATCAGAAGCATGCAAAAACCCACACACACACCAGCACACACACACAAGCACACATCACGCAGACACCAATGCACACACATAGAGAGGTACACACACCTCCCCCCTTTTTTGTTCGAAAGTGCCAGCTAGACATGCAAACTCATGTCTCTCACTTTAACACACACACACACCGACACACACACACACCGACACACACACACTCACACACACCAACACACATGCACACACACAAATTATATGCCGTCATCTGATAAGGAGAGCGGAGGAAAACAGCCCCTCCTTTTCCCCATCTAAGCAAACACCAGCACACACACACACACACACCACACAGACATTCATGGATACACACCGAGAGACATACACACACCATTCTGACGAGAAATGTATAAATGATGTGACGATGTATTGACGAAACCACCACTTGGCACTGGCTCGCTCGGTGTGCGGAGGTGCGTGGTCCGGATTGTGGTCTACTTGTGCTGTGACGGTTCAGTAAAACTCTGCAGACTGCCATCTGACTCTGTCTCGTCTCTCTGTTCGCCTCGCCGACATTCAATAAAAGAACTATGAGGGGATTCCTTTCAAATGGGGGCTCGACCGGGATTGGTGATCGGAAAGAGGTGAGCAGAGACCGAGTAGATTATCTGCAGAGTTGGCACAGGATGAGTAGATCATAATCTGTATTTTTTTTTATTTTTTTGTTTGTCTTCTTGTCCGTTTCGTGCATTTCTCCTGGGACGGACTGACGAGTTGAATGGCTGTGTGCGGCAGATCGGATGACGGACCCCGGGGCTGTTTCTTCAATGACGAAAGGTGAGCAGAATACCAAGTTTCTGCAATTGGAAATTCCAAATTTAAAATAGGTTTGTCATTTGAATGAAATATGCCTGCGTCTGCGAGATCTGTGGCCACACACTGTACATAGGACTTCATGCAGTTTTTTATTTTTTATTTTTTTTATCGAGTCTTTCTGTGTATTGTTAAAGTGTGTGGATGTGGAGAGGTTAAAGTCCTAAAAGGGGGGGGGGGGTTAAAGTTCCCATCAAAGGTTAAAGTCCTGAGCAGTTTTTTATTTTTTTTTATCAAGTCTTTCTGTGTATTGTTAAAGTGTGTGGATGTGGAAAGGTTAAAGTCCTAAAAGGGGGGGGGGTTAAAGTTCCCATCAAAGGTTAAAGTCCTGAGCAGTTTTTTTTTTTTTTTATCGAGTCTTTAGAGTGTGTGGTAGAGGTATCACTAAAGTTACAGTGTGGGTTTGAGTCCCTGTGATCTAGTATCACTAAAGTTACAGTGTGGGTTCGCCTTTCCATAGTGTGGGTTAGAGTCACTATTGAGTTGCCGTGGTTAAAGGCATATTGGGTTGCCGTGGTTAAAGGCCTATATAGCACCTTTCCAACGTGGCCCCCGTCGTCACGGTCACTATTAGTTAGAAGGAAAGTGGTACGAAAAAGTTATTCATGGTTGCTGATATGTGTGTTGAATTGATAATGTGTAACACATGTATGAAGTTCCATATGATGAGTGAAGCCATGTCTCCAGTCGAGTCAAGTGGATATAGGAATATTCATCACGGAACACAAACCCAGTGCGTTATGTTGTTGATAAGGAGGCCACTATCTTTTTTTTTTTTTTGAACTTTCTTTTATTTTGTGTCATATTGAACATCACATTGCATTAATCATACAGTATAATATACTTGATTCACATAGTCAATGACATTTGTTACTCAGGCTCTTCCCTCTTATTCAATTTGTTTAAGGTATTCAGCGTAATCAAAATAAGCTGTATAATCCGAGTACGCCTCTTAAACAACCCAGTGGGGAGGGATTTTTACAATATTTTTTTTTATGATTTTTTGTAGGATAAGAAACGAAAAAATAAATAGAGAAATAAATTTAGCAAAAGGAAAAAAAAAAAATACTTTAACATAAAAAAAAGAACAAAAAAAAAGAAAAGAAAAAAAAGAGAGAGAGGGCGTCAGGCTCATGCTAATGTATCTCCAGGTACAAGGTTACAAGTGACCATCTCTGCATAAACATATCTTTTTTCAGTTGCAATTGTGCAGTAATTTCTTCCATTGTATACATCTGTCTCAGTCTCTTGGTCCATTGTTTGATTGTCGGTGGTTGATTTTGTAGCCATGCCATAGTTATCATTTTCCTTGCTATTAACAGTATCACTCTCAAGATATATAACGTATCTCCATAGTATGTGCCTTTCGGTATACATCCCAAGATATAGTACGATGGATTCAGAGGTAAGTCAAGATCTAGAATGGTTTTAATCTCATTTTTGATATTCATCCAAAATGTCTGCACCCTTGGACAGTCCCAGAAAATATGTGTATGATCTCCGATCATTCCACATCCTCTCCAACATAGTGGTGAGGACCCACCAGCAAATCCGGAGAGAACTTGGAGTCCTAAAGTACCTGACCTTGACCTTCCAGTCAAACTCCTTCCACATTGGGCTATTTGTGATTTTATGATTGCTTGAATGGCTGTCCTCCCATTCTTCATTTTCTATGATCACATTAGCTTCCAACTCCCATTTTTCTTTAATATAGGTGGTGTCTCCTGGATCGTCTAGTTGTAACATGTTGTAAATATTGGATATCTGCTTTCTTTCCATCAAGTTTTTTTCTATTGTGTTTATAAAGTACCGCTCCACATTTGTTGGTGGTCTCTTAATTGCTTCCCACTCACTGTGAGTCATTACATAGTGTCTTATTTGAAAGTATCTAAACATGTCTTTCGAAGGTAGATCAAAACATTGCTGTAGCTGTGCAAACGATTTAAAACAGTCTCCTTCCATTAATTGATTGATAGTAACCAGGCCCAAATCCGCCCATTTTTTAAAACCCCCATCCTCCATAGCTGGCCGGAATTCTGTATTGTCTGCTATTGGCATGGCCCTAGATATTGATCGTGGACCTCCCCCCTTTTTCCTTACACTTTCCCATACCTTTAATGTATTTGTAATCCATTTGTTACCAATCTTAATTTTTTTCCAGTATGCTTTCCCCAGGAATATTATGGATCTGAGAGGGGTCTTTGGAATTGAGTTTTGCTCAATCTGTACCCATCCTGAGTCTAGGTCCTTTTGTATCCAATGCACAAGTATGCGTAATTGAGCTGCCCAGTAGTAGTTTCTTAGGTTTGGTAGACCAAGACCACCCTTGTTCTTTGGCAAACATAGTGTTTTAAGCCTTACTCTAGGTTTTTTCCTCTGCCAGATAAATTTGGATAGGAGTTTATCTAACCTTTTAAAGGTAGTGGCAGGTATTGGTATAGGTAGAGACTGGAAGAGAAAAATAAGTCTAGGTAGCACATTCATTCGAATTGATTCTATTCTTCCCACTAGGGAGAGAGGTAAAATGTCCCATCTGGCCATGTCTGATTTGATTTGTACAATCAACTTTTCGTAGTTTGCTTGATATAACTGATTGCTGCTGGGAGTCAAAATGATTCCGAAATACCTGAATCCATCTCTAGCCCAATGGAAGGGTGCTATACTATTCAGATGTATTGGCCATGTTCCCACTATCATCATGGCTTCTGATTTGGTCTCATTTATCTTATAACCCGACAGTTCGCCGTAATTTCTTAAATCCATCATTATGTTTGGAATTGATTCTAAAGGGTTTTTGATATAAAGTAAAATGTCATCAGCAAATAGCGAGATCTTGTGTGTAATGCCTTTTTGGTCATCTATTCCCTGTATCTGAGGGTTTGATCTAATCATCTCCGCTAGTGGCTCTATGCCAATCGCGAATAGTAATGGAGACAAAACGTCTCCTTGGCGTGTCCCTCTCTGTATGTCAAAGAAGTGAGAGCAGTGACCATTCACCCTTACTCTAGACTTAGGATTTTTATATAAACATTTTATCCATTCTATAAATGTGTTATTGAATCCCATACCTTTCAATGTTAGTTCAAGGTACAGCCAATCAACTCTATCAAATGCCTTCTCGGCATCTAAGCCGAGAAGCATTGATGGTTCTTTTCGAAATCCAGCCACTGTTTGCAGATTTAAAGTTCTTCTGATGTTGTTAGCACCCTGTCGACCAGTGATAAAGCCAGTCTGGTCTGGGTGTATCAGTTTTGTTATATGTTTCTGTATTCTTTTTTTAAGTATAGATGTCAATATCTTGAAATCGTTGCAAAGGAGACTTATGGGCCTATAGGAACTACATCTTGTGGGGTCTTTACCTTCTTTATGTATTACCGAGACAATAGCTTCTGACCAGCTTCCTGGTGGATCTCTCTCAGATAGGGCATAATTATAAACTACACTTAATACTGGTGTTAATTGTTCAGTGAAATGTTTATAAAATTCATTTGAAAACCCATCTGTACCTGGTGATTTATTGTTCTTAAGCATCTGAATAGTTTCCCCTATCTCCTTCTCCGTAATAGGGGAGGTTAGCTCATCCGCCTCATCTGGGGATAGTTTAGAAAGTTTAAGGTTATCTAAGAAGTTGTTGATTTTTTCTTTCTTGTTTTCCAATTGCTGTGCTTTGTAGAGGTCGGTATAGTAATCTGCAAATGCATTAGCAATTTCTTGCGTTTGCATTACTTCCATGTGTGTGCTGGGGTGTTTAATCTTTGGAACTATCCGACTTGACTGTATTTTGTGGAGCTGGAATGACAGTAGCTTGCTTGCCCTATTTCCCATCTCATAGTAATTCCTACCAGCAAATCTAAGGGCTCCTTCCGCTTTGTATGTCAACAGGTCATCTAGTTTTTGTTTGCAGGTTAGTAGAGCTTTTAAATCTTCTTCATCTCTGTTCAGTTTATGTTTCCTTTCTAGTATTTTTAACTCATTTTCTAGGTTCTGCTGTTTTTCATTTCGCTGTTTCTTTAGTGCACTTGAAATTGAGATAATTTTACCTCTCATTACAGCCTTTGCCGCGTCCCATAAAATTGATGGTGAGACATCCCCCTTATTGTTGAGATCAAAATAACTCTTCAGTTCTTCACTTATCCTCTCCCGTGTGTGAGAGTCAGACAGCATGGATACATTGAGCCTCCAATATTTAAAGATTTTATTGGTACTGAGGTTAAGTTGAAGAGTTAGAGGTCCATGATCTGAGATGGTCGCTGGTTCAATGATGCATGATTCAACTTTGTCAATATCTTGCTTGGAAATACAGAAGTAATCTATCCGAGAGTAGCTACCATGGACCCCAGACCTAAAGGTAAAGTCTTTCTGCCTAGGATGGTGGAAACGCCATGCATCTATAAGTCCAAATTCTTTTATCATTGCATTCAGTGATCTAGATTTTTTTGAAATGGGTCCACAATCTACAGGCAGTTTGTCTACTTTTGGATTTAGTACACAGTTGAAATCACCGGCCATAAGGATAATTCCTTTGGCATTACCAGCCAAAAGTGAGGCTATACCTTTAAAGAAATTGGGGCAGTCTTCATTTGGTGCATATATATTTAGAAAGGTTATGATTGATCCTCCTATTGACCCCAGGACCATAACATATCTGCCCTGGTCATCTGCAATTTCCTTTTCTTTGGTGAAGTATACTGATTTGTTAAATAGAATAGCCACTCCTCTCTTTTTCCCTGTTTGACAGGACGCACTATACACCTGGCCCACCCATTCTCTCTTCAGTTTCTGGTGTTCGTTCATTGATAAGTGCGTTTCTTGAATGAATGCTATAGAGCACTGCATTTTCTTAAGTTGTCCAAAAAGTTTTCCTCTTTATTGGGTTGTTAAGACCATTTATATTGTAACTAATACATTTAAGGCTTGTCATAATGTCATTGTATTTCGTATGTACAACATAGATCTATCTTCCATAGTATATGAGCTTGAGGCATTTGTCAAAGAGTGTACAACATAAAAAACAAAACAAAATGGTCCCCTATTCACTTGTAAGGGAAAACCTAGGGCTTCCAATTTTCCAGTAAGCTGTTTTACATAAATCACAAATGAAATAATCTCCCGATGTTCTAGAGAGGTGTAGCTTTCTCTCTCAGGGAGCATATTGCACTAAGTGCAGAGAAGTTAACCACGAACGTATAGGGTTAACCTTTGCCTGGTAACACAGGCTAAGTGTGATCCGTCTATGGCTCAGTCTCTGGCCTCAGAACCACATATAAATTAAAGTAGATTTAATATATTAAAATTTTCCCAACAGGTAATTAATACTCAGGGTAAATGATAATCATATTAGTCAGCAGCATGTCCATTATTTCTTGTGTTTTACACTTATTGTAAACATTTCGTTAGTTTACTATATCTAACTGGTTTACTCATCTTTATCGTCCATGAATGATCTTAGGTCTGCGGCAGATAGTGACGTCATGGCTCCTTTCGTTCGCTGCTCACGCCCTCTTCTTTGTGTTCGCCACCTGTCCCTTGTCAGTTCTCTTTGTAGTTTCTCTCTTTCGTCGATTTGGACATGAATTCCCAGTTCTTTCAGTGTGGGAATTGCATCTACCAGAGAGTCAAACACCTTCGTTCCCGATTCTGTTGTCATCCTGAGTCGTGCCGGGTATGGGCAATTAGCGCGTATCCCTTTTTCCTTCAGCTGTTTGATGACGTGACGCACCTGACCCCTCTTCTTTTGCAGGTCTGGGGAGTAATCGTGATCAAAATAGATCCTTTTCCCTTGAAATGTGACGGTTTGTCCCCATGCGAGCTGTAGAACCTGTTCTTTGATATTGAAATCTAGAAAGCGCACAATGATAGAGCGCGGGGGTGCGCTAGACTCTCTCGGTTTGGCCATCAGTGATCTGTGCGCTCTTTCTATCTTAATCTCAGACTCAAGTTCAGGTGTTATTTTCAGGGATGTTGTCAATAGCTGCTTCACAAACTCTTTAGTATCCTTGTCCTCGCTACCTTCAGGGACTTGGTAGATCCGGATATTGTTGCGTCTGAGTCTATTTTGCAAGTCTTCACAGGTTGCTGTAATTTCTGCATCTCTTCTTACAAGGTATTTGAGCGCCCTCTGGTGTCTCATTCCACTATCATCCAGTTTCGTGATTTCTTTTTCAATTACCGTAATTCTACCTTCTGTTTTGTCAATCCATTCAGTTACTTGCGACATAGATGTTTCAAGTTTGCTCACTGAAGACTGGGTGGCATTGTGTGCTTCTTTATTCTCTCTCCTTAGATCTTTTAATTCTTTTAGAATCGCGGATTCCTCTCTCTCTGTTTCCTCGTCAGTGTCGGAAGAGCTGGTTTGACAAGCCTGTTCATCTGTGACATCTTTCTCATTTCCAGAGTCGGTTTTGGTATTTCTTTTAGCACTTCGTTTCTTCGGGCTCATCTTTAGACTTCTTACCGTTTCACTCGTTAAATGTTGCTGACAATATCTGTTTGTTGGGTCGTTTATCTCGGGGGTTCTGAGGAGCTCGAGATTCAAGCTGCTACCCGGACATCACACAACCGGAAGTCTCTATTAAGGAGGCTCAAAATCATTATATTAAAATTAATAAGTGGTAGGGAGGCCAACATATTATTATTAAAATAAATATCGTCCATATTGCATTAGTGTGCTGCTCTGTGGTAGAGGGATGCGGCCGCGGCGCGAGGGAACAGGTCTCTCTCCACATTGCAGTTTCAGACTATGCATTGACAACCTAGTTGATTAAAAATAGGTGGGTATATATGCTCCGGGTCTGAGAAGGAGCGGGTGTTATATTATATTATATTATGTGTATTATGTGGTGCTATATATGCAGTTGTGGTTAGTTTATAACCACTCTGAACACCGCCGTGCGCTCTGCGGTGGGACCGGCGCTTTGCTTTCGCTCGCGCGGCTTGAGGGGTGGAAGCGCTTCAGAGACGTGCATGTTCACAGAAATACACTCGATATCTGCGTTGTTACCACAAATATGGATATTGGTAGAGGCGAGCATGTTCACAGAAATATGGTATAGTGCTGTTAAGGGGATGCGGACCAGTGATGGAGCTTTCGTCATCAGGGTCCCCGTTTTCATTTCCACATAATCATCACCATTATCATTATTTCGTTGGTGCCGCTTGCTGTAAACGGTGCGGGACCACACGTAATATCACATGGGTCTGCACTCTGCATTGCTAAAGACACTTCACATTGATACAACATTGTCTTGGAGCGACGCGCGCTCGGCCGAATTCTACTCCCTCCTCGAGAACTACAACAACACGGCTGAACACTCTCTCTCTCTCTCTCTCTCTCTCACTCTCTCGTTCTCTACCCATTCAGAGTGTTCTCCCCCACTCGCACGCTCTCTCCCTCCCTCTCCCTCTCTCTCTCTCGCTCCCTTTCTCTCTCTCTCTCGTTCTCTCTCTCTCTCTCCTTCTCTTTCTCACTCTCTCTCTCGTTCCTTCTCTCTCTCCCCGCTCTCTCTCTCTATTTCGCTCGCGCGCCCCGGACTGCTCACTAGCTTGCGCCCTCTCTCTCCCCTTCTCCCCTGCTCGTTTTTTTTCTCTCTCTCTTTCAAGGTAAAAGTGGCTATGGAGAATAGCAGTGCCGAAGGGACTAATCGACGCGTACCACTGGGGGCTATGGGCCTTACGTCTAGGTCAGGCATTATAGCTCAGCTACAATCGATGGGCGCAGAGAGATTTGTGTCAATGTCAATCCGTGACGTAGCATTCTTTAAAGGAGGTATGTTGCGAAATAGGGCAGGAGAAGGAAGGGTGATTACGTTTCCCCCCCTCAATCCCCATTAATCTATTTTGTGTTCCCTCTCTCTTAGGCCTAAGGGGGAGTGGGTGTAGACTGGAATTGGCTGAGATTGAGGGTAGAAAGGGAGGAAGCCGCCACTGTAGTAGGTGTAATGAGAAGGTATTAGTAGGTGTAATAGGTGGTATGAGAAGGTGGTATGAGAAGGTATTAGTAGGTGTAATAGGTGGTATGAGAAGGTGGTATGAGAAGGTATTAGTAGGTGTAATAGGTGGTATGAGAAGGTGGTATGAGAAGGTATTAGAAGGTTGTATGAGGTGTGGTAGGAGACTGGATGTTGTTGCTTGTTTTTTTTCCCTTTTTCCCTGCTCTCCTCTGTGTGTGAAACTTTTCATTTCATCTTTATTTAATTTTTTCTTGTATCTTTTTAAAATGTTAAAACTTTAATTTTATGTTTTTTTATGATACTTCATAACCAAAGATATTGTTAAAACTTTTATTTTATGTTTTTTTTATGATATCTTTTTAAAATGTTAAAACTTTTATTTTATGTTTTTTTATGATACTTCATAACCAAAGATAGTTAAAACTTTTATTTTATGTTTTTTTTATGATACTTCATAACCAAAGATATTTTTGAAAATATACGTATATTGTTTTAGGTGTTGCCTGGTGCAAAGAGGTAGAGGAAGGACAAATATATAGTTCAGAGGGTTATTCAAAGGGGTTGTTATTATCCCACATTTAATTAACTTTCAAACACTGGGTAATATAATTAAGAGGATTATATAGTAGATTTTTAGTGTGCAGACAGTTTTCAGATGTTAAAAGTTGTTAGTGAACCTGCTAGACAACTTCTGCTGTTGAAGCACGTTCTAATATTGGGTTGTACCAGGTAGTAACAGGGCCCCCGTACATACACACACACACACACACTCACTCACTCACACACTCACACACTCACACACACACACACATATATACATGCACATACACACACATAACCACGCACATATACATAAAACACACATACATACATATACATACAAACACAGTCAATCAACCACACGGGAGGGTTTTGAAAGCAGACCAATTTGATCAATCTTGGAAAATGTCTGGGCACTTTAACTCCTAAATCAGGGAAGACTGGTTAAATATATATGTTTGTTTTTCTCTCTCTGGTTTAATCAGACTGATTGTATTCAAACTTCCGCTCTTCTTGTTTTATGCTTTTTATTGTATTTAAAATACCCGCAGGGGGAGTTTTATTTCTAAAGATTTCTAATTTTATTTCCTCTCAATTCGTTGTTTCTATGGCTTGACGAGCTATCATTCTACGTACCGATCCAGACTGAAAAGCCAGTCGATCCTCAACTCTTTGCGCGCGTTCCCCACGTGGACCGTCTGGTCGGTCACGACTCTAAAAAAATCATAATCTCCATCATCACTTTAATCATGATGTAATTAGACGATACCAAAATACATAACAAGGTTGTTTTGTTACAGAGACTACATACACTGCAAGGGGAAGAGAATCCTCAACGTTCTCATGGTGTAACTAATAACAACTCTGACCAGGAAATATAATACAATTATATAAATAATACTGTCACAGGGTCCAATGAGCAGACTAGTATGAATGGAATCCAAGTGTGTTTCAAGTTGTTCGCATATTATTGTCTAATTACACTGTAAATACAGAAATGGAGGGGATGCTGGGTACCAGATGATGGTGAATGGAGGGGAGGCTGGGTGTGTAGGTGATGGAGAGGGTGGTATGTATGGTATGGACGAGTTGGAGGCCCTGTTGGGGATGCATGGAGAGGATGCCCACGAGGCGACTGCAGGATCCGTGCTCAAGGCACCGGCCTATGAGGAACCCTTGGAGGATGCACCGGCCGGCTCTCCTCCCCGTCTCTTTCCTGTCCAGCTGGGGTCCCCCGTGTCTGAGCCACCGGACTCTGCTGACATGATGGCATCCGGGGATGAGGATGTGGGGGAACCAACTGCAAGTTTCTATGAGGTCGCGGTAGGGTTGTGAGAATGGGGTCAATATATTGTTGCGTGTTTTGTTTTTTATTTCCTTTTTATAGTATACTCATTAGAATATTGTCTACTCATAGGATATTGTATACTCTGATGTGGGACAATGTGTGTTTTGTTTTGATTTGGTTTATGTGAATTTTAGTCTGATTTTCTAATGATCCTTCGGCATAGAGATTGCAACCATTGAAAATCATTGCATTATTTTTTATGTATCTCTGATGTGGGCTTCTTTTTCATTTGTGAGTTTGGGTGGTGGTGACGAAGTATGACGCGGATGTGCCGGAACTTGGAATCTGAAAGTTGAGTGGTTCTTTACGCATTTTTTATGTATTTCAATCAATGGGTTTTCCCATGAATAAGTCTGGATGCATTGTACTGGTTGTTAAGTAAGCTATGTGGTGTTCTGTGTTCTGTGATTCTTCCACGGGCTGTCAGGTTGGGGAGAGGCTGAGCGACCATGGACGCGATGGGGAACGGTCAGCTGTCATCCGCTTCATTGGGGACGCTGTGGTCGTGCTGAGAACCGTGCCGAGGCCCTTCTCCTCTCCATACCTCTGCCGGTGGTGGGGTGGAAATGAAACCCGGACGATGTCACGAGCTGTCGCTCGATGGTAGCCTGAAAATGTAGGGCTGGTGCCGGATTGAGGGGGAGGGGCCGGCAACAGGACTTCGGCCTGAATTCAGTATGATGCAGTGTCCTCTGGGGGGGGTGATGGCTGACTGACGAGGAGCGCTCTCTGCCTGATGGCCTGCGGGGGATTGGTGTTGAGACTGTGAGATTCACAGTCTCAAAGGGGGATTGTGTGGACTGTGTGGACTCCACACAGCAACTGAATAGTGGACTCAACAACTGAATAAATTACTGAATTTAAATAATTAATTGAAATAAGAATATTAGAATAATAGATGAGGAAGTGTAAATTGATTGAAATTATGCAAAATGTGACTGAACTAAAACTGGACTGTCTTAAAATATGATTGAAATTATGCAAAATGTGACTGAACTAAAACTGAACTGTCTTGAAATATGATTGATATTGTGCAGAATAACACTGACCTGTCTGAACTGTCTTACATAGTATTTCAGGCATGTACATCATGCGAAAGCGGTCAAGCATCATTTCCATAGTTTACAGGTCCTGGTTGAGGTTAAATCAACGTCAGTTTATTGTTATTTTTTTGTGTTTTCATTCCTCTATGAATATACAGTGAATCTTGATGACTGTATCCTCGTGTTAGTTTGTTGGGGTTATATTGGGTAATTGTAATTAGTATTTCACGTGTTTTGATCTATGGCCTGCCCATCTACGGCCCTGACGACACTGGACGCTACTGGATGACCACTGGACCATCTAATTGTCACATGTCTCTGCTATTCCATGCGCTTCGTGCTATGTTTGCCTCTGGGCCCCCGTATAGTTAAGCTTCACGCTTATATGATATACACGCCCTCTTGGATTAAGTACAGGTCTGATGTATTGATGGCAGTATTGGTGGTCATCCGATATGTAGGTATATGTCCGGAAATGTACTCTATTTGTTCCTGACCTTGGCCTTTTGACAGGTCCATGCTTAGTGTATGTCTTGATGATTGATGGTTGTGTCATATTGTTGGGTGCACAATGAATTGTTGTGTTGACATATAGATTTATATGTCAAAAGGGGGATTGATAGTTTTAATTCATTGATCTGTTGTCAATATCTTATATATCTTCTGTACACTGACGTCAGATGTCTCCGTGTAAACACGGGACCCGATGAAACGGTCTCTGTGTAAACATAGGGCCCCACGAAACAGTACTGGACACAGGTGCATGATGATATCAGAAGCATGCAAAAACCCACACACACACCAGCACACACACTTTAACACACACACAAGCACACATCACGCAGACACCAATGCACACACAGAGAGATACACACACCTCCCCCCTTTTTTGTTCGAAAGTGCCAGCTAGACATGCAAACTCATGTCTCTCACTTTAACACACACACACCGACACACACACACTCACACACACACACACCAACACACATGCACACACACAAATTATATGCCGTCATCTGATAAGGAGAGCGGAGGAAAACAGCCCCTCCTTTTCCCCATCTAAGCAAACACCAGCACACACACACACACACACACACACCACACAGACATTCATGGATACACACCGAGAGACATACACACACCATTCTGACGAGAAATGTATAAATGATGTGACGATGTATTGACGAAACCACCACTTGGCACTGGCTCGCTCGGTGTGCGGAGGTGCGTGGTCCGGATTGTGGTCTACTTGTGCTGTGACGGTTCAGTAAAACTCTGCAGACTGCCATCTGACTCTGTCTCGTCTCTCTGTTCGCCTCGCCGACATTCAATAAAAGAACTATGAGGGGATTCCTTTCAATATAATCACAAAAATAAACATCAATGTATTTTTTTTCACGTGTGAGCTGGGTATTGTAGTTTTATGAAATTCTACGTCCATCGAAAGCCCTGGGTCTCTTTCTTAGGACTAGAGTCTGCGTCTCCCCTCCTTCTGTCATTGTGCACATTGCTGTTATACCCCCCCGTTCCCACCTCTTGAACCCATGGTCCTCTATCCCTGATCTGAATTTGTTGTTGTGTGCTATCCATCTCAGTATCTTAGATTCTTTTTCTAGCTTGTATTTCTTTACTATTGTGTTCCATATGTTTATAGTGAATTTGGTAATTGGGTCTAGTAGTTGTTCCTGTCTTCTGAACAGCTCCTATCAGTGGCCTTCCCCCCCCCCCCCCCCAAATGAATCTTGATATCCGTCTATCCCATTCCCTAAATAGTTTTTGTGGTATTAATATAGGTAGGGATTGAAATAGGTATAGTAACCTTGGTAATATGTTCATCTTAATGATTTCGATCCTGTACTACTTCTACTGTCATGTTATTTCCTCATTGTCCTTGCTGTGTCGCCTGCCGTCGCCTAAAAAAAAATAGAATTGAGGCGATATTTAGCCAAGCGACAGAAGTTGCTGCGCGATCGTTGCTCGAAAATCTCCTGCCGTGTGGGTTCTCTCATTCATAACAATGGACGAGATACAATTCTGTCGGTCGCCTCGCAAAAAAGTCTGTCGCCTGGCAAATTTCGCCCGCCGTGTGCGTTGGACTTTAGAATCATAAGCTAAACAAACATAGGGCTGAAAATATACACTTTGACTGCTGTTTTGATGGGGTTAACCGTTAGGGTCTTTACTCTTGGCTACATTTGAAAAAGAAACGCAACATTAATTAATACTGACTATTGATCTATTTATATTTTTTAAGATTTATTTTAGCATTTTTACAGCTTTATTCTGGTCAGACATGACCGACAGAGAGCAGAGGAGAGGAAGAACGGGAGAAGATATGGGGGGAGGACATGCGGCAAATCCGACCGGGATACGAACCCGGGTCGACCGCGTAGGTCTGCAGCGCAGTAACGTGGTGCGCCACTCGGGCGCCCTGTATTGATCTATTTATGACGTGAAATAAATCTCGTACCGGATTAAGGGGTTAACTGCCACCAATGAAATATTGATATCTTTTTGTAAACGATTTATTGGATTCAGTCGATTTAATGGTGACATCACTAAAATGCTCACTTCTTAACCCCCTGTCTTTCCTTTCCACAGCCAGCTTCACTGAGGAGCTGCTGGTGCTCCATGACGCTGAACTGCTGAGGTTCCAGACCTTTTATCACCAAGCCAGACCCATACTGGATACTCTGCAGCTGACGCTGAACTGCTGAGGTTCCAGACCTTTTATCACCAAGCCAGACCCATACTGGATACTCTGCAGCTGACGCTGAACTGCTGAGGGTCCAGACCTTTTATCACCAAGCCAGACCCATACTGGATACTCTGCAGCTGACGCTGAACTGCTGAGGGTCCAGACCTTTTATCACCAAGCCAGACCCATACTGGATACTCTGCAGCTGACGCTGAACTGCTGAGGGTCCAGACCTTTGATAACGAAGCCAGACCCATACTGGATAGTCTGCAGCTGACGCTGAACTGCTGAGGGTCCAGACCTTTGATAACGAAGCCAGACCCATACTGGATAGTCTGCAGCTGACGCTGAACTGCTGAGGGTCCAGACCTTTGATAACGAAGCCAGACCCATACTGGATACTCTGCAGCGCTGGGAGAAGAACTTCACTCTCTTCCAGGACTTTGAGGTAACTGATCAGGCCTCTTTGGAGGGGGTTTATAAGGCATTGGTTACACTAAAGGAAAACAACAACGTTGTATTTTTGAATTATTTCGTTTGCATGTCCCAAGTTAAAAGGCAACACCGTTTTAGCTGGCATTTGCGTTTTCCTAGCGGCAACGCTCAAAGGGGTTTTCCGTTGGTTCCTTGGAACGGTGGCATGTAAACAAAGCGGCTCGGATACGGAGCCGTTCACGCCCAACACCCATGCGCACTAGACACCCACGTCCGCGTGCCCTTGATATGACAGATGATGATGATATCACAGAACGCTGCTAGAACAAGACTCAAATATTATTGCTCAAGATGCAATATGGGGAAAAAAGGCACGGCTTATAGTCCGAAAATTATGGTAATTAATGGGGAAACACTGATAGACCGATAGACCTGTAGCTATCACCCCAACGACACGGACACAGGTCGGTTCTTTACAAACAGGCGTTTATTATCTTGGACTCATTGCGTCAGTGTCACAGAAAAGAGAGGGATTTCTTTGCCAACTCGTGGGACAAAGCCAGCCGGGGAGAAAAAGAGAGGCTCCTGGCATAACGGTATCATCCCTATTTTGGCTGAAGTGCTTAGACTGACAGTTTTGAGCCTCTGGACGCAGAGCATGGTCCCACCGATGTGATGATTGCACTGCCACACCGCGTTCGAGGATATCTCGCGGCATTCTCCCTCTCCTTGCCAGCCCTCTTCCCTGATAGTTCTCTAATGTGACTCGACACCTGAGGAGATTGATGGCGATCATTACGCTGCTCTGAAAGAGTGACGTCACTTCCCAGCGTGAGCCGGGCTACCTCTGCAAATTCAGCTACTGCGGCGCCGGGTTAGCCATGCCATAATTCTCTGCTGTGCTCGGGCACACACACGTGCTCTCTCTCTCTGTCTGGCTTGTGACAAATACCTCCCGCGCATACAGGAGACAAACGACGTCTAACCTGACTGCCATGACGCAACGTTCAGAAAAGTGAAACGTTGTTGTTTTCCTTTAATGTAACCGCAGCCTAAAACTCACGTTTCAATCAAACCACCACTGTGTTTATGGACTCTGAATTTCAAATCAAGAAATAATCAAGGTTTTTTAACTCTTTGAAGTGCTCTGGCATAAGTAGTGGGGTTTTCCCACCAGCTTGAGCCTGGGAACCATGCATTGAAACCCCTCTTTTCTTTCCCACCGCTCCTGTCTTTTCTGTGTTTATTTCCTGTGTAGAAGAGGGCCAACGACCCCAAACACTACGCCAACCGCAAGGGCGTTCTTCTCAAGGAAACCAAGGAGAGAGCGACACCGCTCCTGTCTTTTCTGTGTTTATTTCCTGTGTAGAAGAGGGCCAACGACCCCAAACACTTCGCCAACCGCAAGGGCGTTCTTCTCAAGGAAACCAAGGAGAGAGCGACACCGCTCCTGTCTTTTCTGTGTTTATTTCCTGTGTAGAAGAGGGCCAACGACCCCAAACACTACGCCAACCGCAAGGGCGTTCTTCTCAAGGAAACCAAGGAGAGAGCGACACCGCTCCTGTCTTTTCTGTGTTTATTTCCTGTGTAGAAGAGGGCCAACGACCCCAAACACTACGCCAACCGCAAGGGCGTTCTTCTCAAGGAAACCAAGGAGAGAGTGACACCGCTCCTGTCTTTTCTGTGTTTATTTCCTGTGTAGAAGAGGGCCAACGACCCCAAACACTACGCCAACCGCAAGGGCGTTCTTCTCAAGGAAACCAAGGAGAGAGCGAAGGTTAAGGCGTTAAATAATAAGGTTTGAGTGGCTTTCTCCACATCCTGTGGGCATGTACATATCCTATTAAATCTAATTAATTGTGATTTTACCAACCCTCTAAAGGTGTGTCGAGGATGGAAACTAGTTTTAAAAAGGAGGGCGTGGCGGTCTGTTTCCTGGTTCCTAACCCCTTATGTTCCCCCTCTCTGGGTATAAAAAACACTTGAGTATCTAGGAACTCCAGTGAGTCTGTTTGTAAATTATGAGTTACTGAGATGGCTGGGTGATGCGAATTAAGAATGTCAACAAATTCACACAGAGGTTAGCAAATGCAGGGGCAAATTTCTTCCCCATAGCTGTTCCATGTATTTGTAAGTAAAATTTCCCATTGAACTCGAAGTCGTTCCTCAGGAGACTCAATTCTAGGAGTTGGAGTAGGGCTCTGTCTGGACGTTTAGGGTCCCGAGACTCAGAAAATGCCCGTTCCACTGCCTGAAGTCCCAATTGTGTGTCTATGTTGGTGTATAGGGAGTTGATATCCATGGAAAAAAGGAACGCCTGTTTAGGGACCTGCATTTCCTTTAATTTGGAAACAAAATCATACGTGTCTCTAACGTAACTGGGATGTTTTTGGGAAAGAGGATTAATATAAAAGTCGATGTGTTCTGCTACTCTGTAGGATTCAGAGTTGCAGTCACTAATTATAGGCCGACCACTGGGCATTTTAAAAGGGACTGTCCAGCCCTCTGGGGCTTTATGTATTTTGGGAAGTAAATATAAGTGTCTTGCCCGTGGCTCATCTGGGCCCAGGAGGTAGTCAAGTTGTTTTTTGCATATATACTTATCCTCATATAGGTCACCCACTATTATCCTCATCATACTCTGTGTTTCCATCTGAATGGAGTGAGAGAGGGGGACATAGTGTTGGTCATTTGACAGTTGTCTGTGGGCTTCTGATAAGTACTGGATTTTATCCATTATAACTATTTGTGAACCCTTATCTGCTGGTTTTATTATTATGTTTGAGTTTAGAGCTTTGAGTGCAATTTTTTCCTGTGCGGTGAGGTTTAATCTCTTTATTTGTTTTACCCTTAAGTTGGAGAGGGCCTCCAGGTCACTCTTTACGAGTGTCTGTATGTTTTGTGAGACCTCGTTGATTGCAGGGACCCAGGTAGAGGGTTTAGTAAATGGAACATGGGGGATATTGGTTTCATAATAAAAAAAAAATCCCAAAGTTTCAATCTCCTGTGGTAGCTATGTATGTCTCTTTTTAATTCCGAGTGGTCTAATCCTGTCGGGGTAGGGATGAAGGTCAGGCCTTTTTCTAGGACACTTCTTTCCTCCGCCGAGAGGACATAAGAGGTGGATACGTTTGTAATGTTGGATTGTTGGGGGGTCGTATCAGCACTATTTCCCCCCCCCCTAGTTTAACTGGTCCATCCAGGAATTAAAAGTGGCCTGTGCCGTTGCTGGGGTCCAGTGCACGGGGGCTCTCGGATTCATTGCGAATCGGAGTCTGTTCAAATCATTTAAAAAATTGCACTTATTGCTTATGATATCGTTGAGTGCTGATAGCAGGTGTTGCTGGTCTGGGTCCAACCTATCCGAGAAATTGATCAGCGGGATATAGATTTCTGCTGAGGGGAAGACTACACTGCATGTTTTGAGCAGCTGTTGGAGTTGTTTCCATGTGGTGCTGGTGGCTCGTCTCTGTAGACAAAGAAGTTCTGATTATCCTAAGACTGGTCAAATAGATTCCTTACCTCAGATCAGATGTTCTCCAAAAAGATTATTCTAATTCCTGATCGCCATTCCAAATATCGATCGCGTTTATTGATCCAACGCCGGATACTGGAAATATGTATTCCACGCTGTTTTGGGGCTCGGAAATTACTTGGATCCTCTCGGGTGGCTTGCCAGAGAAGTAAAATGAGGAAAATACCCCCCCCCCCCATGTGTTTTGTTTCAATCCATTCCAAAGGGGTGCAGTACCACAGGGAGACGATAGGGGGCGGTATTTTCCCAATGGAGCTCAGAGAGTTTGCAGCACCAACGTGAGACTAGATTGATGAAATATGAATTCAAATCGCTAATAAAAAAAAAAGGGAGATTTATCGTCGCTGGCACTCAACGGTCGGCATGAACTAACGATAAATCTCGTCGCTGGCACTCAATGTGTTAACGTATATGCTGCTACACCATTCACTCCCTTTGGCTCTTTCCTCAACCATTCAGGAACTGATAACTGCTCTTGGCCGCGTTCACATGAATAAACAGCACACCAAGTTGCCACTTACAAACAGTGTCCTTGCCTGTCTGTGGACTCTTTCTAACCAAGAGTCATATAGGGGCGTTGCAGACAGGTTTAACATCACCACATCCAAGGGCGGCTACGTGGCGTAGTGGGCAAGGCGCTCGCCATGAAATCTGGAGACGCTGGGCTTGCCCGTTCGAGCCCAGCGCTCCACATTTGCTTTCAGTTTAGCTGGTCGTCCGTACTAATACACATTTGCCGTATTAGGGGGTGGGAAACTGATGGGTGGGGATCGGGCGTTGTGGACAGCGACTCCTACAGGTCGGTTGGTGCGCCTGCGCAGTAGAATCAGGAAGTGTCGGGGGCAGCGTGAGCCTCCCACGCGTTACTCCTCGCCACTGAGAGATCGAGCTGCGCAGGTGAAAAGATGCGACTGCTGTTACCTCAAGTACCGGAGGGGACTTGTGCTATGTATGACTTAGTCCACATTGCAGCCGGCTTGTGGGAGGCAAGAAAATGGGAGAAAAAGTGGATAAAAAAAAAACATCACCACATCCACTGTGTGAAAACATCTGCATGAATTCTGTGCACTTGTAAACACACACCTGTCACACCACATGTCCTGGCCCACAGGGAAAGCCCTGCATTCCTCTGAGTTAGGATGTAGGGCAGCAGGATTTTCCTAACACCGTCTGTGTCGTGGATGGCTGCCACATTCCCATTGTGAGGCCACACTGAGAACCCAGTGGCGTACCTGAATAGTCACTAACTGGGTACGGTGACAGCCAGCGGCGGTTCTGTCGCGTCAGTGTGGGCGACCCTGGTAGTGATGAAATATGACACGTATCATGTAATTTTATAAGCGGAGACATTCTCCCATCACTACACTATATAAAGCTGGTTTTACGTCTCTCTCTCAGACAAGAGGGCCACTCACAGATCAGTGACCTGCAGGCTGACCCCTGGTACATGGTACCGTTCCTCTCACACAAGCACACACACACACGAACCCACACACACACAAACCTACACACACACACACACACACACCCTTGCTCTCAACACACACATCCACACCCTCAAAGCACACACACACACAAACCTACACACACACACACACACACAAACCTACACACACACACACACACCCTTGCTCACCCACCAGATTAGCCGATCACATAAATTCAACAGGATGCCACAAGCCGGGTGAAATACGACTGGGTCATTCAGTGGTCACGAAGACCAGTCTCCATTAAATCACAGATCGTTATCTTAGACCCACACACGCACCTACTTACACGTTAACGTGCGATACATGCACTCATGCACGCCGGACATACAGGCTGCCCAATACACAAGACACACAACGTGCACTGAGGAGAGACACCACATACACACTGAACTATGGGATCGCTAATAAAGAACAACCCCACAGCCAAGGGGGAACGGCACTTCACTTCACTTGACTTCACTTCGACTTCTTCTGTTTTGACTTGGACTGGACACAGACTGGAACGGAGGAGACATGCTGGACTGACACAATGACTTGACTTTTATAATTTCCTTTAATATACTCAACCGGCCGGTTGTAACAATCGCTAGATTTCAATTGTACCTTGCTAATTTGCTGTTATGTTAAACTGTTTATAATAAATACCTTCAAAAGTGTTTCATCTCTTATATTTCTAAGTATAGTATACAACTTTCACGTTTGAATCTAAAACGTGACAGTAGCTGGCAATGATGCACCTGAACGCGTTCAATGAACGATCGTTCATGAACTCGTTCATATTTTGGGCCGAACGTGAACTGAACGTACTGTATTGCCGCTAGATGGGCGTAATTGTGAACATGTTAACACTTTGAGCGCCACTCACGGCTTATCTCGGGTTTACGATAGTTACGTTGAAAGCCGAGATTTCTCGGAATTATTATTATTTTTCTTTTTTTTAGCGATCTGAAATCATATTGCATCACGCGAGCCTACCCTAGCCTACCCAGGGGCCGCCGGCGATCAGATGTGAAAAAAGCGCCCCCTATCGTCTCCCAGATGGTAAATCACCCCTTTGGAATGGACTCAATGAAAATGGATGGGGGAAAAAAATATTCCAGTCCACATTTTCCAGTCCACTGATGCAGCCGGAGTTACCAGAGTTCATTCTGGAGCCTCTGAGCCCTGCGGATCATGAGTTCTACTGTACACACGTTAGATCTATACACTTATCGATTTTTTCGAATGGTGATCAGGAATTGGAATATACCATTTGGATACCATCTGATGTCAGGTAAGGAATCTATGTTATCAGTGTTAGGATAATCAGACTCGTTTTCGAGGAGATATAAGCTTTTTTGTGATATGTGCTCCAGCCATATCCATGCTTAAATCCATGAGGAAATGAAAGCAGCCATTATCAGCACGCGGCTCGAACGTGCGTGCGTGCACGTATACTATTGATCATCTAGCGTTTATTTGAAAACGATTCATAAATAGGCCGACAAATATCAACGTTCTGGAATATTCCAGTAAAAGGCGATTATCACAGAATGGGCTGTTTTTCACCTGAAAACGGGTGCTTTTCAAAATGCTCTTGAAGTGAATTCCCAGCTTAAATTCCCTATTTATTACTTCTTTCTGCGTTGTGATTTAAACCTTTTTACAAGCTCTTGGGATCCACTCTGTTCTAAATGCAGATAACCAGTGTTTTAACTTGGTTACTGCCTTCTATTTACCCAGATTGAAAATACGGCGCGGCCGTTGAAATGAAGCGAGATCTGAGCGGTTTGAAAAGGAACCCGTATTTAATGAAAAAAGGATTTCAATTAGATGTTACAAACGAAATCTTTGAAAGAATGGTGCAATGAATTCTGCCGGTAGCATTCGCTATGCCGAAGGTCAGTAGAATTCAGTCTAAATTCTCAAATAACAAGCTCTGTCTAAAAACACGTCTCGTCTCGTCTTCGATTCTGCTGCGTCGATTTCTTCTCCTGCTGGGTCTGTTGTGGAGAAAAAGGGTGTGTGTTCTTTGTTGCTTCCTGGGTCCTGTTCGGGTGTGTTGTGACTCTACTGGCACGGAGTCTTTGCTAATATCAAATTTAGGCTCCGCCTCTAGTTTTACGGCAAGCGGGCGTTTTCCAAACTCTCCTCGAGTGTTCCTATTGGAGGACACTTACTCTCAACTCTCATTGGCTAACTCCTTATCGTGACGTTTTACATCGAATTGCGTCACGATGTGGATTCTAGGTCCAAACCCTTTGATCAACTGCTCCTTTGTATAGAAGAGACTGTCTGGCGTCTCTCAAAGCAGTCCCTTTGTATTGGACCATTTGCCTCGAACACTTAGGGTGTAAAATCACTCAGTTTATTACTCCCAGGAAGTCCCAACGAGACTATCTCTTCGTTTGATCAACAGCTGCCTGTCTCAATCACTCTGGTTCAGAGCCTTGAGTCCACGCAGCTGTTTCAAACCACAGATACGTCTTGTTGGTTTTGTTGAATAGAAATGGATAGCGGCAGAGAAGCCAGGAGAATTTGTGAATGCATATTACCTGTCGGTGTTGTGCCATTCTGAGCTCCATGGTATATAGTGCAATAAACACAGTTTGACTGGAATTCTACTACACTCTCAAACGGAAATGAAGCGATAAAAAATCAATCTGCCTCGACAACACTGACTGGAAAATGATTCTTTGATAAGCGATGGGCAGATTAGAAACATTTATTTTAAAACATAGATTAGGCGATATTAACGTTAACATTGGGAGTGGACCGTGGCATTCAAGGGGGTAAAAAGGAAAACACGGCGTGGCGCTCAAAGTGTTAATTCTCGGCGCAGTCACAGTATAACATCGTTCAAAAGTGTGCCAGATTTGGGACGGCCGCACACACACACAGAAAGGTTTCGGTGTGTGCGTGTTGCACGAGGAGAGAGAGACTCATACAGAGACAGCGGGCATTTAACTGCAAGGCAAAGGCACTTCAATCAACAGTTGAATGCTGCTCGTGTGGTGATTGAGCATTCCTTTGGCATTCTCAAAATCAAGTTCAGGAGGCTTAGATGTCTGCATATGAAGGAAATCAGGAACATCAACACAGCAGTTGCCGCCTGTTGCATAATCCTCCATAACATCTGCATAGAGCCCAATGACCAAACTGAAGAGGATGAACACGTTGAAGATCAGGTAGAAGAAGCCAATAACGAGCCACAAGCAATACACCACCAGAACAGAGACGCAAATCACCATAGAGATAGCAGTTGTTTCAGCTTGTAAACATCACTTCTCTGCCAATGCCACACACTTTTTATTTATTTTTAGCCCTCCACCCTCCCTTTTTTGTGAGCTGGTGGGCCATATCGCACAGGGGTATGTGATGCACATAGACGTATTTGTCACCAGGCATGGATTTTATGCATTGCCTTTGAATAGTGCATGTCCATCAAGACTCCTGCTGTACCTCCATGTGGCAGCTCATGGAAACTTAGAGATTTAAAACCCAGGCTAAATCAGCAGGGGATCTGGGAGCACCGTGAGGAATGTGTAAAGCGTTCAATTGTGAATGTCAGTACTCTGATCAAAATAATTTAGTGTCTGTTCATGAAGTTTATCTTGGAATAATGATGGATAAGATGGACGTCTCATAACTTCCTTGTCAGTGGTGACAACTTTTCTGAGCCAATGGGTGCTTTTTGCGCAAGCCAGAGCAAGTCGTCTCCCATCACGCATGAGGTTGAGCCGTCGGTGGAGAGAAACTGCGTCGCCTAGCACTGAAAACTGCGGGCGCCTCGCTCATCCCACAAATGCATGTTGCTTACAAATGGGGCACCATTTAAAAAAGGGAAATAAACAGGCTTTTCAACGGTATAAAATGTATTGCCAAGAAGCATTGTTTTGTTCGATGTTTATAATTCCAAGCATGTTTCTTCCCATTTTTAAATGGGAAATTCAGTGCTGGCTTGGTTTTTAATATAATGCAATATACGCAACTCCGTCAGGATTGTGGGGCTGTAGGACACGCATGTACACACACACAAAGGGGAATCTTAAAGTTACGCCAGAGGGGTAACCACTGAAATCACAGCGCGATGAGATAGGGCGAGAGAAAACACAATCACTCTGAAATAAATAAAAATAAAAGCTATAGAAAACACAAAACACCAGGATAAAATAAAACGAGGGAAAATGTTTAATAAGCACCACTGCCTAGTGCCTAGCAGTTGAAAACACAAGAAACCAAAAGCACTACAGACAGAGAAAACCCTAGAAAGGTGAACTTGGGACGCTCCTCGACTACTGAGGGAAACCATGAAATGGACAAGCATCCGAACACAGTCAACCAAACCTACTTAAAGGCACTGCACACCTGACACCAATCAGGAGGCAATCAAGCCCTCAAGCCCACACACCTGCCCTGCCGCGTGGCAATTAACATGGTGTCTGGTGATTGACAGCTCACCAGAGGAAAACCCAAAATATACATCCAAAGCATGCAGGCATAAACTAAAACCAAACCCACATAAACCGTGATCCATCACACTCAACTCAAGACATCAAACATGTGGTGCATTATGACATTACTGTGATAGCGTTATGTTTGACTTCCATAGCTATTTACAAATAGGGGATAGGTGGGACCTTGGTAGGTCTGACAATTAATTTATCTCACAAATAGTTTGAGAAGGCAACATCTTTAGGCAGGAAGATAGCTGTTAAAACGAATCGTCTCCCATCACACATGAGGTTGAGCAGTCGGTGGAGAGAAACTGTGTCGCCTAGCACTGAAAACTGCGGGCGCCTCGCTCCCGTGAGATTCCCGGGGCTCACGCAGTCAGATTTCCAGAGCAAGTCGGACAACATTCTAACCGCCATGCAATGCGCTTGGCAAGGCCGTGGTCAAAACTGTGCAGGCCTAGCTCATCTCAAACAAGCCTAATAGCAACTGCAGAATAAGGTTGAATAAGATTTGGCAATTTTTTCATGGGCGCAACCTGTGCTGCTCATCCCACAAATGCATGTTCCTTACAAATGGGGCACCATTTAACACTTTGGTCGCCAAAGACGCCTTACCACGTCATTCCCCGCCATGCTAATTCTGCCAATGACGCCGTAACACGTCATTGAGATCATTTAAAAAATCTGTGATCGCAATCATATTTCTCCCCCGGAGACTTGAGATCTACTGTTGATCCCCTCTCAACTCTCCAACGGTTCAAGAGCGCCATCTGGTGGCCGATCGGCGGATCGCCCAAACCGGAAACAGGAAACTGAAGCTGGTGCTCATTCCAATTCGGTCCGATCACTCGCTAATAGTCCCAGGACTCGAGCTAGACACAATGGATAGCAATCCGTTACCAATAACTCGATAGACAACATGTTTTGGACGTATATACTATTATACAACCTGGAGATGGATCGCATATTTCTACATCCCATAATAGGAATATTTCTGCTCCACGCTCATCGCCCAACGCTACGAGGAAGCTACGGTGAGATTCAGCGTTTTTTTTAACGTGTCCGATATAAACTGCTCTGATGATCATATCACCCACACTAGATGAATCATCTAACGTTGGCCACGGAATTATAAACGCCCCCCCCCCCCCCCCCATCCGGTCAACATCAGATGATAAGTAGTAACTTCTAGAAGCACGTCCATTTGACATTTTTTATCTCGCGCAGATTGCTATCAAACTGTATTTTATCATCAATATAATGCATTTTGGGCTATAAATCACGTTCTGGAGAATGCTGCAGAAAACGATAAAAACATACTTATACTTTAGACCGTATTTTAGTATGAATATGTGAATGAAAAAGTATAACGTTGCTACACCCTTAACAATAGATACTTGACGTTGAATGGGCCATAGTAATGTCAATTTAGCAATACAATTTTAAAAGTTATAGCCCTGCAAAGAAGGGGAACTTCTCCATAGACAAATAGAGCTGGCTAGGGATGGTTTATTGTGAATATAAGCCTGGCGACCAAAGTGTTAAAAAGGGAAATAAACAGGCTTTTCAACGGTATAAAATGTATTGCCAAGAAGCATCGTTACAACAGACACACATTTCTGAATTTTTTGTTCAATGTTTATAATTCCAAGCATGTTTCTTCCAATTTTTAAATGGGAAATTCAGTGCTGGCTTGGTTTTTAATATAATGCAATACGCAACTCCGTCAGGATTGTGGGGCTGTAGGACACGCATGTACACACACACAAAGGTAAATCTTAAAGTTACGCCAGAGGGGTAACCACTGAAATCACAGCGTGATGATAGGGCGAGAGAAAACACAATCACTCTGAAATAAATAAAAATAAAAGCTATAGAAAACACAAAACACCAGGATAAAATAAAACGAGGGAAAATGTTTAATAAGCACCACTGCCTAGTGCCTAGCAGTTGAAAACACACAAGAAACCAAAAGCACTACAGACAGAGAAAACCCTAGAAAGGTGAACTTGGGACACTCGACTACTGAGGGAAACCATGAAATGATCAAGCATCTGAACACAGTCAACCAAACCTACTTAAAGGCACTGCACACCTGACACCAATCAGGAGGCAATCAAGCCCACACACCTGCCCTGCCGCGTGGCAATTAACATGGTGTCTGGTGATTGACAGCTCACCAGAGGAAAACCCAAAATATACATCCAAAGCATGCAGGCATAAACTAAAACCAAACCCACATAAACCGTGATCCATCACACAACTCAAGACATCAAACATGTGGTGCATTATGACATTACTGTGATAGCGTTACGTTTGACTTCCATAGCTATTTACAAATAGGGGATAGGTGGGACCTTGGTAGGTCTGACAATTAATTTATCTCACAAATAGTTTGAGAAGGCAACATCTTTAGGCAGGAAGATAGCTGTTAAAACGAATCGTCTCCCATCACGCATGAGGTTGAGCAGTCGGTGGAGAGAAACTGTGTCGCCTAGCACTGAAAACTGCGGGCGCCTCGCTCCCGTGAGATTCCCGGGGCTCACGCAGTCAGATTTCCAGAGCAAGTCGGACAACATTCTAACCGCCATGCAATGCGCTTGGCAAGGCCGTGGTCAAAACTGTGCAGGCCTAGCTCATCTCAAACAAGCCTAATAGCAACTGCAGAATAAGGTTGAATAAGATTTGGCAATTTTTTCATGGGCGCAACCTGTGCTGCTCATCCCACAAATGCATGTTCCTTACAAATGGGGCACCATTTAACACTTTGGTCGCCAAAGACGCCTTACCACGTCATTCCCCGCCATGCTAATTCTGCCAATGACGCCGTAACACGTCATTGAGATCATTTAAAAAATCTGTGATCGCAATCATATTTCTCCCCCGGAGACTTGAGATCTACTGTTGATCCCCTCTCAACTCTCCAACGGTTCAAGAGCGCCATCTGGTGGCCGATCGGCGGATCGCCCAAACCGGAAACAGGAAACGGAAGCTGGTGCTCATTCCAATTCGGTCCGATCACTCGCTAATAGTCCCAGGACTCAAGCTAGACACAATGGATAGCAATCCGTTACCAATAACTCGATAAACAACATGTTTTGGACGTATATACTATTATACAACCTGGAGATGGATCGCATATTTCTACATCCCATAATAGGAATATTTCTCCTCCACGCTCATCGCCCAACGCTACGAGGAAGCTACGGTGAGATTTAGCGTTTTTTTAACGTGTCCGATATAAACTGCTCTGATGATCATATCACCCACACTAGATGAATCATCTAACGTTGGCCACGGAATTATAAACGACCCCCCCCCCCCCCCCCCCATCCGGTCAACATCAGATGATAAGTAGTAACTTCTAGAAGCACGTCCATTTGACATTTTTTATCTCGCGCAGATTGCTATCAAACTGTATTTTATCATCAATATAATGCATTTTGGGCTATAAATCACGTTCTGGAGAATGCTGCAGAAAACGATAAAAACATACTTATACTTTAGACCGTATTTTAGTATGAATATGTGAATGAAAAAGTAGAACGTTGCTACACCCTTAACAATAGATACTTGACGTTGAATGGGCCATAGTAATGTCAATTTAGCAATACAATTTTAAAAGTTATAGCCCTGCAAAGAAGGGGAACTTCACCATAGACAAATAGAGCTGGCTAGGGATGGTTTATTGTGAATATAAGCCTGGCGACCAAAGTGTTAAAAAGGGAAATAAACAGGCTTTTCAACGGTATAAAATGTATTGCCAAGAAGCATCGTTACAACAGACACACATTTCTGAATTTTTTGTTCGATGTTTATAATTCCAAGCATGTTTCTTCCCATTTTTAAATGGGAAATTCAGTGCTGGCTTGGTTTTTAATATAATGCAATACGCAACTCCGTCAGGATTGTGGGGCTGTAGGACACGCATGTACACACACACAAAGGGGAATCTTAAAGTTACGCCAGAGGGGTAACCACTGAAATCACAGCGCGATGAGATAGGGCGAGAGAAAACACAATCACTCTGAAATAAATAAAAATAAAAGCTATAGAAAACACAAAACACCAGGATAAAATAAAACGAGGGAAAATGTTTAATAAGCACCACTGCCTAGCAGTTGAAAACACACAAGAAACCAAAAGCACTACAGACAGAGAAAACCCTAGAAAGGTGAACTTGGGACGCTCCTCGACTACTGAGGGAAACCATGAAATGGACAAGCATCTGAACACAGTCAACCAAACCTACTTAAAGGCACTGCACACCTGACACCAATCAGGAGGCAATCAAGCCCACACACCTGCCCTGCCGCGTGGCAATTAACATGGTGTCTGGTGATTGACAGCTCACCAGAGGAAAACCCAAAATATACATCCAAAGCATGCAGGCATAAACTAAAACCAAACCCACATAAACCGTGATCCATCACACTCCACTCAAGACATCAAACATGTGGTGCATTATGACATTACTGTGATAGCGTTATGTTTGACTTCCATAGCTATTTACAAATAGGGGATAGGTGGGACCTTGGTAGGTCTGACAATTAATTTATTTCACAAATAGTTTGAGAAGGCAACATCTTTAGGCAGGAAGATAGCTGTTCAAACTAAACATTGACCTTCCCTACACCCATTGCTACAGTTATTTTAACCCTAATCTAACCTAATCTCTAACCCTAATCATTTCGCCTGACATTTCTGTATTTTCTTATTTGGGGAGACAGTTAACCCTCGACTAGTCAGTGCACTCCCAGTGGTGGAAAGTAACTTGTGAATTTACTTACTTTATTTATTTATTTAATTTTAGAAATATTGTACTTTTTACTCCACTACATTTATCTGAACCCATCATCTAATGAGAGCAGTTTAACTGGACCACATACCACTTTAACATCACCTTTAACCAGAGCAGCATAACTGGACCACATACCACTTTAACATGACCTTTAATCAGAGCAGCATAACTGGACCACATACCACTTTAACATAACCTTTAATCAGAGCAGCATAACTGGACCATATACCACTTTAACATCACCTTTAATCAGAGCAGCATAACTGGACCACACACCACTTTAACATAACCTTTAATCAGAGCAGCATAACTGGACCACACACCACTTTAACACTTTGAGTGCCAACGACGAGAAATCTCGTTGTTGGCCGCCATGCGTTGAGTGCCAACGACGAGAAATCTCGTTATTGCTTTTATTAGCGATATCCATTCATTTTTCATAAATCCAGCCTCACGTTATCATTGGGACTGGCTCTGACCTCGAAAAGGGCAAATACCGCCCCCTATCGTCTCCCGGATGGTAATGCACCCATTGGATTGGACTCAATGGAAATGCATGGGGGGGAAAAAAGCCGGATAACACATTTTACTTCTCAGGCATGTAACCCGAGACGATTGCATTCATTGGGGACCCTCAGAGCAGCGTGGAATATGTGTTTCGAGGTTGGATCGTTGGATCAATAAACGCAATCGATATTTGGAATGGCGATCAGGAATTGGAATAATCTTTTTGCAGAACATCTGATGTGAGGTAAGGAATCTATTTTACCAGTCTTGGGGTAATCAGATATTTTTTTCACATATTTCACAACATGTCCCCTATTTGTGTATGTGTGTATATCTTTTTTTGTATTTATCCTTTATTTATCCAGGAATGTCCCATTGAGATACAAGATCTCTTCTTCCAGGGAGTCCTGACCAACACGGCACACAACAAGTTTCAACATAAAACAGGGCATTAACACTTTGCCCGCCGGGCAGTTTGCCCATCTCATGCCCCTCTCTGCCAGCACTATAACCCTATGGAGTGGCTCACCTTCTTTGCAGGGCTATAACTTTTTTAATTGTATTGCTATATTGACATTACTATGGCCCATTCAACATCGATTATCTATCGTTCAGGATGTGGGAACGTTATATTTGTTCATTCATACAAAACTCCTTCTAGAATATAAGTATGTTTTTAACGTTTTCTGCAGTAATTCCTAGAACGTGATTTATAGGCCTAAACGCATATATAGATTATCGATTGGCGTGTCTTCCCTAGACATGCTATATTAAAAAATTCAAATGTATATGATCGGTATAGTTATGCTTCATCATGGGTGAAGGAAAGGGGGGGGGGGTCGTTTATAATTCCTTGATCATCACTAACTGCTTTATGTAGTATGGGTTGATTTATTGATCAGATGGTTTGTAAATAAAGAAATGGACAATCGGGCTGAAAATAACGTTAGTGTCCTCTTACCGTTCGCCGACGAGACTGGAGGAAAAAGATCCCACTTATTTGACGTCAAACTCCTAGATCCATTTCCGGTTTGTATGGCGCAATAAACACCCCAAATCATATCGATTATTGAGTTATGGCAGCGATCCATATGCACGGCAGATGCACCGATTGCCACTTCCGGTTTGACTTGAATGTAACTCGCCCGATCATCCCCCAGGTGGCGGTATTGAGGCGTTGCAATATTGTGCAGGGTCCCACTGGATCACCAGAGGCTGGCTGGCTGAATTATGAATGCCATGGCGAAAAAATGAAATATGATCTCAATAACGCTGTACAGCGAGGTCTGGCGGTCAACGCATGGCGGGCAATAACGCTGAACAGCGTTTCCGGCGGTGGATGTGTTAAACAAAAAACATATAATTCAAATATAAATACAGAAGGTAATTTGTGCAGTGGCAAGGAGCATAATCACATCAACAATAGCATCAGGTAAAACAGTTACATGTTTTGTGAAGGGCTAATCGTAGCATACCTTTAAAAGCATTTACAGTAAGGGCGGCTACGTGGTGCACTGGGCGAGGCGCTCACCACGAATACTGGAGGCTGGGCTCAAACAGATCATCTCCCTGTTCGAGCCCAGCGCTCCACATTGCTTTCAGTTTAGCTGGTCGTCCGCACTAATACACATTGGACGTATTAGAGGGAGAGAAACTGATGGGTGGGGATCGGGCGTTGTGGACAGCAACTCCTACAGGTCGGTTGGTGCGCCTGCGTAGTAGAATCAGGAAGCGACGGGGGCGGGGCCCCTCCAAAGCCCAGACCCCTGACGCTGAAAGAACGAGCCGCGCAGGTGGAAAGATGCGACTGCTGTTACCTCGAGTATCGGAGGGGACTCGTGCTATGTATGACTTAGTCCACATTGCAGCCGGCTTGTGGGAGGCAAGAAACAGCGCTCAAAGACAGGGGAGAGTTGAATTGGACGATATGAAAATTGGGATGGGATAGAAAATTGAAAATGGGAGAAAAAGTGGATCAAAAGAAAAAAGCATTTACAGTAGGAAGTGCCTCGTCTAGACAAAGTTTTACTTGCAGCGTATTCCATAAAAAGGGAGCATAGTGGGAGAATGCAGCTTTACCAAGCTCTGACTGCATCAGAGGAACATTTAAAAGCATCCCATTTGCTGCTCGTCTGGTATTAAAAAAGCAAGTATAAAAGGCCAGAAGTCTGGAGATATATAAGGGCAGCTTACCTAGCAATGACTTAAGGATAAAAATCAACATGTGTGATTGTCTTCTTTGGTACAGAGAGGACCATCCTAAGGACTGATACAGAGTGCAGTGGTGGGTGCGAGAGCCTGCACCCGTTACAAAACGTATGGCAGTATGGTACGCAGAATCCAGCTTTTTAAGCAGGGAGGAAGGAGCATGCATATAGATCACATCGCCATAGTCTAATACAGGCAGTAAGGAACTCTGCACAATTCTCTTCCTGGCTTCAGACGTTAGCGCTGACCAGGTCATAGATAATCGATTTTTCAGCCCGCTTCTCTAGCGTGCATAAGTACATTATACTATCGATAATCTAGCGTTTATTTGAACACGATTCATAAATCAGCCGGAAAATGACAATGTGTTGTGTGTATTCCACTAAAGGGTGATTCCTGCGGAATCTTTTTCTCTTTCTAGACATTTCCAAAAACGTCCGTTTTTCAAAACGGTATAATACGGAAATGTACAGATGAAGAAACAATCCGTTTCGTACATGTTGACTGCAAGCAAGTCATTGATAAGCGACGGGCGTATTAGACACATAGCCATAATATAGAATATAGAAATAGCTCTGCGAAAATCATGAAATATCGGAAAATCAGTCCCAAAAGGCTGGCATTCAAGCGATAAATCGTGCGCCCTCAAACTCTCAATGTGTTAAGAGTACTGACTACGTACTGGTCACGGGAGGCTTCAATAACGTTTGGATCATAATCCATTTTGTGAATACATTTGTTGAAACAACATCTTTGTTGGCCAACGGCTCCTGCTATCTTAACACATTTGGGGCCGTCTAATATCACTCTAGACGGCCAGCATTTCAAAACAGACTTGCATAGTTCGTGAGGCTGTTTTTAGAGCTAAATCTATACTTACTATAGTATTGCTATCTGTCCATTCTCATTGTCAATTGAGACCATAAACCGTCCCTTCAAAATGGCTTAAAGAAATAATTTTTTCATCAATACGTTCTCATTTTATAGCCTCGTGAATATAAGCGTTATATGGGATTTGGGCTGGTGTATTTCCTGGAAGGCGAGATATAAGGCGCTAAGCTAGTAACGTTAAATCCAATGGCATTTCGGCTATAGAGAAGCTAGAGTTAAAAATCATATTGGCCAAAACATTTTGAAATAACAAATAATATTGTTGTGCTCATGTCACCACCTGCCCCAGAGACTACAGTTGAAAATTAGCCAACTTGGCTAAACTGGCATATTTACAGTCAAATGTTCCTTAATATGCACTGTCTCTGTATTTTAAACCAATAAATACAAATACATATAGTGAACTTGAAACTTTATTTAAACTTGAAATTCATCTTGTGAGGAGATGGGGGGGGGGGGGCTGTACTGCAGTGTGAGCCAGTATTCAGGGGCTGTGAGGAGATGGGGGGGGGGGGGGGGGCTGTACTGCAGTGTGAGCCTGTATTCAGGGCCTGTGAGGAGATGGGGGGGGGGGGCTGTACTGCAAATGCTTGTAGTGTGTACGGTAAATGTTCTCGAACTGGGGGGGGGGGGGGGGTCCAGGAATTGCAGGACTGCCTCTACATCCGAATCAAGGCGGTCTTCCAAACGTTCTCGAACTGGAGGGGGGGGGGGGGGGGTTAGGGTTATTACCTGATTTTTTTTCTTCTCCATTTTCTTGCAGACTATAAATACACAAATGACTCATAGTACAAAAAATGCTATGGATAAACATGTCTTCCGCTCACCTGGTCATAGTTCACGGTGCTATGATTCCCACGTGACATTCCATAGTATTCTAGGATTTCATAGAATACGTCGATGCGCAGTGCAATTGGAAACTCAGATATCATCATTAACTTCAGCAGTCGTCTGACTGGAACCCTCCACGGCACATTCGCTCCTCCATGCGTACGAGCCCTGTGGAATTGATAATATATATATATACTGTACATTGGAGGTGGGGGGGGGGGGGGTTGGGTAGGGGGGACACACACATTTTACACTGTACATTGGAATACTGACAAAGCCTTACTTGGTCATTTACTGTACAACTAGGTTAGGACATTTGTAGGGGCCAGTTTCGAATTGCAGTCTCACGTAGGTGTTCTTTGAGAGTGGTTTTGAAAGTGGGTAGTGATTCACATTCCTTTACGGCTGTGGGTAGGGCGTTCCACATTGATGTGGCATAATTGCGAAACGTGTTTAGTCCCTTGTTTGAGCCGAATCTGGGTTTAACATGATTTGTGGAGCTCCCTCTGGTGTTGTGATCGTGGTATTCACTGACCTTTGGGATGTATTTTGACATGTACATGGGTGCCTTGGTCACGTAGTGTATCTTGTAGACCAGGCCCATTGCAAGTTGCTGTACTCTTGTCGTCTACTCTAAGCCAGAACTACTATTAAACAGAGTAAAAGGAGTTATGATCCTAAATACTTGGCATATGGATTTACTTGGACTGGCCGAGAAGATGACACGAGAGCTTTAAACCAAGTAAATTACAGCGGCACTTCGAACGGAAAATTTGAACAACTGGCGTTCACTGGACGGCCCTCGTTTTGGATATCACATTTACATTTAGTCATTTAGCTGACGCTTTTATCCAAAGCGACTTACAAGTTCTGTACGACAAGACAGCAAGAAGGGTACAACTCTATCAGCTGAGTAACAATGTTCATCAAGTGTTGCGTGTTACAGTGTAGGTTAGTTTATTAGGACAAGTGCATGACAGTAAGGTTAGTTAGGGTTAGATTTTTTTATTTTTTTTTAATCATTTCAGATAATGGTTGAAGAAGTGAGTCTTTATTCGACGGCGAAAGATTGGACGGGATTCGGCTGTCCTAACTGGGATGGGTAGTTCATTCCACCATTGTGGGGCAAGGACTGAGAATAGGCGGCTTCTCTTTGATGACCCTCCCGGAGCTTGGATAGGAGTGGGTCTGAGGCGGCCAGAAGATGCAGAGCGTAGGGGTCTTGAGGGTGTGTAGTTAGAGACCATTGACCGGAGGTAGGCGGGAGCGGTTCCCTTTGCTGCACGGTATGCTAGGTCGAGGGCCTTGAAGCGGATACGTGCAGCAATGGGGAGCCAGTGCAGCCAGGTCCCTAAGAAGTGGGGTGACATGGGCCGACTTCGGTAGGTTTGATATCAGGCGGGCCGCTGCGTTTTGAATGAGTTGAAGAGGCTTGGTGGCAGTGGCCGGGAGGCGTGAATATTAAAGGCAACCAACTTGTGTTCAGCTTTTCGTTCAGCGTTTCTCTGATTGGCCACACGGCCAATCAATCAATCCACTAGCACACGCCCTCGCGCAAAGAGAGACGCGGCAAAAGCGCTGGTCGAACCAGCGGTGTTCTGTTGTGTGACTGTACTCTACAGCGTTCTCTACAGTGTTCTGTTGTGTGACTGTACTAAACACTTCCACCACATGACCGACATTTGACATACAGTACACCTCCTATCTATGTTGGGATTATGTTTGGTCATGACAAAACAATAAAAATCGCTTCGCAAAATATGAGAGCGCGCCGCTGTCATTGAAGGGCTTCCTACAACAGAGCACCGCCGCTGCTGCTGCTGAAGCTGTATCAAGCCGGCGGCGGTGCACGGACGCCGGGGAAAAACCACCGCGTCGCCCCGCTGGCGCTTCAGGCTCAGCAGCCTCCACGGGCGAAATAACATATAACGTTACAGTTCCACACTGATGTACAGTGAGTGTCTAATATGGCTGTCGCGAAGTCATGCCTCTCCCTCTGAAAGCCCATCCACGCTGTGTATCATAGACTACGTTTCGCGTTCCATTGATTAACGCCATTACCTGCTGTGCTGTAGGAAGCAGAGGTACAGTAAGTTACAGTAGGTGTAGGTTACATGTTTAATCAAAGCCCATACAATTTTTTAGATGAATGATTGTGGATATAATATAGAAAACACATCATTATGATATTTGAAATATTATGAAAAATTGTATGGGCTTTGATTAAACATGTAACCTACACCTACTGTAACTTACTGTACCTCTGCTTCCTACAGCACAGCAGGTAATGGCGTTAATCAATGGAACGCGAAACATAATAACTTTACGCTTTCTAGTTCAGCGCATTTCATAACTGTATGGGCTTTGTTTATACACGAGTGCGAATCTGGTAGTCTATGATACACAGCGTGGATGGGCTTTCAGAGGGAGAGGCATGACTTCGCGACAGCCATATTAGACACTCACTGTACATCAGTGTGGAACTGTAACGTTATATGTTATTTCGCCCGTGGAGGCTGCTGAGCCTGAAGCGCCAGCGGGGCGACGCGGTGGTTTTTCCCCGCCGTCCGTGCACCGCCGCCGGCTTGATACAGCTTCAGCAGCAGCAGCGGCGGTGCTCTGTTGTAGGAAGCCCTTCAATGACAGCGGCGCGCTCTCATATTTTGCGAATGCATAAACTATATCCGCCATAATTTAAGATATAGTTTATGCATTCGCAAATATGAGAGCTCTGTCAGCGATTTTTATTGTTTTGTCATGACCAAACATAATCCCAACATAGATAGGAGGTGTACTGTATGTCCACTGCTACCGCAGCTGAACACAAGTTGGTTGGAACAGCAGCCTGCCGCTCGCTTGCCGCTCGCTTGCTCCTTGGATTTCATTTGGGACGTGCGCTTGCCTGCGCGTGGGGGCGGGGGGCGCGGCCAATCAGAGAAAAGCCGAACACAAGTTGGTTGCCTTTAATATTCACGCGGCCGGGAGGCCAGCTAGCAGTCTATACTTCTCTGCAGTCGGGCAACTTACTTTTATTTTCAGATATGACAACAAAGAAGGTCAAACTTAAGTACATACATTTTATTGAATTGTATTCGCATTTTGAGTTGAGGATGTAAAAGCGAATATAAATTTGCCCACACGTTTGCAGCATTTGCCGTGGTTGCAGACCAAATTGCATACACGTTTGCAGCAGTTGACGTTTGCAGACCGCTACGCCAAGGAAGTGTTACCTCAACACTAGGAACTAGTGACGTTACGTCCCGTGTTTTTCCCGCTTCGATGTCCTATTTGAATATTCATGACGTAACCTTTTTTTGTATTTTATTTTTTTTGCATTTTTTTTGCATATGATCGATATGATGGTCCACCATGAATGCATGAAAGGTGGGGGGCGGGGGATGTCGTTTCTGATTATTGATTACCAATAACGGCATTAGCCTCAGTAGCCTCATTCGCTGACCGGGTGGATGGCTATCAAAGCAAGGCCCGACCAAGCTGAAATTGACGTCAAATCGATCTTACCTGTGACCGGTTGGACCGCAAAAAGGATTTCCCAGTTATCGATCGCGATCTGGTAGATCGATATGTCCATTGGCTGATCATATATTCCTTTACTGCACACTGAAATCCGCGTCCCAAAATGTATTCCGTGCTACATGCTACAGGCATAGCTTCAGGTTAGCAGAAAACTACATTGAAGATCCAGAAAAAACAAGACAACTTCTGCCACAGGGAACACTGCATTATCGAGACAGCGCCCCTACGAGGATCTGGCAGGTAATGCACTTTTTCTAATAAAAAAAGTAGGGTACTTCTGCAGTGCCGCGGTGACATTGAGTAGGTTATTAACACTTTGCCGCCCAAGCGCGAGTTAACTCGTGATTCGATTCCACCTGTTGAGGACAGGCGAGTTGTTATTGTTTTATTACATATTTATAACGCTATTAACGTCCGCGATCGACTTGCAGGACCTACCCACATATTTGATTTTCGAAACATGCAATACCGGCCAGATCCGCTTAGGGGCGCCATCGCTCCACTGCAGTATCATTGAGGGCGATTGAAAAAAAAATTATTTTCACTGTCTGTGGGCGTTTCCTATGAGCCTCGGTTCCAAACGAAGACCCTCCATCTTTGATCCTGTTACCGAACGCATATTTCAGCCTGGAATAATGGGATTTATGATTAGCCAATGGACATATCGATCTACCAGATTCCGATGACTAATGATGAAATGCTGCCGGCGATCACATGGCCTGACGGTAGGATACTATTCCCCCAAATTACAGCTGGATTGGACATTGTTTTAAAACGTAATGTGATCGATCAGTGAAAATGGCTACTTGAACACACACTGTATTGCTAATCAATAATACTGATCGGCGTCCCCCGCCGCCCCCATTTCATCCATAGATGCTCTGTAATAGTCCGGATGCTACGCAGTTTGTTTTATTTCATTCGTATATATACAGCAGAAATGGCGTTTGATATAACGTGACTAGCCTTTAGCCTATTATCTAGCTCCCCAGAAAAAAACCGAGGCGAAAACTGCGATAAACCTTATATTCATTCACGGCGCTATAAAATGACAAACAACCGATGGATTTTTATTTTCTTTAAGCCATTATGAAGGCACGGTTTATGCACTCAAGTGACAATGAGAATGGACAGATAGCAATACTATAAATTATATATATAGCTGTTAGAAAGTACATCGGTTTGTAAACAAACCTCTGTCCTCTGGCCTATAAATCGGCGCTACATGCTGGTCGTCAATGTGTTAACACTTTGGTTGCCTAAGGTTAAATTCATGATATACCATAGATTGCCAGCGCTATTTGTCTATGGAGAAAGTCCCCTTCTTTGCAGGGCTATAACTTTTTAAATTCTATTGCTACATTGCCATTATTAGGGCCCATTCAAAGTCCTATATGTATTGTTCATTGTGTAGCAACGTTAAACTTTTTCATTCACATATTCATAGTAAAGTATGGTCTAATGTATAAGTATGTTTTCATCTCTTTCTGCAGCTTTCTCCAGAACGTGATCTATAGCCCCAAATACATTATATTGATGATGCAATACAGTTTTATGGCAATCAGCGCGATATAAAAAATTACAACTAGACGTACTTCTAGAAGTTACTACACGTCATCTGATGTTGACCGGATGGGCTAGGGGGCGTTTATAATTCCGTGGGCAGCGTTATACCAATCATCTAATGTGGGTCAAATGTTGATAATAGCAGTTAGTATCGAAGACGGTAACGTTACACGCTGAAACTCACCCCAGTCTCCGCGCGCCGTTGGGCGATCATCGTAGAGTTGAAATCTTATCATTATGGGATGTAAATTTACCCGGTCCATCTCCAGCTTGTATAATGGTATATACGTCCAAATCATGTTGTTTATCGAGTTATTGGCAATCGATCACTGTGTAGCGTGACGAGCCAGAGTCGCGGGACCTATAGCGAGCACCCGGAAGTATTACGGACGTAGCACAACCTCTATGCCACTTCCTGTTAAAGCGATTGCGCCGATCGGCCACCAGATGGCGCTCCTGAACCGCCAGAGAGCTCAGTGGGTCCTGCTGGTGGATCTCAGGCCAGCGGAGGGGACATATGAATCCGATCGCAGATTTTTGAAATATTGATATAAGGACGCTGTACAGCGTCCCCCGGCAACTTGAGCATGGCCAGCAATGACGTCAAAACACGTTTCATGGCAGTCAAAGTGTTAAAATGGAATAAAAGCCAAAACAACCTAGCTGGCCCTTTAACACTTTGGATGCCACGGACGACATAACACGTGTTAGCAGTCCGCCCCCTGAATGCCCATCACGACAATTAGCGTGATTTATTTTTTATTAGCGATTTTTCATATTCATATTTCATCAACCGAGTCTACCGTTGGTAAACCAGCCCCACCAGGCGCTCAGATGTGAAAAAACCGCCCCCTATCGTCTCCCAGATGGTAATGCACCCTTTTGGAATGGACTCAATGAAAATGGATGAGAAAAAAAAACTCCGGAATCCAAATTTTACTTCTCACGCATGTAACCGGAGCCGATCAGATTCATTGTGGACCCTCAGAACAGAGTGTAATATGTCTTTACAGTACGTACTACGTAGCATTGGATCAATAAAAGGATCCATTTTTGGAATGGCGATCAGGAATTGGAACTCTTTTTGGATACCATCTGATCTCAGGTAAGGAATCTATTTTACCAGTCTTAGGATAATCAGCTTTTCCCCTATGTGTGATATGGCTGTTTGACTGTGCGAGCGATCAGGAACTAAGAGAATCGATTTGCAGCTCGCGGCAACCAGCGTGCATACGTACATATACTATCGATAATCTAGCGATTCATAAATAGGCCGAAAAATGACAACGTTCTAGAATATTACAGTACATGGCGTTTATCACGGATTCTTTTTTTCCCCCTTGAAAACGAGGGCTTTTCAAAATGCTATAAAACGGAAATGAACCGATAAAAAAACAATCCGCTTCGACAATGTTGACTGGAAAATGAGTCATTGATAAGCGACGGGCAGATTAGACACATAGCCATCATTTAAAACATAGATTAGGCGATATTAATGCTAACATTGAAGTGGATGGTGGGCATTCAAGCACTAAATGCGCGCCCCCTGCTGGGCACTGAAAGTGTTAAGCATGGCGCCGAAACACGGACATCTCCGTGGCTGGGTGCCAATGTGTTAACGTTAGCAAGCTAAAGGGCTGTGCTCTGCATAGCTTAACACATTGTGCGCCACAACGAGTATACTCGTTATTGCACGCCAATCACTGTGCGCCAACAACGAGGGAACTAGTTTTTGGCATCAATATTTAATTTTTTCGCCATGGCATTCATAATCCATCCAGCCTCCCTCCGGGACGCAGCTGGACCCTGGTCTGATATTGCAACGCCTCAATACCGCCGCCTGGTGGATTTCGGGCGAGTTACACTCCGCGCCAAACCGGAAGTGGCGCTCGGTGCATCGTGGAAAATCCTCCGCCAGAGATATATTGTAACGTGGGTCTAGATACACACTTGCGTGCATTGGATCGCTTTCGAAACGCAAGAATCAATATGATTTCGGCGTTTATTGCGTCATACAAACGGAAAATGGATCTAGCAGATCGACATCGAATAATTGGAATTCTTTTCCTTCAGACTCATTGCCGAACGGTAAGAGGAATCTAATGTTATTTTCAGCGCGATTGTTTATTTATTTCACTGCAATCCATCTGATCACCGTATCAACCCATACTAAAAAAAGCCGTTACAGCCCTTGGATCCAAACGACAGAGTCTCGACTGATGCATAAGACGATCTTTATTTAATTGTCCATCCGTGACGTCATCTTAGCGCCGTGAAAACTGCATTGGAAATGTACATAAACAGACAAAACAAATATTTCGCATAGCGGTTTCCACAGCACAGTACAAACACTAAACTAAATAACATTGGTATCAGAACTACAAGGATTACATTCCTACACAAGACATAAAATCATTTATTCACGAATTACATTCTACAAAGTTACAACCATAATCAAATAAACGACAAAGCATACCTTGCTGCGCTCTCCAAGGCCCTGCCGAGACCCAGAACTGAAGCCTTAACACATTGGCGCCCAGCCACGGCGAAGTCCGTGTTTCGAATGAATCGGACGCTAGAGGGCCATCAGGTTGTTTTGGCTTTTATTCCATTTTAACACTTTCAGTGCCAGGCCGTGTTTTCCTTTTTACCCCGTTGATGCCACGGTCCACGGCCCATGTAACGCTAATATCGCCTAATCTATGTTTTAAATTATGCTGTGTCTAATCTGCCCATCGCTTATCAAAGAATCATTTTCCAGTCAACATTGGCTAAGCAGATTGTGTTTTTATCGCTTCATTTCCTTTTTATAGCATTTTGAAAACCACTCTGTTTCGAAGAAAAAACAACACATTCCCTGATAATCGCCTTTTACTGGAATATTCCAGAACGTTATCATTTGTCTGTCTATTTATGAATCGTTTTCAAATAAACGCTAGATGGTCGATAGTATATGTGTGCGCACGCACGCTCGTGCCGTGCGCTGATAATCGCTGCTATTATTTCCTCATGGCTTTTACAGTGAAACAGCCATATCACATATAGTGGAAACGCTTATATCTCCATGAAAACGAGTCTGATTATCTTAACACTGATAACATAGATTCCTTACCTGACATCAGATGGTATCCAAATGGTATATTCCAATTCCTGATCACCATTAGAAAAAATCGATAAGTATATTGATCCAACGTGTGTACAGTATAACCCATGCTCGCCGCGGCTCAGAGGCTCCAGAATGAACTCTGGTAACTCCGGCTGCATCAGTGGACTGGAAAATGTGGACTGGAATATTTTTTTCCCCATCCATTTTCATTGAGTCCATTCCAAAAGGGTGATTTACCATCTGGGAGACGATAGGGGGCGCTTTTTTCACATCTGATCGCCTGCGGCCCCTGGATCTCCAACGGTAGGCTCGCGTGATGCAATATGATTTCAGATCGCTAAAAAAAATTAAAATAAAAGATTCCGAGAAACGTCACAATCGTAAACCCGAGATTAGCCGTGAGTGGCGCTCAAAGTGTTAATAACCTACTCAAGGTCACCGAGTGGCACTGCAGAAGTACCCTACTCTTTGAATTCTGAAAAGTGCATTACCGGCCAGATCCTCTTAGGGGCGCTGTCTCGATAATGCAGTGTGCCCTGTGGCAGAACGGTGCACTCTTTTTGCACTCAGACGCCGAATTCACTATGCAGTAAAGGAATATATCATCAACCAATGGACATATCGATCTACCAGATGGCGATCGATAACTGGGAAATCCTTTTGGGGATCCAACCGGCCCACGGTAAGATCTTTTTCACGAAAATTACATGCTGATCAGGCCTTGTTATGATAGCCATCCACCCGATCAGCGAATGTGGCTACTGAGGCTAACGCGGTTATTGGTAATCAATAATCAGAAACTACGTCCCCCGCCCCCCCCCATGATGTCAATTGACAATGAGAATGGACAGATAGTAGAGCCATATGGAATCCGCGATCACGGAATTGCGGACGGAATCGCGGAATTGAGCAATAAAAATGGAATCAACTATAAAAAAAAAAAAAAAAAAATCTTTTTTTTTTCTTTTTTTTATGTTGTGGGACTTGTACAGCACTTTGTTCAACTTTGTCAGTGCTGTAAAGTTGAAACCTTTTTAAATCTTAGACAAACGAAACACTTTCATGAAATATTGTAAGCCGTCATTTGAGGCTTCATAAAAGCAGCACAATGAACACAAATCTGTCAGTGCCGAGTCCGACCTCATCTTAAATAACAAACAGCATTGCTTGTTGTAGTCAACAAAGAGAGGCAGAGTTGATTTTGCAAAAATATATATACTTTTTTATTTTTATTTCTAATAATCTAATTTTATTTTCATATTCGAATCCCATGCCCATCGAACGAAGCTTCGAAGTATTTAAGACAGCCCTATTAAATGGACTGTTATATCTTATTCAATTGTGGACATTTATTCATTCCCACTTATTAGACACTATTTCTGATGGTAAAATGAGCGTACAAAGCAAAATACAGAATTCTGAAATATTAAAACGGAAAAAATGGAATTTCGAAAAAAATTAAACGGATTTCATATGGCTCTAACAGATAATAATAATAATAATTCATTTAATTTATATAGCGCTTCTCAGTAACCCGAAGTCGCTGACGGTAGTCGGGAGCAGGAGTACAAACAAAGAAACGAAAGCAAAGAAACAAAAACAAAACAACAAAGAAACAAAAACAAAAGGAACATGAGACCATGGGGGGAACAGGGGAGACAGCCTGATAGCACAAAAAAAAAGACTGGAGACAGATATCAAACAGGTTGGAGGGGAGGGGGGGGGGGGGGGGGGGTTTAGGGGTGGGGGGGGGTTAAAGGCAAGGGAGAACAGGTGGGTTTTGAGGCGAGCTTTGAAGGTGGAGAGTGTAGGGGAGTCTCTGATGGACTGGGGGAGGGAGTTCCAGAATCGGGGTGCAGTGCGAGAGAAGGCCCGATCTCCGAAGTTTTTAAGCTTGGATGTCGGGACAGTGAGGGAGGCAGTGGAGGAGGACCGGAGGGAACGGGTGGGGCGGTAGGGGAGAAGGAGATCAGTCAGGTAGGGGGGGGGCCAGGCTGTGGAGGGCTTTGAAGGTGAGGAGTAGTGTTTTAAAGTTAGGGAGCCAGTGGAGGGAGTGGAGGACAGGAGTGATGTGTTCGCGGGACTGGGTGTTAGTGAGGAGGCGGGCGGCTGAATTTTGGACCATTTGCAGTTTATGGAGGGAGCGGGAGGTGATACCAGTGAGGAGGGAGTTGCAGTAGTCCAGGCGGGAGGAGATGAAGGCGTGAATGATGGATTTTTTTATAGCAATATTATAAAGCAATACTATAAAGTATAGATTTAGCTCTACAAACAGCCTCACAAACTATGCAAGCCTGTTTTGAAATGCTGGCCGTCTAGAGTGATATTAGACGGCCCCAAATGTGTTAAAGAAAACTGTAATGTACAGGGCAATGTCCTACTGGAATAGACTTCCACAATATTTGGTTTCAATTACCAGTAAGGTGGGATTCAAGAGGAGACTAAGAGTGGCTGTAATGCAGAAAGAGATTGATTTTGGTTGGGTCTAATCTGTGTCTAATGAATGGGTTCTTGTGTTGGGTTGATTTGGAATGTCCTGGTCTAGTGGTTATGAGGAGTATTAGAGTATTAGTTTATGGAATGTTGTGCTGTTTTTGAGCACGTTTTAGTTTTGTCTGAGATGTCTCTGTTTGCTGTTTTATTGATATTAGTTGTTTTATTGATATTTGATTTTGTTCTATATGTTCGTATAGTTGTTATTGTTCTATATTAGAACATTTGGCATACATATTTGTTTGTATGTCTGATTTTGATTGGTTTAATGTTCTATAATTGTTTGTATATTTTATTGGTGTTTTATTGATATTTGTTTTGTTTTTATGTTGTTTTATTGATTATTCTTGTTGAATTTTTATATGTTTGTATCCAGACCCCAGGAAGAATAGTCGCTGCTGAGGCAGTGACTAATCGGGATCTGAAATTTAAAAAATAAATAAATAAAAATGTAAACCGAAAAGGTCATTTCTTCCGTTTAAAACACACGATCAATACATGGGGATACAAAGGATAAAAAGTCGCACAGAAATACAAAGGTGGTCAGCGGTCAGGTGGCGTAGCGGAGATTGCGCTCGTCACCAATGCAAGAGGCTGCGGTCTTGACTCCCGGAGGCGTGTAACTGTTCCGCAACAGTAAGTGACTTCCGGGGTAGGCCTGATTGGCCCCGACAGGCACGTGACACGGCAAACTCAGGACGCGCAACGAGGCTGCTGAGAGCTGTCGCGCGGAAATAGGCTGTCTATTGCCATTCTCTAACACAAACTCTAACCTTAACCAGCTCCTTAACAGCGCCTAAACTTAACCGTTCTAACCTTAACCAACTCCGAAACAATGCCTAACCTTAACCTTAACCTTAACCATGCCTAACCTTAACCATAGAAAGAATATTGCCATTCTCTAACACAAACTCTAACCTTAACCAGCTCCTTAACAGCGCCTAAACTTAACCGTTCTAACCTTAACCAACTCCGAAACAATGCCTAACCTTAACCTTAACCTTAACCATGCCTAACCTTAACCGGCGAAAGAATACACGTTAAAAAAAAAATCACGTTAAAAAAAATCAATTCTATGGGATTCAAACTCGTCAACAACGGACCGCAGGATCGCAGGACCGCTGCTCTGCGAGGTGAGCTGAAGCGCCGAACGAAAGTCATAGCGGATTTGGACGGTTACATCATTCCGCAAGCTCTGCCGCTCCGCTCCGCGGAGCGTGCCGCGCGGCAGAGAAAGTTGCGCGTCACGTGCCTGTCGGGGCCAATCAGGCCTACCCCGGAAGTCACTTACTGTTGCGGATAAGCTATAAGCCTCCCGGAGTCAGCATTGCCTTGGCTTGGGCTGATCGCTATACTAACTCGTTTGGCTGGGTCAGGGGGAGGGAAGCCGTGGGTGGGAATCTGGCGTTGTGGACAGCGACGCCTACAGGTCAGGTCTGGGCGCTTGCTCAGCGGAGGCAGGACTTGAGGAAGGCAGCGTGACCTCCCACGCGTTACACTTCACCAATGAGCGCCCTCGCTGCCAGGTGAGAAGAGAGTCACTGGCTGTCTCTGCACGTGTCGGAGGAAGCGTGCGGATACTTCAGGGTTCCCTTGTACCGACCAGTAGGAGGACATGCGCGCAACAACCAGGTAGGGGAGGGGGGGATTGGCACAACGACTAAATTGGGACGGGGAGAAAACAGAGAAAAATCGGAGAAAGAGAGATAATTTTTTTTTTAAATACAAAGGTGATACAAAAAGACGCACCAAACGTTCCTGCTGCCGACTACATCACTTAACACTTTGATCGCCGGGGTTAAATTCATAATTTACCATCCCTCGCCAGCCCTATTTAACATGGAGAAGTTCCCCTTCTTTGCAGGGCTATAACTTTTTTAATTGTATTGCTAAATTGACATTACTATGGCCCATTCAACGTCTTATATGTATTGTTCAGGGTGTAGCAACGTTATACTTTTTCATTCACATATTCATAGTAAAATATGGTCTAAAGTATAAGTATGTTTTCATCTCTTTCTGCAGCTTTCTCCAGAACGTGATTTATAGCCCCAAATGCATTATATTGATGATGAAATACAGTTTGGTAGGAATCTGTGCGAGATAAAAAATGTCAATTGGACGTACTTCTAGAAGTTTCTACGTATCATCTGATGATGACCGGATGGGCGGGGGATCGTTTATAATTCCGTGGGCAGCGTTATATCATTCATCTAGTGTGGGTGATATGATCATCAGAGCAGTTTATATCGAACACGTTCAAAAATAACGCTGAATCTTACCGTATCTTCCTCGCGCCGTTGGACGATGAGCGTGGAACTGAAATATTCCTATTATGGGATGTAGAAATACGCGATCTATTTCCAGGTTGTATAATAGTATATACGTCCAAATCATGTTGTTTATCGAGTTATAGGCAACGGATCGCTATGTATTGTGTCGCGATCGAGTCCCGGGACCTATAGAGAGTGCCCGGAAGTAATATGGACGATCACCACTTCATCCACATGACTTCCTGTTTGGCGCTTCTGCCGATCGGCCACCAGATGGCGCTCTTGAACCGCTAGAGGGTTGAGCGGAGGCCAGCACTGTGTCTCAGGGCTGCGGAGGAAAAATATGATTTCGATCACAGATTTTTGAAATATTGATATTAAAGACGAGTTAGGGCGTCCGCGGCAACTTTAGCATGGCTAGGAAAGACGCCTAAACACGTTTTCGGCACTTAAAGTGTTAAGAATATAAGCCTGGCGACCAAAGTGATAAAAACAGTGAACCAAATAAAATAATAGAATAAAAATAATTTAAATAAAATCATCAGTCAATAACTAAAAACTATAGGAACAGTGAGGACAAAGGGTGCCTATATATGACCAAAAGCCTGTCTGAACACATAGGGCTTGACCAGGGCGGGCAGGTTGCCTAGACTATTGGTAAGGGTGGTGAGAGTGTCTGGGGGACCGAAGAGGATTATTTCACACATTTGTTTTCATTTAGTTGTAAAACGTGTTGTGCCATCCAACATTTAATGGCATCAAGGCAGGACATGAGACTGTTGAGTAAAGACTGGTTCTTGGGGAGCTCCAGTAGCTCACCACGTACCGCGAGTGCTATTTCAGCGCCGTGGACAACCGCGCTCGCGCGGATCTGGGGCTGAGCGCGTTCGAATCCCGGACGGCAGCCGTGCCTTTCCCAGAGTGTCTTTCCCCCCCATCTGAACCCTTTCAGCCTGCTTCTGTCGGTCGAACTTGACCAAGTATGAATGCGAAGAAAAAGCGATAAACGCTAAAAGAACCAGGTGACTGGTCAAAGTTTAAAAAAAAAAAAAGACTGGTTCTTGGGTTTCAGAGAGACATAAAGCTGTGTGTCGTCAGCATAACAATGAAAGGAGACGTTGTGCTTCTGAATGATTAGACCAAGGGGTAGCATGTAGAGAGAGAACAAAATCGGGCCAAGGATGGATCCTTGCGGGACCCCACGGGAGAGGTAGGCTGAGGGGGAGGAGCAGTTGGCAATGTTGACAGCACAGCTTCTATTTGTGAGACAGGAGGAGAACCATGTTAATGCAGTGCCACTGACACCAACCTCATGTTGGAGACGATCGAATAGAATGTCGTGATCAACGGTGTCGAAAGCTGCGCTGAGGTAAAGCAGCATTAAAACGGAGCAGTCACGATCGTCAGCGGCGAGGAGTAGGTCATTCAAAACTTTAAGGAGGGCTGATTCTGTGCTAAGGCCAGTCCTGAACCATGACTGAAATGTCTCCAGGATGTTGTTCTGGTGCAGGTAGGGAGACAATTGGCACAGAACCACCTTTTCAAGTATCTTTGACAAAAAACGAAGCTTGGAAATAGGCCTGTAATTACTGTGCAGGGTGGGGTCAAGGTTTTGTTTTTTCAATAGGGGCTGGACTACTGCATGTTTAAAGCAGGATGGAACAGTACCAGTTGCCAGGGAGCTGTTAATAATGGAGAGGATGCTGGGACCGGTTGTGTGAAAAACCTGTTTCAGGAGAGCAGTGGGAACAGTGTCAAGGGGGCAGGTCGCGGGTTTCATAGAGGAAACTATCTCTGTGAGGGTGAGTAGACTGATGGGCTGAAAGCAGGTCAGTGTGGATGAGCAGACCAGAGGGACAGCTAAGTTACGTGTGGGGGGTGAGATGTTCCTTCTGATATCCTCAACTTTGGTAGTAAAAGCATTTGTAAAATGTCTCACACTTAGTTGGGGACACATCCAGGCAGGTACTGGGGGGAGGGGTAGTGAACAGGGTCCTGGGGTTGTGGGAGTTGTTGATGAGGTCGGAAAGATATGTGACTCTCGCCACTTTGACCGCTAGCTGATATTTAATGCGACTGTCCCTACGCATTTCAAGTGAAACTTGAAGTTTGTCACGTGTCCACTTCCGCTCTGCCTTCCTGTAGTCTTTTCTCTGGGCTCTGGTGCTATCATTGAGCCAGGGCTGCCCTTTAGGCTTAGGTTTTTTCTGTCATGTTTATTGTACATTTTCCATGGGATCTGGAAGCACGAAATACAGTACTCGGGTCTTGGTTATAGCCATTAAATACAAAAATAACTAAAATATATACTGATCCTCATGATAAACATGCAAACTGATTTAATTTAAAAAAAATAAACCTAGTCAAATTCCACAAAACTGATTTAATTCAATAAAACAAATGTAATGGACTGGAGAGAGAAAAGTGTCATACGTGCCATAAAGTGCTAATGTTTATTGTTTATTGTTATTCACCATGGTGAAGACTACTCTTCCTGGGGTCCAGACACACACAAATAACACTATAAAAACATTATCCAGCACACAAATATCTAAAAAGCCTTACATAAAACTATAAAAAAAATCATAATATCCTTAACATTCACAGTATTATAAGATACAATATTACACATATTGCAAAATACTGTTATGGTTTGTAACCGACCCCAATCGCACAACACAAGACAGGTATGGTGGTTTGCCAAGAAACAGATATTTATTGAAACACAGGGAAAAACAGGGAAAAGGGCACTGTCCCTTTAAGGGAGAATCACAAATGCAGGAAAAGGGAATACTATGGGAAGGTAAGGGAACGCCTAAGGGAAGGTTAAGGGAACGCCTTGGGACAGAGGAACTAGAGACTAGGTAAACAAGGGACAAGGAGAACTAGGGAGAGAGGACTAGGAGAGCTAGGGATAGAGGACTAGGGACTAGGAGAACTAGGGAGAGAGGACTAGGGACTAGGAGAGCTAGGGATAGAGGATTAGGGACTAGGAGAACTAGGGAGAGAGGACTAGGGACTAGGAGAGCTAGGGATAGAGGACTAGGGACTAGGAGAACTAGGGAAAGAGGACTAGGGACAGAGGCCCGCGGAGGCGGGCTGGGGAACAGGGAGGAACTGGGAGGACTGGTGGAAATCATCTGGGCCGCTCTGCAGGACAGAGGAGATAGTTAATGCACAAAGGGGAAAAAACAGAGCAGGTGCAGAACAGTCCAAATAATCAAAGTGAACAAAGTAATAATATCTTCGTGTGACAAACACACAGGGGGAGATGTAAAGTCCAAAAATACTATTCTAAGTGAGAACCAAAAACAGAGGCAATACGCTGGGAGAGTGACATCACAATCTAAACTCAACCAGGCGTATGCGTAATGGTACAGGAACAGCAGCGGGAACGGGGGCAAGGGCACTACGCTAAGTGAGTGACATCACAATCAAAACTCACCCAGCGTATGCGTAAAGGTACAGGAACAGCAGCGGGAACGGGGGCAAGGGCACTACGCTGAGTGAGTGACATCACAATCAAAACTCACCCAGCGTATGCGTAAAGGTACAGGGACAGCAACGGGAACGGGGGCAAGGACACTACGCTGGGTGAGTGACATCACAATCAAAACTCACCCCGGCGTATGCGTAATGGTAAGGGGACAGCAACGGGGCGAGGGCATCGCCACCGGGTGGCTGGCTGTCCGAGCCGAGGAAGAGAGTGCTGGAACAGTGGCGGTGACGAGGGCATCGTCCACCGGGTAGCCGCTGTCGGAGCCGAGGAACAGAGTGCTGGAACAGTGGCGGTGACGAGGGCATCGTCCACCGGGTAGCCGCTGTCGGAGCCGAGGAACAGAGTGCGCGCCACACCTTGGTGTGCGCGTCGGAACAGGGAGCTGGAACAGTGGCGGTGGCGAGGATGTCGTCCACCGGGTAGCCACTGTCGGGCCGAGGAACAGAGTGCGCGCCACACCTTGGTGTGCGCGTCGGAACAGGGAGCTGGAACAGTGGCGGTGGCGAGGATGTCGTCCACCGGGTAGCCACTGTCGGAGCCGAGGAACAGAGTGGCGCGCCACACCTTGGTGTGCGCGTCGGAACAGAGAGACGCATCGGGGTGCGTCTGCCAGGAGGAGTGTGCCAAGCACGAGGATCCTTGGAAGATGCGCGTTGCGCGCTGGAGACTGGAGAGCGTGCCAAGCTCGGAGGTCTGGAAGATGCGCATCAGGCTGGGAGTGCGCGCTGGTACGGAGGAGCGTGCCAAGCTCGGAGGTCTAGAAGATGCGCGTCAGGCTGGGAGTGCGCGCTGGTACGGAGGAGCGTGCCAAGCTCGGAGGTCTAGAAGATGCGCGTCAGGCTGGGAGTGCGCGCTGGTACGGAGGAGCGTGCCAAGCTCGGAGGTCTAGAAGATGCGCGTCAGGCTGGGAGTGCGCGCTGGTACGGAGGAGCGTGCCAAGCTCGGAGGTCTGGAAGATGCGCGTTGCGCGCTGAGGACTGGAGAGCGTCTGCGCTGGTCTGGATGTGCGTCAGGACGAACAGCTGCGCGGGGGTCTGCAGTGGAACGCTGGGGTGCCTCCCGTGGAAGTACAGGGAGCGCAGACCAGTCTCCCCCACAGGCAACGGCGACAGCTGGCGAAGGCTGGAGCAAACATCTCGACGCCGGAGAATGGAACAGCATAGGCAGACAGAGGATCTCCCGAAAGAGTCTAGATGTTTAGAGAATATGACTCGGCAAGTATACAACACGACCCCACGCCAAAACGAGGGGAAGCGCCCTGGTATTTAAAGCCCACAGGGGAACTAATTAGCCTGCCACCACAGGTGCGAGAGATAATAGAATATCAAACAGGTGTGGCCACTAAGGGTAAGGAACGAGAGGGTGGGGGCTAGAGAGAGTGAGTAGGGAATTCCTAACAGTAGGCTTAAAGAAGACAGAGAATAGGGAATTCCTAACAGTAGGCTTAAAGAAGACAGAGAAAAGGTAGTGAGCAGCGGGCAAAACCTCACAAATACACCATTACAAAGTGCATTATTATAAAATACAAAATATCCCAAAATTCAAATCAGTATAAAAAAAATCTATTGAATCAGTTTATTATTTTTCTCGACGTACTTCTTAAATCTGAATACTTGATGTTGTGAGCTTTTGTGGAAGCCTGTTCCAGTATGTTATAGCTCGATAAATGCCTTTTTAATGCATTCGTTTTTCGTCACAGAGGTAGTGTACACCGACATGTCAGCGCCTGCCTGGTATCGTGACACACATCCACACGCACACACTCACTTTAAACAAACAACACACTGCAGCACCCACTCTCCACACTTTAGATCACACAAACACACTTTATATTTATTGGTAAAGGATTTGCACTACAACTCGTACACCTTACTGTAAATTGTACCTAAATTGTACCTCATCCCATTTCTGCTCTGCACTGTATAGTATTGTATATTAGTACACTGCACAGTATATTGTATATTGTATGGTAACTCAGTTACTTCTATTCAGCATCGAACATTGTACATATGTCTATACTGAACACTAGTGTGACCTCTATTTTTACTTCTATTTTACATGCTATACTATTTTATTTCATACTTATCTTGTCTAGCACAGTCTCTGGAGCGTAACAGTAAGAAGCATTTTGTATAAAAGTATTCTGTACTTCTGTATGACAACTATTAAAGAAACTTGAAACTTGACTCTGCCCGTCATCACCAGTTGTGCAGATAAACAGGTGCAGTGTGCCGCGGCCCGGCGCCGGTGATGGACGGCGGTGAGCAGAGGATGTGATTTCCTCTGTGAGTACAGACGGGTCCATCCCATCATATAGCACTCTGGTGAGTAATTAATCTGGCGTCTGTGATGAAGCGCGGAGAATCATGGCAGACACTGGAGGAGGGAGGCAGCATGAGCATACATTATATCCGTCATGTCCCCTGTCTCCTAGTCCCTCGTGTGTGTGTGTGTGTGCGTGCGTGTGTGTGTGGCAATTACAGGATTGGAATCTGCTGTGGGGAGTCGGGGCCCCGAGCATCCCACGGCCGCCAGCTATCATCATCTAATCATCCGTCTGCAAAATACACAACTCAAACTCCGAGACTTGGCCAGATCGTAGATTCAGCTAAACTTAGTCAGTGTCTCTGGTCCTGCTCCTCCTGATGTCTCGTACCCGTCTCGTTGTTGCTCTGTTTGTCCCGTCCTGACGTCTGCCTGCCCTAGAATTTGGTTTGAGAAGGGGCAGAAAGAAGCGGTGCTTATCTAGCCCCGCCCTTCCCTTACATCACACAATTCACAGATGCTTGCTCTCTATCTATAGTACTGTAAATGATCAAAAAAGAAAAAAACGATAAGAAAAAAGAAACATAAGAGAAGAAAAGATAAAGTAACAGTACAGTAGTTTGTTTATAACCGCTTTAAAATGTTCTAATAAATGTTAACGTCTCATGCAGGCTGTTCCAAAGTGACGCCCCACAGACCCAGATGCCCTGTTGGGTGTTTTAGGAGCAGTTTCCCTCTCAACCCGTAGATACCATCTCTGCCTGTGAACATGTACTGAATGTTACTAGCTATCTATAGGCACTGTATTATTGACTATTTTAAACATAATTTGCGCCGTTTTGAATTTAACCAGGTCAGTGAATTTCAAAGTTTTGAGTCTTTAAAAACAGAAGGTTAGTGTGATCTCGATAACCGGGCGATAATGTATGGCTGTGTCGTGGTGCACTGGGTAGTACATTTAATATTGAGCGTCTGACTGATGGAGGGAATAGGGAAGTGGGCAGGCTTATGATTATATGTGCTCTGGTTTTGTTTGCTGTTTGGTTCCCTTCTCCTGTTGTTGTTGTTTTTTTATTTTTTTCACTTTTTCTCCTCTTTTTCTATTTTTCTCCCATCCCAATTCCACTGTGCCAATTCTTCCCTCCCCTGTCTTGAACGTTGCTCGCATATGCCCCCCACTGGCCAGTTGTAGGGAGGATAGAAGCCTTGCATCACGTGTCCCCTCCGGTACACGAGGAGGCAGCCTGTCACATCTTTTCACCAGACAGCGCGGACTCTCAGTGGCGAGGTGTAACGTGTGGGAGGCTCACACTACCCCCGCTACTTCCTGTCTCTGCTGTGCAGGCGTCCCCCAACCGACCTGTAGGAGTCGCTGTCCACAACGTCCAGATTACCACCCATCGACTGCCACCCGCTGGCTATGCCAATTGAGTTAGTATGACGGCCGGCCCAAGCCGGAGGCAACGCCGACAGCCGGATTCGAACCCGGTGTCTCTTGCGTTGGTGAAGAGCGCAATGTCCGCTGCGCCACCCAGCCTCCCTCTCCTGTTGTTGTTGTTGTTGTTGTTGTTGAAGCCACATGTGATATGTTGGGTATATTCATGTCCGGGGGCCGAACGCTCCACTTCAGACAGCGGGAGATACCAGGAGCACAAACCCACCAACTGTTTCCTTTATGACTCCGATCTATAAAAACAACAAGGGACAACAGCACTGAGGCGAGTTGAGGAGACCAGAGGCCTCAGCCAACGCAGGAAACTTGGGCCCGGAAAGTGTTTAGTGGAAGGAGGTCGATACGTCACGACTTAACAAGCGAATTGGACAAATTTCAGGCGCCTTCCTTCACATGACTCAACCCCCCCCCCCCCCCCCCCCCCTTTCATCAGTGTACTGTCCACTCTATTGGGCAGCCCTTACACGAAAGAGTGGACGTGGGACTGGCAGGCAGGGAATCTGACTGAGGGCCCGGGTCCACCTGCCTCATATTTATGACCGCACACATCTTTTTTCAATGTATCCCAATGTGGAGAGAGCGTATGTGGCCGCATGCGCCGCCTATAGGAAATGCGCTGCAGTCGGCTTCTTTTTTCAGCTTTTTTGTGCGGCCGAAAGTAGAAACGTTCTGAACTTTCAGAGCGATGCGCTGAGCTCATTTTCAGACAACCATTCACAGCCATTCATATCTACCACTCTGTTTGTAACCTGACACCGGAGCTGCCTGCCTGTCTTGGCTGTCTCCCACAAGAGACGGGCCATTGAGATTCGCGACAAAACACAAATACACTAATAATAATAACTACACGAATACACTACTAAAAAGCTAATAAAAAGCAAAGGGCGAACTGTGGTGTCAGGCAATAACTATATATAATTAATATACAATAAAGTTATTAAAATATGCTATAATATGTGCAAAACCGCGGCAGGAAAAAACGATAAAAGGATGGCTGTAGATTTCTTTCTGTCATCTACAAGATGCGCTTCATGCCAGCACTGCCGGCGCACTGTCAGTGTTTTTGTGAGATTGGTGGATGCGGGCCCTTAGTCAAGTAAAGTTACATTTATTTGTGTGGCTCTAAATCACAACAAGTTGCCTCGATGGGCTTTAACAGATCAACAATTACAATAGATCCACAATAAAAAATCACCATGAAATCCACAATTTTTGCAACAGACTTTGTTTCTCTCCTGTACCTATAGCAATAGGAGAAGACAGGGAGAAACCTCAGATGGGCAATTCAAGGGGTGTCGGTGATATTTCATATATGGTCGTCGTTGCTATGGATGATAGATGGATGCAGAATAGAACAAGCGAATAATAATACAAATAAGAACAATAAAGCACAGGAATACAAGCGCTGGTGTGATAATGACCACGAGAAGGAGCTGAGGGAGGATATGAACCTGTCTCTCTCTCAGCCTGGGTACGTGTCTGTCAGCCTCTGTACCCAGGCTGAGAGAGAGAGACATGTACCGAGGCTGAGAGAGAGACAGGTTATGTCTTCACCTCCTACCGCTCGCTCCTCTGAGGGACTTAACAAGTACAGACGGCATGAATGAAATGGGCCGAGCGCCTCCTCGCGCGCCTCGCTATAGAGCGGACAAGCCGGCTGCCAGAAGAGAGAAATTCTTCCTGAGTGGCCGCTCACTCCTCCCGCTCACTCCCCTGCCCCCCCGCTCACTACCCCCCCACCCCCCCCTCCCGCTCGCTCCCCGAGATGAAGTATCTGGATGAGCTGCAGACGGAGGAGATTCACCGCGGCTGATGAAAGGCGCTGGAAGCACACAGGGACGTGTCTTGGATGGAGTTTCCCTCGCTGGCAGTTCACACTGCAGCCCTGTTCTCCATCTCCTCCTGGCTGCCTGGTGTGAGTGTTCAGCTGAGTGGGAGCTGATGAGCACCAAACACACAGCAGCAGTATTTATTATAACAGTGAACATATGTGTATGTTTGTTCTTTGGACTACGTTTCAGTTTGTGAAGGTAAAACAACTCTCCGGGGACGAGTTGTAATGTGTTGCACCAGCGCCGGTGTTGGTTGTGTTTAAAACATTTATTCTTTTAGTAATTTTTTTTACCTCCTCAGCGATCCTTCTTCGCAGCGATCTGTGAACACGGTCTGTTGTGTCACTAAGCGGAGGTGACACATGGAGTTAAAGCAAAAGTAACTGATTTATTCGTAACCCAAACAAGTGTAAAACGTATCAAAATACAATGGGGTGTGACACGTGGTAAATCATCTAAATAATAAAGGGGAGCAGCAGAGTATTCCCTCTTCCTCTCTCTCCGTGGTAATGGTGATTGATTTGATGGTGGATTAGAGACCATCATCCAAGGGATAAAAAACAAGCACTTATTTCCATCATGGTCCCTCGTATTAAGAGACGGGACATTATATCAACATAAAACATTGAGGTCAAGGTCAACTTTATTTATATAGCACATTTAAAACCAACCGAAGTTGCACCAAAGTGCTTTACTATATAAAAACAGAGAAATATACAAAATACAGTGTACACAAAATCAAAAGATACAATAAATTAAACAATCGCGACACGACCGGGGATGTATGGCTTTATCCTATTTAATCCTACCGTCACAATCTAATTGAATTATTATTATATATATATATTTTTTTTTACAAGTCGATTATTAATTTCAATATAGAATATTCGTTGACAGCCCTACAATACAATTAGTTACTGCACACTACATCACCCCTGAGTGGAACATGGAAAGCCAAACTTTCCCCCACTGTACCGAAAACCTGTACCGAACCGTGACTTCAAAACCGAGGTACGTACCGTACCGTGGTTTTTGTGAACCGTTACAATACAACTTTGGTTTTTGTGAACCGTTACACCCCCTTGTTCATAAGCACAATATCTGTGTTAAAGAACCTTTTCTAAATGTGGCCCATATGCATATGTTGTTCTCTCCATTCTGACCAGTTCTCGTTTAAACCGCTAGCTGGAAGCTGTGCTGGAGACACTCACTCGCAGAGCGTCGTTTACTGGATGCAAATGTTCTCAAAAGCCTCACATTCTTGAATTGATTAAAAGCTAACAGCTAAGATGCTAAGTTGAGCAAACCAAGCCATTGAGATCATGTAGCATAAAGGTATTGCCGGCTCAAAACTTATGGATGATAATTTGTTACTGTTTTTAGAACAGTATTACATTTTGTTCACATCATCTTGTTTTACATTCATCTGTATAAAGGATTCTGAGTAAAGAATTCTCTCAAGCTTTTCAACGTAAACCAGACAATGATGCAAGCCCTTGAATCAGTGTGTATTATCTTTGGACTGTTTTTACCTCTACAAAATGTCTTTAGTCATTTCCAACACAAACCGATGACTTACTTTTTGAAGACATTATTTATTGACATCATTTCAAACGTTGTGTGCATTGTGGCGTCTAGAAATGTGTTGTACCTGATGTACATGACGGGGAACCTTGTCATCTTGTCGGCCTCTGTGTGTTGTGGGAATGTTGTTTTCTTTTTCTTTCTTTTTTTATAAACTCCCTTTTCCAAGATCAAATGTCTCAGGTTGTGTTATTCTGGTACTTTCTGGGTTTAGCCTCCTGACCAATTCAGTAGTACAGTTTGCCACCTTACATTTTAAACATGTTTTATCATAAAACAAGTATCCAATCATTCCAACAGTATGTTATGTTTCGCACAATGGTACAGTCTTCTTTTACTGTATAATAATAATAATAATAATAATAATAATAATAATAAATTGTATTTGTATTGCACTTTTCGTTCACTAGGATCCCAAAGTGCTACAGGGTTAAAACAATTTTTTTTTTTATCCACTTTTTCTCCCATTTTCTATTTTTCTCCCATCCCAATTTCGTATCGTCCAATTCAACCCTCCCCTGTCACGAACGCTGTTTCTTGCCTCCCACAAGCCGGCTGCAATGTGGACTAAGTCATACATAGCACGAGTCCCCTCCGATACTCGAGGTAACAGCAGTCGCATCTTTCCACCTGCGCTGCGCAATCTTTCAGCGTCAGGGGTCTGCGCTTTGGAGGGGCGCCGCCCCCATCGCTTCCTGATTCTACTGCGCAGGCGCACCAACCGACCTGTAGGAGTCGCTGTCCACAACGCCCGATCCCCACCCATCAGTTTCCCACCCCCTAATACTGCCAATGTGTATTAGTATGGACGACCAGCTAAACTGAAAGCAATGTGGAGCGCTGGGCTCGAACAGGCGAACCCAGCGTCTCCAGTATTCGTGGTGAGCGCCTTAAGGCTTAACAGGGTGTCTATTGGATATCTAGCTGATGCCAGGTTTAAACAATCTACTTAAACACAATCTGGATTTACCCAATAAAAAAAATACCAAGAGCCATGTGCAATATAATATGGATGTTCATTTTACCTCAAGATATCTTGTAAAAAGCCAGATTTCCATGGAATTCGCTGCGCACATTCATGACCCTAAGAGGAAGAAAGCTATTGATTTTGGTAGCCCCGCCCCCATGATGTTTCTTGTAGTGCCACAATTCCTCTACTTCATTAGACCGTCTGATTGGTTGATGGCCGGTGGCCTCCGGATCAGCACCAATCAGGGTAGAGATTGTTTTCGGCGGTAAAAGGAAGGATGAGGGGATAATCACGTTTTGTGGTTATTGAAAAGGCTACTGTAGGCCTAACCCAGACCAGCATGTAAAACACTTTAGGAGGCACAATAATAATGACACCAGAACACCAGACAGCAGACGTTTCAGTTACAGCTCAGGACCTTGACTAACTAACGGTTCAAACACATGGGATGGATGGCGAGTGCTCCTCTCTGAAAATGGCTCAGAAAATTCCACTTATTGTCGATGTACTTTGACAAACCCTTAAGGCTGAGACCACTTATCGATAACTGCGTGAAATCGATAAGTGGCTGGTCACTTATCAATTTTTTTGCATGTGTAAAAAAAAATGGTTAAAATACTTTTTGAGAAAACTATTTAACGTTAGTTTGTGTGTGTGTCATGGGCCAACTACACCATCTCAAACTACAGTGAGAGCATGTGACAAACAATTTAAAAAATATTTGATTTTTTTCTTTTTTTACACATGCAAAATAATAATACAAAAAATCAATATTTATCGATAATTTTGTCCCGATTTATCGTTTCTTCCAAATGGCATATGGTCTCAGCCTTACAAACCCTACATCATCTGAATGGCCTACTGTAGGTCTCTAGTCTCTGGGTGTAAAGTGGGTCACAAGGCTGTGATGATCCTAGAGGTCACAACGGGGTCATACTGTGAGGTCAAGTTTAAAAAATAAATCAATAAATAAATGGTATGACCACAGAGTGGACTCCACAAGTCTCCGTTTTCCAGCCAGACCTAATTTATGCAATTACAGTATATTATACATATATACACGCACATCATTTAACTTTTGTTTTAAATGGTAAATAACACCTTTTTGACCCCAACTGACATGGGACTAGCATACATTGCATGATAGTGATCTTTGTAAAGGGGAGACACTTGTGGTTCCATAGAGCCAATTTACATTGAGATATCTTGAGAAGAGGGGTCAAGGGGCCCCTGAAAATGTCCCCTGTCAAAATGTTGCTTGATTTTGGAGCAATATTTAGTCCCTTTCCTGGTGAGCTTCGTATGGTTAATTAGTTCATAGATACTTCATCATTATTTGTGCCTCCTAAGGAGGAGCCTAAACGTTACGGGGCCCCATTTCTGGACACAAAACCCCTGTTCAGCTGTTTTACTGAATGTTGTGAAAAATTATCAAATGATGATTACAGTTCTCAGCTGCGTCATCTTTTATTCCAACGTCCTCGTTTCACACAACACCACGCGAGTGTAGCTCCCTGGAGTAAGATTAGGCCTGTTTTATTCAAGTTGGGACCCCATCTGGAAAAGGACTGGAGATCTCCTGAAGGAGGCAGCAGCCATGCCTGAGACCCTGTAGGACTGAAACATATCCTTTGGCCAAGGGGAGGTCGTGGGTCCATTTATTTGACTGGTACTGGGTGGGGATAGGAACAATACTTTGTAGGAAACCTGCACGTCCAAAATAATAGAAGTAACCTAGTTTAAATTAAACTCAGCTACCTACCGGTATGACTATATTTTCAATCTCTTTCACCCTCAGCAAAGACACCTGGGTTCAAAATCTCTTCTTGCTAACCAACAAGCCAAACGAACAAAGTGTTATCAGAAGTCAGTAGTCAGCCTGTATTCATAACAAACTGTTCTCATCAGAACAGCCTTCGTGGCAAATAGGAGCAAATCGATAGAGTGCTAATATGATACGATACAGGGGCCTACAATTACCCCTAAACAATAAATTACAGCACATTAGCCCAAGGCGTGTTTAATTGACTATAGATGCCTGTGTGAATGAATGAATGAATGAAAACTTTATTTAACAGATTGCAGAATGGGTACAATACAGTACGGCTCAATACACACAATTGTTAAGGGGATGCAGACCAGAGAAAGACTTTCGTCTTGTTTACATCAGGGTCCCCCATTTTCAATTCATATAGAATTGATAGAATGTCATAGAGGCTACAGGTCAATGGCCAGGTGTGTGTGTGTGGGGGGGGGGGGGGGGGGTGATACTTATGGGAGTGGGAGGAGATCATGTTTTAAAACACATTGCTCTTCAAATCCATGTATGACATTGCTTCAGATAATCAGAATAACAAACACTTAAAAATGTGCCTAAAAGTGGAGACAGGTTGAATAACAGCCAAAGATCATTCAAAATAACAAAAATAATGTATGTAAAACAATATTATTATAAGTCTTTAATGCCACACTGCCTTGCAACACACTTGATAAACATCGAATGATGTCACTTTTTCTTTTTTTTTTTAATCTTTCCCCCCCCTCCTTTTTCCTCCGTTTTTCTCCCATCCCAATGTTAGTCGTTATGCCAATTCCCAATCCCCTTCCTGGTCGCTGCGCACCTACCCCCCACAGTCTGTCTGGGAGAGTGGAGGCTATCACGTGCTTCCTCCGACACACGTGTAGCCAATCAACCGCTTCTTTTCACCTGGCAGCGCGGACTCTCACTGAGAGGGTGTAACGTGTGGAAGGATCACACTACCCCCCTTAGATCCTATCCTCGCTGAGCAGGCGCCCCGACCGAACTGTAGGAGTCGCTGTTTTACAACGACCAGGACCCACCCATCAGCTTTCCCACCCCTAACACTGCCAATTGTGTTAGTATGAACGACCAGCCAAGCTGATAGCAATGCGGAGAGCTGGGCTCGAACCCAGTGTCTCCTGCCTTGGTGGCGAGCGCCTTGCCCACTACACCACCTAGCCGCCCCTCCACACCACATGTCACTTGTGATATCATCAGCGCTGCTACACAATACCTCTTTGACAAGGTAGATAGATCCCATGACCCAGAAGAAAATGTTTAAATGCATTTGTATTTTTTAGGTAGTGTGGGAGTGGTTACGGTTAGGGATATGTTCATATGTTTATAAAATCATGACGACCTGCGGCTTTGCCGAAATAAACTCACGACCCCCATCTAGCATCAACCGTTTGACAACAAACGTTAGTGATGCTTCTGTCTGTCTGTCTGTCTGTCTGTCTGTCTGTCTGTCTGTCTGTCTGTCTGTCTGTCTGTCTGTCTGTCTGTCTGTCTGTCTGTCTGTCTGTCTGTCTGTCTGTCTGTCTGTCTGTCTGTCTGTCTGTCTGTCTGTCTGTCTGTCTGTGTTGTTGGGAGGAACAAGCTGGACGTCAACTCTTCTATGTCTATGTTCTATTTCCAGACCATCGTATGTTTATTTAGAACATGTGTGTGTGATATATAAACGGATAAGAGTCTCTTAGGTTTCCTCTCTGGCTCCATTCAATCAGAGCAGCAGCGTGAGGAGGAGGAGGAGGAGGAGGAGGAGGAGGAGGAGGATGATGGAGGGCTGCTGACGTATTTAACAGATTGCAGAATGGGTACAATACAGTACGGCTCAATACACACAATTGTTAAGGGGATGCAGACCAGAGAAAGACGTTTGTCTTGTTTACATCAGGGTCCCCCATTTTCAATACATAGTGACATTTATGACATAGGGACATACAGCAGGTATATAGTACAGTAACATTTGTGACATATACGATATGCAGATATACAGTGCTGTTACCCAGAGATCCTAACAGAGAATATATACATATGATGGGGAGGAGACTGTACATTAGGAGGTCCCCCAGCGCTCATTGGAGGAGGTCCCCATGGGTCCCCAGAAACATGGGGAGTAGTAATTTAATTAACCCCTGTGATAGACTGCAGTATATAGTGCTTGTGTTTTTATGAAAGATTATTTGAAGTTTACGTAATTGTTACAGTAAAGAAAAATGCATACAGTAATGCTCTGTATTTTACAGTAAACACAAAAACAGTTACAGTAAACAAACTATTGCTAAAAATTAAAATTAAAAAGACGAAGAAAATACAACTTTATGGTGCTCAAGCAGCATCTTGCCTCCTCGGCATTTGGCCAAATACTTTCATCGAAGTCACATCTGACCGCCAGGTCTCCAAGTGCCCTCTCCTGCTGCGCAGAGAGAAGACGGCCACGCCCTCCACCTGGTGGTGCTCGTTCAGTTCTAATGTACAGTAAAGATAACAATTACAGAAATAATTCACACCCGTACCTTTAGTATTTATGAAATATACTGTAACAGACAACAATATCAATTTCACAATCAATTACTGTAATTTCAATATACAGTTACTGTACAGTAAATTACACATATTGACTTACAGATTATCTCTCTTACTGTAAAAAATCATAAAATGGATGCCACTGTTCACCACAGAATCCATGTGTGTTGACCATGTCAGGTCCTCTGTGATGTGGACTCCCAGGTACTTGAAACTGCTCACCCTGTCCACAATAGCCCCATTTATCCGCAGTGACGTGTGTGTCCCCTGCTGTATTCTCCTAAAATCCACGATCAGCTCTTTGGTTTTACCAATGTTCAGGAGTAGGCTGTTATCCCGGCACCAGCGTGCCAGTTCATCAACCTCCTCCCGATAGGCCTTCTCGTCATTGTTAGAGATCAGCCCCACCACCACCGTGTCGTCCGCAAACTTCACTATGGAGTTGGAGCTGAACCTGGCCACACAGTCATGTGTGTACACTGAATACAGCAGGGGGCTCAGAATGCAGTAGATTGAAATAAAGGTGTTCTATTTCAATTTCAACCTGATCTAATTGGATCTTTGTTTCCATATGAAGTATCATAAAATGTATCGTATAAAATGTATAATGTATTTGAACATTGAACATGACTTTACTTTTCAGTAACATTGAATTTGTCAACATGCTTCTCACCACTGATAATGAGCTTTGGACTGAAGACTTCATTATGTCAATGTTTCATTGTCTTTCATTTAGGACACCTCATACATTTACTGATGTAACACCCTGACCATGCATGCTATATTTACACATGTGGTATTGCTGGATTCAGCACAACCACACCTTTCAGGAAAAGCCCTCATCTGTATTTCTATGACAATCCATGGCAGAGCTACTACAAAGTAAATGAGAACATTCTGCATAGATATTAATTTTTTACATTTCTGCTTATTTTAAGTATGTGTACATAGGTATATATTTCCTACATGCATAAAGATATTCACATTCTATATATTGGATATTGGATTCTATTATAATATATTATTACTATTGTATTATGCACATCATTGCGGGCAAGACCACCCGCATTTCATTGTATACTCGTATGCCGTGACAAATAAAATTCTTGACTTGACTTGACATCCAGGTTTTTCTATTATGTTAAGCAACTGTCTGACTGCTAGCATGTCAAGTTTGAAAGCTCTTGGAGCTTGTATTATTAATCTACATGAGTTTATATGTCTCAACTCTCATACGGCCGGGCTATATTTTGGTTCTTTTTTCCTTTGGGTGTGTATAACAATATCTATCAATTTAACAAGTTTTGCAGTAAAATATTTTTATACAAGAATCCATTTAATTTATGGGAGACATTAGAGATGAGTGTTTTGTTCTACCTCCGGTAGGGGTATCTCAACATTTTGGGGGCATTGTCACTAGGCTATAAGCTTACCAGTGATAGAAACAGGCGTCACACGATTGGCGCAGATGTCACATGACCAGAAACGTCAGTGGCCAATCAGATCGCGGAAAAATGCAATTTATGCCGCGTTCACGTTACGTGGGAAGGAGCGGAAGAACCAGCTTCCGACTGGGAAAAACCATTCACGTCAGCCTCCTAGTGGTAATTCCTACTAGGACATATGGGATTTTTTTATAGACCCCGATATCTCCCACTTCGCGTCACGAATTGCGGAAGTATGGATGTGGGCGTTTCATCGAGTCAATGCGTGAATGCTTCCTAGTTGTAGCAACGAGATGTCCTCTGGTTCTTCCGTTTCTTCCCACATAACGTGAACGCGGCATTAGTTGGTAAAAGTATTGACGCCGCCGGACAGCGTAGAGAGAGCGTACGTCAGTGGCCAATCAGATCGCAGAACCCGAACGCGGAACTGCAAGTCTGTTGGTAAAAGACGACACGCCGCCGGACAGGATGGGTCTGCCTCTTTTCTTACGATGACGACGGCGACGGTGATAATGATGGATGGCGGACTCAACCAACCACAGAAAAGAGAAGGCAGGGTCGCTAAAGTCTTCTTTGCTATTGGATAATGACTATCCAATGAAATAGTCCCAACTGAGCCCGGAAAACTATTTGAGCCGTGCAGGGAAAGTGTAACGAGTAACGACTGACTCCTTACTTCAATCTTCACACACAGAGACTACACGAGACACAAAATGTCAAGCCAGAGAAGGTAAGTTGATGAATACCGGCTGAAAAGGCAACGACGTTGGTTAACGACTATCGTAATGGTTAGCGTGTGGCTAACAAACACCAGTTCCTCCTGGATTGACGTTAGCCAGATAGACGTTACTTTTCAAATAGTATTCAGTGTCGTTGCGTTAGTTAGGCTAATGTCACTTTAGTCCCTGGCATGAAGGACTGGTTCTGGCCGAACCGTTCGTTCTACAAGAATCACAGAGACGTTACACAGGTACTCAGAGTTGCACGAGGGTTTCAGACAGAGATACGGGACGGTTTGAAATCTCGGCGTTGCTAATAAACATTTTAAATATATTTTATAAACTGGTCAACACGGCATGCCTGGTGGCTGCCTGGTGCGCCTGCGCTGTGATCACACACACCAGGCACCCAACGCCGGAAATGATGCCGTTTTGAGCAGTTTATAAAAATTACAAAATATTTAAAATGTTTATTAGCAACGCCGAGCTTTCAAACCATCTCGTATCTCTGTCCAAAACCCTCGTGCAACTCTGAGTACCTTTGAAATAGCTGACGTTGTCCAGACCCCACTGTAAAGCTGTGTTAAACCCATATTGTACGCTGGGTATCTTTGAAATTCATATATGATATATTTTTGACCCACCGCGAGCCCCGTGATCACGCTTGGTACCTTAAGTTGAAAATGGTCGCAGTTTAGGTGAGTGACTGCGGTAGAGACCCAGGCTCGCTCGCAGTCACGAAAGGGGCTAATCAACATTCGGTTGTCTTACCGAGGAGCATGCAGCTGCAGAGCCGCAGAGCGGCGCTCTGAGGACCGCTCAGGTTGCCGACCCCTGGTCTAGGGAGTCCTGAAGTCTAACCGATGCTTCCTCCGTCACATAGGAGACAGCCAGCAACCTCTTTTCACCTGCTAGCGCGGACTCTCATTGGTGAAGTGTAACGCGTGGGAGGTCACACTACCTTCAACATATCCCTTCTTTGCTGTGCAGGCGCCCTGACCGACCTGTAGGAGTCGCTGTTTACAACGACCAGAATACCACCCACCGGCTTCCCTCCCGCTGACTCTGCCAATTGAGCCAGTATGACGGCCGGCCAAGCCGGAGGCAACGCTGACAGCCGGATTCAATACCGGTTTCTCTTGTGTTGGTGACGAGCACTTAGACCGCTGCGCCACCCAGCCTTTTAATTCAACTTTCTTTAATGAATAGCTCATCAGTTTTAATACTATAATATTAGTGTAGCCTAATCTTTATACTCTGCAACTGTGAAGAAAAACCCCATTGGTTTAAACAGAATGAATAGACAAAAAAAAATTATGGGATATTTTTTTAATAAAAAATTCAAATGTTTATTTAGAAGAATGCCAACGTAACGAACGAAGGTCCGAACGGTCAAACGTTTGGGCTCAGCCCTGGCTCGTATCCACATCGATTTCCAGAAATTATAAAGCAACCTGAGCCAATCACGGACTGTGTTCTAACTGCTGTTTGTCCTGCAGTGCAACGCAGCCCCTGATTGGTCTGGGAAATACTCTGCTCTGGCATCACAGTAATGGTGTCTCCCAATTCCCAAAGCAACGAGCGGTAACGTTAAAGTTGGTCACTTTATTTCAAGGTGACATAATACTGTAATATCAACAATATAAAAGAAAAATCTAAACGCCACAGGAAATGCAACATTAAAAACAATTTCCTATAATGCACATGAATATTTTCATTAGGCTATATCACAAAAAAGGCCCATCACCTCTTCCTCAGAGGTTTTATGCTTTTTATGGAAATGTATTTATTTATTTATGCAGGATTTCACTGTCATAATTTTATCACTCTAGCCCCACAATTATTTAGTTTTGATTTGTGGTCCTGTCCATCCAGTGACGAAGTGGCCAACTCTCTGGTGACGGCGATCGAGTTGACCATGGCACGGCTGGATGCGATCTGGGACGGCATCGGCCTGAATGAAGAGGAGAGGCTGGAGAGGCTGCATGACCTGCAGATCCACATTCAGGTGAGCAGGAACGTTAGGTTATGACTATAACCAAGTTCTGTTAGTTAGGGGCGATGCTTGGCATCACTACTGCACTATCTCGCGTACGTGCACGCGTACTGAATAAACCACAAATGTACCTCTAATACCAGTATTAGTCTGACCACACCCCTCATCAGCTTACCTTCATAAGCAGGTGTGTGGTCACCTGCTCTCCTCCTTCCCAAGCTTTCACCACAAGGTGAGGACAAGGGCTGCAGCGGCCGTCTGATGCCAAGCATCGCCCCTAACTAACAGAACTTGGTTATAGTCATAACCTAACGTTCTGTATCGTTAGTGGCTTAGCTTGGCATCACTACTGCACAAGGGAGGCCAAGCGGAGCCACTTGGCTGACAAATACACCCCGCTGACAGCCCCCCAAAACCATCAGAACAGGGAGGGCCGAGCCCCCCCGACCCCCCCTAATGGAGGGTATCCCCCCTATTAGAGGCTTCACGGGAAGGCGACGGACCCGACCGTGCGAAGAGGCACTCAAGCAACTTAACGCACAGGGTGAGCAGACCGTGGCTTGACCCCACGACTACACACACGCACAACCCGCATGCCACCCGGGAACGAACGGAGGAACAACCTCGTTACTGCCCCCAGAATCACGGGGCCAAGGGCAAACCCAACCCCGTGGCAAGGCCGTAGCAGCGGAGCGCGAAGGAAGACCCAGACCCACCAAAAGGACTGGACTCCCTGGAATGGGGGCCCGGAGAAGTCCATGATGCCAGCATCAAGACCCCACCAGGTGGGCACGCAGTGCCCCGCCCCCCACATCGCCAGCGTATTCGGACAAAGGCCCCTCAGTTACTGCACCTGGTATTCCCAGGCGGAATCCCATCCAAGTACTAACCAGGCCAGAACCTGCTTAGCTTCCGAGATCGGGCGTGTTCAGGTTGGTATGGCCGTAAGCCGAGCGGGCCCCGTCCCCCCAATAGTACACCGCCTGGCACACTGACCCTGCAGAACAGGCAGTCAGCATGGCCGTAAGCACACAAAAAGGTTAACCAACGGAAGCAGGCAGCGCACCGGGGAAAAACCAGGCAACAGGCTGTTAACCCTAGCCTGGAGACTGCGGACGAGACAGGCGCCAGAGGGGACAGCTGAACACAGCCGCCCCGGCGGAAGGAGCGTAAGCTGGCGGTGTTGCATGACCAAGCCTCCATTTAAAAACCCCCACCCAGAGGGGTCGAGGCAGAGAAGGCTGACACGATTGGCAGACGTCATGAACGTGCAGGGGCACCCTCAAACGGTGAACCCGGGAGTTGACACTGCTCCAACACACCAGGGAATCAACCACCTCGGTTTTACCCAATGCGGTGGTTGTTCCTATAACCCCCCAAGAAAAAACTCCAAAACACACCTGCGGGCATACACCGGCTATACCGCAGTACAAGTGTTTCAGTTTCCAAAAAGGGTTAACCCAGGCCTACGGGTCGCAAACATCACTTCGGACCGGGCCTGGCGGTACGGGAAGCACAGGGTCACCAGAGGAGGTCAAAAAACCACCCCCACAGGCCCCTCTTCGCCATGCGTGAGAGAGGAGCGAAAAATAATGGAGAACCAGCCCCTAAGCACACCGTACCTGGTATTCCCCGGCGGTCTCCCAACCAAGTACTAACCAGGACCAACCTGTGTAGCGGCCGAGATCCGACGAGATCGAGCGCGTACAGAATGGCATGGCTGTAAGCCATGACGACAGTGCTGAGTAAAAACATACCCAACCAGGGTCTCCATAGCGCTTAACCCTGTGACACCCAGACCGACCTGGCATTTTTCCCCCTGAAAAAAGCCCAAGTCCCTCAGGGTACCAGAACAGCAGATCTGCATCCCCGGCGGACAACGGGTTCAACTGATCTGGACCAGCGTGACCAGAACCAGTCCCGTGCCCTAACCACGCCGACATGCCTACTCCAGGAGAAGGGCAGATATGCGTGTTGATCTTAACATGAAAAGAAGGCGCCACCCAGACGTTCGGACGAACCGCGCCTGGTGGCCCACCCCAAGGGCGTGAGACCCCACTACATATGTTCAGATCCATCCCGTCATCATCCCCCAGACATGAACGAGAATCCGTCGACAACCCACCCAGGTCATGGGATGTGGTCGTCGGAAGAGGAAAAACCCCCATCTCAGTTGCTTTATAAAAACGCTGTTTCAACCACAAGCAACCAAGGCGTGCCAGTCAATCGCCTGTTTACAGCGAGCTAGCACTATACGTGCGTCGGGACACACCCCCATCAATGAACAGGCTATTTAGACCTGTCATTGAATCCCCAAGGCGCCCAGGGGAACGACAAGAGGGGTGTGACACTCCCTAACTCCAACACTTCTGGAATAGAAAGAAGGAAGCATCAACAGTATGTATCCCAGTCTACACAGCCGGGGTAAAAAATGTTCACATTTTTACATCCCACCACCCTCCCATAGGAAAGAGACGGGGATCCCCAGAGAGACTTCCCACGCGAGCTGTACAGATTGAAAAGAATATATTGCACCTTGAGCCATGTAAAAAACTGGTTTTAGGGCCTCCGGGGAAGAGGCACTGAACCCATACACACTCAACAAACGAATTGAATCGAATATACATACAATAGAAAAGGACCCTTCTAGAGGGTCCACTCACTTTGACAATCTGAGGAGGAAGGCTCTGTACTCTGATGGAGGCTTCCTCACATGGAAGAAGGAGTCCGAACTCACAGAAGGCCTGAATAGGCGCTTGGTGAGGAGGAGCCCTGACCACCCCCCCTGAAAACAGATCCATCACATGGACCTGAACAGCACACGGAAGTCCTACCAACAGAGACGCGCACGGTGACGTACTCTATGGCGGGGGAATTCCTGCGGTGCACACGCCCAATATACCAGGCCGTGGGACCAGGAACTCCCTCCCCCCCCCCCCCCCCCCAGTAACGTGCCGAACCGCCACGTGACGGGAACCTTGAAGGACAGGGGGTGTACCCCTGACCGACAGAACAATGGGGAGAGGAAAGGTTACCAGTTCACCCCTTTACGACCCCACACCCATGATACGACGTAACGACAAAAGAGAATATGACACAGTCATAGTCAGCTCTATGAAGCGTTTCACAGCTCCACACAGCGCATGAGCTAACCTGCTATCTGATTTTTACTAAGGAAAAACACAGAATAGAGAGGGCTCTAAGAACCCCGGTCCAACATACACATGTGCTTCTGTGGCCAGTACAACCCAGTTGTAGGTCACATGACACACACAACCCATCATCACCTACAAAAAATGGCAAAAACACTCAACAGAGGAACGCCGTTTTTTTCACAATGAGAGAATACATCATTCTTGATTAGTATCGACCACAGGCCTTGCTAAGCACACATGACAGCAACCAAACCAATTTCCCTTTAGGAAATAAGTTTCTCCAGCAGATTTAGCACAACCTCAGCAATCAAGCTAAGAGTTACATCGTATCCCTACCACACAAAAGACACAATTAATGCACAACATGTCTGATAGGAGGTGATAAAGTCCCCAGGGAACCGGGGGGGAAAACACAATCCTCCTATTTTACCCTCAATACGGCCAGTTAAAACAGGAAAACCTGTTAATGTGTGAACACACTGTTCATTGTCATTACAGTCTGAGAAAGAACATTCTTTTACTCACTTGTCACCAAGCATAGCTTCATAGGTTAGTTGCCTTAGTAGTGAGTACACGGTACACATAAACACCATGATGTTTCTCACACAACAACCAGATCAATACATCACGATCTGCACGGAGAAGCTAACTGCCAGTGACAAAAACAGCTCACACATAACCCGCAACGTATCCCAAATGCATTGCAACAACACACGTTTTGGGAAAAAACACTGTTATTCACAATACATTTAGCAAAGTAAAACCAGAAGACGTGTTATGAGGTCTGGCCAACCCCGTACCTACCCGGAACGCAGATCAGCGAAGTGCAGTCACAAGACACCGTAGAACACAGCCGACCTGTGTTGTTCGATCCGGGCAGCGTCGCCGCTCCAACCAGTCGCTACAGTCCTCTTTGTTGACGCAATCCCCGTCCAGGCTCAGGGCAGGGTCGACGAAACATCCCCTGTCAAGGATGACGTCGCGGTCAAGAGTGTAAAACATGTTAAAATCAAAGCACGTTCAACAGAATAGCATCAAGCCAACGGCGATCAGAAGCGAGCTCCGGCGGCGCGCGAGAAGCTAAGCTACCCCGCGCCAGCCATGGCCCTAGCAGCAAGCTAACGTTTACCCAGCGACCACGACATGCTAGCCCCGCAGCTAACAGCTGACTGGCTAACAGTAGGCCTTAAGCAGGCCATGCAGCGATCCAGCAGGCTAACGCAGCAGATAACAGCTGACTGGCTAACCGTAAGCTATGAACATGTAAACAATGACATAACACTCACCCAGACAGGCCGCCGTTCTGAACCTCTCCTCACTTTTTAAGAGAAAAGAGAAAACAAGACGTCAACACCGCTTCACAACGGTGAACATCCGGCGGAATCAGCACAGTACCAACTGGCCTGTGTAGCTGACTTCGAACATGAATCTGCCGCTATCGCACATTACATGCACATATCCCCTCGTGAAGGAATACTCTCATTTGGATATGAAAGATGGGGTCTTAACACGGTGACAGAGAGAATCCACTCGTCCAGAACACACAGGGATCACCAGTGTCAATGGTCGCGGCCCACTAGTTAAAACTATAATGGTCGCCAGACCAAGGCCTTCTGTCGCCTAGGCGGCTAAACAAAGGACCCTAGCCTGGGGCCGGTTTCCATAAACTTTGTCAAGTAGCCCCCATAGCACTAACAGACAAGTGGAGCCCGCCAGCAAACACTACTCACCCAACCTGGAACGCACCGCTCCTCACAACAGCGGCATGTCCGACAGTTCAGCTGTGGCCTGACAGGTTTCACCCCAACAACCACAGCAAGGAACTGCAGTTGAGAAGCATGCAGCGGCGTGCTCCCAATACGAAAACCGGTGGAGGGTTTTTAGAATGATCATCATCTTCTAGACACTCCAGTACGAAGACAATATCGCCGTATTTTCTCGAAAATAGTGAGAGAGAAAATAAAGATATGATGTCAACGTATCCTTGTTTCCCAAGCTGTTCCTAATCCAATTTCCTCCATCATGGTGTCAAGTGTGGGGATCTACCGAGGCACTTCTTCCTTGTGGTGAAAGCGAGAAGGAGGAGAGCAGGTGACCACACACCTGCTTATGAAGGTAAGCTGATGAGGGGTGTGGTCAGACTAATACTGGTATTAGAGGTACATTTGTGGTTTATTCAGTACGCGTGCACGTACGCGAGATAGTGCAGTAGTGATGCCAAGCTAAGCCACTAACGATACAGAACAAGAGGTGATGCCTTTTTAGTTATTTTCATTTGACAGGATATCTGCACAGCCAGATCTAGTTATTTTCATTTGACAGGATATCTGCACAGGCAGATCTAGTTATTTTCATTTGACAGGATATCTGCACAACCAGATCTAGTTATTTTCATTTGACAGGATATCTGCACAACCAGATCTAGTTATTTTCATTTGACAGGATATCTGCACAACCAGATCTAGTTATTTTCATTTGACAGGATATCTGCACAACCAGATCTAGTTATTTTCATTTGACAGGATATCTGCACAGGCAGATCTAGTTATTTTCATTTGACAGGATATCTGCACAGCCAGATCTAGTTATTTTCATTTGACAGGATATCTGCACAACTAGATCTAGTTATTTTCATTTGACAGGATATCTGCACAGGCAGATCTAGTTATTTTCATTTGACAGGATATCTGCACAACCAGATCTAGTTATTTTCATTTGACAGGATATCTGCACAACCAGATCTAGTTATTTTCATTTGACAGGATATCTGCACAGCCAGATCTAGTTATTTTCATTTGACAGGATATCTGCACAACCAGATCTAGTTATTTTCATTTGACAGGATATCTGCACAGGCAGATCTAGTTATTTTCATTTGACAGGATATCTGCACAGCCAGATCTAGTTATTTTCATTTGACAGGATATCTGCACAGGCAGATCTAGTTATTTTCATTTGACAGGATATCTGCACAGCCAGATCTAGTTATTTTCATTTGACAGGATATCTGCACAACCAGATCTAGTTATTTTCATTTGACAGGATATCTGCACAGCCAGATCTAGTTATTTTCATTTGACAGGATATCTGCACAGGCAGATCTAGTTATTTTCATTTGACAGGATATCTGCACAGCCAGATCTAGTTATTTTCATTTGACAGGATATCTGCACAACCAGATCTAGTTATTTTCATTTGACAGGATATCTGCACAGGCAGATCTAGTTATTTTCATTTGACAGGATATCTGCACAGGCAGATCTAGTTATTTTCATTTGACAGGATATCTGCACAGCCAGATCTAGTTATTTTCATTTGACAGGATATCTGCACAACTAGATCTAGTTATTTTCATTTGACAGGATATCTGCACAGGCAGATCTAGTTATTTTCATTTGACAGGATATCTGCACAACCAGATCTAGTTATTTTCATTTGACAGGATATCTGCACAGGCAGATCTAGTTATTTTCATTTGACAGAATATCTGCACAGCCAGATCTAGTTATTTTCATTTGACAGGATATCTGCACAGCCAGATCTAGTTATTTTCATTTGACAGGATATCTGCACAACTAGATCTAGTTATTTTCATTTGACAGGATATCTGCACAGGCAGATCTAGTTATTTTCATTTGACAGGATATCTGCACAACCAGATCTAGTTATTTTCATTTGACAGGATATCTGCACAGGCAGATCTAGTTATTTTCATTTGACAGGATATCTGCACAACCAGATCTAGTTATTTTCATTTGACAGAATATCTGCACAGCCAGATCTAGTTATTTTCATTTGACAGGATATCTGCACAGCCAGATCTAGTTATTTTCATTTGACAGGATATCTGCACAACTAGATCTAGTTATTTTCATTTGACAGGATATCTGCACAGGCAGATCTAGTTATTTTCATTTGACAGGATATCTGCACAACCAGATCTAGTTATTTTCATTTGACAGGATATCTGCACAACCAGATCTAGTTATTTTCATTTGACAGGATATCTGCACAACCAGATCTTCTCTGCAACAGGAGGTAAAATATTCAGCATTAAACAATGAAGGGCATCTGTTACGGCCGGGAGGGGGGTATACATTTAGAATCTAATCGATTCTTAAAATCCATAGATTGATGTTATTTCTAGTGCATCTCCCGTCCTGCAAGTGTATCTAGTTCGCCTTGTGATAAGTTTCTACTGAACTACTACGGAAACTCAGTTGACCAAATTACGTCTTTTAACCTGTTCCACCCGTGGAATATTTTCGCCTAAAATATATACCTAGGTAAATGGAATATTTCTCCACTTCTACAAGGACCATTTGCATATTCTTGGTATCTAGGGACATCTATGGACCTCAGGGAATGTATTCAGTGTCAGAAATATTGTGTCTATTACTATGCTTGCTTAAATTGTGATGAAACAAAGGAGAATTATGATTGATGAATTATGATTTTTCTTTGCATCTTTGACAGTGAATAACACCATGATAACAATGACAACTTAAAAAACTGCCACTGATCTCATTCAGTACCCTCTTGAGATCATGTGTAAAAAAAAAAAAAAAGGAAATTAATAAAGGGAAGATCATTAAACCGAAGGTTCTGTAGATGCAGTACTGAATTCTCCCATCCGGACCAATGCCATTTGAAATATTATTATAGAATAGCAGGCTTATAAATGGACCTTATTATAGCCAATTTGCACATTTATGGATTGGGCCAAATCTTATCTTTCAAATGCCAGAGTTCAATTTGAATTTAGTATCACCAGGTGTGCATAAGAACAGATAATGAAATCTACTGTATGTACAGTAGGTTATTATTCTGACGAGTGCCGCCATTTTTTATCCACTTTTTCTATTTTTCTCTCATCCCAATTCCACTGTGCCAATTCTCCCCTCCCCTGTCTTGAACATTGCTCGCATATGCCCCCCACTGGCCGGTTGTAGCGAGGATAGAAGCCTTGCATCACGTGTCCCCTCCGATACACGAGGAGGCAGCCTGTCACATCTTTTCACCTGCCAGCGCGGACTCTCATTGGCGAGGTGTAACGTGTGGGAGGCTCACACTACCCCCGCCATTTCCTGTCTCTGCTGTGCAGGCGTCCCCAACCGACAGTAGGAGTCGCTGTCCACAACGTCCAGATTACCACCCATCGACTTCCACCCGCTAACTCTGCCAATTGAGTTAGTATGACGGCTGGCCCAAGCCGGAGGCAACGCCGACAGCCCGAGTCGAACCCGGTGTCTCTTGCGTTGGTGACGAGCGCAATGTCCGCTGCGCCACCCAGCCGCCTAGTGCCGCCATTTTGAAACAAATTTCAAATCTGATTGTTGCTACATGCTAAAAATAGGGGAGACAAACTAACTGCACTCCAATATATGCCAATAATGTTAAAGTTTTGTGGTTTATTATCTCGAGTAATAAGAGATATTAAAATAATTCATACAGAAGCCATTTGCTTTTTTGACCTAGAGGCCTCTGGGTAGGGTGTTTCTGAAATAATAATAACTTTATTTGTATAGCACTTTTCATACAGAAATTGCAGTTCAAAGTGCTTCACAACAGTAAAAAATACAGGCATAAGCGAGCATAAAAAATGTAATACAAAAAGATAGAGGTAGCAAGGTAAGGTAAATCACAGTTTTTCAGTAATACAAATAATAAAATAGATTAGATAAGAGTAAAAAAAGTGCGGTTTGATTCAGTTTAAAATAGGCTAAAAATAATCAAATAGAACGGACAGTAAAGTGTGATAAAATTGTTCAATAAAAAATATATAGCAACAGAGCAGTGTATCGCTCTTAACACTTTGAGTTTCTTTACAAAGTACAGTTCTAAATTACCTTATTTAACAGAGCAGTGCGTCGATCACAACTTAACAACAGTTTCTTAACGGAGTTTCTTTACAAAGTTCAGTTTTGAATTACAACAGAGCAGTGCTCTTAAAATTACAGTGCATAGGAGGTAGTGAGATAAAATTTGCATAGAACCGACATGAATTTGATAGGAAGTGTATAAAAGTATGTAGGGGCGGCCGGGTAGCACAGCGGACTAAGTGTCTGTCTACCACCGCAGAGACACTGGTATTGAATCCGGCTGTCAGCGGTGCCTCCGGCTTGGCCGGCCGTCATACTGGCGGTGTCAGCGGGAGGGAAGCCGGTGGGTGGTGATCTGGTCGTTGTAAACAGCGACTCCTACAGGTCGGTCAGGGCGCCTGCACAGCGAGGGAGGGAAATGGTGAAGGTAGTGTGACCTTCTATGCGTTACACTTCACCAATGAGAGTCCTTGCTGACCGGTGAAAAGAGGCTGCTGGCTGTCTCCTACGGAGGAAGCATGTGATAGACTTCAGGGCTCCCTAGACCGACCAGTGGGGGGCACATGCGTGCAATGACCAGGAAGGGGAGGGGGGAATTGGCATAATGACTAAATTGGGATGGGAGAAAAATAGGAGAAAAAGTGGATTAAAAAAAAAGTATGTAGGGTAAGAATAGTGCAAGTAAAGTACAATTTGTGTCAGGATATCCCTGATGTTTCATTGAAATGCCTGAGCAGTGAGCAAAGTTTTTTTTCGAAGCTTTGGGGCCGAGATTCGATTTTAATTCGAAGCTGCGAGATAAAAAAATATATATAACAATTTATAAATAAATTTGTATTTTTATTTTTACTTTTTGTTGTTGTGGGACTTGTACAGCACTTTGTTCAACTTTGTCAGTGCTGTAAAGTTTAAATCTTAGACAAACGAAACACTTTGCTTTCATGAAATATTGTAAGCAGTCATTTGATGCTTTATAAAAGCAGCACAATGAACACAAATCTGTCAGTGCAGAGTCCGACCTCATCTTAAATAACAAACCGCATTGCTTGTTGCAATTAACAAAGAGAGGCAGAGTTGATTTTGCACAAAATAAATAGGTAAATAAAAAAAAACATATATATTTTTATTTTCATATTCGAATCCCATGCCCATCGAACGAAGCTTCCCCAAGTATTTAAGACAGCCCTAGTTAGCAAGCACATGCAGTACAATCTTGCTAGCCAACATTCAGCTTGCGAACTAACTAGCTAGTGTTGGCTAGCTTGCATTGCTAGCTAACTACCAATACATTTTCACGACATTACTTCTATACTAGTGTAGCCGGTTCAACATAGAACCTGCCACGACTTCGACCGTGCCTCGAGTGGGAGTCGAACCCCGGGCGTCCGCACCGGGGCCAGCATCGCAAACCGCTGCGCCAAGAAAGGAATTCCCTCCTAAGCGCTCAGTTTGGATGCCTCTGGGGAGTGAGTTTTACTTCCATGTACCGTAGTCACACTATCGCGGTACATATCCGTTACACTAGTTGACCAGACTAGTCTTGTTTTGTAACATTCATTCTTATATCTACTTTTAACTATTTTGTGATTTTTAGTTTTTCCTTTAAAAAAATGATAGCCTACTACTAAATAAATAGGAACATTTGGGGTGAGACATTTTTGAAAAATCATTGATCATGACTAGGGATGCTCGATATTGGCTTTTTTACCGATATTGTCCAACTCTTAATTTCCGATACCGATATCAACCGATAACGATATATGCAGGTCCCCCCCCCCCCCCAAAAAATGGAATAATTTCAGGTAATTAACATTACATATCTCTTGTTGTGGAATTAACACAACATTATGCATACTATTGACAATAAATTAAATCTGAATTTGTTCTTACTTGCTTGCCTGGGTAAATAAAGGTTATAGAAATGTAAAAAAAATTAAAAATTGAAAACCAATACCGATATTTTCCGATATCACATTTTAATGCCGATATCGGCCGATAATATCGGACATCCCTAATCATGACCATTCAGATCTTCAGACTGTAGAGAGGAGTGGAGAGGGGGAGGAGCCAGGAAGGCACAGAAGGAAAGGGGGAGGAGGAAGAGAAGAGGGGAGAAGATGAAAGGAGAAGAGAGGATGATAAGAGAGTAGAGGATGACAGAGGAAAAGGGAGAAGAGTGGAGAGGAGGAAGAGAAGACGGCAGCGGACACGAGAGGGGAGGTGTGGAGAGAAGAGGACAGGATGAGAGAGGAGTGGAAGAGAGAACATATATCAATCCCAGTGCTCATGTGTCTCAAAGTTCCAGTTCAATAAATTGTTGGTCATCTACAGCTTGTTGCATTGATATTATCAATAAGACATCATCTCTAAGCATTTACAATGTAGGCTTGACTGGCACATCTTTTAAATCAAGTAAGTAGTCTGGTGTCCTAGGGGGTTGTGTGTGTGGGGAGGGGGCGGCGTGGATGGGGGCGGAAAGCTTCAGGGCCCTATAGATCATCACTTAATATGGTACCTGGAAAATCAGGAGTTAGCATGGAAAATGTTTTCAAGGCAAGTGTGGGAACCCTGAATGGCCTGACTAGTATGTGGGGGGGGGGGGGGGGGGTGACAAATGGGAGGGATGGGGAACATACAATTTCTACCACATATCCTTCTCAGGTGGCAGAATGGATAAGACGGTGGTATTTAACATTTTAACACGTGGTCGGGTCACGTAGTGCTGGTGAGTGGAGGGTTCAAGGCTGTCTGAGAACGGGTGTGAAGTGCCTGCTAGTACCTAGTGACCACCGTTACACTGGCCCCCTGAAACCAGTGCCATCCAGCCCCAGCCATACCCACTACTGTGTTAAATACATGATGCTCTCTCCTCATGCTAAGGATCTGTTTACAAATTAATGAACCGAGTCAAGGACAGCCCTATTCACTATTGTATGACGTGTATAATATATGATCAATATGGATCTATTCCCCACCCATGATTTTTCCCTCGATGCCTTTATCTCCTCATGCTGTCCAGGCCCCGTTGGTTCTCATGGTGGAACAAGAGGAGGCCAGGAGGGTGCAGCTCAACGCACGGATCATGACCCTCTGTCTGGAGATGGAGATGGAGCCAGACACGGTCAGTCAAAGGAAAATGCTCACACTGTCATGGCAGCACGGGTGGGAAGTACAGGGTAGAGGTACAGAACAAGATGCATTTTGAATAAATAAATAAAAGATACAGGTGAGGGTCTGGTCAGTGGTCAGTCAGACAGGTGAGATATACACTATATCCCTGCAGGGTTCAGGCAGAACTGAAACTAAATATTTTTTGGAAAAAGTTAGAAAAGCTCAACTGTTGTGCTACAAATCAGAATTCCTTCACCAAACAAAACTAAACTGATCTAAACCAGTGTTTCTAAACTGGTGGGTCGCGGATGTGTGGTAAAAAAAAAAGAAGAAAAAAAAATCTTTTCTTCCCACTATCTATCTTTGTGAAAGTGGCTTCTCAGCTCTGGTCCAGCTGAAGACAAAGCAGAGGAACAGATTGGACATTGAGCATGACCTCAGAGTTGCTTTGTCTACCATCACCCCAGACTTTGAGACTCTTGTCAGGAGCAAACAACATCCCCAGTTATCCCGCTAAGAAGGATATATTATTTATTATTATAATTTTATTGCATTGTGTTTTTAGCCCTAGTTGCACTTTTGTTGCAACCCCAGTTATCCCATTAGTTCCCCCAAACTTACAGTCATGGTATCTATAAACTTCAATCGGTTCGGATCCTTTGAATGAAATGAAAATGTAAACAAACACTGGCTTCACGTTAGAAAGTAACACTGGTGACATGAAATCACTGAGCCCAGAGAGGAGTGGTTCGGCAAAAAATAGTTCAGAGTATATTTGCTTAGAAAACGTAAATGTCGAATCAATTATTATTTCTCCACGTGGTAAATACACAGGTCACAACATGTTTACAGGAACGTTTTGGAGTTGTATTTGGAGTGTATTCCGTGACTAGGGGACTGTAGGGAACTTCAGGGTAAAGGTCTGACCCACTTCAGTGATTAAGCTAAGCTACGCTAAGGGTGCGGGCGTTCCCTAAGCCTAATGCATGCAGAGACAAAAAAGGTATTTATCTTCTTGTCTAACTCCAGGGAAGATGTTAAATAAGCGAATTTCCCAAAATGTTGTTTTCCTTTAAGCTAAGAAATCTGCTAAGAAGCATATATTATTTATTATTATTTTATTTCATTGGATTTTTAGCCCTAATTGCACTTTTTTGTGTTATTTCATGTTTTTAACAGTGTATGAAAGATTGTGTATTACTGCAAAAAAAGATTATTTGAAATAAATCATAGTGGTTCAAAAATTTGGGTCGTGACTTAATGACTAAGGAAAATGTTGGGTCCCGAGGCGAGACCAGTTGAGAACCACTGATCTAAACCATCTCCATCACTCAGGAGGAGGACTGGGAGGACTGGGAGTGGGGCCTGTCGGTGCTGAAGGCGGAGAAGAATCTGCGCTTGAAGGTGGAGGCAATAGAGAAGGCAAGGAGCGAGCGTCTGGAGGAGTTCCACGTGCTGCGTCAGCAGGAGCAGGTGCTGTGTGTGGCGCCGTGTCCCATCCCCGACTACATCCCCGCTGGCACCATGCCCTCACTCTCCCAGATGGCAGAGCTCAGGCGGCACATCTCCACACTGACCACGGAGAAGGTAGGATTACCTGAGGAAGGTTGGAAAAAGCAGAACTAAAGTGTCATGCATTTAATTGGTTTCAATGTCGAGCCCTGTGTCAAACATACACACAGCAGGTCCTATTGCACAATTTAACAACTTGTTAGTGAAATACCGGTTCCTAATTGATGATCGCAGTGTTCTTGCTGGCCTGTAATTTATTAGAGTGTTGGCGATGTAGCTACTAGGTCCCTGTCCATTTAGAGATTTGTATGTAAGGAGAAGGACCTTAAAGTCAATTCTAAATGTTACAGGAAGCCAGTGTAAAGCAGCTAAGACTGGACTAATGTGCTCTCTCCTTTTGGTTCTAGTTAGCAGTCGGGCTGCAGAGTTTTGGATTAGCTGAAGCCAAACTGTGGTTTTCTTAGGGAGACCTGTGAAACGTGCATTACAGTAGTCTAACCGGCTAGATATGAATGCATGAATTCGCTTCTCAGCATCGTTTTGATTAATAAATGTAGTAGCTGTGTTTTAACTGTGGTAAACCTGGGTTTATCAACGTTAGTTAGTAAGCAGTGCAATCTTGCTAACTAGCTAGCTAGCAGCTTACACTAGAATTGTTGAGGTAATTTTTACCTTGCTTTTAAAATACTAGAACTGTGTTTGATCCACATATGTACTATTTCACTCAATCCACATATGTACTATTTCACTCATTGACTTTTCCTAAAACCATGTTATTCACCAGGAAAAAGGGAAGCATTTTTAAAGCTTTGGAATGTACCCCAGATCACCCAGGTTAGGCAAACTACAACTAACATGGTACTGGTAGGACTACAAATCCCATGTTCTTCTGACGCTGCCTGTCTCCCTGTAGTGGTATCTGAATGTCTCATTCTGTCTCGTCTGGCTCCCTGTCCCTGTAGTGGTGCCTGAAGGTGTCTCATTCTGTCCGTCCATAGCGGTGTCTCACGCTGTCGTCTGTCTCCCTCTAGTGGTGTGTGGAGGTGGAGCTCCGTGCTGAGCAGCAGATGGCGAAGGTAGTGATGGCCAAATGTATGGAAGCAAATGAGTCACAGAAGTATTTGAATTTTATCAGACACCGAATTTATATCATTGAAAATAATTACTTTGAAATCATGTATCTGAATTTTTTCAGACACCGAATTTATAGCATTGAAAATAATTACTTTGAAAATCATGTATCTGAATTTTTTTTTGCTCCGAATTTACCTATGTGAAATAAAAATGCAGTGTTTAAAATTCAATGTAAAAAATACGAATGCATAATTACGGTGTTCAAAATTCGATGTAAAAAATTGCGACGCAGAGTCATCCAGGTTACCCAGACAGGATAAGCAATCGAGCCTGGATGCAATCGAACTGACTTCTGGCCTATCACTGCTCGGCTTTGTCAGTCATGTGATCACACCAACCCGGGAGAAAGATGGCGGTATATATACATACGGTGGGGAGAGAATATATACATATGGTGGGGAGGAGACTGTACATTAGGAGGGGGTGGGTGGGTGGGAGAGAAATATACATATGGTGGGGAGAATATATACATATGGTGGGGAGGAGACTGTACATTAGGAGGGGGTGGGTGAGAGAGAAATATACATATAATAGACAGTCTCCTCCCCACCGTATGTATATATTCTCTCCCCACCATATGTATACTTCTCTCCCACCCACCCACCCCCTCCTAATGTACAGTCTCCTCCCCACCGTATGTATATATTCTCTCCCCACCGTATGTATATATACCGCCATCTTTCTCCCGGGTTGGTACCGTGTGATCACATGACTGACAAAGCCGTGCAGTGATAGGCCAGAAGTCAGTTCGATTGCATCCAGGCTCGATTGCTTATCCTGTCTGGGTACGCCGGATGCGTCTATACTTCCCACAAGTAAGTTGTCCTTCCGCGTTCGGTTTGCGCGATCTGATTGGCCACTGACCTACGCCCCCCTTATCTATGCCAGTTATCCGTGCAGCAGGGGGCTCTGAGAGTCACAGGGCGCGTAGTGGCAGGAAGCAGAGAGTCGCGCTGCTACTAGCCGCGGAGCTAGTCTCTGTTTCACCTAACGCTATTGCTCCGTGATCATAGCCATTCTTTGTAAAAGCCACAACCACGTTACCATATTTGTAATGTAAATCATTGTGTCGTTGTACATATTGTGTATATAACGTTAGTAGCTACTTCTTAGTAGCTACTACTTAGTAGCTAATAATAAAAGTATTCTGTACTTCTGTGACAACTAATAAAGAAACAAGCTAAGTTAGCTAACGTAGCTTAGCTTGGTAGCCAGCATTCTCGAAACTCCTAACAATGCCCGATTTAAAATGGTTCTTGTCCTCACAAGTATTCTGCCAGGGAACTTATGGACACGACAATAGTAGTAGTTATAAGGTGTTTGAGCTTGTAACGTTAGTTAGCTAATAGCTATCGTTTATACGATAGTAGCCCCACTCGGTGCATCAGTCACGAAACGGGCTACATAAACATCACTGTAAACAATAAAACTAGATGGCACAGTATCTGTATGTATACTGTATGTCATGATGAATTGAAAATGGGGGACCCCGATGTAAACAAGACGAAAGTCTCTCAGGGCCCTATTCCCCGTACCTGGTTCAACTAAGTCGATCAAAAGTCCCATTATCCAGATTCAATTAACCCGATGTTTGAATCCGCGCTTTCCCTGTTCCTCGAACGCTGATTCAGTCTCGTTCATTCGAACCAGACTTGATACTCAGGATAATTGCGCACGGCCGCCTCAGTTGAAAAGACAGCAGGTGTCGATCGCAGAAATCCTGATTTTCTAACGGCATTGATTGATTTAAAACTTTATTAACAGATTGCAGAATGGGTACAATACAGTACGGCTCAATAGCCTCGCAGACGAGTTAAATGCATAATCTATAGGCTAATTTTAAGTCCCTCATTACCCCAATCAATCAGATTATATTTCTTTAAATTTGCTGCTGGCAGTAGGCTTAATGGAATGAATAATCAAATGAGATCTTGCTAGCGAAAATAATTAGTTCAACTCTTTCAGAATAAGGATAAAAACAAGCCCAAATAGTATATCTAATTGATACGAATTATATTATGAGGATATCTGTACTGTATGTGCTTAACTATACAACGGTGGGGGGAGGGGCCACTAGGCAATTAATTTACTCAAGTGGATTCCTGAACACAGAATGACACCGTTATCACTGACTGACTACGGCAACAAGCCTAGGTGGAACTAAGTATAACATAATACAAAATTATTATATAATAATAATTCTAATTATAAATATATAATAATCATAAATATTGTTTTCCTGTGTACCGAAATCGTACCGAACCGAGGTACTGTACGTACCGAACCGTGGCTTCTGTGTACCGTTACACCCCTAAACAGTACTGTAAATCTACTCCAGTGCCGTCGGCCATCAGACGCTGCTTGCGTGTAACTGAGATGTATATCGGTTATTTAGTTAGGCCTACTGGACATTTTCGTTGACATAAGTAGATTTTTCATTTTTGTTTATTAAGTTAAAGAAAAACGTGTTTCGAAAAAATTGAGGTTGTTAAATACACGCTTTTGATTTCTGTAAGTGGCGAGTGACGTTTTTATCATTGTCCGCTTATTTCTCAGAGAAATTTGACTTGTATGCCCAGCCTCGGGCTATTATTATTAAGAATACGTGGACTTGTATGCCCAGCCTCAGGCTACCAGCTGACAGGCAGAGCTGCGTTCGTAATGGGTGTTTGTTCTAGACGGGTGTGTGTTTGCGCATGTGTCGGAAATGTGTGCGTTTGACAAATCAAATCAAATCAAATTTATTTATAGGGCCCGACAACACACGTTAATGTCCCCATGGGCCGTACAGATCTTCTTTAAACAAGTCAAGAAGAAAACATAACAATAAGTCAAGAACAGAACAAGAACACCATAAGGTCCAAACATTTTTAGATGAATGCAAATAAATTAAAGAATGCAAGCACTCCCAGACATACCCCACGCGAAGGTAAGGAAAAACTCACTAAAACCTAACAATAGGGAAAAAAGCTCCACAGGCAGTGTGGAGGAGAGAAACCTTAGAAGGGCCATTCAAGGGGGGATCTCCCTTCTTAGATGTTGGTGATAGTAGTGTTGCAGACGGACAGTTGGTAAGCATGCACTCATGTGTGTAGTGGAACACAGATGAGTGCATGCAATAGCAACTGAACATTTTGAAAAATTAAAGATAGAGCTAATAGCAACTGAACATTTTGAAAGATTAAAGATAGAGCTGATAGCGAATCTATTTGAGGCACAGGGGCGGCGCAAAGAGGGTCACGTCCTCCCCGTCTTAGTCAAGGGACATTTAACACTCCGGTCGTTGCTCAGGGACAGCCGGAGACAGGGAGATAGGGGGCGGCGCAGAGAGGGTCGCGAACTCCCCGACATCATCGCGGGACATCCGGCACTCCGGTCACCACTACGAGACCTCCGGAGACAGGGGGGCACGCAGAGGGGGACAACTTTTTCCAAATCCGTATAGCAACAAATCATGTAGGCTATGGTTATTGCAGAAAGTTTATCTTGGGCGTGGGGGTAGGGCATTCAACTGGTTTGAGCACCCACTGGCAGAAACATAAATCGGCGCCTATGTCTGAGTGCTTATTGTTGTTGTTAATTATTTGAAGTGCAAGTAGGCCTACAGGCTACGTATATCACAGAGGTTTCCCAGTGTGTTCCCCGCCCAGAGGCACATATCAACCCCCCCTGGCTGTTATTATTTAGCCTATATTTGGGAATGTGTTGGGGATTTTGTTTTGTGTGATGTTGTAATAAAGCATTACTATACAAACTCATATCGTGTCAAGGCTTCATTATAATAATCAAACGTGTTGTGTGTAAAATGTGTTTATATATATATACAATTTCTTACTGATTGGAGACGACAACCTGATTTAATATTTTTAGGAAATTTAAGGCAAAAATAAGTTCATTAATTAAAACATTTCGCACAGGGCCTCATTTCTCCCAGACGGCTCTGCTACCATGATACTGTTTTTTGCAAGGGAAGTTCCCAATGTTAATGTATTACTTCTGTTAATTTAGTACATTGTTTAGTTCAGCTGGCTCATAGACTGTTTACATTTGCTGTTGGGACATTAATTGTCTGACCCCTCCTCCTTTTCTTCTCCTAGGCTGGTATGAGGAGACGGGACGCCTGAATACTTTCGACAACAAAGTCGTGTTTCCGCGTCTCATTGGCCAGGTCATGTGACATGTACGCCCAATCGTGGGACCGCAAGTTTTTGGATGGTTAAGCTTAGGCGCTCTTTCGAAGTTGGTTAAGGTTAGAGTTTGTCTTAGAGCATGGCGATAGAACGCCTGCCCTGATTCCAAACTCTAACCTTAACCAACTGCGAAAGAGTCTCCTAAGCTTAACCAGTGATAAACTAGGCGTTAGGTAGTTTGCGGCTGTTAGGCGCCGAACTTGCCGTCCCACGATTGGCGCACATGTCACATGACCTGGCCAATCAGAGCGCAAAACTCGAACGCGGAAACACAAATTTGTTCGACACGCAGACGGGACAGTCCTGGAGGTCTGAAGAGTCGGACTACTGTTCGTGTTTTTAATAATAAAGATTTTCTTTTGTAACCATCTTGATTTAATTGAAAAAGTGGTTTAGGGATTTTTTTTTTTCACTAACTTTATTTACAGATTCTTTTTATATGTATTATGTAGAAAAACTCAACATGTCATCTATAGCACCTTTTTAATTATGTATATATTCTGGGCCCCCTTTAGATGTGGGTCTGGTGGTTGTGGGCTCGGACTGGTGGGGGCTGTGGTTCGGGGTCTCTGCGGGTCGAGGCATTAAAGAGGCGTGATGCTTTGGCTCGTGGGGGCGCCGGACTGCGGATCCCCCGGGGTCGGGGTTCGCGGCTGCCGGGCCTGTAGATGGAGGGGGCTCAGGAAACCCATTATGTTTGTGTTCTGGGCCCCTTTTGATTGTGTCGGAGTGTCACAGGCTAGGGGTGGGGGGGCCCTTGGTTCAGGCCCTCGGCGGGTCGGGTGTTAAAGAGGCATGATGCTCTGGCTCGCCGGAGTACCGGACTTGGGGCTCTCAAGGGTTGGGGCTTGTGGCTGTTATGGGTGGTGAGGGAGGGGGCTTAAGGTGTTAATTGTACAATCTGTTTTATTTATTGTCTAGTCATTGTAGTGTCGAGTCGATGTTTTTGGTGTCTTATGTATTATTATTGTTATGTTGTGAACTGTGTTGTTTCATGTTTGAAAATTAAAAAAAGTGATCACAAAAAAATATATATTGAAATAACCTTTTTTTAAATGCATTAAACTAAAAAAAAATTATTCTGTCTTCCCTCTGATTTTTTTTTAAAGTTAATTTGCTCAACATTGACCCTAGCTGGAGAGTTAAACGACACCGATATCGGATGTGTAAAATGTGTCTGTGTATATATAAAAAAATAATTACTCTACATAAAAAAAGAAAAAGTGATACTATTTGTGTCCCGAATCTGACCACACATACGCGCACACACGGAATGAAGACCCCATGCATGCCCACGGTTGTTTGGTGCCTTCCTTGCTAAACGCCAGAGTAATATTAGTTTAGGAAGGTCACCGATCATATCCTACCATTAGATTTCTCCCTGGTGATAACAGAGCCCTCATGATTACAGCACCTAAGGTTATAGCAGACTGAGTGATGGGAGTGGAATCTGGACGGTGCTACAGAAAAATCCCTTATCCCGATGTGTGTTTTCACGCTCGCGTTCACCAACGCTGGAATGCCCGACTGTCAATATCACCGGGCGTGAGTGTTTCCTCGCGAACGGATACTTGGTCATATTTTATGTAATTGGTGTGAGTTCGGTCACGTATCTTGCGCTCGACCAATAGCAGCTCTCTTTGTTGCCAAGTTACAGACGACAAGAAATGTATGTAAACAGTAGTAATGGAAGCTACGGAGAAGGAGTACAAATCGACGAGTACAGAAGAGGACGAAAATGGAGAAAAACCACCTTCTAAAGTTAGCAAAAAATGTTTCTAAACTGTTATATGCATCTCTCATCCGTTCAGAAAGAAAGTGTACAAGATTTTACACACAGTGGGATAGATATAGAAAGTGCATCGAGCGGTGGCTTAAATAGCCAGGTGAGAATCGTATCATTGCAGATACATACAAACATTGTTTAGAGATCGATTTTGCCAATGTTCCTGGAGATGCTGGTTTTCACGCTACTTGCGTTTTATCGACAAAAATCGTCTGGATACAGCTAAGAAACGGGCCACAACGTGTTCTGCAGCTCAAGATGTGGATACACTATTTGATGCTGTTGATTGATTGATTGAAAACTTTATTAACAGATTGCAGAATGGGTACAATACAGTACGGCTCAATACACACAATTGTTAAGGGGATGCAGACCAGAGAGACTTTTGTCTTGTTTACATCGGGGTCCCCCATTTTCAATTCATCATGACATTTATGATTATGACATACAGTATACATACAGATACTGTGCCATCTAGTTTTATTGTTTACAGTGATGTTTATGTAGCTCTGCTAGTTCATAGTGATGTTTAAAGTATGTTAGCTTTCAGAACCAATGTTACTCTCACCTCTTTCCCCCCCCACACACTAGGTCCTAGTAACTAGGACAATAGATAGCATGCACCCCTGGGGGAGGAGGGGGGGGGGCTAACTGGATAGCATACAGTAAGAAAACTAGAATGCTAGTTCATATACAGTAGGTAGTGTGATTTGTTTGTATTTGTTGAGATCAGTTTTTGTATTTGTTGAGATCAGTTTTTAAACACATAAGAAGAGGTCACTTTAAAGGAAAGGAAAAAAGGTCACTTTAAAGGAAAAAACATAAATGGATGTTTTTGTATAGTTAGTAAGCTAGTATAGCATAGTGACATAGTATAACTGTACATATGACTCATTAGCATTGTATTGTATTTTATCTTAGTACTTTTATCATGTCTTTTTATTGTCTATTTTATTCTTATTTGTATTTTTTGCACAATTGAAGCAGGCATGGCCACCTTCATTTCACTATATCTAGGAGCTTCTATCCCCAGGCCATCAGGATGCTCAGTGACAAAATGGCATCCAATGTATTCAAAAAATTCAACCAACGAACTAGATTATTGTACCGGATCTCCTCTCTGGTAAACATATACCCTGAAGACTCTGGCAGGAGCACTCATTCAAGGGTACTACGACTATGCTTGCACCTCATGGTACCAAAGCACCTCAAACGCGCTAAAAACAAGATTACAAACATCACAAAACAAACTGGTCAGACTACTACTTGACCTTACTCGTAGAACCCACCTCACCCCTGCCCACTTTGACTACCTAGGATGGCTTAGAGTAGACGACAGAGTACAGCAACTTGCAATGGGCCTGGTCTACAAGATACACTACACCAGCGGTTCTCAACAGGGGTGCCGCAGAGAGCTGCCAGGGGTGCCTTGAGATAAAAAAAAAATTATTTGTATTCTTTTTGGATTACAGAAAATTATCACTAAAGTGCTGTCTGTTGCAGCTGCACTGTTTTCCATGAAAATACCATATTTGGATAAGTTTGACCATTTCTCAAAATCTGAAAATCATTATTTAATAAAACACAGAAAAGGATCACCAAGTTACTCTGGATTAAAAAAAAATTACAGACAACATTGAGACAAAGCTTCCTGACACATCTCCATCCAAACTCTTGGAAGAACTCATTGAAATCTCATCTGATACCACCTGGAGAGCTAGTTTCAGAGTGTGGTGCTGAGTACCAAGTATCTCATGATGCAGCAGTTAAGGTGTTGATACCTTTCAGCACCACATATCTGTGTGAAGCTGGCTTTTCATCCATGACAGCTCTGAAAAAAATATATAGTTGAGCCTTGAGGATGACATGCGTGTTGCCTTGTCAAAGATCTCCCCACGTATTGACCGTATTATTAGCCAGCAGCAGACCTCGCATTGAGCTAGAAATGTCCACTGAGTGAACGAGTGCTTATTTTCTGTATTTATTTATATTTTTTGAGAAATGGTAACTTGGTGATTATTTTCTGTATTTAAAAAAAAATACATGATTTTCTGTTTTTGAGAAATGGTAAAACGTATCCAAATATGCTATTTTTATGGAGAACAGTGCAGCTGCAACAGATAGCACTTTAGTGATCCTTTTCTGTATTAAAAAAAAAAAACATGATTTTCAGTTTTTGAGAAATGGTCACACTTATCCAAATATGCTATTTTTATGGAAAAGTGTGCAGCTGCAACAGATAGCACTTTAGTGATAATTTTCTGTAATTTTATTTAAAGAAATATGCTATTTGATTTACTACTACAAGCAGTGTAATGTCAACAGTACTAAGCCATTTAGACCTGAAACACCTGTTAATAATGCATTATATAGCCTGCATATACACACAAATGTGTTTCCCGGTTTCTTAAATAAACATTATTTTGAAAGCAAGCACTTTTGTCATCATTGTAGCAAAAAAGACAGGACCGGAAAAGTCTTTATCGTATGTAGGGGTGCCCTGGAATATTTTATTGAACACGGGTGCCTTGGCAGCATGCAGAAAGGTTGAGAACCCCTGCACTACACGACTAAGGGGCTGTACGTTAACTTTTTTTGCACATAGCACTGGTGCTACAGAGGTTGATAGTTTTGTAGCACAGGCCAAAATCTTGTAGCACGAGTATAAAACGTCTCTAAAATCTCTAAAAACAACCACAAGTAGTGCAGTTCATTATGTAAAAATAGGTATGTGACTGGCAAGGGACATGAATCTTGCATACAGGGCACACAAAATCCAAACTTTAATAAGAAATGCTTTCAGACAAATTCTTTATTTGCCCATAATGTAAAACTAAAAAAACAAGGACATAACCATATAACTGATATAACAGAAGCAGTCTGAGACCAGGCAGCGCTGGTGTGGACTCAGATTACAGGGAAAGCTGGAAACCAACCTAGAAACACCTAGAAACCAACATAACAAATAGATATAATGCATACAAACACCTGTACATATTTGTGGAACCAAATAAATAAATAAATAATAATTAATCAAAGAGCACCTCAAAGTCGTCAGCTTGTGACTGCAACTTGTTCCTGTTTGCGGACGACTCAGCCCTGCTGGTCTCTGACAAGAACAAGTTACAGGTTGAAAAAGCCCTCAGCTCTGAACTAGGCAGGATCTGCATCTGGCTCGCTGATAACAAACTATCATTACACATGGGCAAAACAGAGTCCATTCTCTTCGGTTCAAATAACAAACTCAGCAAGACCGACGGCTTCTCAGTTACAGTGGGTGACAATATTGTCACAAGGAAAGATGAAATTACCTACCTGGGTTCCATCCTAGAGGCTAATCTTTCCTGTGACAAAATGGCATCCAAAAAAGTCAACCAATGAACTCGATTCTTGTACCAGATCTTGTGAGGTTTTGCCCGCTGCTCACCACCTTTTCTCTGTTTCTTTAAAGCCTACTGTTAGAAATTCCCTTCTCACTCACTCTCTCTAGCCCCCACCCTCTCGTTCTTTACTCTTGTTACTCTCAGTGGCCACACCTGGACTATTATCAATTACCTCTCGCACCTGTGGTGGCAGGCTAATTAGTTCCCCTGTGGGCTTTAAATACCAGGGCTCTTCCCCTCGTTTCGGCTTGGGGTCGTGTTGTATTCATGCTGAGTCATATTCTCTAACATCTAGACTCTTTCGGGAGATCCCCTGGTCTACCAATGCTGTATGATGGATCTCTCCAGCCTTGAGATGTTTTGCTCCAGCCTTCGTCTGCTGTCGCCGTAGCCTGTGGAGGAGACTGTTCTGCGCTCCCTGTAACTTCCACGGGAGGCACCCCAGCGCTCCACTGCAGACCCCAGCGCAGCTGTTCGTCCTGACGCACATCTAGACCAACGCGCATCTCCCGGACCCTCGGGCTTGGCACGCTCTCCAGTCACCAGCGCGCAACGCGCATCTGCAAGGGCTTGGCACGCTCTCCAGTCACCAGCGCGCAACGCGCATCTTCAAGGGCTTTGGCCACCTGTCGCCGTTTGCCTGGAGGGAGACATTGTACTGCGCTCTCTAATTCTCTACGGGAGGTATTCCAGTGTTCCACTCCAGACCAGCGCGCCAGATGCGCTCAAGCCTTCGCCACCTGCCGCCGTTTGCCTGGAGGGAGACACTGTACTGCGCTCTCTAATCCTCTACGGGAGGTATTCCAGTGTTCCACTTCAGACCTTCGAGCTTGGCACGCTCCTCCGTACCAGCGCACAGACGCGCATCTTCCAGACCTTCGAGCTTGGCACGCTCCTCCGTACCAGCGCACTGACGCGCATCTTCCAGACCTTCGAGCTTGGCACGCTCCTCCGTACCAGCGCACAGACGCGCATCTTCCAGACCTTCGAGCTTGGCACGCTCTCCAGACCTCAGCGCGCCGACGCGCATCTTCCAGACCTTCGTGCTTGGCACACTCCTCCTCGCAGACGCACCCCGAGGCGTCTCTCGGTTCCGGCGCGCACTCTGTTCCTCGGCTCCGACAGCGGCTACCCGGTGGACGACACCCTCGCCACCGCCACTGTTCCGACGCGCACACCAAGGTGTGGCGCGCACTCTGTTCCTCGGCTCCGACAGCGGCTACCCGGTGGACGACACCCTCGCCACCGCCACTGTTCCGACGCGCACACCAAGGTGTGGCGCGCACTCTGTTCCTCGGCTCCGACAGCGGCTACCCGGTGGACGACACCCTCGCCACCGCCACTGTTCTGACGCGCACACCAAGGTGTGGCGCGCACTCTGTTCCTCGGCTCCGACAGCGGCTACCCGGTGGACGACACCCTCGCCACCGCCACTGTTCCGACGCGCACACCAAGGTGTGGCGCGCACTCTGTTCCTCGGCTCCGACAGCGGCTACCCGGTGGACGACACCCTCGCCACCGCCACTGTTCCGACGCGCACACCAAGGTGTGGCGCGCACTCTGTTCCTCGGCTCCGACAGCGGCTACCCGGTGGACGACACCCTCGCCACCGCCACTGTTCCGACGCGCACACCAAGGTGTGGCGCGCACTCTGTTCCTCGGCTCCGACAGCGGCTACCCGGTGGACGACACCCTCGCCACCGCCACTGTTCCAGCACTCTGTTCCTCGGCTCCGACAGTCGGCTACCCGGTGGACGACACCCTCGCCACCGCCACTGTTCCAGCACTCTGTCCCTCGGCTCGGACAGCCAGCCACCCGGTGGCGATGCCCTCGCCCCGCTGCTGTCCCTGTACCATTACGCTTACGCCTGGGTGAGTTTTGATTGTGATGTCACTCACCCAGCGTAGTGCCCTTGCCCCCGTTCCCGCTGCTGTCCCTGTACCTTTACGCATACGCCTGGGTGAGTTTTGATTGTGATGTCACTCACTCAGCGTAATGCCTCTTGCCCCCGTTCCCACTGCTGTCCCTGTACCTTTACGCATACGCCTGGGTGAGTTTTGATTGTGATGTCACTCACTCAGCGTAATGCCTCTTGCCCCCGTTCCCGCTGCTGTCCCTGTACCTTTACGCATACGCCTGGGTGAGTTTTGATTGTGATGTCACTCACTCAGCGTAATGCCCCTTGCCCTCGTCCCGCTGCTGTTCCTGCACCATTACGCATACGCCTGGGTGAGTTTTGATTGTGATGTCACTCACCCAGCGTATTGCCTCCTTTAGTTCTCACTTAGTTATTAGTTTGGACATTTCATCTCCCACTCTGTTTTGTTCTCTCGTGGATATTATTTTGGACATTTCATCTCCCACTGTGTGTTTGTTCACACGAAGATAGTATTTACTTTGTTACTTTGTTATTTGGACTGTTCTGCTTCTGCTCTGTTTGTTCCCTTTGAATATTAACCCTCTCCTCTGTTCTGCAGAGCGGCCCAGATGTTTTCCCACCAGTCCCCAGTTCCTCCCTGTCCCCAGCCCGCCTCCGCGGTTCTCTGTCCCCAGTTCCTCCCTGTTCCCCAGCCCGCCTCCGCGGGCCTCAGTCCCCTCTGTCCCAAGTTCTCCCCTTCTAGTTCCACCTAGTCCCTAGTCCTCTATCCCTAGTTCTCCTAGTCCCTAGTCCTCTTTCCCTAGTTCTCCTAGTCTCTAGTTCCTCTGTTCCCTAGGCGTTCCCTTAACCTTCCCTTAGGCGTTCCCTTACCTTCCCATAGTGTTCCCTTTTCCTGCCCGCCTCTTAAAGGCACTTTACCTTCCCCTCTTGTGTTATTCCAGTGTTTTGTGTTTTCTCCCTTAAAGGGACAGTGCCCTTTTTCCCTGTTCTAAATAAATATCTGTTTCTTGGCAAACCATCATACCTGTCTTGTGTTGTGCGATTGGGGTCGGTTACAAACCATAACAGATCTCCTCTCTGGTAAACAAGAATACCCTGAAGACTCTGGCAGGAGCACTCATTCAAGGGTACTACGACTATCATGATACCAAAGCACCTCAAAGGCGCTAAAAACAAAATTACAAACATCTCAAAACAAACTGGTCAGACTACTGCTTGACCTTACTCCTAGAACCCACCTCACCCCTGCCCACTTTGACAACCTAGGATGGCTTAGAGTAGACGACAGAGTACAGCAACTTGCAATACAATACTTGTATGCCGTGACAAATAAAACTCTTGACTTAATGGGCCTGGTCTACAAGATACACTACACGACCAAGGTACCCATGTACATGTCAAAATACTTCCCAAAGGTCAGTGAATACCACGATCACAACACCAGAGGGAGCTCCACAAATCATGTTAAACCCAGATTCGGCTCAAACAAGGGACTAAACATGTTTCGCAATTATGCCTCATCAATGTGGAACGCCCTACCCAAAGCTGTAAAGGAATGTGAATCACTACCCACTTTCAAAACCACTCTCAAAGAACACCTACGGGAGACTGCAATTCGAAACTGGCCGCTGTAAATGTCCTAACCAAACCCCCTCCAATGTACAGTAAATTACCAAGTATGGCTCTGTCAATATTCCAATGCACAGTTTTGCTTGTACAGTGTACAGTGTTTTCTGGACTCTTTTTGTATCACAAACAGTACTGTATTTGCAAATCTGGTATGTCATAAATGTATAGATGTAGCAGTACTGTCTATCTGTATGTCGTGTGTGTCATATGTTATGATGAATTGAAAATGGGGGACCCTGATGTAAACAAGACGAAAGTCTTTCTCTGGTCTGCATCCCCTTAACAATTGTATGTATTGAGCTGTACTGTACTCATTCTGCAATCTGTTAATAAAGTTTTCAATCAATCAATCAATCAATCAAACCTACGGGAGACTGCAATTCGAAACTGGCCCCTGTAAATGTCCTAACCCAACCCCCTCCAATGTACAGTAAATGTCCTAACCCAATAATACACGAGACCCTCTTCTTGGAACCAAGTATGGTTGTCGATATTCCAATGTACAGTTTTGCTTGTACAGTTGTACAGTTTCCTCCCCCCACCCCACCCACCCAACCACCTCCAATGTACAGTTCCCCCCCCACCCTACCTACCCCAACCTCCTCCAATGTACAGTTTCTACGTCAAATGTATACTCTCTTTTTTAGACTCTTCTTGTATCAAAAACAGTACTGTATTGTAAATCTGGTATGTCATAAATGTATAGATGTAGCAGTACTGTCTATCTGTACCTATACCAACCTCCTCCAATGTACAGTTTCTTCATCAAATTTATATACTCTCTTTTTTTAGACTCTTCTTGTATCAAAAACAGTACTGTATTTGTAAATCTGGTATGTCATAAATGTATAGATGTAGCAGCAGGAGGTCGGGGGTCAAGGACTACAGCCCCCTCAGCATCGACGGGGCACCGGTTGAGAGAGTCAACAGCTTTAAGTACCTCGGAGCCTACATATCCGAGGACTTGACATGGACCACACACATTAACAGTGTTGTGAAGAAGGCACGACAACGCCTCTACTTCCTCAGGCGCCTAAGGAAGTTCCAAGTCAGCCAGAAGATCCTTAAGAACTTCTACTCATGTACAATAGAGAGCATCTTGACCGGCAACATCACCTCCTGGTTTGGGAATAGCACTGCACAAGACCAAAGCAGACTACAAAGAGTGACACGTTCAGCCGAACGCACAATTGGAGGGGGGCTCCCCACCCTCCAGAACATTTACTACAAGCGTTGCAAGGGCAAGGCTAAGAGAATCATTAAAGACTCCAGTCACCCGAACAACTGCCTCTTTGAACTGCCGCGGTCAGGCAAGCGATACAGGAGTCTCAAGGCGAGCACAGAAAGACTCAGAAGAAGCTTCTATCCCCAGGCCATCAGGCTGCTAAACGAACAATGAATGAACACTACACAACAACAACCACCAAACGCACATAGCACACACATCCACACGCACACACTCACTTTAAACAAACACACTGTAGCACCCACTCCACACACTTATAGCACACACCCACTTTAAACAAACACACTGTAGCACCCACTCCCCACACTTTATATTTATGGATGAAGGATTGCACTACAACTCGTACACCTTACTGTAAATTGTACCTAAAATTGTACCTCATCCCATTTCTGCTTTGCACTAGATAGTACTGTACATTAGTACACTGCATAGTATTGTGTATTGTATATTATATGGTAACTCAGAACATTGTACATATGTCTATACCGAACACTGTGACCTCATTTTCTTCTTCTAAATTCATGCTATATTATGTTATTATGTTATTTGATACTATCTTGTCTAGCACAGTCTCTGGAGCGTAACAGTAAGAAGCATTTTGTATGAAAGTATTCTGTACTTCTGTATGACAACTATTAAAGAACTTGAACTTGAGTACTGTCTATCTGTCTATCTGTTATGATGAATTGAAAATGGGGGACCCTGATGTAAACAAGATGAAAGTCTTTCTCTGGTCTGCATCCCCTTAACAATTGTGTGTATTGAGCTGTACTCAGGGTGCGATCCACGGGGGGAGCTCGGTCCGCTATAGCTCCCCTAGATCAGACATCAGCTCCCCTGCAAACTTGATTTGCGATTTTTTGGGGGGTCTCTAAATTACTGAAAATAAATGCTACTTTTGCCATGCATTTCTCATTTTTCTGTAATTTTCTGTATCATCATCGTGTATAATAATAAACGTATATGCTATTTTGGATGTATGATTAATGATTTGCGCACTAATTCACACGTAATATGGCAACATGCATGCTATTCTTGCAATTACCATTCGGAGCGCGGCGGCGCTGCAGCCTGCACGCACGGCACAAATCAAACTTGACCCACTTTGTATGTAACCTGTGCTGTGGTGGCTGTGACTTGTTGACACAGACAGTGATCGTTTTGACAGCCAGTAAAATGTCTAAACGAAAACAAGTAAGCCTAACCAATTTTGGTTTCACGAAGACAGTGAAGCTGACAGAGCAGCAGGAGGCGGGAATCGGATCATCTACAGGCGACGCCGTTACAATTACACCTGCGGCTGGTGCTGCTCCGGTGGCCGTGGGGACTATTATTAGTATTACAACGATCGGTGACGGTGCTGTCTCCACCCTGCTACCTGCTGCCTCCACCCTGCTGCCTCCACCCTGCTACCTGCTGCCTCCACCCTGCTACCTGCTGCCTCCACCCTGCTGCCTCCACCCTGCTGCCTCCACCCTGCTGCCTCCACCCTGCTGCCTCCACCCTGCTACCTGCTGCCTCCACCCTGCTGCCTCCACCCTGCTACCTGCTGCCTCCACCCTGCTGCCTGCTGCCTCCACCCTGCTGCCTCCACCCTGCTGCCTCCACCCTGCTGCCTCCACCCTGCTACCTGCTGCCTCCACCCTGCTGCCTCCACCCTGCTACCTGCTGCCTCCACCCTGCTGCCTCCACCCTGCTGCCTGCTGCCTCCACCCTGCTGCCTCCACCCTGCTACCTGCTGCCTCCACCCTGCTGCCTCCACCCTGCTGCCTCCACCCTGCTACCTGCTGCCTCCACCCTGCTGCCTCCACCCTGCTGCCTCCACCCTGCTGCCTGCTGCCTCCACCCTGCTGCCTCCACCCTGCTGCCTCCACCCTGCTGCCTCCACCCTGCTGCCTCCACCCTGCTACCTGCTGCCTCCACCCTGCTGCCTCCACCCTGCTGCCTCCACCCTGCTACCTGCTGCCTCCACCCTGCTGCCTCCACCCTGCTGCCTCCACCCTGCTACCTGCTGCCTCCACCCTGCTGCCTCCACCCTGCTGCCTCCACCCTGCTGCCTGCTGCCTCCACCCTGCTGCCTCCACCCTGCTGCCTCCACCCTGCTGCCTCCACCCTGCTGCCTCCACCCTGCTGCCTGCAGCCTCCACCCTGCTGCATCCACCCTGCTGCCTCCACCCTGCTGCCTCCACCCTGCTGCTGCTGCCTCCACCCTGCTGCCTCCACCCTGCTACCTGCTGCCTCCACCCTGCTGCCTCCACCCTGCTGCCTCCACCCTGCTGCCTCCACCCTGCTGCCTGCTGCCTCCACCCTGCTGCCTCCACCCTGCTGCCTGCTGCCTCCACCCTGCTGCCTCCACCCTGCTGCCTCCACCCTGCTGCCTCCACCCTGCTGCCTGCTGCCTCCACCCTGCTGCCTCCACCCTGCTGCCTCCACCCTGCTACCTGCTGCCTCCACCCTGCTACCTGCTGCCTCCACCCTGCTACCTGCTGCCTCCACCCTGCTACCTGCTGCCTCCACCCTGCTGCCTCCACCCTGCTGCCTCCACCCTGCTGCCTGCTGCCTCCACCCTGCTGCCTCCACCCTGCTACCTGCTGCCTCCACCCTGCTGCCTCCACCCTGCTGCCTGCTGCCTCCACCCTGCTGCCTCCACCCTGCTACCTGCTGCCTCCACCCTGCTGCCTCCACCCTGCTGCCTCCACCCTGCTGCCTGCTGCCTCCACCCTGCTGCCTCCACCCTGCTGCCTCCACCCTGCTGCCTGCAGCCTCCACCCTGCTGCCTCCACCCTGCTGCCTCCACCCTGCTGCCTCCACCCTGCTGCCTGCAGCCTCCACCCTGCTGCATCCACCCTGCTGCCTCCACCCTGCTGCCTCCACCCTGCTGCCTGCTGCCTCCACCCTGCTGCCTCCACCCTGCTGCCTGCTGCCTCCACCCTGCTGCCTCCACCCTGCTGCCTCCACCCTGCTACCTGCTGCCTCCACCCTGCTGCCTCCACCCTGCTGCCTGCTGCCTCCACCCTGCTGCCTCCACCCTGCTGCCTCCACCCTGCTACCTGCTGCCTCCACCCTGCTGCCTCCACCCTGCTGCCTCCACCCTGCTGCCTGCTGCCTCCACCCTGCTACCTCCACCCTGCTGCCTCCACCCTGCTGCCTCCACCCTGCTGCCTCCACCCTGCTACCTGCTGCCTCCACCCTGCTGCCTCCACCCTGCTGCCTCCACCCTGCTGCCTCCACCCTGCTGCCTCCACCCTGCTGCCTCCACCCTGCTGCCTGCTGCCTCCACCCTGCTGCCTCCACCCTGCTGCCTCCACCCTGCTGCTGCTGCCTCCACCCTGCTGCCTGCTGCCTCCACCCTGCTGCCTCCACCCTGCTGCCTCCACCCTGCTGCCTCCACCCTGCTACCTGCTGCCTCCACCCTGCTGCCTCCACCCTGCTGCCTCCACCCTGCTGCCTCCACCCTGCTACCTGCTGCCTCCACCCTGCTGCCTCCACCCTGCTGCCTCCACCCTGCTGCCTCCACCCTGCTGCCTGCTGCCTCCACCCTGCTGCCTCCACCCTGCTGCCTCCACCCTGCTGCCTGCTGCCTCCACCCTGCTGCCTCCACCCTGCTGCCTCCACCCTGCTGCCTCCACCCTGCTGCTGCTGCCTCCACCCTGCTGCCTGCTGCCTCCACCCTGCTGCCTCCACCCTGCTGCCTCCACCCTGCTACCTGCTGCCTCCACCCTGCTGCCTCCACCCTGCTGCCTCCACCCTGCTGCCTCCACCCTGCTGCCTGCTGCCTCCACCCTGCTGCCTCCACCCTGCTACCTGCTGCCTCCACCCTGCTGCCTCCACCCTGCTGCCTCCACCCTGCTGCCTCCACCCTGCTACCTGCTGCCTCCACCCTGCTGCCTCCACCCTGATGCCTCCACCCTGCTGCCTCCACCCTGCTACCTGCTGCCTCCACCCTGCTGCCTCCACCCTGCTGCCTCCACCCTGCTGCTGCTGCCTCGGGAACAAGAAGTTATTTTGAGCTGGCTGCAGGACCTGCTCCCCAACACAACATGTCCAAAACAGATGTTAAGATGTTGTAGATTTGTAGATTCTTGTGTCTTCTTTGTCTTATGTTGAATGGTTTGTCGCTCCATTCCAGGGCACATTTCCCCACATGCCATGACCCGACCACATCTATAGGCATTATCACTTGTATTGATCCAGATCATTCAGATTTCATACCACATCCAGCCAGGCAGGAGATGCCCACAACTGTACCCAGCTGCCCTGTCATGAGGCCATTGGTTAAGAACAGTATAGATCCTAATCAAAAACATTTCCAAAGAAAGTACGACATGATTTTTGATATGATAAAAAGTACAACACGTTTCTTTCCCTAAAGGTTTCCAGGATAGACTATGGTGGAGTGTGCACCAGAAGGTATTCCACATATTCCTTAAAGTATACTATGGTGTCAAGTACACCAGGACGTATTCTACATGTACCTTAAAGTACTGTATACTATGGTGTCAAGTACACCAGGATGTACATGTACAATGTACCTATGTGTATATATATGTGTGACATATCCTATAATTTTTCAGTGGTTTAGCCTTGAGTTGTGTTCAAATCAGGCTTATTTCCAACCTACTGTATCTTAACCAAAATATTTTGATTGGTTGGTGGCGCCGCGCCCCCTGGTGGAGAGAAGGAGAAGAAGAAATGTTCTTTTTTGGATTTAGATTTTGGACTCTAAAAATACAATAAACATGTTTAAAATAAATAATAATTACTATGTTTGTTTGTGTTTAAAATGCACAATAACGTTATAATATATAAAATATAAATCATTGTTTTGAGTTTCACGTCACTCACAGTGGTGACTGTGGTGGGCGTCAGCGTCACTGCAGGCAGCCAATGTATCGATTCGTCGCAGCCAATGTAAATGCAGCAAGCAAATAAATGTAGCCTATTAGGGTCTTCAAATATGATATGAAATATGGGCACGTTTCCTAGTGGTCGAAGCAAGCTCAGTGACTCGTCAGTCGAGAAAATAATGCTTGGGACCAGGAGTATTTCATATTGTTAGTAAGTCAGGAGTCTGAGAGATAATCATCTCTATCTAACTAAATAGATACTTTTTTTTATCATGGAATGTGCTGTGGAAGCCCCGTCCAGACGGCCGGACGGTAAGTGAGTTGTCTACTCTAACTCTACTCTACCTACTACAGGCTACAGACTAGTAACGTCTGCGATTACACAGTCCGACTCCTGAGCACTCCTCGCTGAGAGGCGCGCCGCGCACCCCCCCCCCGACGCGGCTCACCCAAAGATCATGCTATGGTTCGCACACTGGCTGTACTGTATTGGACCCATTCTGCAATCTGTTAATAAAGTTTTCAATCAATCAGACACTATATGTAACAACCCATATCTACACTCACTGCACACACTCACTTTAAACAAACACTCACCTTAACACTTTGATCGCCATGGGTTAAATTCATAATTTACCATCCCTCGCCAGCTCTATTTGTCTATGGAGAAGTTCCCCTTCTTTGCAGGGCTATAACTTTTTAAATTCTATTGCTAAACTGCCATTATTATGGCCCATTCAATGTCCTATATGTATTGTTCAGGGTGTAGCAACGTTAAACTTTTTCATTCACATATTCATACTAAAATATGGTCTAAAGTATAAGTATGTTTTTATCGTTTTCTGCAGCTTTCTTCAGAACGTGATTTATAGCCCCAAATGCATTATATTGATGATCAAATACAGTTTGGTAGGAATCTGTGCGAGATAAAAAGTTTCAACTGGACGTGGTTCTAGACGTTTCTACGCATCATCTGATGATGACCGGATGGGCGGGGGATCGTTTATAATTCCGTGGGCAGCGTTAGATGATTCATCCAGAGTGGGTCATATGTTCATCAGATCAGTTAGTATAGAAGACTTTAGAAAATAACGCTGAATCTTACCGTGGCTTCCTCGCGCCGCTGGCAGATGAGCGTGGAACAAATTTTTTTCTATTATGGGATGTAGAAATGCCCGATCCATTTCCAGGTTGTATAATAGTATATACGTCCAAATAACGTTGTTTATTGAGTTAGGGCGAGCGATCTATTATCCAGTGTTTCAAGATGGAGTCGCGGGAGCTATAGCGAGTGGCCGGACCACATATGGATGAGTACTACCGGTTCAAAGGTTAATATCCGGTTGGCGATCTGCCGATCGGCCACCAGATGGCGCTCTTGAACCGCTAGAGAGTTGAGAGGAGATCACCACTGTGTCTCAGGGCTCCGGAAAGGAAATATGATTTCGATGACAGATTTTTGAAATATTGACATCAAAGACGAGTTACGGCGTCTTCGGCAGAATGAGCATGGCTCGGAATGACGTCTAAACTCGTCCCCGGCGATCATAGTGTTAACACTCACTTTAGACACTTTAACACTACATTATATGTATCTATTATTATTAAAGAGATTTGCACTACATTCATACCTCATTTGCACCTTACCCTAAAGTGTTTTTCCTCATTGTCTGCATTGTACCTCACTGTTTACTCATTTTACTCTGTATTGTATATTGAATATTCCTCTTTACTTTTTACTTACTTACTTACTTTTTTTTTTACTGTATGTAGCACACTCTCAGGGGCTCATACAGAACCAAGCATTTCATCATAAAGTACCTGTATTTTATTGTGATAAATAATAAACAAACTTGAAACTTGTGTATGTATGTGACGAATAAACCTCTTGAATCTTGAATCTATTTTTGTACCTGCATTCTATTTCGTTTTTTAAATGGAAAATTAAAAGGTTAATGACATTTTTTGACATTCCAAATTAAGGGGATGGTGTAGTGTTTTTATTGATTAACTATCTTGATCAAAAGTGTCTGGGTCTATTGTTTTTGTCATTATACTATCCACTGAACTGTTTTATGTGTGTAAAACCTCAATCTTTAGAAAATTGTACCAGCATCTTTAATGTTGCAGGTTGGGAATCACAAGGTAAAGTGTTTTTTATACAAATTTGCTTATTGAATAATTTCCCCGACAGGACGTCATGCATCGGTGTGATTATTTTTTTAACAACATTTTGAAACATTCAAGACATTTTCATAGCGTGTGCAATGCTGTGTTGTTGGTGTAGAGAGAATGGGATATGTTTTAAATGTATGGTTAATAACACGTACGTTGTGGCCCGTTTCTCAGCTGTATCCAATCGCTTGCCTATAGCGTATATGCATATAACATTGTTTAGAAACCTATTTTGCGAACATTAGAATGTGTTTTTTGTCCATTTTTGTCGAGATGTACTCCGTGGATGACATGCTAACGTCACGTTACTGTTTACACACATTTCTTGTTGTCTGTAACTTGGCAACAAAGAGAGCTGCTATTGGTCGAGCCTAAGATACGTGACCGAACTCGCACCAATTACGTCAAATAAAATCACGCAGTGACCAAGTATCCGTTCACGAGGAAAGATCTAATCCGACTTTAAAATTATGATTGCGCAAAACGGGCAGGATTGTAAATGGAGAACTTTTTATTCCTAAATCTACACCGATATATCTTTCACCCAGAGTGGAAATTGCGTAGTCCGCTGAGGTGGGAACGGGATGAAACGATACAGCCTTCACCTTACGGCCTAACCGTCCTCTGGGTAAATAGAGCAGCTACGACTGGTCCATCATAAATAGCCGGATAGGGTTGGTGGACCCAACCAAGTAGTGGGAGATGTCGGGGGGTTCATTGTATTGTGATTTAGTTTGTTATATGTATTTCCTTATTACGTAAGATTATTGGTGGTTTAGTTTAGTAGAGATGTTGTATGTTGTGTGCTTATTGTTTATTAGATTAATCTGAATTTTAAGATATTAAGAGTAAAATATGAATTGTATTAATTACCCTGCCTATGTTAATGTGTCTGACCAGGGCCTATATATAGCTGAGTTGACTTGTGTTGGCTTCCTTTCAGTTCAGGTCTGTTTTATCCTGCCTTACATTTTTTGGGACCATTTAAGAGAAGATGTTTAAATTGTACAATCTTTCAGCAGTCAGCCTGGAATTAATGTATGCATTCAAAAGTGCTGAATAAATGTTTTATGGGCCCATAATAGTGATTATTAATATTATTTAAGTTAAGTTTTGCCATAATCATGTATTTTGCCATAATCAGGCAGCTGAAAAAATAAAATAAAATACATTATATATATATTTATATTAATCATTTTCGGCTTTGGTTTTCGGCCAAACATGTGTTACTAAACTCCAACCCACACATCAGACCAAAACTAAAAACAATATGGAATTACAGATTCTGAAATGTTCATTGCAATGTTTCTCTCTATTCCAGATACAATTGATCCCCAACAACAACTACAATAATGGCTGAGTCAAGGCCTCACTACTGTGACCAATGTGGGGAAGGCTTCAGTCAGTCTGGACACTTAAAGACACACCAGCGTATTCATACAGGAGAGAAGCCGTACCACTGTGACCAATGTGGGGAAGGCTTCAGTCAGTCTGGCAACTTAAAGACACACCAGCGTATTCATACAGGAGAGAAGCCCTACCACTGTGACCAATGTGGGGAAGGCTTCAGTCACTCTGGAACCTTAAAGACACACCAGCGTATTCATACAGGAGAGAAGCCCTACCACTGTGACCAATGTGGGAAGAGCTTCAGAAACGTTGGTAACTTAAAGAAACACCAGAACATTCATACAGGAGAGAAGATCTATCCCTGTGACCAGTGTGGGAAGAGCTTCACTCAGTCTTCCAGCTTAAAGAGACACCAGCGTAGTCATACAGGAGAGAAGCCAATGTGACCAATGTGGGAAGATCTTCATTACATCTGGACACTTAATGAGACACCAGAACATTAATTCTTGAGAGAAGCACTATCCCTGTGACCAGTGTGGGAAGAGCTTTGTTCACTCTGGAAACTTAAAGAATCACCAGCGTATTCATACAGGTGTCAAACACTAAAAATAAGTAGAAACTGCTTAAAACATTTACAAATTCAACAGTGCATTCATACTGGACACAAATCAAACATTCCTCTGTCTATTGCATAAACCTATCTATTTTTTGCGTTACACTTCACGAATGAGAGTCCTCGCTGCCAAGTGAAAAGACGTCACTGGCAGTCGCCGCACATATCGGAGGAAGCGTGCGATCGGCTTCGGGACGCCCTTGTACCGACCAGTATGGGAGGGGGGGAATTGGCATAACGACTAAATTGGGATGGGGAGAAGAATAGAAAATTAGGCGGAGAAAAAGAGGATAAAAAAAAAGAAAAATACTGTTGTATATACTTTATTTGAAATCTAGTAATCCATGCATGAAACTGACATTTTTTCACTGGTTTTGTTCTCTAGTTACAACACTATTGTATCACCAAGGTGGGTACTGTCCTGTTAGAACAGTGTTATTTTGTAGATTAAGTATTTAATGTTCTCTATTGGCTATTTTCACCTTGTTTAACAACCAGGAAATGCGTATGTCTTCAGGTCTCAGGGTGAAGAGGGTTTGTCACTACAGAATGAGATGCACTCTGCCTTCCTAGGACAGGTGGAGGACTTGTTAAGCCTCACATTTATTCATTATGTAAAATTACATAATTGATTAATGATATGTTCTTGGTTCTTCCATTGAAAAGTCTCAACTTAGTATTACTAGATTTAGGATGAAAATATGTAAGCACTATGTTGAACAAGTTAAAGATTCCATTAGATTATTGATGTTTTATGAAGCATTGTTATTTGTTTTAGTTTTGTTGAGAGGTTTGATGTTCAATCACATGTATTTCCTTCTAAAACACAACAATACTGATGACATACCATGGCCCGAGCATAACGTAATAAGCATTTGTATAGCAGTGGGATACACTCCTCTTAATTTATTTGCAATTGAAAAGTCAATGGGAGCAGACTGGAGGACCCTACAGATGGTTTAATGGCACTGAAACCAAACTAGGCTGAAATGGTGGTAGCATTGTTCTCACTGAAAAGCTACCCAAATACCTCTGATGGACAATAGCTTAACGTTACGCCTCAATTTACATGACAATCTGCCATCCTTTCCTTCCAATGCCCCTACTCTGCCTCTGATTGGCTCTGACCCTCATCCCCAGGTGGGATGACAATAGGGAACATATCAGATCCTGTATTCATTATAAACGGAACTCAAGATTTAATTGTCAAAGACGGGACAATTCTGTATTTTATGAGTCTTTTAGGCACTAGTTTTTGTCTAATATTTGTTGTACTTTAAGTAACAAAAGAGGAGTTTACAGTTGCAAATCAATCGTTTGTTTCTCACTTGCAAAGCTGTTGTTGTATTTGGACTATTGTTCACTATTAAAAATACTGAAATTGTAAAAGGAAAATATCAAACCTGTTATTATAATTTTGACCTGCATTCCAGCCACTTAACACATTGGTTGCCAAAAACGGTTTACGACGTGTTTGCCCGCCATGCGTTGAACGCCAAGAATGGGGAAAGCCGTTTTTTAAATCAATATTAAATTTTTTCGCCATGGCATTCATAATTCATCCAGCCAACCTCCGGGACTGCAGCGGGACCCTGAATGAGATTGCAACACCTCAATACTGCCGCCTGGTGGATGGTCGGGTGAGTTACACTCTCGCCAAATCGGAAGTTGTGAACGGTGCGTCAAGGAAATCCCTCCGGCAGTAATATCTTGCTATGGGACTACAGACAAACACTGGCGTGCATTTGGATTGCTTCCATAACGCAACAATCGATATGATTTTGGCGTTTATTGCGCCATACAAACCGGAAATGGATCTAGGCGATCAGCGTCAAATAATTGGGATCTTTTTCTTCCAGTCTCATCGGCGAACGGTAAGAGGACAGTAACGTTATTTTTAGGGATGCACGATATTGATTTTTTGACACCGATACCGATAACTTTATGCTCCTCAAGCCGATAACCGATATTTATTGTATTATAATTTTTTTTTTAAATGTATATTCCCGTAGTTTTGACCTAACCAGATTTATCATGACATGAGCGTTACTACTATGAACAAAACAAACCAAGACAACAGTTTTGACTGATAAAGTGACCATATTTATTTTTCAAAATAAATATAATTTGAATCAGAAAATTCACAATAAGTCAATAACTTGTAAACATAACACTGCAAAATGTAAACATTTGCCAATTGCCATAGTGAGGTTCATCACTCAGTGATGTAAAAATAAAATAAAGGCCTCTAGAACTTATGCAAATCTTTGCATAAGCCTGGGATTCAAATTAAATACTGGCAGTCAGATATGTCTCTATGTAAAGTATACAAACAAACTGAAAAAGTGCATTCCTCACAGTATCAAAAACAAATAAGCTACTGAAACAAGTTCCACACAGTAACAAACAGTAATTTTACAGAACAAAGGATTAATATTACTTATAAATAATAATCAATATAAATGACTGAGTGAACCCTTTTTTTCCACTAAACGACTAAAGCATTGAGGTTTCAAACGTTCAATTGTTTTAATTTTTTTTCTCAAAGAGAGAGGGAGGAGAGAGAGCGAGACAGATAGATTCATGTTTGACCCTGTATTGTTATTTTTTTGGTAACTCTTCTACTGTTTTTTAAATTCTGGTCGGATCAGTGGGAGATTTTTTTTAATGAAGATTAGCATCTCTGCCTTCTCGCATGTGAGTCGGTTCCTTTGCTCGGTCATCACGTGTCCAGCAGCAGAAAACAAACGCTCAGAGTCAAGGCGCTGACAGAAATTTACGAGCAAGTTGGGTCAGGCACTCGTAACGGGACTAGTTGCTCCGCCAGTATTCAAGCGGGCACCGGCTCATGGGAAGCGTGGGCTCCAACAGATAGGACCGGAGCTAACAGTAAAAACAAAAGCACAGAAGAACGGGATCTAATTATGATGATGTTCTACAGGTTCCATAACACAAGTTATACAGTGTTCATAAAACATTCAAATAAAATATACACTTACGTCCGCATCCACTCTGCTGTCGTCCTGTTGTTCAGTTGCAGCATCTGTGTTTTCTTCCATGATTGCCTCAAACATTCCCAAGAGCGAGTTGTTGTTGTTCTCGTCTTCCCTGGTCCTCTTTGCCGGTGGCTCGTCTGACTGGGGGCCGGGGGTGTCTGTCTCGATTTTGTGCAGCTGTTCCCGCAGCATTTCTGTAGCTTGACGTTTTGATGCACGGCTGAAGTAGCGGTCCTTGTACCTCGGGTCCAATATCGTGGAGATATAATATATGGGCTTTTCCTCGATGTCACCAAAACGCCTTTGGACTGCTTTTAACAGGGTCTCCTTCATAGTTTTCACTCCGTGGTCTGTTGGGACGGTTTGTTTTAGCAGGCGTGTTAGGGCTTGGATGGAGGGGATCACGTCTGCAGTAGTGGCTGTAGCTTTGCTAATATTTCTAGTCAGCTGTTCACACGGATCGAGGATGGTCAAGATGTTTTCAACCAGGGTCCATTGGTCTGCGTTGAGTGTTGCTGGCAACTTGTATTCTACAGCATAAGCTGCGATAGCTTGCTTCTGCTTCACCAGACTCTGGAGCATGTAGAATGTACTGTTCCAACGTGTGGCCACGTCTTGTTGGAGTCGTGATTTTGTTATTTTCAGGGCCACCATTAACCCTTCCAGGCGGGTGGTTGCTACTTGGGAGTGCTTAAAGTGTCCAACAATCTTCCGACCGATGGCAACACAGTCAATCACAGCTTGTGGGCTCAGCACAGCCTCGTTCACAGCCAGCTGTAAGGTGTGTGCCATGCAGCCCAGGCTATCAACATTGTAATCCCCCATAGCCTTTGACATGTTACTTGCGTTGTCTCTTAGGACAACATGGACCATCTCTTTCGTTATGTTCCATTTATGAAGAATAGCTACAAAAGCCAAACGGATCATATCGGCAGTGTGTGAACCTGGTAGTTCCTGAGAATGCAACACCACTCTGTACAGTTTGAAATCTTTGTCCAGCCACTGCGCTGTCAGACCTAGCATGCTGACAAGGTTAACATCACAGATCCATATGTCCGTGGTGAAACTTACGTGCCGTGCATCGTTGTCTATCAGAGTATGAAGAAGTAAGGCGATCTCATCATACTTGGCTTGTAAACGCTCCTCTGCAAAATTACGGCGGCTTGGAAGTATGTACCTGGGCTCTAAATGACGAAGTAGCCGACAGAATCCCTTGTCTTCAACGAGGGAAAAGGGCTGGTCGTCAAGTGCCATCATTTCGGTGATCAAATTAGAGATCGCTTGAGCCCTTGGGTCATTTCTGTCAAACTTCTTTCATTTAGCAAACGCCTCGTCAATAGGTACAAGCACCGCGGATTCCTTTGCAGCTGGCTTGTGATACGCAGAAGCTTTAGCTGTTCGCGCGTCGTCCTATGCTTTTAACACACCATCGTAGCGGTGGTGATGTTGCAGGTGACTTATTAGGTTGGATGTATTATAAGCTGTTGCCCTTTTCCCTCCTCGTGGAACTTCTGCATTGCATTTGTTACAAATAGCAAGCACGTTTTTTTCCTCTGAAACTTTGAAAAAGTCCCACACTACTGACGCCATCTTTGTTGTTTACACCCGCGCTGCGGCTGAAAGTTAGTGGCTACGTCACAGCCAAGAAAGGGAGCGCTGGATTTGTGTAAACTAAAACGCCCTCTACCTATACCACACGCTATCAGTCGTACCACAGTACTGGCAAACGGGAGGAGCCCACAGCAAAAACAAACGCCATTCAACCCAATTCACCCACACAGCATTTTTTTCCCCCCAAAAAATATATTCTGTTATCCGAGCTATCAATAACGTTATCGGGTTTATCGGGATGACGTCATAATTGCTGATATCGGCCCGATAATTATCATGCATCACTAGTTATTTTCAGTACGATTGTGCGCTTCTTTGTTTGCAAACAGTCTGATCAATATATCAACCCATACTACATAAAGCCGTTACTGACGATAAAGGAATTATAGACGACCCGCGCCCCCCTTTCCTCCACGCATGATGAAGCATAATGTATACCGATCATATACATTGGAATTTTTTAATATATTGTGTATAGGAAAGAAACGGCAATCGATAATCTATCATATGGGTTTGGGCCTATAACTAGCGTTTTTGGAATTACAGCAGAAAAGCTTATAAACATACTTATATTCAAGTCAGTATTAACACAACAATGTATGAATGAAAAAATATAACGTTCCCACATCCGGAACGATAGATAATCGATGTTGAATGGGCCATAGTAATGTCAATATAGCAATACAATTTAAAAAGTTATAACCCTGCAAAGAAGGTAAACATCTCCATAGGCTTTCAACTGTGGCAGACTGGGTACTTTGATGGGTACAATGGCTGGCAGTCGATGTGTTAAAGGGGAATACCACCAATTTGCAACACTGAAATATGTATTTGACTTGCTATGATAAGAAGAAAGTTTGACTCTTGGTTCCAGAGCTGAGATCTGTAGGCCCACTGGCTCAGGTCACATGAGCTGCTTAGTACCAGACCTGAGATCTGTAGGCCCACTGGTCACGTCACATGAGCAGCTTAGTACCAGACCTGAGATCTGTAATAATAATAATAATAATAATAATAATAAAACTTTATTTGTATAGCACCTTTCATAGAGAAACTGCAGCTCAAAGTGCTTCACAGCAGAAAAAATACATAAAATGAGCCCATAAAGTGCACACATATCAAATCAGTTTTTCACATTAGGATCTAACATCCCAACAGGCCACCCTGTTTATGGTTTGATTCAGTTTTAAATAGACAATAATAAAAAGAGTAAGATAAAATAGACAGAGTAAAATAGTGCAATAGTGCAGTGCAATAAAATAGTAGAGTAGAATAGATCGGTCTACCCACAGACCAAACTTCATCTACCTGGCTATCTGTCTACCCACAGACCAATTTACTAATAAAACACAACAATCTTGATTATGACATACCAGAGCCAATGGCCCGGGCATAACGTAATAAGCATTTGTATAGCATTGTGATACAGTGGTCATCTCCTCCTAATTGATTTGCAATTGAAAAGTCAATGAGAGCAGACTACAGCACCCTAAGAATATATGCATGGGACTGAACACTGTACACACAGGTGTGCAGAGGCTGAAATGGTGGTAGTATTGTTCTCACTGAATAGCTACCCAAATACCTCTGATGGGCAATAGCTTAACATTGGACTTCAATTTGCCTCTGATTAGCTTACCCAGTATATTGTAATACCGGTATGTACAAATTAAACTCAAATATATGCAGGTGCAGATATTGCAGTGATTATACAAAGTGTATCCTAATAATTATCTTCCAAGTTGATTGGAGGAGGAAATATCACCGTGTTTGATGGAGGGAGAGTCTATTGTTCTTCTGATTGGCCAATCAGTTCCAAGCAGCTAACTGCTCAACCATTGGCTCTATTGTATGAAAACAAGGCTGTTTTACTGAAGTACTCACGGTAAATGGACTGCATTTAGCGCTTTTATCCAAGGTGCTAAGTGAAGTCTCTCATGGGGGTGTCCGTTCATTATTAACCTCTACTGAAAATGTCAGCAACTGCAATATCAAAAGGTGTATTTAAAGGGCTATTCTACTGAAATCTACTTTTAGGTTGTAATTCCAAGTACATGTAATAATAATAATAATAATATAATACAATTGTATTTGTATAGCACCTTTCATACAGAAACTGCAGTTCAAAGTGAAAATTAACCAATGAGCAGGATCCCCAGAGTGTCTGGCTTGAGCCAAGGCAGAATCCCTGTCTCTAAGCAGAGTTGTTAGTTGTCCCGGCATAACGTAATAAGCTTTTGTATAGCAGTTGGATACACTCCTCCTAATTGGTTTGCAATTGAAAAGTCAATGGGAGCAGACTGGAGCACCCTACAGATGGTCTAATGGCACTGAACACTGTACACACAGGTGTGCATAAGCTGGAATGGTTCTCACTGAAAAGCTACCAAATACCTCTGATGGGCAATAGCTTAACGTTACGCCTCAATTTACATGACAGTCTGCCATCCTTTCCTTCCAATGCTCGGTGCCGCACCCCTACTCTGCCTCTGATTGGCTCTGACCCTCATCCCCAGGTGGGATGACAATAGGGAACATATCACGTCCTGTATTGATTCTAAATGGAACTGAATGAATATAGTTTATTTTCTGTCTTTGTTTACAACAAACCATAAACACACTGGTGTGGACTTACAAAAAGAAGAAATCACAAATGTACATATTCAAAGTAAGCTCACACACAAAATCCCAACTCAATGACTGAAAAAGGAATAGGCTGAAGCACATGCTTATTATCTTTTTTACAATTCTTAAAACCAAAATATATTTTAATATTAAAAAACCTTAAAATATGCTGCAAGATAAGAGAGAGAAAAAAAGGTCTTTTACTATATTTTTAAATCTCCCCTGAGAAGTACACAACTTCAATCCGTCACTAAGGCTATTCCATAGTTTAACTCCCAGAATTTAAACACATCTAGCTTTTACATTAGTTCCTACTTTTTTTTATCCCATTGGTCAGTATTGGGTTGAAATGGAACATAGCCACATTATATAGGAAACAGAACAGGCCTGGGAATGCTGATCCAATGTTGGAAATTAATTTATCAATATCAAATTTAAATACATCATGTCAACATTTGATCAAATAAACCGGTTATGTTTCATACATCTTGAAATTAAATCTTCAACCAGATTACTCCCTGTTAGACAATATCTTGGTCTGACAAATAACTTTTTTTGTAATCTGATGAATCTTTTCATTCACCAGCCAACTGGATGGTCAGTAATGTTTATTAAAAAACATGGAATACATCAAATTAATACATTTCCTAAAGACACTTAAATTAAAAGTCCCACTGAGGATTGTGTTTGGTTTGGAACTTGAAATATGTCAATATTTAATGAATTGGGCTAAATTCTGATCATCTAGTATCTTGTAAGAGAGATAATATTGAAATAATGAAATTATGATAAGTACAAATAAAACAAATATATATACAAGTGCAAATACTGCACACATACATAGTGATTGTACAAAGTGTAGCATAATAGTTGTCTTCCTAGATGATTATAAGAGGACCTATCACCTTGTGTTTGATGGATGGGGTGTCTATTCTGATTGGCCAATCAGTTCAAAGCAGCTAACTGCTCAACTATTGTTTCAAGTTTCTTTAATAGTTGTCATACAGAAGTACAGAATACTTTTGTACAAAATGCTTCTTACTGTTGCGCTCCAGAGACTGTGCATGACAAGATAAGTATGAAATAAAAACATAGTAAAAATTAGAAGAAAAAAAAGAGGTCACAGTGTTCAGTTTAGACATATGTACAATGTTCGTAGACGTAGTTACCATACAATATACAATACTGTGCAGTGTACTAATATACAATACTATATAGTGCAAGGCATAAATGGACAAGGTGCAGTTTAGGTACAATTCACAGTAGGTGTACGAGTTGTAGTGCAAATCCTTTATCAATAAATATAAAGTGTAAGTGTGTTTGTGTGATCTAAAGTGTGGAGAGTGGGTGCTGCAGTGTGTTGTTTGTTTGAGTGAGTGTGTGTGTGCGTGTGGGTGTGTGTGCTGTGTGCATTTGATGGTTGTTGCATAGTGATTATTGTTCGTTTAGCGATTATTGTTCGTTTAGCAGCCTGATGGCCTGGGGATAGAAGCTCCTTCTGAGTCTTTCTGTGCTCGCCATAAGACTCCGGTATCGCTTGCCTGACGGCAGCAGTTCAAAGAGGCAGTTGTTCGGGTGGCTCGAGTCCTTAATAATTCTCTTAGCCTTCCCCTTGCACCGCTTGTTGTAAATGTTCTGGAGGGTGGGAAGCCCCCCTCTAATTGTGCGTTCGGCTGAACGTGTCACTCTTTGTAGTCTGCTACGGTCTTGTGCAGTGCTATTCCCAAACCAGGAGGTGATGTTGCCGGTCAGGATGCTCTCTATTGTACATGAGTAGAAGTTCCTAAGGATCTTCTGACTGACTTGGAACTTCCTTAGGCGCCTGAGGAAGTAGAGGCGTTGTCGTGCCTTCTTCACAACACTGTCAATGTGTGTGGTCCATGTCAAGTCCTCGGATATGTGGGCTCCGAGGTACTTGAAACTGTTCACTCTCTCAACTGGTGCCCCGTCGATGCTGAGGGGGCTGTAGTCCTTGACCCCCGACCTCCTGAAGTCCACAATCATCTCTTTTGTTTTGCTGACGTTCAGGGAGAGGCAGTTCTCCTGACACCACTGTGACAGGTTCTCTACCTCTTCCAGGTAGGCCCTTTCGTCGTTGGCAGAGATCAGGCCCACCACTACTGTGTCATCAGCAAATTTGATGATGGTGTTGTTGTTCCGCTGTGCTACGCAGTCATGTGTGTACAGGGAGTAGAGGAGGGGGCTCAGAACACAGCCCTGGGGGGCCCCTATGTTGAGCGTGATGGATGAGGAGGTGCAGTTGCCGGCTCTTACCACCTGGGGTCTGCCCGTCAGGAAGTCCAGGACCCACTGGCACAGGTCATAGTTCAAGCCCAGGTCCCTGAGCTTGGCTATGAGTTTGGAGGGGACTATGGTATTGAATGCTGAGCTGTAGTCGATGAACAGCATTCTCACATAGTTCCCCTTCCTCTTGTCCAGATGTGATGCTGCTGTGTGCATATTGGCTCAGTTGTATAAGAACAGGCTGTTTTCCAGACTGAATACTCATTCAACCAGAAACACTGGATAGTCTGCTGGTTGAATTGAACCCCTCTCTGTGGCAGAACACATTCTCTACTGCAGTGTTTCCGAACCGGGGGTACATGAAAATATTTGATTTTTTTTTAAAATAAATTACCAAATCTTTTTTTAATTTTTAATTATTTTTTTTTAAACAAGTTTCATATTAATTCCCACAGTTGAATAAAAAAGTGTCTTTTCAGTATATAGATTGTCCGTCAGTATAGTCATATACTGTGTTGCCTGCCTGCTTGCAGTTGTGATTTTTAGAGATGAATCATCGTTTAATAATAAAATGTGTGGCAAACAAGGTATGTTTATCTCTGTTATATTAGTGAGAAATAATGCAACCTTGGCCCAAGAAGCTAGTACTCCTGGACAGTCCCACATCATATGTATGTATGTTCCTATGACTTTTTGCGGACATAAAGCACATATGGGACTTTGTAAAATTTTGATTTGACAGAGTTTCCTGGGTGACAGTTAAAATCTTTATCAGTTTGTAATGAGTTAATTGATTATTATAATTACGAGATGTTAACGGAATATTATCCCATACATTCTGCCAATTTATGCAGGCGTGTAATTAGGGATGCTCGATATTGGCTTTTTTACCGATACCGATATTCCGATATTGTCCAACTCTTAATTTCCGATACCGATATCAACCGATATCAACCGATACCGATATATGCAGGGTTTCCCCGTCCAAAAAACTGAATAATTTCAGGTAACTAATAATTTCACTGGATATATATATAACAAATATTGTTATTGTTTTTTTTTGTTTTTAAACCAATACCGATATTTTCCGATATCACATTTTACTGCCGATATCAGCCGATAATATCGGTCGGCCGATAATATCGGACATCCCTAGTTGTAATCCTTTAAATCTATGTTCCAGACAGTGGTATTACCTGTAGTTCTGTTTAGTTTTCCTTGTATTTTATTATATAACCCAGAAACAAAACCATTTTTAACATTTATGCCACTCACTATAATTATTAAAGGATGAACTGGTAAAGGCTGATGGGACACCATAAGTGCGCATTGCAGTCCGCAACTGTAAATAAAAAAAGAATTATGTACTAGGGACATTATAGATTTGCTTGAGCTCATGAAAGGATCTGAGACCGTATTCACTGTATATGTCAGATAGTTTGTGAATACCTTGTCTTTGCCAATTGGAAAATGTAGCTGGTTTCCCTCCCAACAGTAAGAAGTTGTTATCAAAAATAGGGGTATCTAGGTGCCATTTTGTGTCCCACTGTCCCATTTCAGCAATAACGTAAATTGAATGTGCTATAATTGGGCCGAATTTAGTATGGCAAAAGCTTTGGGATAGACCAGAAAATAGGATATATTTGAGTGTATATGGAGATACAATGTGCTTCTCCATATTCACCCATGGTATGTCAGAATCATTATTGAACCATCTTAGCAACGGCCTGAGCATAAAAGAGAAATAGTACTGTTCGAAATTATGAACCCCCCATTAATAGCCCTCCTGCTTTCCTACTGTAAAAAAGATTTTAAATTATGTACAGGAAAACTGTACCCAAATAAAGAATAATGCATGCCAAAATTGGGGGAATTCAAATTAAGTAATAATTTGATGGATATAATATTATTATTGGCTATACTTGTTCTATCGTGCAACGTTCAGCTTCCCACCGGACTGTCAGGCGTCACACCGAGCATCATCATTGTAGTGTAGCTAGTTAGCAAAATATCAAGCCTCTTTCAAAATGTCTGTTAACATTATGGATCAATGGCTGAGTCGAGCTGGTTCATCCAGCAACAACAGCACAGGTGATACTGCTGAATCAGGAGAACCCATTCAGAACAAAAAGAAAACGGAGAAAGTGAAGAATCGTCAGTTTGGTTAACATTATGTGCTCTCTGGATTTACTGTCACTCACAACTACAGAGCAACCACAGCCAATGTGTTTCCTCTGTGGCGACATGGTTTCAAATAATAGCATGAAACCATCCCATTTACATCTTTTTATATTCAGATCTAATTCTATTGCCTATATTTATGTCTTTCTGCTATTACCCTGCCCATACCTATACCTCCCCTCCCCCATGCTGCTATGACACCCACATTTACCCAAGGGGATCAATAAAGGAATATTTCATCTGACTGTATCATATCGTATCGCATCGTATCTTATCTCATCTTATCTTATGTTATCTTAGTTTTGAGTCTTCAGTGCTTTGTTAACTTAATGTTACAATGGGAATGAGGTGATGATGTCAGACCTCAGAACTAAAACTTTACTTCAATAAACTGCCAACCTGTGTGACCATGTGACTTTATCCAGGTCATCCACTCACTCACACACACATACACACACACACACACACACACACACACACACACACACACACACACACACACACACACACACAGCTGGTCTGCCACAATATATAGACTATTATATATCCTGGGGATCACCACGATTGATAGTAGGGGATGTAGTAGGGGGTACTTTAGGTTGGCTTGAAATGCTTTGGGGGTACAGTACTCAAAAAAGTTGGGAACCACTGCGTCTACTGGAACAAAACTTTATACTAAAACCATCTGGATCAAAACTTGCTTCTGATAACATATATCAGACTTTTGACACCAAAACATCTGTAAGTACAATTATTTATTTGATTGTTTCCATGGCATTGCAGAGTCTCGCTTATTTTATGTCTAAATATGCTGTCTTCAATATATGTATATTTAAAGGTATATTTGTACAGTAATAACCACAGTGACAAATAGCAGATAACTGTCCATTGGGTTGTGTACAGTATTTTAGCTATTGCTGACCAGTTGATGCAATACCCATCTATGGAACAGATTAATTTTCAAAGGTAGAATCTGTAATGCCACCAAACAGTGACCTCTAGGTCAGGGGTTCCCAAACTTTTCAGGCCGGGGCCCAGAAAATAAGGCGTCAGAGAGCCGCGGCCCAATGCACATCGTCTGGCTTTTTTTTTTTTTTTTTTTTGCCAGGCGATTGATTTTTTAAGCCAAATATCACTTCAATCCTATTAAGTTAGTTCAAGTTAGTTATTCATTTATATGTGCTATTTATGAGAGGGCTAACTTGTTGCAAAATAATAATGATAATAATAATAGCCTCATTAAAATACTATTGTTGCTTCGGTTGTTTTCAGCGTTTTATGTGCATAATCTGTTATTTAGTTTGAAATGTTCGTTGAAATAAATAGATTTTTCGTTTTATTAAGTTAATATAAAACCATATAGTCACATTTTAGAATACAATAGAATAGAATTTTAGAATACAACTAGAAACACTGTCCTGGCCTGCTTCTAAGTTCAGTAAAAATAAATAAAATAAAAAATAAAAAAATAAAAAAAATAAAATAAAAAGAAATATATTTTTTTATTTTTTTTTATTTTTTTTTATTTTTTTTATATTTTTTTAAAATCATCTCGCGGCCCACCCGTGGCTGCTCGCGGCCCACCTTTGGGTCGCGACCCCGACTTTGGGAACCACTGCTCTAGGTAACAGAGCCCTGCTTGATACTGCACTGCCCATACTGCACATGTGTCTCTGATGTGTGGCTTGTAATTGAGTGGGGATAAGGAAGGTGTTGCTATTGCTGGACACACCTCAGGCTGTGCCAAGAGAGGTCTGGAGAAACTATAATAAGTTACTAAACTCCAACCCACACATCAGACCAAAACTAAATATATAAACAATACGGAATTACAGGTTCTACCAATCTGAAATCTTCATTGCAATGTTTCTCTATTCCAGATACAATTGTTCCCCAACAAATACAATAATGGCTGATTCAAGGCCTCACTGCTGTGACCAATGTGGGAAGAGCTTCAGTACACCTGGAACCTTAAAGAGACACCAGCGTATTCATACAGGAGAGAAGCCCTACCACTATGACCAGTGTGGGAAGAGCTTCAGTACACCTGGAACCTTAAAGACACACCAGCGTATTCATACAGGAGAGAAGCCTTACCACTATGACCAGTGTGGGAAGAGCTTCAGTACACCTGGAACCTTAAAGACACACCAGCGTATTCATACAGGAGAGAAGCCCTACCACTGTGACCAGTGTGGGGAAGGCTTCAGTCAGCCTGGAACCTTAACACTTTCAGTGCCGGCCATTAACATGGTAAAGCATGGTTAAATGCCACCACCCACTTCAATGATAGCGTTGTGAACGCATAATCTCTGTCTTAAATTATGGCTATGTGTCTAATCTGCCCGTCGTTTATCAATGACTTGTTTGCAGTCAACATTGTTGAAACGGATTGTTTTTTAATCGCTTCATTTCCGTTTTATAGCATTTTGAAAAGCCCTCGTTTTCAAGGAAAATATAAAGATTCCGTGATAAACGGCATTTACTGATCGCACACACACACGCATAGGGCAAACACTGATATCTCTGTGAAAATAGCTCTGATTATCCTAAGACTGGTAAAATAAATTCCTTACCTCAGATCAGATGTTATCCAAAAAGATTATTCCAATTCCAGATCGCGATTCTAAATATCGATCGCGTTTATTGATTCAGCGTTGGGTACTGTAAATACATAATCCACATGTTTTCCGGGCCGGCGATCACAATGGATTCTTCAGTTGGCTTGACGGAAAAGTAAAATGAGGAAACTGCCCCCCCCCCCCTTCATCAGTCTAAAGTAATGGGGTGCAGTTACACAGGGAGAGACGATAGGGGGCGGTATCTTCCCAATTGAGCTCAGAGAGAGTCTGCAACACTAACTAAGCCAATAAAAAAAAATACGACAAACACACGCTATATAGCGTTGGCGGCACTCAACGGTCGGCATCAACTAACGACAAAACGCGTGGCTGGCATTCAAAGTGTTAATATGCACTGTCTCTGTATTTTAAACCAATAAATACATAAATAAAATACAAATTGGGATGGGTGAAAAATACACAAAGCCCAAAAAGAAATTGATTTAAAAAAAAATAATAATAATAACACACGTGATGACACAACTGTAGGTGTTAATGTTCTGTCCTCTTGACCTCCGACCCCCAGAGGAGACCTCTGACCAAGAGTACCAGACGGACTACGATGAGGAGGCCGTGGAGAGCGCCCTGTCCGACTTCGAGATGTCCAACCCCAACAGCGAGTACACGGAGGGGGAGGAGACCGCGGACACGGCCGAAACGGTGTGTATATCCAGATAGCATTTAACCCTTTCACTACCACACTACAGAAGGTTAACCTAACCATCTGTAGTGTGGTAGTGAAAGGGTTAACCTTCTGTAGTGTGGTAGTGAAAGGGTTAACCCGCTGTAGTGTGGTAGTGAAAGGGTTAACCCTTTGTCGTGTGGCAGTGAAAGGGTTAACCCTTTGTTCTATTTCGTAATGGATCTCGCTCAGCACCTGTCTGCATTATACTTTACTTCGTGCACGTGCACTGAATAAAACATTCCACATGTACCTTTATATCCCAACATTCGTCTGGCCACACCCCCATCCGCTTACCTTCATAAGCAGGGGTGTGGTCACCTACTCGCTTCCTTCTTCGCTTTCACCACAAGGAAGTGCCTTCGGTAGATCCCCACTTGACGAGGTTGTTAGTAGAAGAAAGTTGGAAAACAAGAAATACGTTGACATCATATCTTTATTTTCTCTATCACTATTTTCGAGAAAATACGGCGATATTGTCTTCGTTACTGGAGTGTCTGGAAGATGATGATCATTCTACACCTCCACCGGTTTTTTCGTATTAGGAGCTCACGCCGCTGACTACAACTACAATCCTGCTTGCTGCGGCTGGATGGGGTAAGACCCTCCAGCAACACAGCTGGACTGTAGGACGCACCGACTGTTGTGAGAAGCGGTGGGTTCCAGGTTGGGTATGTACTGTTTTGATTGCGAGCTCTGGTTGTTGTTGATGCTATGGGGGTTAGCTAACAATTTACGAAACGCCGACCCCAGGCTAAGGTCCTCTGCTCGGCTTAAAACGGTGGTCGGAGGATCTTGGCGTGATGCCCATGATGACTAATCTAGTGGCCCGCGCTAGGTTCTGGTGATCCCAGGATTTTAGAGCGGATGCTTCTCTGTCCCGTGTAGGCCCCATCTTTCATATACAAATGAAAGTTTATCCTAACGAGGAAATGTGGGCATAAGATCTTCTTTATCGGAAGTTCCATGCTCAAAGGGCCCTGTGTGTGTCTGGATCACCGTTGAAACTGTGTTCTGACATCTCTTTTTCTTTTCCCTGTTAGGGAAGGGATTGGGACAGCGGCCTGTCTGAAGTGTAGCTTGTTATGTCATTGTATACAGTTCAGGTGATGGCTGGTTAGCTTGCGTGCTAGTTATGGACTACTGCCAGTCAGCTGTTAGCTTAATGCTACACTGTTGAACGTTCTGAGACTATAACATGCTTTAAACACTCTGACTACGACGTCATCTTTGACAGAGGATGTTAGTCGAACCTACCGGGAGCCCGGCCGGCGAGGACTGCGTCAACAAGGAGAACCGTAGCGGAGGGGTGGAGCAGCGACGCTGCCTGTGTCGTCAACACAGGAATGCTGTGTTTACTATCGGTGCCCTGTTAGCCAGACTGCAGTTCGCTTGGTCTGCGCTCACGGTAGGAAAGGTCCCGACCAGACCTTAAAACGCATCTTCTTCCTTCCCTTCTAATGTTTTGTAATAACGATGTTTTCCAAAACGGGTGTTGCTGCAATACATTTAGGATACGACGCGAGTTGTGTGTGAATTGTCTTGTCACTGGTATTAGCTTCTCCATGCAAATCGGGTTTTTTGTTACATATGTAAAAATGATCTGGTTTGTTGTGTTGAGAAACATCATGTGTGTTCATGTACCGTGTACTCACAACTAAGGGGGTAATTAACCTATAAAGCTATGCTTAGTGACATATGAGTGAAGAATGAATTATTTTCTCAGCCTGTAATGACAATGAACATTGTGTTCACATATTAACAGGTTTACCTGTTCAACTGGCCGTATCAAGGGTAAGGTAGGAGGGGTGTTCCCCCCGGTTCCCTGGGGACTTCCCCACCCTCCTCTCAGACATGTTGTTTACAATATATTGTGTCACTGTGTTGTGGGATACGATGTAACCCTTAGCTTAGTTGCTGGGGTTGTGCTAAAACCGCTTGAGAAACTATATTTTCCTAAAGAAAAGATTGTTTGGTCACTTTTCGTGTGTGCTTAGCAAGGCCTGTGGCCGATACTAATCGAGTATTGTGTATTCTCTCATTATGAAAAACGGCGTTCCTCTGTAGAGTGTATTTGCCATTTTTTGTGGTGATAAAGGGTTGTGTGTGTCTTGTGATCTACAACTGGGTTAGGTTGGCCACAGAAGCACATGTGTAAGTCTGGTACCGGGGCTCTTAAGGGGGCCCTCTCTATTGTGTGTTTTTTCCTTAGTAAAAATCAGATAGCAGGTTAGCACATGAGCTGTGTGAAGCTGTTAGACACTTCATGTAGCTGACTGTGACTGTGTCATGCTCTTTTTTGTCATTACATCGTATCATGGGTGTGGGGTCGTAAAGGGGTGAACTGGTAATCCTTTCCTCCCCTTTTGATGGGCAGGGGTTACAACCTCCTGTCCTTCAAGGTTCCTGTCACGTTGCTGTTCGGCACGTTACAGGGTAAGAGGGGGGGGGGGGGTTTCCTGGTCCCACGCCCTGGAAGATTGGGCGTGTGCACCGCAGAAATTCCCCCGCCATAGAGTACGTCACTGTGCGCGTCTCTGTTGGTAAGACTTCCGTGAGCTGTTCAGGTCCATATGATGGATCTGTTTCAGGGAGTGGTCAGGGCTCCTCCTCACGAAGCTCCTACTCGGGCCTTCTGTGAGTTAGGACTCTCCTTCCATGTGAGGGAGCCTCCTCAGAGTGCAGAGCCTCCTCCTCAGATTGTCAAGGTGAGTAGAACTTCAAAAAGGAGTCCTGCTCTATTGTGTGTGTATTCGATTCAATTCGATTATTGAGTGTGTATTGGTTCAGTGCCTCCTCCTCGGAGAGCCCTAACCCACATTTTTACATGGCTCAATGTTGCAATATATTCTTTTCAATCTATACAGCTCGCGTGGGAAGTCTCTCTGGGGATTTCCGTCTCCTCCCTATGGAGGTGGGATGTAAAAATGTTAAAAAAAATTACCCTCAGCGGCGTCACGAGGGATTCATGTCAGTCTGTGTTCTTTCTTTTTTGAATAAAAAGAGGAAGGTACATGAAGCACGACGGCTCCGTGTCGTTCTCCCAGGCGACTTGGAGGAACAATGTTTGGTGTCTTGCTAGACAACCATTGATGTGTTTGGGTCTCGACGCATACATAGTGCTGGCTCAGGTGTGTTTCTGTGACAGAATCACACAGGGGCTAAGTGCGCCTTGGTTGCTTGTTAAAACAGCGTTTTTATAGGGCAACTGGGATGGAGTTTTGTCTCTTCCGAGCGCCAGTTTACTAGGTTGTCTCCATGAATTCTCGTTCATATCTGGGGGATGTTAACGGAATAGATCTGAACATAGGTAGAGGGGTCTCACGCCCTTGGGGTGGGCCACTGAGCACGCTCTAAATGGGGACCGTCTGGGTGGCGCCCTCTTTTCATGTTTTAGATCGACACGCATACCTACCCCCTCTCCTGGAGTGGGCATGTCGGCGTGGTTAGGACACGGGACTGGTCTGGTCACGCTGGTCCAGGTCAGTTAACCCGTTGTCCGCCGGGGATGCAGATCTGCTGTTCTGGTACCCTGAGGGACTTGTGCTTTTTTCGGGGGGGAAAATGCCAGGTCGGTCCGGGTGTCACAGGGTTAGGCGCTATGGAGACCCTTTGTTGGGTACATGTTGTACTCTGCACTATCGTAATGGCTTACGGCCATGCCAACCTGTACACGCCCGATCTCGTTCGATCTCGGACGCTACGCAGGTTCGGTCCTGGTTAGTACTTGGTTGGGAGACCGCCTGGGCATACCAAGTGCGGTGTGCTTAGGGCTGGTTCTCTTTTCTTCGCTCCTCTCTCACGCATGGCGAAGAGGGGGCTGTTGGGGTGGTCTTGGACCTCCTCTGGTAACCCTGTGCTTCCCGTGCCGCCGGGCCCGGTCCGAAGTAAAGTTTCGTTGATACCGTAGGCCTGGGATAACCCTTTTTTGAAAACTGAAACACTTGTACTGCTGTATAGCCAGTGTATGCCCGCAGGTGTGTTTTGGAGTTTTTTCTTGAGGGGTTATAGGAACAACCACCGCATCTGGTAATGACAGGGTGGTTGGTTCCCTGGTGTGTTGGAGCAGAGTCAACTCCCGGGTTACCCGGTTGAGTGTGCCCCTGCACGTTCATGACGTCTGCCAATCATGTCAGCCTTCTCTGCCTCGACCCCTCTGGGTGGGTTTTTTTTAATGGAGGCTTTGTCATGCAACAACGCCAGCATACGCCCCTTCCGCCGGGGGGGCTGTTTTCAGCTGACTCCTTTGGCGCCTGTCTCGTCCGCAGTGCTCCAGGCTCAGGTTACAGCCTGTTGCCTGGTTTCCCCGGTGCGCTGCCTGCTTCCGTTGGTTAACCTTTTTTGTGTGCTTACGGCCATGCTGACTGCCTGTTCTGCAGGGTCAGTGTGCCAGGCGGTGTGCTATTGGGGGGAAAGGGCCCGCTCTTGGAGGGGCCTTATCGAATACGCTGGCGATGTGGGGGGCGGTGTCACTAAGTGACCACCTGGTGGGGTCTTGATGCCTGGCGTCATTGACCTCTCCGGGCCCCCGTTTTCCAGGGGATCCAGTCCCTTCAGTGGGTCTGGGTCTTCCTTCGCGCTCCGCTGCTACGGCCTTGCCACAGGGTTGGGTTTGCTCTTGACCCCGTGATTTCTGGGGGCAGTAACGAGGTTGTTCCTTCCGTTCGTTCCCGGGTGGCATGCGGGTTGTGCGTGTGTGTAGTCGTGGGGTCAAGCCGCGGTCTGCTCACCCTGTGCGTTGAGTTGCTTGAGTGCCTCTTCGCACGGTCGGATCCGTCGCCCTCCCGTGAACCTCCAATAGGGGGGGTATCCTCCATTAGGGAGGGTCGGGGGGGCTCGGTCCTTCCCGGTCTGATGGTTGTGGGGGGCCTCAGCGGGGTGTATTTGTCGGGCTATGGCTCCCGCTCATCCCCTGTCATGCAGACAGGTGCTGAGCGAGATCCATTACGAAATAGAATGTTAGGTTATGGCTATAACCAAGTTCTATGAGTAATGGTGACGCTCAGCACCTGGACGCCGCTGCGGCCCTTGATCTCACCTTGTGGTGAAAGCTTGGGAAGGAGGCGAGTAGGTGACCACACCCCTGCTTATGAAGGTAAGCGGATGGGGGTGTGGCCAGACGAATGTTGGGATATAAAGGTACATGTGGAATGTTTTATTCAGTGCACGTGCACGAAGTGAAGTATAATGCAGACAGGTGCTGAGCGTCACCATTACTCATAGAACTTGGTTATAGCCATAACCTAACGGTAGTGTGGTAGTGAAAGGGTTAAGGTGTGGTTGAAACCTTTATTTATTCTCGAAAAAGAACATTGAGGTTTTACCCTCATTTGCAATGCCGTTGAGATTACAAACGCAAACGGTTCAGAATACATATAAAAGGGATAAAAGACGTTTGCATAAATGGGACAAAAAACACAGCTGAAAAGAGAAAAAAAACAAGAAAGAGATCAAATTACATACCAGACGGGGAGGTTTGTGATCATGTTTTAAATGAAAACCAGTTACATACTGAGGTAGGGTGGTTTGTGATCATGTTTTAAATTAAAAACAGTTACATACTGAGGTAGAGAGGTTTGTGATCATGTTTTAAATTAAAACCAGTTACTCGTCTGATCAAATGTCCCCGAAAGCACTAGAGTGCAGTACAGTATAGTACAACTGCCATGCCATCTCTCAAAACATACCGGTAATCATAACCAGCCAATGGCATGGTCAAAACTATACGCCATCAATGCGTTTACCTGCTATTAACCTCAGGGCCTTCAAGGTCAAGCCAAAGCAGACCTCCTCTAAAGAAGTCCAACAAATAAAATTAGCCCTCCTAAATGTCAGATCACTGAATAATAAATTTTTTTTAGTAAATGATCTGATTAAAGAAAATAACTTAGATTGCATCTGCCTAGTAGAGACATGGCTAAATAATGACACAGCTACATCAATAATGATAGAATCCAGAAATACCCAGAAAAAATTGAAGGGGGGGAGGAGTTGCAGCAATTTTCTCCTCAAAACTCTTGTTTAGAATCACAGAACTAGGCGAGTTCATGTCGATGGAATATCTTGCCATTAAGCTCAAAACAGAATCAACGATTATCGTCACAATATACCGCCCGCCTAGACACTCACCAATATTTATACAGGAGCTCTCTGAACTGATCTCACTATGTGTTACCGGATATGATAAGGTGATCCTAAATGGAGACTTGAACATCCATTTTAATAAGAAAACAGACTCCAACACTATAGAAAAAAAAATTTACTGGATAGCTTTGACCTAACACAGCATATAACAAATGCAACTCACAGGCTTGGGAATACATTAGACTTAGTTATAACAACAACTGGGCTAAGCATAAAAAATATCTCAATAACTGAATTACCTCTCTCCGACCATCACTGTATATTTTTTGATACTCAAATAACCCTTACTAAAAGAAAAAAAGAAATCATAGTTCAAGTCATTTCCGGTGATAATATAGGGAGCTTTCTTCTGTGTACGTCCCTACATGTGTTTACTCTACGGTGTTGTTTATCTAACTTGTGTATCCCCAGGTGGCATCAAGCAGGCAGCTGCTAAGCTAGCCAGCTAGCCGCCAGTGCTGCCACCCTGGTACCCGCACAGGTGGAGTGACATTCACACGCGATGGCCTCCAAAGTTTGGCAGCATCCCTACGTCAACGTCTTCAAACACACGAGGGTCGGAGAATGGAAGAAGTCGTCAAAGGAAGGAGACGTGTCAACATACATGGACAAAAGGTTGAAATGCTCCGTGTTCCGCATCAGAGGATCCACTCCGGCCAACAACTACATCCTCATCCCCAGGAGCGGCGCTCAGTCCCTGGGCCTCACCGGGCGCTACATCTACCTCCTCTTCAGACCCATGCCTGACAAGTACTTTGTGGTCCATTTGGACATCTCCTTCTCCAACATGTTCAAAGAGTTCAAATCCACGGCCACCTGGCTGCAGTTTCCCTTCCTCTGCGGGGCGGCGAAGGACTCGGTCTATGAAAGCACAGCCAAGTCAGCCAGACACGGTCACTCAGGTCTGGCAGCCAACACCTCCTGGCCACCCCACGCACCAGGCTGTCAACCATGGCGCACCGTGCTTTCTCCGCACTGGGTCCACGCCTGTGGAATCAGCTGCCAGGATCCGTCAAGGCCTCAGACTCCCTTGCTGCCTTCAAGGCCAGCCTTAAAACTCATTTATTTGACTCTGCCTTCCACTAGGGCCTGTGTTTTTTTTTTTATGTTTTTTTTTACTGCTCCTATGTTTTTATGTTTTTTATTTTATTTTATTAATTTTAATGTTATGTTTTAAACCTTTTTATTCTTATGTTTTAATTGTATTCATTTGAATGTTTTTAACCTTTTATTTTTTTGTTGTGAAGTACCTTGAGATCTCACTGAGTTTAAAGTGTGCTATATAAATTAAATGTATTATATTATTAAAAGAGGCTCCTAAACGACAAGGCTGAATCAAAGTTCATTGATCTTATCAGACTACATGAACCACACAATCATGACAGCTCTTTAAATAAAATGGTAGAAAATCTCAATGATGCACTGTCATCTATATTAAATTCTGTCGCCCCACTAAAAACGAAAAAGAAGAAAACCAGAGCCTCGCCCTGGTTGAACTATAATACGGTCAACAAAGAAAAAAGGAAATGTCGTGCAGCGGAGCGAAAATGGAGAAAAACAAAAACCACCATATGCTGTGATATATACAAAGATGCTTTAACTGCTTATAATAAAACCATCCGCTTAGCAAGGAAAGACTACTTTTCTAAAATCATTACAGAAAATGCTGGAAACTCCAGAATCCTTTTTTCCACTATTAATCTACTACTCAACACTGCCTTACACCTCCTCAGTCATCAACGGTTAAGTGTGAAGAACTTGCACTATTCTTTAACAACAAAATAACCTTGATCAGGGCCAGCATTACTCATGATGGAAATAAAGCTGATTGCAGCAAACCGCGCAATGTAACCATGAGAAGATTCACATGCATCACATTAGATGTACTCTGCAAAACTGTCTCAGAATGTAACTCCTCCACCTCAGACATTGACCCTATACCTACAGCTTTCTTCAAACGGGTGTTTAATAGTGTTTCAAGCCCTGTGCTAGATATCATAAACACTTCCCTTAAATCAAATCAAATCAAATCAAATTTATTTATAGGGCCCAACAACACACGTTAATGTCCCCATGGGCCGTACAGATCTTCTTTAAACAAGTCAAGAAGAAAACATAACAATAAGTCAAGAACAGAACAAGAACACCATAAGGTGCAAACATTTTTAGATGGATGCAAATAAATGAAAGAATGCAAGCACTCCCAGACATACCCCATGCGAAGGTAAGGAAAAACTCACTAAAACCTAACAATAGGGGAAAAAAGCTCCACAGGCAGTGTGGAGGAGAGAAACCTTAGAAGGGCCATTCAAGGGGGGATCTCCCTTCTTAGATGTTGGTGATAGTAGTGTTGCAGACGGACAGTTGGTAAGCATGCACTCATGTGTGTAGTGGAACACAGATGAGTGCATGCAATAGCAACTGTACATTTTGAAAAATTAAAGATAGAGCTAATAGCGATAGCAACTGAACATTTTGAAAGATTAAAGATAGAGCTGATAGCAATCTATTTGAGGCACAGGGGCGGCGCAAAGAGGGTCACGTCCTCCCCGTCTTAGTCAAGGGACATTTAACACTCCGGTCGTTGCTCAGGGACAGCCGGAGACAGGGAGATAGGGGCAGCGCAGAGAGGGTCACGAACTCCCCGACATCATCGCGGGACATCCGGCACTCCGGTCACCACTACGAGACCTCCGGAGACAGGGGGGCACGCAGAGGGGGTCGCAACCTCCCGGCCTTCGTCACGGGACGTCCAACACTCCGGTCAACACTCCAGGACAGCAAGTCATAGGGAGACAGGGAGACGGGACAGGCGTTAGACGGCTCATGAGATTGTAGTAGGCGGACATAGCAATAGATACAAGTGGTAGGCATATATGTGAAAGGAGTAGATATATGAAGTAGGCGTATTATGTGTATAGAAATGGAAGTACTTAGGACTGGTATTTTCCCAGATGCCTTTAAAACAGCAGTTGTAAAGCCATTACTAAAAAAACCTAACTTGGATAGTAATGAAATGGCAAATTATCGTCCAATTTCAAACCTACCATTCATTAGTAAAGTACTTGAAAAGATAGTTTCAATTCAAATAAATTCCTTTCTTGAAGAAAACAACATCTTAGAAGAATTTCAGTCGGGATTCAGAAAATATCATAGCACTGAAACTGCCCTCACCAAAATAATCAGTGACCTCAGGCTAAACTCTGACGAGAATAAGATCTCCATCCTTATCCTGCTAGATCTCAGCGCAGCATTTGATACAATCGATCACGATATTCTAATCGATCGTCTTGAAAACCATGTCGGTTTCTCAGAACATGTATTGTACTAGGCTGGTTTAAAACATACATCAGAGGGAGGAAATTCTATGTTAAACTAGGAGATCACATGTCTGATATATACGACAACAACTATGGAGTTGCACAAGGGAGTTGCTTAGGTCCTTTACTCTTCTCCCTTTACATGTTACCGCTGGGTGATATCAACAGAGAACATAATGTAGATTTCCATAGCTATGCGGATGATACACAACTGTACATATCTGCTGAACCAAATGATACAGCGATTAGCTCCATTACAGTCTGCTTACTGGCAATAAATAAATGGATGAGTAAGAACTTCCTGAAACTAAACGAGAACAAAACTGAAATTCTAATTATCTGCCCCAAAACTAAAAAAGAAACATTAATAAAGAACCTGGGAGGACTAACCCCTTGGATCAAATCTGAGGTCACTAGTCTCGGGGTTATCATAGATTCAGAACTGATTAGCAAAGTGACGAAAACATCGTTCTTCCATCTCAGAAATATAGCAAAAGTACGACCATTTATTAATCAGAACGATGCTGAGAAGCTAATTCATGCATTCATATCTAGCCGGTTAGACTACTGTAATGCACTTTTCACAGGTCTCCCTAAGAAAACCACAGAGAGGCTTCAGCTAATCCAAAACTCTGCAGCCCGACTGCTATCTAGAACCAAAAGGAGAGAGCACATTAGTCCAGTCTTAGCTGCTTTACACTGGCTTCCTGTAACATTTAGAATTGACTTTAAGGTCCTTCTCCTTACATACAAAGCTTTAAATGGACAGGGACCTAGCTACATCGCCAACACTCTAATAAATTACACACCAGCAAGAACACTGCGATCATCAGCTGCTGGACTACTAGAGGCTCCCAGAAACAGTCAAAAGAGGATCGGTAATGCAGCCTTTATCAACTATGCCCCAAAACTGTGGAACAAACTACCCCAAAACATCAGAGAAGCCAACTCGCTAGACATCTTTAAAAGACAGCTTAAAACCTTAAAAAATCTCTTTGCTCAGGCATTTCACTGTGGGGTGATGCAGGCAAATATTTGAAGATAGATATCTGCTACCACCTAGTGGCAAGGGGAAATATTATTATAGAAACATCAGGGATATCCTGACACAAATTGTACTTACCTGCACTATTCTTACCCTGCCTACTTTTATACACTGCCTATCAAATTCATGTGTCGGTTATCACACTTTTTACTTCTTACTGATGACTATTTTTAAACTGAATCATTTTAAACAATTTTTATTATTTGTATTACTGAATCAAACTGTAAACAGAGAGCCTATTGGGATGCTAGATCCTAATGTGAAACACTGTGCTGTTGTATGTCAAATACCCTGTTGTATGTCCGTTCTATTTTATAATTCTTAGACTATGTTTTTTACTTTTTATTACTGAATCAAACTGTAAACAGAGAGCCTATTGGGATGCTAGATCCTAATGTGAAACACTGTGATTTACCATACCTTACTATATATTATATATATTCTTACCCTACCTACTTTCATACACTTCCAATGAAATTCATATGTCGGTTCTATGATGTTAGAGTGATGCTCTGTTGTGAGGAAAAGATGACTTTTGACCTAAATCTTTTCAAAGTTGTTTAACATTCCAGTTAGGTACATCGTGAACATCACCGCCTAGCCAAGGTTGATTCTCCTAACTGGGCCATTTTCATCTGATTGAACAATCTTATCACACCTAACCTTGCTATTTAAATTTAAAAATGTTATGCTCGCTTATGCCTGTATATTTTTTACTGTTGTTGTATGTCCGTTCTATTTCATAATTTTTTGACTATTTTAAACTTAATTATTTTAAACTATTTTATTATTTGTATTACTGAATGAAACTGTAAACAGCCTATTAGGATGCTAGATCCTAATGTGAAACACTGTGATTTACCATACCTTGCTATGCTCGCTCATGCCTGTATTTCTTACTGTTGTGAAGCACTTTGAACTGCAACCTCTGTATGAAAAGTGCTATACAAATAAAGTTATTATTATTATTATTATTATTATTATTATTACATACTGAGGTAGGGAGGTTTGTGATCATGTTTTAAATTAAAACAGTTACATACTGAGGTAGAGAGGTTTGTGATCATGTTTTAAATTAAAAACAGTTACATACTGAGGTATAGAGGTTTGTGATCATGTTTTAAATTTAAAACAGGTACATTTACATTTACATTTATATTTAGTCATTTAGCTGACGCTTTTATCCAAAGCGACTTACAAGTTCTGTACGACAAGTCATCAGGAAGAGAACAAATCTATCAGCTGAGTAACAATGTTCATCAAAGTGTTGAGTGCTACAGTGTAGGTTAGTTTATTAGGACAAGTGCATGACAGTACAGTTAGTTAGGGTTAGATTTTTCATTCTTTTTTTTTATTCAGATAATGGTTGAAGTGCATCTTTAGTCGACGGCGAAAGATTGGACGTGGTTCGGCTGTCCTAACTGGGGTGGGTAGTTCATTCCACCATTGTGGGACAAGGACTGAGAATAGGCGACTTCTCTTTGATGACCCTCCCGGAGCTTGGATAGGAGTAGGTCTGAGGCGGCCAGAAGATGCAGAGCGTAGGGGTCTTGAGGGTGTGTAGTTAGAGACCATTGACCGGAGGTAGGCGGGAGCGGTTCCCTTTGCCGCACGGTATGCTAGGTCGAGGGCCTTGAAGCGGATTCGTGCAGCAATGGGGAGTGCCAGTGCAGGTCCCTAAGAAGTGGGGTGACATGGGCCGACTTCGGTAGGTTTGAGATCAGGCGGGCCGCTGCTTTCTGAATGAGTTGAAGAGGCTTAGTGGCAGTGGCCGGGAGGGGCGGATCCTTCTGACGTTGCTCAGGAGGAATCGGCAGGTTCTGGTTGTCGCTGCGATGTGAGCAGAGAAGTTCAACTGGTCGTCGAGGACAACACCAAGGTTCTTGGTGGTCGGGGACGCGGTCACAGCTGCATTCTCGACTGTGATGGAAAGGTCGGTCAGGGCGGAGGATTTGGCCGGCAGGTGGAGCAATTCTGTTTTGCTTAGGTTCAGTTTGAGGTGGTTGGTCGTCATCCAGGCGGAGATGACAGGCCAAGATCCGCTCAGAGACGTGGATATCTGAGGGAGGGAAGGAGAGGAAGAGTTGAGTATCGTCGGCATAACAATGGTAGGAGAAGCCATGAGACGTGATAATGTTACCCAGTGATTTAGTGTAGAGGGAGAAGAGAAGGGGTCCTAAAACCGAGCCCTGGGGGACACCCGTCCGCAGGGGGCGGGTGGCCGACAGGGTCCCTCTCCATGACACTTGGTAGGAGCGGTCATTGAGGTATAATGACAGCCATGTCAGCGCAGAGCCAGCCACTCCCATTCCTGCGAGGGCCGTGAGGAGGATCTGGTGGTTGACTGTGTCAAAGGCTGCAGATAGATCTAGGAGAATCAGGACAGAGGAGAGGCCTTTCGCTTTTGCTAAGTGAAGTGCCTCTGTGGCCGCAATGAGGGCTGTCTCTGTGGAGTGACCAGTCCTGAAGCCTGACTGATTAGGGTCTAGGAGGTCATTCTGTAAGAGATAAGCAGTAAGTTGGTTGGATACAGCACGTGTTTTAGAAAGGAAGGAGAGAAGAGAGACAGGACGGTAGTTTCCTATGACGGTAGGGTTCAGGGATGTTTTTTTTATGAGGGGCGTGACTCTGGCTTGTTTTAGGGAGGTGGGGACCACCCCCGAGTTGAGTGAGGAGTTGATGGTTGCAGTTAGGAATGGGAGGATGTCTGGTGCTATGGTCTGGAGGAGTGGGGAGGGTAGCCGGTCCAGCTGGCATGTAGTCGGACGGTTCGACGTTACCAGTGTCAGGGTCTCGGCTTCTGTAATGGGAGAGAAAGATGACAGAGTGAAGGATGAGGTTCTCGATTCAGCATTTGGAATGGGTGGGGGTTGGGAGAAGGTGCTGCGGATGTTCTCCACTTTTTCCTCAAAGAAGATCGCAAAGTCTTCGGCAGAGAAAGATGAGGGAGGGGGGGGGGTGGGGGGGGGAGTGAGGAGGGAGGACATGGTAGCATGCAGTTTGCATAGATTCTTGGCAGAGGCCTCGATCCTATGGTGAAAGAAAGAAGCTTTGGCATTAGTAATGGTTTTGGAGAATGTTAACAAGAGGTTGTGATATGTGTCGATGTCAGCAGTGAGGCGTGACTTTCTATACTTCCTTTCATACTGAGGTAGGGAGGTTTGTGATCATGTTTTAAATTAAAACAGTTACATACTGAGGTAGAGATGTTTGTGATCATGTTTTAAATTAAAACAGTTACATACTGAGGTATAGAGGTTTGTGATCATGTTTTAAATAAAAACAGTTACATACTGAGGTACTGTAGGGAGGTTTGTGATAATGTTTTTAAATAAAAAACAGTTACATACTGAGGTAGAGAGGTTTGTGATCATGTTTTTAATTAAAACAGTTACATACTGAGGTATAGAGGTTTGTGATCATGTTTTAAATACAAACAGTTACATATTGAGGTAGGGAGGTTTGTGATAATGTTTTTAAATGAAAAACAGTTACATACTGAGGTAGGGAGGTTTGTGATAATGTTTTTAAATGAAAAACAGTTACATACTGAGGTAGGGCGGTTTGTGATCATGTTTTTAATTAAAACAGTTACATACTGAGGTATAGAGGTTTGTGATCATGTTTTAAATAAAAACAGTTACATACTGAGGTAGGGAGGTTTGTGATCATGTTTTTAATTGTCCAGAGGATAGTGAGGTAGGGAGGTTTGTGATCATGTGTTTAATTGTCCAGAGGATAGTGAGGTAGGGAGGTTTGTGATCATGTGTTTAATTGTCCAGAGGATAGTGAGGTAGGGAGGTTTGTGATCATGTGTTTAATTGTCCAGAGGATAGTGAGGTGGGGAGGTTTGTGATCATGTGTTTAATTGTCCAGTCTGAGGATAGTGAGGTAGGGAGGTTTGTGATCATGTTTTTAATTGTCCAGAGGATAGTGAGGTAGGGAGGTTTGTGATCATGTTTTTAATTGTCCAGACTGAGGATAGTGAGGTAGGGAGGTTTGTGATCATGTTTTTAATTGTCCAGAGGATAGTGAGGTAGGGAGGTTTGTGATCATGTGTTTAATTGTCCAGAGGATAGTGAGGTAGGGAGGTTTGTGATCATGTTTTTAATTGTCCAGACTGAGGATAGTGAGGTAGGGAGGTTTGTGATCATGTTTTTAATTGTCCAGAGGATAGTGAGGTAGGGAGGTTTGTGATCATGTGTTTAATTGTCCAGTCTGAGGATAGTGAGGTAGGGAGGTTTGTGATCATGTTTTTAATTGTCCAGAGGATAGTGAGGTAGGGAGGTTTGTGATCATGTTTTTAATTGTCCAGACTGAGGATAGTGAGGTAGGGAGGTTTGTGATCATGTTTTTAATAAAAACAGTTACATACTGAGGTAGGGAGGTTTGTGATCATGTTTTTAATTGTCCAGAGGATAGTGAGGTAGGGAGGTTTGTGATCATGTGTTTAATTGTCCAGAGGATAGTGAGGTGGGGAGGTTTGTGATCATGTGTTTAATTGTCCAGACTGAGGATAGTGAGGTAGGGAGGTTTGTGATCATGTTTTTAATTGTCCAGACTGAGGATAGTGAGGTAGGGAGGTTTGTGATCATGTGTTTAATTGTCCAGAGGATAGTGAGGTAGGGAGGTTTGTGATCATGTGTTTAATTGTCCAGGGGATAGTAGGTAGAGAGGTTTGTGATCATGTGTTTAATTGTCCAGAGGATAGTGAGGTAGGGAGGTTTGTGATCATGTGTTTAATTGTCCAGAGGATAGTCAGGTATTGTATTTTAAGTGATGAAGATCATTCCAGAAAGCTGGTGCATCAAAACAAAAGGCAGACTGAACTCACCTTGACTGTAAACCAATAATTTTTTTATTTGAGTGGGTCAGATAAGGTCCATAATTCCAATCTAGCATCATTGTGACAATATGATGGCAATTTTCCATCAATGGTTAACCTTTCATTACCACACTACCGTTTGTCGTGTGGCAGTGAAAGGGTTAACCTGCTGTATTGTCCCAGTGAAAGGGTTAACCTTTTGGTAGTGTGGCAGTGAAAGGGTTAAAGATAAACGGATACCAAATGCCTCAAAACTGCTTCAACAATCCTCTTTCTGCACATCATAGGGAATCTGGATTTGTTTCTGTAAAATAACCCAATTTACCATGACACCAATTTAACCCAAGACACCAGTTCAGGTGTCTGCTGTGAACTGAGAGAGAAAAAAAACAACGGCAACTTCCTGTTGACTCATCATGACCAGGATGTACTGCACAGCTGCTGTTGTAGGCTTAAAATATTCCCTTTACATCACCATCATTACATCACCCAGCATTAACCCGCATTAACCCGTTCACTACCACACTACAGAAGGTTAACCTTTCACTACCACACTACAGAAGGTTAACCTTTCAATACCACACTACAGACGTTTAACCTTTCACTGCTGCGGTCAGGCAAGCGATACCGGAGTCTCATGGCAAGCACAGAGAGACTCAGAAGGAGCTTCTATCCCCAGGCCATCAGGATGCTCAATGAACAATGAACAATAACAAACCATCAACACACCCACAGCACACACATCCACACGCACACACTCACTTTAAATAAACAACACACTGTAGCACCCACTTTACCACTTTAGACACTAACACACTTTATATTTATTGGTAAGGACATTTGCACATCAATCTCATTCCTTATTGCACCTCATTGCATCTCACCACCACAAGGTGACACCAGAAGCTAAGCTATACCTCACCATTTCTACACTGTACTGTACCTGCACTGTATATACTGTACATACTGTATATAGGTATATTGAACTTTTTTTTATTTTTTTTACGATTTTTTCTTTTTTTTGCATTTTATCGCTTTATTGCTACTGGGCAGTCCAGTAGAGAGAGACAGAGTGGGGGGAAGACATTCGGCAAATAACGACGGGTTCGGGAGTCGAACCCTGGTCGGCCGTGTCGCGGCTGAGCGCGCTATGTGGTTCGCCACTGGGGCGCCCCACATTTTTGTTGTTTACACTTGTTTACGTACTTGACTTTCTATTTTATACTTATTTTATAATATCTTGTTATTATCTAGCACACTCTCAGGAGCAAAACAGAAAGAAGCATTTCATGCAAAGTATTATGTATTTATGTATGACAACTAATAAGGAAACTTGAACTACCACACTACAGACGGTTAACCTTTCACTACCACACTACAGACGGTTAACCTTTCACTACCACACTACAGAAGGTTAACCTTTCAATACCACACTACAGAAGGTTAACCCTTTCACTACCACACTACAGACGGTTAACCTTTCACTACCACACTACAGACGGTTAACCTTCTGTTAGGCCTGCCGCGATAATCAATAAATCAATTTATCGCGCGATAATTAAAATGAATGCAATGATTTTGACGGCCGCGCTTAATTGCTATTTGCGCGTTTGTTTTAATGAGGCGGAACCAGAACCTCTTCAGTCTCTGTGTGGGGAGGCGTGGCCGCTGGCATTACTACAGAGGTTGGCTGTGATGTTGCAGGCACGAGAGCAAAGCTCGCGTCACATCACAGCGTGGCAATATTCACGGTGGCCGCTGGCATACAGCATGAGAGCTCCAGTATAGCTATGTCCGTGAGGGCTTGGTTGGAGCAAGCCAGAGTAAAACACAGTTTCAATCAATCAATCAATAACAACATTAACACTTTGATCGCCGGGGTTAAATTCATAATTTACCATCCCTCGCCAGCCCTATTTAACATGGAGAAGTTCCCCTTCTTTGCAGGGCTATAACTTTTTAAATTGTATTGCTAAATTGACATTACTATGGCCCATTCAACGTCCTATATCTATTGTTCAGGGTGTAGCAACGTTATACTTTTTCATTCACATATTCATACTAAAATACGGTCTAAAGTATAAGTATGTTTTTATCGTTTTCTGCAGCTTTCTCCAGAACTTGATTTATAGCCCCAAATGCATTATATTGATGATCAAATACAGTTTGATAGGAATCTGTGCGAGATAAAAAATTTCAACTAGACGTGCTTCTAGGAGTTACTAAGTATGATCTGATGTTGACCGGATGGGCGGGGGGTCGTTTATAATTCCGTGGGCAACGTTATATCATTCATCTAGTGTGGGTGATATGATCATTAGAGCAGTTAGTAAAGAACACGTTGAAAAATAACGCTGGATCTTACCGTATCTTCCTCGCGCCGTTGGACGATGAGCGTGGAACTGAAATATTCCTATTATGGGATGTAGAAATACCCGATCCATTTCCAGGTTGTATAATAGTATATACGTCCAAATCATGTTGTTTATCGAGTTATTTGCAACCGATCAACATCCAGTGTGTCAAGATGGAGTCCTGCTAACGATAGCGAGTGCCCGGACGAAATATGGGTGAGCACCACTTCCTGTTTGGGCGATCGGCCGATCGGCCACCAGATGGCGCTCTTGAACCGTTGGAGAGTTGAGAGGGGCTCACCAGTACATATAATGTCTCCGGGGGAGAAATATGATTTCGATCACAGATTTTTGAAATATTCATATCAAAGACGCTGTCCAGCGTCTTCGGCAGAATAAGCATGGCGGGGAAAGACGCTGCACAGCGTCTTCGGCGATTAAAGTGTTAACCAGACTCTCGTTGTGTCTATTCTGCTAACGTTACCTCTCGTGTCTATTCTTCTAACGTTAACATTACCTCTCATTGTATCTATTCTACAAGCTTTAACGTTAGCACATTAGCACCTAATGGCGCTTTTCCACTGCATGGTACCTACTCTACTCTACTCGGTATTTTCGGTTTTCCATTACCAAAGAACCTGGTACCAGGTACTTTTTCGGTACTTTTTCGCTACTTTTTTAGTCCCTGCTCTGTCGTGGTTCTTAGCGCGTGCCAAGCGGGTAGAACTGGTACTAGAAAAGTCACGTGAAACACTGCAGACCACTGATTGGTCAGAAGAGAGACGCGTCACTCGTTGGAGAGTCTGAACCTGGTCTGAACGAAAACAGAAAGCCGCCATCTTTAATGTCTCACATAGGATTTCATTATGGTTGCAGCAGGCACAAGTTCAATAAACAAACGATACAGTCACTGTGTATTCTGCCTCATTTATTGATTAAACAAAACCGACATCAACACAATTTGCCACCGAGCGGAGAGTTTAGTCTCGCAAAAAGATCGCTGACTTGTTAAGGCTTAAGCTTATGTTGTGCTAATGTTGTGCTAGCGTTTTAGCATGGCTATCGTACATAGCGTGATCAATATAACTCAATATTGATTGTTTGTATGAGTAACGTTAATGCTAGTATAGACACAACGTGAGGTAATCACCATCCATTTTAAACCGGTTATTACCTAATGCTAACGTTAGCAAATAGACGCAACTGGTAACGTTACAGCTTGTTAGCCTAATGCTAATGTTAACGTTAGCATAGACAGCCTAGCTAACGTTAACGCTTGTAGAATAGACACAATGAGAGGTAACGTTAGCGTTAGCAGAATAGACGCAACGAGAGTCTCGTTAATGTTGTTATTGATTGATTGAATTGATTGAAAACTGTGTTTACTCTGGCTTGCGCCTACTAGCTCACAGACATAGCTATGCTCAGTATGCTGGAGCTCTCACAGAGCTATGGAGCTCTCAGCTGTACACCAGCAGCCCCGCCTCCCCACACGGAGACAAACTGAGTACTTTATTTTAGTACCTGCAGTGGAAAAGGAACGAAGTACCAGGTACCTAAAGCGAGTAGAGTAGAGTAGAGTAGAGTAGAGTAGAGTAGAGTAGAGTAGAGTAGAGTAGAGTAGAGTAGAGTAGAATAGGTACCATGCAGTGGAAAAGCGCCATAAGCCATAAGCTAACAACAAGCTTTAACGTTACCTAATTTGTGTCGCGTCAATCTGGTCCACAGACACGTTCAAACTTTGAAAAAAGTTTCAGTCAAGCGACCTGCCCAGTGCCCACACAAGCTACTGCATCAAAGTTACTTATGATTAACAAAGGCATTCGTTTTGTCGCATTAACGTTATATAGTTACACGTTCAATAACATCAGCATATTTACCCGAACATAGCAAGCATTACTCATTCATATCTCTCACTTCCTTCCTTTGCTCAGAAAGCCCGTACTGAATTGTACCCATTCTGCAATCTGTTAATAAAGTTGTCAGACAAATGTATAGAAAAGCTTTTATTATAACATTCGTTGCAGTAAAATCATTATGCCTCGTTTAGTACTCCTGCGGAGCGCTGGTAGTCTACTCGTGGCCGGCGAGTAGACTATTAGCGCCGGTAGGTTTCAGGTTTGTTGTTGATCTCGCAAGCAGATCAATGGCGGACTTCCCGGAAGTAAAAAATTAATAAGCGCTTGCCGATTGGTGGTAAGAACAGCAGAGGCGGGTGCAAGCGGTGTGACGTAATTGGCAGAAGTATATATAATATAAAACAATAATTATAATATATATATATATTTTTTTGCCACAAATATCGGTATCGGTATCGGCCGATTGTGTTAGTTGAACAATCGGTATCGGTGGCACATTTTCATATCGGTGCATCCCTATGGAAAACCGAAAATGCAGAGTAGAGTAGAGTAGAGTCGAGTAGGTACCATGCAGTATAAAAGGGGCTGAGAGTCCATTTTATTGTTTTCGGTTGTTTTATTTATTTAGGATATTTAAAATGTCTTCCAATGTTAAATAAAAGTGTATTGCACTTTGAAACGGTGTCCTTGCATTATTATGCTATTATCATTATATTAGTGATTTTATTTTATTTTTTAAGTTAGAACTTTTGGGAAATACATTTCTCAAAAAAAAAAGTCTCTAACCGGCCGCAATAATAGCGCTTATCGCAATAATTTTCTGGGACAATTAATTGCCCAGCAAAATGAGTTATCGTGACAGGCCTACCTTCTGTATTGTCGCAGTGAAAGGGTTAACCATTTGGTAGCAACCTGTTTCATAAGGAAAACAACAAATCACGGAAGCGAAGCACATTCACATTTTAGGCACTTTTAACGAATCAGTTTAATAGGCAAATTAATCGATTTATCAGTCAATTGAACGGAGTAATTAATTTGAGCTGGTTGTGAACATTTTGCTCATTGCAACCCTCTTCTTTGAACTTCTTGCAACCCAGATGAAACATCAACCCAAAGAAAAGTCTCAGAACAGCATGACTGTTATGGTTTGTAACCGACCCCAATCGCACAACACAAGACCGGTATGAGAGTAAGCCAAAACAGGGCAAATATTTATTATAGAACAAAAAGCGGCACAGTCCCTTTAAGGGAAAACACAAAAACACAAGAGTCAAGGAAATATGGAAAATGCGGCACTGTGCCTTTAAGAGGCGAACAGGCTAAGGGACTAAGGCTAAGGGCCAGGGCTAACGACCAGGGCTAAGTGTCAGGGCCAGGGGCACTGGAGAGGGGGACAGGTACAGAGGCCCGGAGAGGCGGGCTGGAGACAGGGACAGAGAACAGGGTTAAGGCCTTGGACAGGGCGAGGGCCAGAGCTGCTTACAGGGATGAGGACAGGGTTCAGACGGCGGAGGCCGGGCACGGGGACAGGGGCCCGACGGCGGAGGCCTGGCACGGGAACAGGGGCCCGACGGCGGAGGCCTGGCACGGGGACAGGGGCCCGACAGCGGGGGCCTGGCACGGGGACAGGGGCCCGACAGCGGGGGCCTGGCACGGGGACAGGGGCCCGACAGCGGGGGCCTGGCACGGAGATCCTCCTCCTCCTCAGATGCTGCAGACGGGCAGCGCAGAACAAAGGGGGTCCCAGGGGACCGGGATGGGAACACGCCGTCCTCCCGTGGAATACTAGGGAGCGACGACGAGCCTCACCCCAGGAACGAGGATCACGAAGAGACGCCTTCCTCCCGTGGAATCGGGAGCGATGGCGGGCCGCCTTGACGTCTGGAGTGGGAACACTGGAAAACCTCCCGTAGAGAATTAGAGAGCGAAGACGGTGTCCCACTCCAGGCAAACGGCGACAGGTGGTGATGGCTGGGCCGTCGTCTCACGCCGGAGACGCGGCAGGTGATGGTGACGTACAGAATGGTAACGTCCAGAACTCCATGAACACTGAACACAGATACAGAACACAGAATCCAGAACACAGAGTCCAGAACACAGAACCAGCATACAGAACGACCCGACCAGGACTGGAAGGGAGGTCCAGGTATTTAAAGCCCTCTGGGGCGCTAATCATAAACTATGACAGCTGCGAAAGGTAGTCCAAGGGTGGGGGCTGGTGAAGAGAGTAGGACACAGGGAAAAGTTCTCGCAAGGGTGGGGGCTGGTGAAGGAGAGTAAACAGGGAGAACACAGGAAAAAGGTCCAGGGACAGGCGAATCCTCACAGTACCTCCCCCTCCACGGGAGCCACCGGGCGACCCAAAAAATCAGACAGCGGGGCAGGGGACATGACAAAGCAACAAACAAAAAAAACTGGGCCATGCAAGCAGGGGAAGCTACACCTACAGTGGGGCTAGCAGAGGGACTGGGTAGCTGCCAGAGCATTGCTAGCTACAGGGCCTATGCTAGCTGTACAGCTACATTAGCATAGAGGCTGCGCTAGCTGCCGGAGCTAGGCTAGCAGACAGGGCTGGACTAGCAAAGGAGAACAAGCTAGCTGAAAGGACAGTCCTAGCTGTGGGGAATAGGGTAGCTAACAGGGGAGCTAACGAGGCTAACAGGGGAGCTAACAGGGGAGTCAACAGGGGAACTAACAGGGGAACTAACAGGGGAACTAAAGGGAGCTAGAGTGGGTTAGAGGGAACTAGAGGGAACTAACAGGGGCTAACTCACATACACTGTCTGTGCTGGCTGGGGTCGTCAACTGGTCGGGTCGTACTGTTATGGTTTGTAACCGACCCCAATCGCACAACACAAGACAGGTATGAGAGTAAGCCAAAACAGGGCAAATATTTATTATAGAACAAAAAGCGGCACAGTCCCTTTAAGGGAAAACACAAAAACACAAGAGTCAAGGAAATATGGAAAATGCGGCACTGTGCCTTTAAGAGGCGAACAGGCTAAGGGACTAAGGCTAAGGGCCAGGGCTAACGACCAGGGCTAAGTGTCAGGGCCAGGGGCACTGGAGAGGGGGACAGGGACAGAGGCCCGGAGAGGCGGGCTTGAGACAGGGACAGAGAACAGGGTTAAGGCCTTTGACAGGGCGAGGGCCAGAGCTGCTTACAGGGATGAGGACAGGGTTCCGACGGCGGAGGCCGGGCACGGGGACAGGGGCCCGACGGCGGAGGCCTGGCACGGGAACAGGGGCCCGACGGCGGGGGCCTGGCACGGGGACAGGGGCCCGACGGCGGAGGCCTGGCACGGGGACAGGGGCCCGACGGCGGAGGCCTGGCACGGGGACAGGGGCCCGACAGCGGGGGCCTGGCACGGGGACAGGGGCCCGACAGCGGGGGCCTGGCACGGAGATCCTCCTCCTCCTCCTCAGATGCTGCAGACGGGCAGCGCAGAACAAAGGGGGTCCCAGGGGACCGGGATGGGAACACGCCGTCCTCCCGTGGAATACTAGGGAGCGACGACGAGCCTCACCCCAGGAACGAGGATCACGAAGAGACGCCTTCCTCCCGTGGAATCGGGAGCGATGGCGGGCCGCCTTGACGTCTGGAGTGGGAACACTGGAAAACCTCCCGTAGAGAATTAGAGAGCAAAGACGGTGTCCCACTCCAGGCAAACGGCGACAGGTGGTGATGGCTGGGCCGTCGTCTCACGCCGGAGACGCGGCAGGTGATGGTGACGTACAGAATGGTAACGTCCAGAACTCCATGAACACTGAACACAGATACAGAACACAGAATCCAGAACACAGAGTCCAGAACACAGAACCAGCATACAGAACGACCCGACCAGGACTGGAAGGGAGGTCCAGGTATTTAAAGCCCTCTGGGGCGCTAATCATAAACTATGACAGCTGCGAAAGGTAGTCCAAGGGTGGGGGCTGGTGAAGAGAGTAGGACACAGGGAAAAGTTCTCGCAAGGGTGGGGGCTGGTGAAGGAGAGTAAACAGGGAGAACACAGGAAAAAGGTCCAGGGACAGGCGAATCCTCACAATGACTTGTTAAATGTTACTTTTATAGATACTATAGCTGTTAGCTGTTATAGTAAACATGTTCTTAAACATTCAAACTGTGATAATAATCATTATTTTTTTTAAACCAAAAAAACTTAAACTTTGTTTGGCTCTCACGCTTGATGCCGTGGGCCGGATTGAGGTCAATAGCGCTGGGCTTGGTCACAAAATGTCAAAGTACAGTAAGACTTTTGTTTTAATGCAATAATGTCATCTTCATCTCCACGTGTCTCCGGTCGCCTCAGAGACACGATCAATATCACATCATCGTCCCAGAAGAACACTAATGACTTTTCCCCTGATTGCTTTCCCTCAGGATGAAGAGGTTCAGCCCCGCGCTCGCCACCGGAATGCAACACAGAAGTCCTGATGGTGCCATCCCAGCACATCCATCATATAACTGACACCCCCCCCCCCCCCCCCCCCCGAAGTCCTACGTGCGCTTGGCTAGTGATCGACTAGTGATCGGCTAATGATCCACACCGCCTGTCTGGACTCTGCCTCTCCATGCAGTGGTTCCTGGTCACTTTGAAACAATGAATGATCATTACATTTATATAGCGTTTTTCGAGACACTCAAAGCGCTCCCCACAATGTAGGCTGGCTCAATGGCTGCCATACACACTGGCACCAGGCACACATCACACTACTACACAATGGCTGAACGGCTCAGGAGACAGGGATTGATATGAGCCAGTTAAGGGGGGGAGGGATGATTAGGTGGCCTTGATGTCATAGACCTGATTGGGAATTTGGCCAGGAACGTCGGGGAAACCCCTACTCTTTGCGATAGGCGTCCCGAACGATGCACTACTTTCTGTGCCTCCTGAATGAATGAATGAATGACTTTATTTGACAATATAAAAAATAAACATGTGACAGAAGAGCACAGTCGGGATATACTGCCAAGGATGAACACAAAAAAGCTCAGAGCTTATTTCCATTGTGGTCCTTGTAGGGGGGTGGGGGAGTGTGATGCTTAAAACATGCATCATACAAAACGTGACATCACAACACATCACATATACCATTTATATACATACAGACCAGGCCATGTGAGCGGATCGGAGCGTGAGCGGCGCGGGGAGCGGAGCGGGCGGTTTTGACGTGAGCGAGGAGTGGGTTTTAAAATGGGTCGGCGCGACGTCCGGAGCGAGAGTTCTCCTCCGCTCCAATCCACTCCGGGCCGCTCACACAGTGGTTTAACACTGATGTAATAATATACATGTAGTACAATGCCAAAGCAACAGATGGCGATGTACAAACATGAAGGCCATTTTCAACCAATCAGAATTGAGAAGGGTGAACCTGTGATATCCTGTTCAGGCTTTGTCACTCACAGGATGTTAGAAAAGTATCGACGCCATTGTTGTCGTTAGCTTACATGCTAACGTTAATGGCAGCGACCATAGCATTGTGGCTCGTCTAACTATCATCGCTTAATAGAGCTAGTGAATGGATAAACAACGTTATTTAACATTGCAGAATGGGTACAATTACAATGCGGCTCAATACAAACAATTGTTAAGGGGCCCAGGGGGTGTAGACTGTTGTAGTTTGAGCTAATTTACACCATGCTCCAAAAAGAAAAAAGAAAAAAAAGCCGAGCGATCTGGCGCGGGGAACGGGGAGCGCTCGATTCAAGGTGAGCGGTGAGGGAGCGGAGAGCGACTTGGGGGCGGGGTCAACATGAGCGATTAGCGGAGCGGACCAAGCTTTAAAGAGCGAAGAGCGGATTTCTCGGCCGCGCCGATCCGCTCACGTGGCCTGATACAGACTCATACAACATGCAAGGGTGCCTTAAGCTAAGTGTCTAGGTCAAGTATAGTCCCTTTTGAGCCATGTCTTCAGGCTGGACTTGAATCTAATGGCATTGTCTATGATTTTCAGTTCACTGGGCAGACTATTCCAATAGACAGCTGCTGAATACAGAAAGGACTCCTTCCCCATACAGCTCCTGAATCTGACTGGCACAAAGTCAGTTGAGCTGTGCCTAGTTTGGTATGCGTGGGTGTCTCTGATTCGGTTGAAGTAGTTGTTAAAGTACACTGGCACTACCCCGTGCACTATTCTGTGAACTAGGCACATCCCTATCTGGTTTACTCTGTCTTCCACCTTAAGCCATCTCATGATCTCAAAGTGAGATGGGTCAAGGTGGGTTCGAGCAGGTAGCCTTAGTATTACCCTGATTAGCTTGTTTTGTGATGTCTGTAGTTTATTTTCTGACTTTTGGGGGCACTGTTGTACCAGGAGCCACACGCATAGTCATAGTGACACTGTATGAGAGCTCCAGCAAGAATCTTCATCGCTGACTGATCTAAAAAATGAGAGATTCTGGCTAGGTATCTAGTCCTGTTATTTATCTTTGTAAGTGCTTGGTGAGCCATGCACTTGATAAGCTGTTTTCCAGGACGCAACCAAGATATTTCACAGATGTTTTGTCTGTGAGAACAGTATCTCCTATTCTAATGTTAAAACCTGGCGATTTTCTGAGCCTGACCTTTGACCCGAATAAAATGGACTCAGTCTTCCCCACGTGGAGGGACAGCTTGTTGTGGCCTAGCCAGTCGCTAACCTTCTCTAGTTCTGCACTCAATGTCTGCTCAACCACTTGTTTGTCTTTGCCTTTGGCTCACGTCGACGACCCCAGACAAAAGCGTCTCTCCCTCGGATGCCTTCACAGTCTTACGTGCAGATCGCAACGCTGGCTCAGGAAAGACCATCGGCGGCGGAGTCTGCCTCATCACGAACAATTCCTGGGTTAATCCCGAGGGGGTGCAGGTCCTCTCAAACTCGTGTTCGCCGGACTTGGAACATCTTTCTATCCTATGTCGTCCGTTTCACCTCCCGAGGGAGTTCACAGCAGTCGTCATGACTGCCGTGTATATTCCCCCACACGCGAATACGGGCAAAGCGCTGGGCGAACTACACGATCATCTCAACAGACACCAGATCAAACACCCAGACGCAGCGATGGTAGTGGCCGGCGATTTCAACCAGGCCAACCTGAAGAAAGTGATGCCGTCCTTTTTCCAGCACATCGCTTGCTCCACCAGAGGGAAGAACACACTCGACCACTGCTATTCCCCGTTCAAAGCGGGTTACAAGGCAGTAGCCGCTCCGCCATTAACGGGGTCCACAAGCTCGAGCGATCATGACTCCATCTTGCTATTTCCGGCATATCAACAGAGATCACGTGACGCCGTCGTGTCACGTGAGACAAAGAAGTGGACCGACGAATCAGAGGCCACGCTCAAGGACGTGCTTGCAGACACGGATTGGGATATGTTCATAGGAAGCGCCAGTGACGTCAGTGAACTAGCAGACATAGTGGTGTGCTACATAACAACAATAGCTGATGGTATTGTCCTCAGGAAAACGGTGCGGATTTTCCCAAACCAGAAACCGTGGGTGGATAGCACCATTAGAGCAGCTCTGAACTCTCGTACCACCGCCTACAACCTGGGTAGAGAGTCAGGAAACATGGAGGAGTATAAGGCTTCAGTCTATACTCTACGCAAAGCTGTCAAACTTGCTAAGAGGACATATGCTGATAAACTGGAGACACAAATGGCACAAAACGACACAAGAGGATTATGGCAGGGACTGAAGACAATAACTGACTATAAAGTCAGCGCCCCCTCAATGGGGAGCGACGACGCCTCCCTCGCGGACAAGCTCAACACCTTCTACGCTCGGTTTGGTGTAGACAGTGGCGCTGCTGGCTCTCCGGCTAGTGACGTCACTGGCGCGCCGGCTGTTGTGGAGGGGGGGGGGGCAACCGCGAGGGGGGGGGGACGCTCTCTCGTTGTCGGAACACAGTGTGAGAAGAGCATTTATGCAGGTGAACACCAGGAAGGCTGCTGGCCCAGATGGCATAACAGGACGTATACTCAAGACCTGTGCCAACCAGCTGGCCCCTGTGTTCACCGCCATATTTAATCAATCACTGGCGGAGTCAGTGGTCCCTGCCTGCTTCAAGATGTCTACCATCATCCCTGTGCCGAAGAAACCCTCCCCAGCATGTCCAAATGACTACAGACCGGTGGCACTCACCTCTGTGGTCATGAAATGTTTCGAGAGGCTGGTCAAGGACCACATTTGTGCCTCCCTCCCCAGTGATATGGACCCTATGCAATTTGCATACAGGACAAACAGGTCCACCGACGACGCGGTCTCCCAGGTACTGCACAGCACCCTCTCGCACCTTGACCGTCAGAAGGGGGGCTATGTGAGACTGTTGTTCATTGACTACAGCTCAGCGTTCAACACCATAGTCCCCACCAGACTAGTGGACAAGCTGATCGAGCTAGGTCTGAGCTCCGCCCTGAGCGCCTGGGTACTGGACTTTCTGAGCGAAAGACCCCAGGCGGTCAGGGTGGGGGGTCAGACCTCCAACACCATCACCCTGAGCATCGGGTCCCCCCAGGGCTGTGTTCTGAGCCCCCTGCTGTACTCACTCTACACACACGACTGTGTGGCCAAGTTCAGCTCCAACTCCATAGTGAAGTTCGCAGATGACACGGTGGTGGTGGGGCTGATCTCGGACAACGACGAGAAGGCCTACCGGGAGGAGGTCGAGGTACTGGAACGCTGGTGCCAGGACAACAGCCTGCTCCTGAACATTGGCAAAACCAAGGAACTGATCGTGGATTATAGGAGAGGACAGCAGGAGACACACACACCACTGATGATAAACGGGGCTACCGTGGACAGGGTGAGCAGCTTCAAGTACCTGGGGGTCCACATCTCAGAGGACCTGACATGGTCAACACACATAGACACAGTAGTAAAGAAGGCGAAACAGCGTCTCTACCACCTGAGACAGTTAAGGAAGTTCAGAGTATCGGGGAAGATACTCCAGTCCTTCTACTCAGGAGCTGTAGAGAGCATCCTGACCGGAAACATCACTGCCTGGTATGGAAACAGCACGGCACAGGACAAGAAGGCCCTACAGAAAGTGGTGCGCTCAGCCGAGTGTACCACGGGTATTGCACTACCCCCCCTGCAGGTTCTATACAACAAGAGGTGCAAATCCAGAGCCTGCAGGATAATGAAAGACCCTCACCACCCCAATAACAGCCTGTTTCAGCTGCTGAGGTCAGGCAGACGCCTGCGAACCCCAGCTACTAGGACAGAGCGGCTTAGGCTCAGCTTCTTCCCCCAGGCCATCAGAGCCATGAACAATGAACATTGAGTGCTCAGAACATTGAACTGTCCACACACAAGCACACATGAACACACACACGACACGCACACTGTGCACGCTCACACACGAGCAGCCACTTAACACTTTAACATCAGCGGGCACACACTCATGTCGCACACACGCACACTTATGGCCAAAGGAAAGGACACTTTAAATTAGAATAACAGGAACAGTGTATTGCACTACCAAAGCTAACTAGCATGTCACACATGCTCTGTAAATAACTATGTACAGATACCGAGATGTCACTCCATGTTATCTGCTACCTGTTACTGCACAATGTTGTTTTCTTCTTTTGATTCTATTATATGTACCACTGTATTGCACATCGTTGCGGGCAAGACCACCCGCATTTCATTGTATACCTGTATGCCGTGACAATTAAAACTCTTGACTTGACTTGACTTGACTTGACTTGTGAGACACTAGTAGGGCGGAGTCATCTGCGTATAAAAAAAGGTCACATGAGCAAGCTGCTTGCAGGTCATTTATATACAGGAGAAAGAGGAGCGGACCCAAAACACTCCCTTGCGGGACCCCTCACTCTACTGTCCGAGGACTGGAGAGTACTCCGTTTATATCTACCACCTGTTGTCTCCCTGTTAGGTAGGAACCAATCAATTTCTGAGCTGCCTCATTAAAGCCTAGGGCCCTAAGCTTCATTAACAGGATGTTGTGATCCACTGAATCAAATGCCTTCTGGAGGTCTAACATTACCATTCCACAGAACTTTCCCTCATCTACCTCTTTCCGGATGTAATCTGTGAGGAACAGCAGGCAGGTGTCTGTGGAGTGGGACCTCCTGAAACCAGATTGGTATTTGTACATGATGTTATTATTTGAGAAATACCCATCTATTTGCTCATATACTAGCCTCTCAATGGTTTTTGATAGAACGCCCAGGATGGAAATGGGTCTGTAGTTACCCGGTTCCAATTTGTTTCCCTTTTTGTGGAGAGGAATAACTCTTGCCGATTTCATTTCGCTTGGAAATGTTCCTGTGTCAATGGCTAGGTTGGTAATGTGAGCTACATATGGGGCAATGATTTCTGCAGCATTACCAGGGATGTTGTCTAATCCAGTAGCCCTGTAGATCGTTCTGTTTTTAACTCTGGTCCCATCATCGTCACAAAGGGACCTTTTCTCACGAAGGGATAGGATGTCATGTTTTTCATGTGTCTATACAGTACCTTTTTATATGGTAGGATCACATGATTTGATGAGATCAAACGTATTCATAATTTTGTATGCCATTACACTAGAACGTTAGTGTATGATCATGGTTACAGATACCAGTCATTACACTAGAACGTTAGTGTATATGATCATGGTTACAGATACTAGTCATTACACTAGAACGTTAGTGTAGGATTATGGTTACAGATACCAGTCGTTACACTAGAACGTTAGTGTATGATCATGGTTACAGATACTAGTCGTTACACTAGAATGTTAGTGTATGATCATGGTTACTGTAACTGAGGGGTACAATTCCCTGACTGTATTGATAAGTATGGTATCATTAAACCACTACCGCTTTATGTACTTTAATTACTGGCCATACAGTACATGATATATAAATATAATGAACACTTCCCACAATGAACCGGTTCTACACAAAGTTGTCTTTAAGTATTTATTGCAGCAAAAGGTACATAATACTTCTCTATTATACTTTGGATGCGCTTATACGGCAAAGGAATGTGCGTAGGCAAATCAATAATGAATGTCCATTCTCTGGTTACGCAGGAGGTAATTATACAACCTGAATCTTAGGGAATTATATCTATGGTACACTAGTAATATATAGCGGGAGATACTGGAAGGGTCCCCCCGGTTGTAAGCCAGCAGGGGTAGAAGATCTGTCGGTAGTAGAGAGTCTGGTCAACGATGACTAAGGAGACTCCAAATACAGGAGACGGTGCAATAGTCTCTTGATCCACAGACAAATACAGCTGTTCTCCGTAGACTGTAGCTCCACAGTGAAGAAAGCTAGTCTGCCTCAGGCTCTCTGAGGCGCAGACTCGACTGGTCTCCTCACAGGGTAAATCCAACACGTGTAGGTGTCGGCGATGCTCCGCTCCATAAATCACAGGACCAAAACAAATATAATCCAGCCGCAAAGGGCTATGTAGTCGTCGGGTAGATTAATCCAGTGTACATGTCCACACGGTTCTCGTCTAGGTCTCCTCGGGTGAAAGCGCCATGAAAGCAGCCCAGCCTGGATAAGCACTCTAGCTGATACGAGGAAGCGTTGGTGATGCTGGTCACTGTAGAACTTTAGCCGCACGATACACTATACACAAATAGACTATTACTGACTTAATAGAAATATGTCGCACTCGACGGTATAGCGCCAAACTCTGACAATTCAGTTATTAATTCGCACGCGGTCTCAATGCTCTACTCGGGGCCAAAACAGGCCATACTTCACCGCACGGAGTATCGTGGGTGAGGCTTCAACTTATTGGTAACTCTTGACTTCTGACTAAGTGCTTCTGTATTCACCTGCGCCATATTTATATGCACGGCGAACAAACTAGTGCCAACCTCATTTCTGTCTCGTAGCCCTGGGCAAGGCCGGGCTTGTACAGACATGTCTTGACGGTGGCTTTGAACCTGACTCTGGAGGCGCGGCTCTGGCGCCTGTGGACCGCTGTCCAATAGGAGAATGAAATATTATGGTCTGTACTAGGCTAAAGGGATATTCCATGTATATGTACAAGGAATATACAAGGGATATCAAACGATATACAAATACTATGCAATATATATCAATCAATAAATATATATATTCGGTTTAATCTGATCCTTTGTAACAGCCGCCTCCTAATTAGTCCCACCTAATTAGCTAAGCAGAGACAGATTAACCGCACTGTCCACTACTCAATGTCTGTTGTGAGGGGTCGGGCAGTTCACAAAGTCATGGGGTCATGGTCGTCATCGATAGTATCGGGGAGCCTTGGCAGTTCTTTTAGCCTCGCCACGGGTCGGGTGTAGATCCGCCCTTGGACGAGCACTTCGGCTGCTCGGACCTTTCCGTCGGCACCGGTGATCACTTTGCTTACGCGGCCAGCCGGCCACATAGCTCGGGGTAGTGACTGGTCGATAATCATGACGACTGTTCCTTCTGTCAAATTGTCTCTCTCTTTCACCCATTTCTGGCGGGTCTGTAGAGACGGTAGATAGTGGAGTAGGAAGCTGTTCCAAAACTTGTCAGCCAATACTTGACTGTACCTCCACATTCTTCGGCCGTTCGCTTCTTCAGGCCTGTACATTGTCTGTGGTAGCGCGGGGTCCAGCCGCCCCATCAAGAGTGTGTTGGGGGTGACTGGGTCGACATCTGCTACATCACTTGAGACGTAACCGAGGGGCTTTGAGTTCAATACTCCCTCGATCTCCGTGAGGACTGTCATTAGGACTTCTTCCGCCACGGTCTGGGCCCCAAGCACGGCGTACAGGGCTGTCTTTATTGAACGTACTTCTCGTTCCCAAGTTCCACCGAAGTGAGGTGCGTTCGGGGGATTAAACTGGAAGTCAATCTGGGATGGAGCGAGGTGGGTCTTAAGTTCTGGGCCCATAGCTTGGAAGCTCTCTCTCAGCTCTCTTTCTCCGCCTTTGAAGTTTGTCCCGTGATCAGACAATAATATAGACGGTTTGCCTTTCCGCGATGTGAATCTTCGGAAGGCCATAAGGAATGAGTCTGTGCTCATGGTTGGAAGGAGTTCTATATGCATCGCTCGGGTGGTCATGCATTTGAATACAATACCCCACCGCTTCTCGGTTCCTCTTCCTTTCTTTATATACAGCGGGCCGAAACAGTCCATACCGGTGGAGTGAAAAGGCTTGTCGCCGAGTCGGAGGCGACAGGGAGGTAGGTCTGCCATCCGGGGTATACTGGGCTGCGCTCGCCACTTACGACAGTCTAGACAGGTGCGCTGGAAGCGCCGCACTGCTTCTCTCCCTTGCAGTATCCAATAACGACGTCTGATCTCCGCGAAGACTCTCTCTGCCCCGGCGTGATGCACATCCTCGTCGTATTTCTTTATGATCAGCTCTGTGACCTTGTGTCGGCTGTTTAAGACTATCGGGTACTTGACGTCATCCGGTAAGTCTGGAGCTCTCCGCAGACGACCACCCACTCTGATGAGACCATGGGCGTCGCTCTCGGGGGCTAGGTGGAGCAGTCTGCTGTCTGATGGGACGGGCTTTGCTCCCTGTAGACAGTCTAGCTCATCGGGGAACGAGTCTCTCTGGGCTCGTTGTAGTAGAAGAAGTTCTGCTTCTTCGTAGTCAGCTGCTGTAATGTCAGTAGTGAGCTGAACCTCTGGGTGGTGCCACAGGAATGTCTTTAGCTGCGCACTCTCTAGGGTGAGGCAATCGTCTATGTCGGGGTCTGTGGAGACGAGTGTGTTCAATCCACAGAACATAGATTTCTTGTTTTCGGCCTCCTCTTTACTCGCTTCCCGTGGGGTGGGTGTAGGCCACTCTTCTTCCGGGAGCTTGAGGAACTCTGGCCCGTCACTGTATAGGTTGTGACGGGTGAGGTCATCCAGGGACATTCCCCGGGTGATGACGTCAGCTGGGTTGTGTTTTGTGTCCACATACCTCCAGCTTGCTACTTCTGTTAAATCTTGAATCTCTGTGACTCTGACTCCCACGAAGACCTTGTATCTGCACGAATCAGACCGGATCCATGTGAGTACTGTCGTGGAGTCTGACCACAAGATTGTTCTTTGCACCGGAATGGTGAGTTCACGTTGGATTAACGTGGCGAGTTGCGCTCCTGCTAGGGCTGCGCAGAGCTCTAGACGCGGGATAGATTGTTGCTTTCGTGGGGCTATTCTTGAGCGAACCAGGATGAAAGCAGTATGTATTTCTCCTCCCTCCTCTCGGGCACGCAAGTAGGCCACCGAACCGTAGGCTACTTCGGAGGCGTCGCTGAAGACGTGCAGGTCCATCTGGCACGTCTCCGGCCTCACTGTGGGTGGGAAGTAGCTGCGGCGTATGTTGACACCTGGGAGTGAACTGAGTTCCGTCTCCCACTCTCTCCATGTGGATGCAAGGTGTTCGGGTATGGGGTCGTCCCAGCCCTGGTCCTTGTCCCATAACGCTCTTACAATCATCTTTGCCCTGGTGGTGTAAGGTAGAATACATCCCAACGGGTCATATTGTCTGGCGAGTGTTCTGTATACACTCCGTCTGGTGGTCGGTAGTGCAGTCGACCTTCCCTGCTCCTTGGTCAGGGGTGTGTGTTTATAATGGAGCGAGTCTGTTTTGAAGCGCCAGACTAGTCCTAATGTCATTTCTTGGGCTTCTCCTGGGATGGTCGCCATTCAGGTCTCGCTGCTTGCTGCCTTGTCCTCGGGGGAGAGGCTGCGCAATACTTGCGGGTCGCTGCTGGCCCACTGCCTGAGATCAAAGCCGCCTTTGATCAGGGAGGCGCGGAGCTTGAGTAGAAGGGCCTCGGCTTCTTCTGGCGTCGAGACGCTTTGTTATTAATTCGCACGCGGTCTCAATGCTCTACTCGGGGCCAAAACAGGCCATACTTCACCGCACGGAGTATCGTGGGTGAGGCTTCAACTTATTGGTAACTCTTGACTTCTGACTAAGTGCTTCTGTATTCACCTGCGCCATATTTATATGCACGGCGAACAAACTAGTGCCAACCTCATTTCTGTCTCGTAGCCCTGGGCAAGGCCGGGCTTGTACAGACATGTCTTGACGGTGGCTTTGAACCTGACTCTGGAGGCGCGGCTCTGGCGCCTGTGGACCGCTGTCCAATAGGAGAATGAAATATTATGGTCTGTACTAGGCTAAAGGGATATTCCGTGTATATGTACAAGGAATATACAAGGGATATCAAACGATATACAAATACTATGCAATATATATCAATCAATAAATATATATATTCGGTTTAATCTGATCCTTTGTAACAGTTACAGATACCAGTCATTACACTAGAACGTTAGTGTATATGATCATGGTTACAGATACCAGTCATTACACTAGAACGTTAGTGTATGATCATGGTTACAGATACCAGTCGTTACACTAGAACGTTAGTGTATGATCATGGTTACAGATACCAGTCATTACACTAGAACGTTAGTGTATGATCATGGTTACAGATACCAGTCGTTACACTAGAACGTTAGTGTATGATCATGGTTACAGATACCAGTCGTTACACTAGAACGTTAGTGTATGATCATGGTTACAGATGGCACAGATTACATTAGAAGGCGGTCGATGCATCATCAATTCTCATGCTAAGCCATTCAATGCAATTTTATACTTGTTTTCTTGGGCTGCCGTTTGTGCCTCGCAGGGACGGTGGCAGAAGAATAGCTCCTGCCGTTCAATTGATTCTAGGTGATGGATCGTTTGCTCTGTGTTATTGATTTGAGGTTAACGTTTGACCCAAGGGCATCTACTGTAAAAGGACAGCGATTCTCGTCGATTCGTGTTTCAGGGTAATCGTCATATACGCTAGTGTAGTACTACTGTATGTTTTAATGTTACTAGTGCCACTTCTAATTATTTTGTAGTATGCCTATGTTTGTTGTTGTTGTAGTAATGTATTACCCTGTAGTAAAGAATGTTAACAACTAAATAATTTGTCATCTCATGAACATGTCGTGGTCATGGAGGTATAACTGGTTATGATGGGGTGAGGGCAGATGCACTCAACTTGTGTCGTGAAAAGCTCGAGTAACATTAACTAATGTTCTTTGCTCTTTTTTTATGTCGATAATTCAGTAGTGATGCTGCGGTCGGTGGATTTGTGTGCAGATTCTGAGTTGCCAATGACTTGAAATTAACTGCTGCTACATTTAACACGTTGTCAATGTCGCACTTTGTGCGCTTCATACTTCTTCTCAAGTTCAAGTTTGTTTTTATTTGTCACGTATAAGGTACATGTACATTACAGTGAAATGCTTGGTTCTGTATGAGCCCCTGAGAATGTGCTTCATACAGTAAGACAAATAAGTAAAAGAGGAATAACAATATACTATACAATATACAAACTAAAAGTACAATCTAAGTACAATGTAGGGCTGTCCCCGACTAAGGATTTGGATGGTCGACTATGATTGGCCAAAATTTGCCGTTAGTCGACTATTGTTATTTTTTTTATCATTCCATTTGGGCTGTGGGGGGTGCTTAATGTCTGAAGGAGTCGACTGAAGGCTTCTTGTCCTCTGCAAAAGCATGCAATTGGTCCACTGATGGATACATCTTGATATTTGTCTAGTCTAGTGTGTTCATTAGATGGGTGAAATCCTCTTTCAGTGCCTCTGTGCCTGTTTTCGTAGGCAGTTAGCCTCTGGTATGCGTGCCATATCGTTAGCCACGCTTCTAGGCCTCTTTTCTTTTGGAAAGAATGATACTTTTTCTTTTATAAATATTTAGTTTTTGTTTTTTTGTATTCGACTAAGAGGTTGGCCAGTCGACTACGGCTCCTTTCTAATCGACTAATATGGGTCAGCCCTAGTACAATGAAGTAAAAATGCAGACAATGAGGTACAAACACTTTTTTAAGGCAAGGAGCTTAATGCAAAGAGGTATGGATGTAGTGCAAATCTCTTTAACACCACATTATATTTATTTATTAAAGTGTCTAAAGTGAGTGTTAAGGTGAGTGTTTGTTTAAGTGAGTGTGTGCATGTGGAATGGATGTGTGTGTGCAGTAGAGTCTAGAATTCCATCCATGACTACGGGGAATGTGGCAACATGTAGCATGAGGGCAGTGGACACAGAGTAGGCGAAAACAGCATCTTCCGACCACAAACCTTCCACAACAAGGGAAAGGCTACCGGGGAAGCCAATGCCTAATCCAGGCCCATCTCTGAGGGTATAACTAAATGTGTTTTTAAAATCTGATGTCTCAGGGTAAAATAATGTGCTTCGTGTTCGTTTTCAAACCAAATATAGTTGGGGTAACAGGGCATGAAGAATATATTCTCACACAGAAAGGTCTCAATACTCGTGCCGGGCTCCTGCTCGAATAGGCCCAATGCTTTTTCTGAGGCATTCCTGACCAAAGAAGATGCATTGACTGAAATTCATTCATTCATTCAATCTTTATTTATACTCTATAATACACTGAGTCAGTGTTTCCCATTAATTACCTAGACTGTGGCGGCCCGCCACAGTTGTATAATGAACCCAAAAAAATGTAATAAAAAATATATATATATTTCTTTAAATATAAAGTTTGCCAATAGGGATGTATCAGTAGTATTGGCAGTGGTACTAATAGTAATCCAGTGTATATATATATATATTTAAATGAACCAGTTCAACACAGGTAACCCACTTTTGCTTCATTTCTTTGATGGCTCAAATGTATGCTCTAGTCCAGTGGTTCCCTAACCTCTCCACGAGACACCCCAGCCGTTCCATGTATTTGTTAAATTCCACCCCCAGCACACCTGATTCAACGAAAGGGGGGGGGGGGGTTGGGGGCGGGGGGGCATGCCCCCGGATCTCCCTAGAGGGGCCGAGGTTCACCCACCACAGTCTCACAAAATCCTGTGGGAAACACTGACTGAGTAATTAAACTCATTTACAGTGCCGTCGAGATGTTACACAAGTGTCACAGTGTGTTCATAAAGAGCACATTTTAAAATACATTAAAAAAAATCTTTTTAAAAGAATAAAATAGCAAACAATTTAAACAGAGGTAATACTTTAAAAACAATTACATATTGTGGTGACCTGATTGTTCATTAAAGTTCTAAACCGACCCATAGACACCAGAGTGTCTAGTCTCAGTGTTTCCTGCAGGGTATTCCATGAGGTAGGGGCAAAAAAGCAAAAAGCAGATCTACCAAGTTCAGTACAAACTCTAGGCACTCTAAGTGTAAGCCAAAAACTGGATAGTGTACAACAGGGTCCAGTGGTCCATTCCAATAAAGAACTAATATAATTTGGACAATCTCTAATTATGGCTTTATAAATAAAAAGATTGCAATGCAACTTACGTCTCTCTGCCAGAGAGGCCCACCCGACCTTATTATATCGGATACAATGGTGAGTACCATAACTATCACCGGTGATGAATCTAATGGCTGAATGGTAAACAGAGTCTAAGGGCTTAAGAGTGGAAGCCGCTGCATGTCTATAAATCACATCTCCAATCCAAATCCAAAATCCAAAACAGCTAGGAACACTGCTTCAACAACTCTCTTTCTGCTAATCATAGGGAAGTTTGCTCTATTTCTATACAAAAAGCCAATATTTTTCCATAATTGACTGGCGAGAACACCCACATGATATTTAAATGTATGATAAATGATGTAATCCTAGCTGAGACTCTTTAGTTGTCCACACAAGACCACCAACACTGAAGACAGACTGTCAGACTAAGGTCAAAACTGATCAACCGGGCGGCTGGGTGGCGCAGCGGACTAAGCGCTTGTCACCAATGCGAGAGACACTGGTATCGAATCCGGCTGTCAGCATTGCCTCCGGCTTGGCCCGGCCGTCATACTGGCTCGATTGGCAGAGTCAGCGGGAGGGAAGCCGGTGGGTGGGTCTGGGTCGTTGTAAACGGCGCCTCCTACAGGTCGGTCGGGGCGCCTGCACAGCGAGGGAAGGATCTGTGATATGGACCCTATGCAATTTGCATACAGGACAAACAGGTCCACCGACGACGCGGTCTCCCAGGTACTGCACAGCACCCTCTCGCACCTTGACCGTCAGAAGGGGGGCTATGTGAGACTGTTGTTCATTGACTACAGCTCAGCGTTCAACACCATAGTCCCCACCAGACTGATGGACAAGCTGATCGAGCTAGGTCTGAGCTCCGCCCTGAGCGCCTGGGTACTGGACTTTCTGAGCGAAAGACCCCAGGCGGTGAGGGTGGGGGGTCAGACCTCCAACACCATCACCCTGAGCATCGGGTCCCCCCAGGGCTGTGTTCTGAGCCCCCTGCTGTACTCACTCTACACACACGATTGTGTGGCCAAGTTCAGCTCCAACTCCATAGTGAAGTTCGCAGACGACACGGTGGTGGTGGGGCTGATCTCGGACAACGACGAGAAGGCCTACCGGGAGGAGGTTGAGGTACTGGAACGCTGGTGCCAGGACAACAGCCTGCTCCTGAACATTGGTAAAACCAAGGAGCTGATCGTGGATTATAGGAGAAGACAGCAGGACACACACACACCACTGAGGATAAACGGGGCTACCGTGGACAGGGTGAGCAGCTTTAAGTACCTGGGGGTCCACATCTCAGAGGACCTGACATGGTCAACACACATAGACACAGTAGTAAAGAAGGCGAAACAGCGCCTCTACCACCTGAGACAGTTAAGGAAGTTCAGAGTATCGGGGAAGATACTCCAGTCCTTCTACTCAGGAGCTGTAGAGAGCATCCTGACCGGAAACATCACTGCCTGGTATGGAAACAGCACGGCACAGGACAAGAAGGCCCTACAGAGAGTGGTGCGCTCAGCCGAGCATACCACGGGTATTGCACTACCCCCCCTGCAGGTTCTATACAACAAGAGGTGCAAATCCAGAGCCTGCAGGATAATGAAAGACCCTCACCACCCCAATAACAGCCTGTTCCAGCTGCTGAGGTCAGGCAGACGCCTGCGAACCCCAGCTACTAGGACAGAGCGGCTTAGGCTCAGCTTCTTCCCCCAGGCCATCAGAGCCCTGAACAATGAACATTGAGTGCTCAGAACATTGAACTATCCACACACAAGCACACATGAACACACACACGACACGCACGCTGTGCACGCTCACACACGAGCAGCCACTTAACACTTTAACATGAGCGGGCACACACTCATGTCGCACACACGCACACTTATGGCCAAAAGGAAAGGACACTTTAAATTAGAATAACAGGAACAGTGTATTGCACTACCAAAGCTAACTAGCATGTCCCATATGCTCTGTAAATAACTATGTACAGATACCGAGATATCACTCCATGTTACCTGTTACCTGTTCACTGCACAATGTTGTTTTTTTATTTTTTTATTCTATTATATGTTGTACCACTGTATTGCACATCGTTGCGGGCGAGACCACCCGCATTTCATTGTATACCTGTATGCCGTGACAATTAAAACTCTTGACTTGACTTGGTCTGGAGGGAGGTAGAGTGACCTTCCACACGTTACACTCTCCCAGTGAGAGTCCGCACTGCCAGGTGAAAATAAGTGGTGGTGTTATGGTTTGTAACCGACCCCAATCGCACAACACAAGACAGGTATGATGGTTTGCCAAGAAACAGATATTTATTGAACAACAGGGACATACAGGGAAAAGGGCACTGTCCCTTTAAGGGAGAATCACAAATACAGGAATAACACAAGAGGGGAAGGTAAAGGGAACGCCTAAGGGAAGGTTAAGGGAATGCCTTGGGAAGGTTAAGGGAACGCCTTGGGAAGGTTAAGGGAACGCCTTGGGACGGTTAAGGGAACGCCTTGGGACAGGTTAAGGGAAACGCCTTGGGACAGAGGACTAGGGACTAGGAGAGCTAGGGATAGAGGACTAGGGACTGGGGAACAAAGGGACTAGAGACTAGGAGAACTAGTGACAAGGAACTAGGTGGAACTAGAAGGGGAGAAACTTGGGACAGGAACTGGGGGGAACTAGAAAGGGGAGAACTAGGGAACAGGAACTAGGTGGAACTAGAAAGGGGGACTGAGGCCCGCGGAGGCGGGCTGGGGAACAGGGAGGAACTGGGAGGACTGGTGGAAATCATCTGGGCCGCTCTGCAGGACAGAGGAGATAGTTAATGCACAAAGGGGGAAAAAACAGAGCAGGTGCAGAACAGTCCAAATAACAAAGTGAACAAAGTAATAATATCTTCGTGTGAAAAACACACAGGGGGAGATGTAAAGTCCAAAAATACTATTCTAAGTGAGAACCAAAAACAGAGGCATTACGCTGGGAGATGAAATGTCCAAACTAACTAACAGAGGCAATACGCTGGGAGATGAAATGTCCAAACTAACTAACAGAGGCAATACGCTGGGAGAGTGACATCACAATCTAAAACTCAACCAGGCGTATGCGTAATGGTACAGGAACAGCAGCGGGAACGGGGGCAAGGGCACTACGCTGAGTGAGTGACATCACAATCAAACTCACCCAGCGTATGCGTAAAGGTATAGGGACAGCAACGGGAACGGGGGCAAGGGCACTACGCTGAGTGAGTGACATCACAATCAAAACTCACCCAGCGTATGCGTAAAGGTACAGGGACAGCAACGGGAACGGGGGCAAGGGCACTACGCTGAGTGAGTGACATCACAATCAAAACTCACCCAGCGTATGCGTAAAGGTACAGGGACAGCAACGGGAATGGGGGCAAGGGCACTACGCTGAGTGAGTGACATCACAATCAAAACTCACCCAGCGTATGCGTAAAGGTACAGGGGCAGCAGCGGGAACGAGGGCATCGCCACCGGGTGGCTGGCTGTCCGAGCCGAGGAACAGAGCGCTGGAACAGCGGCGGTGACGAGGGCATCGTCCACCGGGTAGCCGCTGTCGGAGCCGAGGATCAGAGTGCTGGAACAGTGGCGGTGACGAGGGCATCGTCCACCGGGTAGCCGCTGTCGGAGCCGAGGAACAGAGTGCGCGCCACACCTTGGTGTGCGCGTCGGAACAGGGAGCTGGAAACAGTGGCGGTGGCGAGGATGTCGTCCACCGGGTAGCCACTGTCGGAGCGAGGAACAGAGTGCGCGCCACACCTTGGTGTGCGCGTCGGAACAGGGAGCTGGAACAGTGGCGGTGGCGAGGATGTCGTCCACCGGGTAGCCACTGTCGGAGCGAGGAACAGAGTGCGCGCCACACCTTGGTGTGCGCGTCGGAACAGTGGCGGTGGCGAGAGCGTCGTCCACCGGGTAGCCGCTGTCGGAGCCGAGGAACAGAGTGCGCGCCACACCTTGGTGTGCGCGTCGGGACAGTGGCGGTGGCGAGAGCGTCGTCCACCGGGTAGCCGCTGTCGGAACCGAGAGACGCCTCGGGGTGCGTCTGCGAGGAGGAGTGTGCCAAGCTCGAAGGTCTGGAAGATGCGCGTCAGTGCGCTGGAACGGAGGAGCGTGCCAAGCTCGAGGGTCCGGGGGATGCGCGTCAGTGCGCTGGAACGGAGGAGCGTGCCAAGCTCGAGGGTCCGGGAGATGCGCGTCAGTGCGCTGGAACGGAGGAGCGTGCCAAGCTCGAGGGTCCGGGAGATGCGCGTCAGTGCGCTGGAACGGAGGAGCGTGCCAAGCTCGAGGGTCCGGGAGATGCGCGTCAGAGCGCTGGAACGGAGGAGCGTGCCAAGCTCGAGGGTCCGGGAGATGCGCGTCAGTGCGCTGGAACGGAGGAGCGTGCCAAGCTCGAGGGTCCGGGAGATGCGCGTCAGTGCGCTGGAACGGAGGAGCGTGCCAAGCTCGAGGGTCCGGGAGATGCGCGTTGGTCTAGATGTGCGTCAGGACGAACAGCTGCGCTGGGGTCTGCAGTGGAACGCTGAGGTGCCTCCCGTGGAAGTTACAGGGAGCGCAGAACAGTCTCCTCCACAGGCTACGGCGACAGCAGACGAAGGCTGGAGCAAACATCTCAAGGCTGGAGAGGTCCATCTTCAGCATTGGTAGACCAGAGGATCTCCCGAAAAGAGTCTAGATGTTAGGAATATGACTCGGCATGAATACAACACGACCCCACGCCAAAACGAGGGGAAGCGCCCTGGTATTTAAAGCCCACAGGGGGACTAATTAGCCTGCCACCACAGGTGCGAGAGATAATAGAATATCAAACAGGTGTGGCCACTAAGGGTAAGGAACGAGAGGGTGGGGGCTAGAGAGAGTGAGTAGGGAATTCCTAACAGTAGGCTTAAAGAAGACAGAGAATAGGGAATTCCTAACAGTAGGCTTAAAGAAGACAGAGAATAGGGAATTCCTAACAGTAGGCTTAAAGAAGACAGAGAAAAGGTAGTGAGCAGCGGGCAAAACCTCACAGTATCCCCCCCTCCAACGGGAGCCACCCGGCGACCCAAAACAAATACAGACAGAGTGGCAGGGGGACAAAACAAGAGGTACTGGCCAAGCCAGCAGGGGAAGCCACCACAAGAGTGGGGCTAGCAAAAGAAACAGGGTCGCCGAGGGGTAACTAGGGTAGCAGAGGGGCAACTGGGGGAACTGGTCTAGAGGAACTGGTCTAGAGGAACTGGGTCTAGAGAACTAGTCTAGAGGAACTGGTCTAGAGAACTAAGGGGCAAGCAGGGTAGCAAAGGGGTAACCATGGAAGCACCGGGAAGGGCTAGCAGAGGGAAGGTTAGCTGCCAGGGCACTGATAGCTACAGGGCCTATGCTAGCTGTACTGCTACAACAACATAGAGGCTGCGCTAGCTGCCGGAGCTAGGCTGGCAGACAGGGCTGGACCAGCATGAGAGCACAAGCTAGCTGGAAGGACAGTCCTAGCTGTGTGAGAAAAACTACACAAAAAAGTGGAGGCCATGCAGAGGGACCGGGTTAGCTGCTTGGGCCTGGCTAGCTACAGGGCCCATGCCAGCTGCAAGGCTGCATTAACATAGAGGCTGTGCTAACAGCCGGGGCCAAGCTAGCAGACCGGGGCCATGCAGAGGGAAACTGGGTTAGCCGCCAGGGCATGGCTAGCTACAGGGCCTATGCCAGCAGCAAGGGCTGCATAAACATAGAGGCTGTGCTAGCAGCCGGGGCTAAGCTAGCAGACAGGGGCTCTGCTGAGGGACTGGGTTAGCTGCCAGGGCATGGCTAGCTACAGGGGGGTCAAACAGGGCAAAACGGGAAGCAAACAGGGGAGCTAACCGGGGAGACTAACAAGCTAAACAGGGGAGTAACAGGCTAACAAAGGAGCTAAACAGGACTAACAAGGAAGCTAAACTGGGCTAACAGGGAAGCTAACAGGGCTAACAGGGGAGCTAGAGGGAACAAGAAAAAAAAAGGCAAACTCAACATACACAGTCTGTGCTGGCTGGGGTCGTAGACTTGGTGGGGTCGTACTGTTATGGTTTGTAACCGACCCCAATCGCACAACACAAGACAGGTATGATGGTTTGCCAAGAAACAGATATTTATTGAACAACAGGGACATACAGGGAAAAGGGCACTGTCCCTTTAAGGGAGAATCACAAATACAGGAATAACACAAGAGGGGAAGGTAAAGGGAACGCCTAAGGGAAGGTTAAGGGAATGCCTTGGGAAGGTTAAGGGAACGCCTTGGGAAGGTTAAGGGAACGCCTTGGGACGGTTAAGGGAACGCCTTGGGACAGGTTAAGGGAAACGCCTTGGGACAGAGGACTAGGGACTAGGAGAGCTAGGGATAGAGGACTAGGGACTGGGGAACAAAGGGACTAGAGACTAGGAGAACTAGTGACAAGGAACTAGGTGGAACTAGAAGGGGAGAAACTTGGGACAGGAACTGGGGGGAACTAGAAAGGGGAGAACTAGGGAACAGGAACTAGGTGGAACTAGAAAGGGGGACTGAGGCCCGCGGAGGCGGGCTGGGGAACAGGGAGGAACTGGGAGGACTGGTGGAAATCATCTGGGCCGCTCTGCAGGACAGAGGAGATAGTTAATGCACAAAGGGGGAAAAAACAGAGCAGGTGCAGAACAGTCCAAATAACAAAGTGAACAAAGTAATAATATCTTCGTGTGAAAAACACACAGGGGGAGATGTAAAGTCCAAAAATACTATTCTAAGTGAGAACCAAAAACAGAGGCATTACGCTGGGAGATGAAATGTCCAAACTAACTAACAGAGGCAATACGCTGGGAGATGAAATGTCCAAACTAACTAACAGAGGCAATACGCTGGGAGAGTGACATCACAATCTAAAACTCAACCAGGCGTATGCGTAATGGTACAGGAACAGCAGCGGGAACGGGGGCAAGGGCACTACGCTGAGTGAGTGACATCACAATCAAACTCACCCAGCGTATGCGTAAAGGTACAGGGACAGCAACGGGAACGGGGGCAAGGGCACTACGCTGAGTGAGTGACATCACAATCAAAACTCACCCAGCGTATGCGTAAAGGTACAGGGACAGCAACGGGAACGGGGGCAAGGGCACTACGCTGAGTGAGTGACATCACAATCAAAACTCACCCAGCGTATGCGTAAAGGTACAGGGACAGCAACGGGAACGGGGGCAAGGGCACTACGCTGAGTGAGTGACATCACAATCAAAACTCACCCAGCGTATGCGTAAAGGTACAGGGGCAGCAGCGGGAACGAGGGCATCGCCACCGGGTGGCTGGCTGTCCGAGCCGAGGAACAGAGCGCTGGAACAGCGGCGGTGACGAGGGCATCGTCCACCGGGTAGCCGCTGTCGGAGCCGAGGATCAGAGTGCTGGAACAGTGGCGGTGACGAGGGCATCGTCCACCGGGTAGCCGCTGTCGGAGCCGAGGAACAGAGTGCGCGCCACACCTTGGTGTGCGCGTCGGAACAGGGAGCTGGAAACAGTGGCGGTGGCGAGGATGTCGTCCACCGGGTAGCCACTGTCGGAGCGAGGAACAGAGTGCGCGCCACACCTTGGTGTGCGCGTCGGAACAGGGAGCTGGAACAGTGGCGGTGGCGAGGATGTCGTCCACCGGGTAGCCACTGTCGGAGCGAGGAACAGAGTGCGCGCCACACCTTGGTGTGCGCGTCGGAACAATGGCGGTGGCGAGAGCGTCGTCCACCGGGTAGCCGCTGTCGGAGCCGAGGAACAGAGTGCGCGCCACACCTTGGTGTGCGCGTCGGGACAGTGGCGGTGGCGAGAGCGTCGTCCACCGGGTAGCCGCTGTCGGAACCGAGAGACGCCTCGGGGTGCGTCTGCGAGGAGGAGTGTGCCAAGCTCGAAGGTCTGGAAGATGCGCGTCAGTGCGCTGGAACGGAGGAGCGTGCCAAGCTCGAGGGTCCGGGGGATGCGCGTCAGTGCGCTGGAACGGAGGAGCGTGCCAAGCTCGAGGGTCCGGGAGATGCGCGTCAGTGCGCTGGAACGGAGGAGCGTGCCAAGCTCGAGGGTCCGGGAGATGCGCGTCAGTGCGCTGGAACGGAGGAGCGTGCCAAGCTCGAGGGTCCGGGAGATGCGCGTCAGAGCGCTGGAACGGAGGAGCGTGCCAAGCTCGAGGGTCCGGGAGATGCGCGTCAGTGCGCTGGAACGGAGGAGCGTGCCAAGCTCGAGGGTCCGGGAGATGCGCGTCAGTGCGCTGGAACGGAGGAGCGTGCCAAGCTCGAGGGTCCGGGAGATGCGCGTTGGTCTAGATGTGCGTCAGGACGAACAGCTGCGCTGGGGTCTGCAGTGGAACGCTGAGGTGCCTCCCGTGGAAGTTACAGGGAGCGCAGAACAGTCTCCTCCACAGGCTACGGCGACAGCAGACGAAGGCTGGAGCAAACATCTCAAGGCTGGAGAGGTCCATCTTCAGCATTGGTAGACCAGAGGATCTCCCGAAAAGAGTCTAGATGTTAGGAATATGACTCGGCATGAATACAACACGACCCCACGCCAAAACGAGGGGAAGCGCCCTGGTATTTAAAGCCCACAGGGGGACTAATTAGCCTGCCACCACAGGTGCGAGAGATAATAGAATATCAAACAGGTGTGGCCACTAAGGGTAAGGAACGAGAGGGTGGGGGCTAGAGAGAGTGAGTAGGGAATTCCTAACAGTAGGCTTAAAGAAGACAGAGAATAGGGAATTCCTAACAGTAGGCTTAAAGAAGACAGAGAATAGGGAATTCCTAACAGTAGGCTTAAAGAAGACAGAGAAAAGGTAGTGAGCAGCGGGCAAAACCTCACAGGTGGGCTGGCTACACATGTGTCGGAGGAAGCATGTGATAGTCTCCGCCCTCCCAGACTGACGGTAGGGGGTAGAGTGCGCAACGACCAGGAAGGGGATTGGGAATTGGCATAACGACTAACATTGGGAGGGGAGAAAAACAAAAAAAAGAAGGGGGAAAAATATCATTAAAAAAAAATAAAAAATAACTGATCAACCAACCACCAAGCCACAGTTAAAGGTCTGGCCAATACCGTCTTACATTATCATGTACCGTACTTTTCGGACTATAAGCCGCGGCTTTTCCCCCCATTTTTCGACCCTGCGGCTTATATAACGGTGCGGCTAATCTATGAATTTTTACAGCTAACTGGCGCGCACTCCCTCAGCTCTGTTACCGTCAGATCAGACTCCTAAATCTGCTGCAGCAGTGCACGCCTTGCCCCTCCTCCTCCGCCTCACATAACCACTGGAGCTGCTAACTGGCTATCGTTATGAGAGCTAACGTTGCTACCTACTGTACCCGGTGCTGGTATCGTTCCTGTTTAAACAAAAATGTTAATAAATGGGAGCTTCCTCAAACAGCCATCTCTTTCCCGACAATCCCCTCTGTGCACGAACCCTTACATATTGTGAGAACTGGGGTCTGGAGCACAGCCCAATTGCTGAATACACGAGAAGAGATAGGAGCGGTTTCAAGGGTGTTTAATGTCAATGGAGCAACACAGGAATTGGGGGGAAATAGAACAGGGTTATGTTCTGTCCTGTGGCTGCCGCGGCGGCAGTGAGCGAGCAAGCGGTCCTGGTGCTTGTCGTGGGAGCTGCTGGGTGGCAGTGGGAGAATAGGTGTTCCTCTTCGGGAACAGGTGACGTCCAGGCAGGGACGGCGGTCCTTTGGGGCACAGGAGAGAAACGGGTTAGAGCAAGCAAATACACGGAGGGTATCTAACAGCAGAGCTTTCGGCAGAGACGTCGTACCTGGGCAGTGGTAATTAATACCACGACAGCTTCTGGTCAGCGTCGATGTGTAGAAATAGTCCCCCCATCAGGGAAGGATTGAGTGCAGCTGGGGAGAGTGGGGTGCTTGACCGTGTGTGAATTAGGGGGATGGAATACAGCTGGGCGAATGAGGGTGAAGGAAGGGGTGACTGAAGAAAGAGAGGATGATGAGGAGTGCGCAGTGGATAGAGAGGGGGATGAAGAGGAGCGTGTGGAGGACGTGAGGGGAAAAGGAGGGGGAGTGAAGTAGGCCCGTGCTGTGATTATGACACATATGGTAATTAAACATTAAAACACCTGCGGCTTATAGTCCAGTGCGGCTTATATATGTACACATCATTCAATTTAGCTGCTGCGGCTTATATTCAGGTGCGGCTTATAGTGCGAAAAGTACGGTAGTCTTTTAACTGTATGCCTCCATTGTCTGAATTACACAATGTAGCCACAACATAATGTCTGCCAATTAGTCTTTCACTTGATTTGTGTTTTTTTGTTTGTTTGGTTTGCCTGTGTTTCTCAGCTGATGGAAATGGAGCAAGCTCAATTCAATCAATGACAATTCAAATACCTATGACTGTTCTACCGAACTCAACTGTCCATCACAAGGGAGTATGAGCAGTTGTTCAGCTCTGAGCTTTCAGCACCAAGGACGGGGACATTCAAATAAGATGAACCAGTACCAGCTGCAGAACATTATGGATTAGTGTCTGATGTCTTCTTCATATGATATTGCTTTTTTTAAAAGGTGAGACAGTACCACCTAATAGGCAAAACAAATATTTGAATAGATATCACTATGAAACTTTCCCAGTTTGTTATGTACATACAAACTAAGAAAAAATGTATTGCAACTTGTCTGCATTTTATGCTTATATATGCAAATGAGGCACATCCTCATTAGATATGCGCAGATTTGCATGAGGCTGGCACCGATGCTGTTTAACATCTACATATACGACCTGCCTGCAACTCAATCAAAGAAGTATGGCTATGCAGACAACCTGGCCATCCTACTCAGCAAGCCAACTTGGGAAGCAGCCGAAGAGGGCCTCACTGAAGATATGAACATCCTGTCTTCATACCTGAGGAACTGGCGTCTCAAGCTCAGCATGGGAAAGACAATGTCTACAATGTTCCACCTCAACAACAGGGAAGCGACCCGTGAGATGAGCGTCATGGTGGATAACATCCGGCTACAGTACCAACATACATACCCCCACATACCTCGGTGTGAAGCTTGACAGAACACTGTCATTCAAACAACACCTGGAAGGTGCCAGGGGAAAAACAACCGCCCGTGCCGGGCTGATACGACGACTAGCCGGCACCACATGGGGAGCCTCAACAAAGACACTGCGCATCTCCTCACTGGCCCTGGTGTTCTCTGCCGCCGAGTACTGCGCCCCGGTCTGGTGCCGTAGCACCCACGTGAAGAAGCTGGATGTTGTTCTCAACAGCGTCCTGCGGACAGTCTCTGGTTGCCTACAAGCCACACCGGTAAACCAACTGCCCGTACTCGCTGGTATTGCCCCGGCTACCATCAGACGAGAAGCAGCCACACTGGCCCTTTCCTGCAAGGCACAGATCAGTGCATCCCACCTCCTTCACAATACCACCACAGAGACACCACGACGTGTGCGCCTAAAGTCACGGCGCCCCTTTTCCATGCAAGCCTACAGGCTACTCCACACAACACCATCTGACACTTCCAAGGCCTCCTGGGTCAGGACGAGATGGAGGGACCAGTGGAGGTCAGCAGAACCATCCAGGCTGCACCTCTACATCAATGACCCTCTGGACGTCGCTGGTCAGGACTTGCCCCGGAAGCAGTGGACAACCCTCAACCGCCTAAGGACCGGCGTCGGACGCTACGGCGCCTCAATGAAGAGGTGGGGCCTCAAGGACAGTGCCTCATGCGAGTGTGGAGCCCCGGCACAGACCGTGGAACATATCATCACGGTCTGATGGAACTGGATGATGAAACGTTGGCCTGGCTTGTTGCCTCAACGGAGCTGCAGGTCTAAAGACACACGCCAGAAGAAGAAGATTTGCATGTATCGCCAAGTCTCACATCACCAACATGGATAATGCCAGATTCAAAAACGTGGTTTCATTTTGTTGATACATTCAAAACTAAACTTTTTCCAGAAGGGATTTTCGCCTAATTTTGGTATAAAATGTACTATAAACCCGGCTATGAATGATATATCAACAAACCCTTCTGGAATTAGAAGCAGGATATGGATAGGAAGAAATGTGGAAAGTTTGGTGTGTGTAGGTATAGGGAAATGGAGTTCCAAGACTTTTTTTGTTAAGTAAAATGCATAAAAAATTGTTTTTGAGGGCGGCTGGGTGGCGCAGCGGAGATTGCGCTCGTCACCAATGCAAGAGACTCCGGTCTCGAATCCGGGTGTCAGCATTGCCTCCGGCTTGGGCCAGCCGTCATACTAACTCAATTGGCAGAGTTAGAGGGTGGAAGTCGATGGGTGGGGATTTGGACGACAGGTCGGTTGGGGGACGCCTGCACAGCAGAGACAGGAAGTAGCGGGGGTAGTGTGAGCCTCCCATGCGTTACACCTCGCCACTGAGAGTCCGCACTGGCAGGTGAAAAGATGTGACAGGCTGCCTCCTCGTGTACCGGAGGGGACACATGATGCAAGGCTTCTATCCTCCCTACAACGACCAGTGGGGGGCATAGTCGAGCAACGTTCAAGACAGGGGAGGGGATAATTGGAAAACACGAAATTGGGATGGGAGAAAAATAGAAAAATAACGAGAAAAAGTGGATCAAAAAAATGAATTCGTTTTTGAGAAAACGACCTCAAATTTTGCATTGTAATTGTGATCTATGCACACAATCAGACAAAATTAAGTAAAATAAACAACTAATTGTGTGTTTTCGATATTTTATTGCCACTAGTTTGAAATAAGACATGTTAAGGAAGCTAAATATAACAAAATCTCAATATCGTAGAGGAAAAAAAGCGAAATGGCGGTTTCGGGGGTACTGTCTCGCCTTATTAAGGAGCATTCAGGCATGATGGTCTTTCCCTCATCTCATTGTAGAATTATAAGACATCTTATTATGCAGCCTATACACTTGCCGTTTATTTTTAAAACATGGGACCATGTTTTATTTATAAAGAAAATACCATATCTACCATTGTGACAACCATGCCTCTGATCTTGTGTGACATACTTGGAATTAATTTGATGTGATCTAACTCTGCTTCCTTTTCATAGGTGCCAGTTGTTATTACACTAGGTGGAGTTAGTTATTACACTAGGTGGAGTTAGTTATTACACTAGGTGGAGTTAGTTATTGGGTAAACTAATTTACATTCCAAATGTATACCCTACCAGGACAATGCATGGCAGTGAAGGTAGATAGAGAGGCAAAAGGCAGTATATATATATATAGTATATTCATAATATACTCATGTGCCTTTAAAGTGTCGGTTCTGTGTTGTATGTCAGTGAGTATGACAGCTGAATATCTGGAGCACATACAGTATGTAACATAATTACAGATATCTGATTACAAAAGATGGCAATTGCAATCTGTTACAGCTCATTTAAATAAATAGATAGATAAATAAATTAAATCGAATATAAAATAATGGTTGGATTATTCACAAACATGCTTTCATTGCAAGAGTATGGATGCAAACATTTTATATAATTTGAAACAATAGTCATGGCTGTTTAGTTTCATATGGATGTTGGAGGTATAGTAATCCAAAAACAAATTGATAGTAATTGGATTACATTTCAACCCTAACCTGCAACACGGAACACAGAAATGCAAATGCTGTCGAGTCCTCACTGCTTGTAAAAATAAACAGCACAAACTGACTACTGCACAGTCAAACCGAGTACAAGCCCCGAACGCTCGCCTCAAACCGAGTACAAGCCACGAACACCCGCCTCAAACCGAGTACAAGCCCGAATGCACAGTCAAACCTAGTCCAAGCCCCGAATCCCGCCTCAAACCGAGTACAAGCCACGAACACCCGCCTCAAACCGAGTACAAGCCCGAATGCACAGTCAAACCGAGTACAAGCCCGAATGCACAGTCAAACCTAGTCCAAGCCCCGAAGGACCGCCTCAAACCTAGTCCAAGCCCCGAAGGATCGCTTCAAACCTAGTATAAGCCACGAAGCCCCGCCCAGACGTTGGGCTTGCGGCTCTGCAGATATACCCTACTCTTTGCGGCTCTGCAGATATCCCCTATTGAGCAGCACAGCTGACAGTCATCATCGCTCATCACCGTAAGTGGCTGCAGCCGCACGAGGAAGTTGGACTGAAATTCTGGTATCTTAGCAAATACTAAGATACAACGTCGTCGTCGTCATGATTGCGCAAAGTTAACCCCGGAGTCCAAATGCGCAAACCAACGAACATTTGAGATCAGTGGATGAAAAACGGGATTTACAATGGAACAGGTAAAGGCGTTTGAGACCAATTCGCCCTACACACATTACATTTACATTTAGTCATTTAGCTGCTACGCTTTTATCCAAAGCGACTTACAAGTCTTGTTCCTGATGAATTGAAAATGGGGGACCCTGATGTAAACAAGACTAAAGTCTTTCTCTGGTCTGCATCCCCTTAACAATTGTGTGTATTGAGCTGTACTGTATTGTACCCATTCTGCAATCTGTTAATAAAGTTTTCAATCAAACAAGTCATCAGGAAGGGCACAACTCTATCAGCTGAGCAACAATGTTCGACAATTCTGCCCTAAAAAGGCTAAACGCAGTAACTACAGGTTGCCGTGTTAGGGCAGTAGTGCTATTATATGATATAGTACATACACACATGTCGAGGGGTACAGTTATAGTCCTATACATACACACGTAGAGGCATACAGATATAGTGGTGGTATCCTTATACTTTATAGAGGAGTAGCCTACTCTGCCCTACAAAGGCAAACCGTAGTAACTTGCTGCGTTTTGGCTTTGTAGGGCAGTATTGTCTGAATTAGGATGTAAAGCATACTATTGGTAGCAATGTCATCATACTACAGTCACACACACAGACGGACACTAGTGTTTTACTCTACATAATTTTAGTTGTGCCGTTACCGATGTAATGATCTTGATATGAGGCGTCGCATCACTATCATTATACTCTAAAATCTCAATCTCAAATTTAGAGGTACAATGTTAACATTTGAATGTGTCTTTCTAAATGCATTTATTAAAATGTGTTGTGCTATTGTTTGTGTGGTCAAATGATCAATTTAGTTTGTTAATTAGTTGATGGCTAATGATTTATCCAAGGAGGGATCAATGAACGTCAAAGCTCTGAGGGCAAAGTTTCAAGAGGAAGCTGCCCTGGCCCAAGCCAAGTACAGTCGGCCTGCGATCGCTGAGACGCCAAAATGCCCTCCTTCCTCTGGGGGACACTGTGACACTGTAGTAAGCTCCATCAACACCACAGTGGAACGTCTTTCTCAGGTCTGCATCCCCTTAACAATTGTATGTATTGACTTTGAGCCGTACTGTATTGTACCCATTCTGCAATCTGTTAAATAAAGTTTTCATTCATTCATTCAGGCCAAGTATGCCGATTTGACCATCAGACCTGCTAGTGCTCCAGGGGAGTTGCCTACAAGGGAGAAAGAAAAGATGGGAGACACGTCCCTCCAATCGGATCAATCGACCACAGAATGCCCTTCCTCCAGCCCAGATTTCCCCATCACCCCTCCGTCGACTGACGCGAGTGAGGAATCTTCCTCTGGGACCAGCACAGCCCAGTTGTTTAGTACCTTGGAAAAAGCCAAGAAGAGGTTCTCGCCACGGCAGTTATTGATCTACGCTAAGCCCAAGAACTTCCGCTCTAATGGTGTCGGGACCCCTGATGGGAGCCCTACAGACGAGGACCTCCATGTGTCGCCACCAAAAGATTTTAAATGCATCAAGTTAGCTCTTCCAGTAGCCCCACCAGGCTGCCTTCCACACCTGGCTTGTGTTTCACCCCGCCCCTTCTTCAAAGCCATTGGCTCTGCATGCAGTAAGTCATAGTATCAGGATTGTAATATTTTTTTTCCTCGATATACATTAGCAAAAAGATTTATATATATATTCCCCCCCCCTTATCACAGATCCTCTTTAAGACATTGAATACCGTAATTCCTCTAATAGTAACCCCGGCTTGTATTTGTTTCAACTGTAGCTGATACCAGGCTTGTATTAGGAGGGGGCATGTATAAGAGAGAGGCCTATATTTCTAATTTTCAAACGGATCATAATGAATAAATCAACATTTTGTGTCTGTTTGAACCCAGTAAAATGTACTGGGTTCATTTATTGAAACCAAGTACTGTATGAAATACGGTAGTAAACAGTGCAATTACAGGTGGTCAAAAAAAGTTAAATAAAGTAAAATAGTGCAATCACAATACTGGTATACGGTAATAATAATAATAATAATAATAATAACTTTGTTTTATACAATTCTGAGGTAGGCTTACTCTCTTGGTAAACATTAACACCATACCATTATATGGTATTTACTGCACAGCCAGGCCAGCATATACATGAAACCCGGCTTGTATTAGGAGGCCGGCTTATAATTGCTTAGCTCAACAGCGCACCCGGTCATTAATTGAGACCCGGTTTTTAATTGAATACCGGTTACTATTAGAGGAATTACGGTAATCATGTTTGTCAGCATTGGTGACAAGTGTCTACTACCACAACTCTACTAATGTGTTGAATTTGTCGCATTCTTTCCATGGGATAGAGGCTGCATTAGACATACAGTTTTACAGGAACAGTGTATTACCCCCTCATATTGGGCCTGATGGACAACCACCACCGACAACATCGCCACCACCACCTACACCTTCTCCACCAAAGAAGCCTTTACCTGACCAGTTGTCACTGCAGTATTTGCCAGTAAAACCTCTCAGACCTACATGGGTAGATCTCCACTCCTACCATCCAAGCCCACCACCCCAGGGTATGTTGACTTTTACCTTTTAGTTTTGTTTTTCAGTTCCTTGATTTTTCTCTTTTCTTCAAAATTTTCTTTCAAAATCCTATGCTTGGGTGTCACTGACTGCATAATCAGTTTACATTTGACTTGTTTGTGGGAATGAATGTTAGTTAAAGATCTATTCTTCTTCAGTGGTGTTACCATGTGAGGAACCAGAACCAGAGGAGCCGTCCTTCAACAACCCTGTACTGGTCGTTCCACAGTTTCCTGACTTTAACCATTCTGAGATGGAAATGGAGAGTACAGATATTGATATTGCTGCTCTAGAACTGGATGCCTTAGAATGTCCTGCCCCTGCAGACTTTGTGGTCTCAAGCGCTGAATTGCCAGTGTGTGCCACTGCAAAGCCCATCAGCTTGGACCCGCTCGACCACGCCCTGAGTCTGAAAAAGTATGACTTGAGGCTCCCAGACCCAGCATTTATGCCTGTCCCACTAAACCTGTCGGAGCTTCCAGAGCCAGTGGTTCCAGAACTCTGGTCTCAGAATGAGGATGAGGTTCCGGCTCCTGTTATAGACCCTCAAGCTGATGATGCTGCTTACTGGATTTCAGCTGAAGCCTCATCCACCACAGAGGAAGCAGAAAATGAGACAACCTCGAATGGTGAAAATCAATCACAGATGAGGTGAGATGCTTGAAATCCAAAGGTCAAATTCACTAACCGATGTCGGTCGGTATATTATTTTTTTCTGCTTTAAATTATACATTTGATCCATTATGCATACCGTTTGCATAGGGGTTTTCCTCCTGTTAAAGGATGTGCTCTGTCTAGCTGAGAAAATACTATTTTTTTTGACAGTTGGGTTATTTTTCTCCCCTCTAGTGTCAATAAAGAAGACGATGTGATTTATGACGATGTATACGAGGAGGTTGAGAACGTCAACAAGTTCATCAGTAGCCAAGAGTCTCGCAAACGCAAAGGCGCCCCGAAGAGTAAGAATGATTGTTTAATGCAGTTTTGCATTTGTCTCTCACAATAAACCCTTATGGGACTACTTTTGTGTTGTAACTATTTAACTCCAACCATTTATTTTACAGATCCACATGCTGATAACCACCCAGTGGTAAGTTTCATTGTATAACTTCAATGAGTACCTGATTATTTTAATCTTCAATGACTAATGGAGAAGTATGTATGTTTTAAAGTCAAACATTTTCTACAATGATTAGACTACAGTGTGTGCTTACAACCCCTAGTCGACTAATTGGTTAACATTCATCTGTGTCGGGTAAAAAAAAATCTTCTGTTTATTTTAAGAGGGAGGAGGTGCGTCATCACAGATGGGCTCGGATTCCATGGTATGTCTTGTTTTCAAAGATGGAAACCCTGCGTTTGACATGGATCTTGCCAGATGACATGCTACTGATGTGTTTTGTTATGACTGTTTATTTTACAGGGGCGAACATGGCCATTTGACCCACGCTCTAGGTCACAGGTATGTTAGCCTTCTCATCTATCCCTATTGGTTTGATAAAAAAAATTATTTAGGGTTAATCTGTGATCCAAACGTAAAACAAGTGGGTAGTAGGGCTGGGCAATTCATCCAAAAAAAATTGCGATCTCGATTCATAGACCTATGCAATCTCATTTCTAAGTTATGACTATTTCTTTTTTATAAAAAAAAAAATAATGTATTGTGTGTTTTTCTTTTTACTTTTTACTTTACTTTTTTAATGATTTTATTGAAAAAATAAGAATCGTGAGAGAACAGTGATCTCAATTCTTAGAGAGAAAAATCGTGATTCACATTTTAGCAAGAATCGCCCAGCCCTAGTGCCAAAACTGAAAGAATGGGAACTGTGTTTTCAAACACTAGAGTAGAACAGACTAATATTCTTCTGACAACGGGTTAAGAAAGTTCCCAAAAGATTATTTTCCCTCTACAAATCAAACTCTTCAAGAATGTATGTGAACAAACCCCACATTAGTGGTGGTGAAATAGTATCCGGATTGGGGCTTTAACAAATTCTACCCTCATTTGTCCTAAATTGTTTCGTTTTTTTTTTATACATTTATAACTGAAACCTCCACATGCCCCAAAAATATCATAGTCGATTGCTCAGTGTGAACATTCTACATCACTGGATCATGGTGGATGTATACAGAACTCTGTCCTCGTCTGAAGGATTCTGTTACATTATAGTTCTAATATATTTATATCTGGGGTTTTATTTATAATCTGTATAGATATAAATATGCCTCCCGCTGTATAATCTCTGTTCTCTGTAGGGACCGCCAAATCCCTGATGAGTACAAAGAGCAGAAAAAGAGAGAGAAGCAACGGCTGGAGAAGGAGAGGAAGGGGCAGAAGGAGAGGAAAGAAAATGAAATGAAGAAGAAGTTCAAAGTAAGTCAGCCCATCAACAACATGTAGAGGTTGATATGATAAAACTCAACAAGACAGTTGTTTGGTCCGCTCTCGAAAGGGTCATACCTATGGGTCACCTATGCATTGTGGAGTAGGTTCTAGGTCGTTCAATAACTGACCCCTGATCAGCGATAAACTCTTGTATTTGTCCCTCTAGATGACTGGCCTGGAGGAGACCATGTGTCATGCCAATGTGAAGGTGGCCAGTAAGGTCCGCAAGAACGACCTTCATGTGAAGACCGGCGACACAGTCTACATAATCCGCACCACCAACTGTCCTGAAGGCAGATGGCTCGCCCGGGATGCCAGCAACAATTGTGAGTTGAGTCCTCTCTTAATAATGTTTGATATATAGTGAAACGCTTATCTGACTAAAACACTTGCCCAATTGACCTATCTCAAGCCCTGCCCTCTCTCCTTGATCCTCCAATCGCAACTGTTGCTTTCCTTGGACAAAGTGATTGGAGGATCAAAAAAGGAGGGTGGGTTTGAGATATGGGTCAATTTATCTTCTTTCTGATGTCCGTTTTGTGTGAAACTGTAAGATATGTGCTGATGCCTTTATTTTATGATTGACAAAATATCCCTCTGACAAACAAAGTTTTTAAGACACTACCCTGGCTTTTGTAGATGGCTATATTTCCGTGAGGAATGTGAATCTCAATATCAAGGAGATGCAGGAGTTGGGTAAGAAGGCCCAAGCAGCTGGAAGAGCAGGCGAAATGGAATCGGATACCGGCAGCATTGAAACCCAGTGGGTAGTCCAGTATACTGATAAAATTCATCCATTTCTCATCCATTTTTTTTAAACACTCCCTTTGGAACCATCACAACTTATCTCTATTATCTGTCACTGTTATACAAATTAATTCTGTAAAATTCTTTACAGAAGCTACACTCAGCTTTCCGGCAGCTGTAAGTAACTAATCACCAAAGATCTTAATATGACGACACATTTGACATGAAAACAGGAGGTGTGCTATACACATAGCTTAACTAGTCTAGTGGTTCCCAAAGTCGGGGTCGCGACCCAAAGGTGGGCCGCGAGCAGCCACTGGGGGGGCCGCGAGATGATTTAAAAAAAAAACTGAACTTAGAAGCAGGCCAGGACAGTGTTTCTAGTTGTATTCTAAAATTCTATTCTATTGTATTCTAAAATGTGACTATATGGTTTTATATTAACTTAATAAATAAACAAACGAAAAATCTACTTATTTCAACGAACATTTCAAACTAAATAACAGATTATGCACATAAAACGCTGAAAACAACCGAAGCAACAATAGTATTTTAATGAGGCTATTATCATTATTATTTTGCAACAAGTTAGCCCTCTCATAAATAGCACATATAAATTAATAACTAACTTGAACTAACTTAATAGGATTGAAGTGATATTTGGCTTAAAAAATCGGTCGTCTGGCAAAAAAAAAGAAAAAAAAGCCTGACGATGTGCATTGGGTCGCGGCTCTCTGACGCCTTATTTTCTGGGTCCCGGCCTTTTGGGAACCCCTGGTCTAGAGTCATCTGTTGGGCCTGACGGCCATGTGTTTTCTTTATGATTGATGTTAATCCCATGAATGGTGAGTTTTCGGCGCAGGCATTAGTGCTTCATCTACGGTAGTAGGGGCACTTTGCCAAAAAGAAAAACACATTTATTTTGCACATAATCTCACACACATACAAAAACATCTAAACAGTTTTACACACATTCATTTTGTCATGAGTTATTGAGAGTAATTATTATTATTTTTTTTTAATATGGCCGCCAGTGATGTCACTGAGGACATTGAATCCTTGTGTTGTGCCTCAGTATTGTTAAAGGGCCACTTCACCAAAAATACAATGCTGATTTATTTGTGGTATGGATGTCTCCCTAGCTGAGAGTATTGAGTGAGATGGAAAATACTTTGTGGGAGGACTTAGAGCTGAATCCTGTACCATGCATTAATCTTATCCTGCAGGACAGATAGCAGAGACAACTGTTTAGTGTTAGTCTGACTCTCATATATACTCTTGTCTCTATCCAGGCTTCTTGTCTGCTGTTGAGGAGCCTGTGTACCCGTAAGTGTTGTCAATGTGCAACTGTGTCCTCCAGATGTCACTCTGCATGATCCTTGTTTAGCTTGGAAGAGTCTTGTTCATAATTATTAAAGGAACACTACAATATTATGGGAAATATGCTTACCGTCTTCTCGGAGTATAGATACCAATTCCCTCCGTCTGTTCAGTAGAAAGCTATCCAGCTGCAAGCTAGTCTAGCTTAGCACTAATTTATGGAAGCAGATATGAACCAGCTAGCCTAGCTGTTGGCCAAAAACACCTCGACCAGAGTTTTAAGCTAGGCTAGTGGTCCGTATCCGCTTCCCATTTGTGCTAAGCTAACTTTCTAAGTTAAGCTCATTTCCCATCATATTGGCATGTTCCTTCAAACGTTGCAACGCTTACCAAGTTCTCTGCCAAGTTGTACAATATGTGGGCATTGTTTTATGAGTGGTGACGGGGAGCCTGTTGTTTTCCATGACAGTGACCAGGAAGTAGAGCTTGCTGACTTTGAGTTGCTGCCTCCTCCACCCCTCTATGCCGATGCTTCTGAAGCTGCGTCTGACAACGTGAGAAGAGTGATGATACAGAGGCATATCTTTTTGACAAATATGGGGGAACATTTTGCATGAAATTGGTACAAGTGGAACTAGGTCACAATGTAGGAATGTAGGCATTTTTGTAGAGCCTTCCTTTTAAAGGTCCCCTGTCTTATAAATAGCCTTTTCCAGTGTTTAGCATTGTTTTCTAGCAATGGGTGGTTGTATCAACAATGTCTGTCTCAGATTCTCATTTTGGCGGATTGCTCTAATTCAGATATCGCAAGATCCTCCCCCACTGAACTAAGCCATTCTGATTAGACTGTTTTGCTGACGTGAATAAGGCACTGATCTGCATATCTCAGCCCCTGGTTGTAGTCACCGCCCACAATCAACAATTCGCTCAACAACGGAGCAGTGGGAATAATGCGGAAGCGGTTTCCCTGTTCCTGACTGTGAGACACAGTGCACACGCGCGCTCACGTCCCCGACTCTATCTCTATCTCTCCAACTGCATTTTACACACAATCGCAGCCGCTCACACAGTGCACACGCGCGCTCACGTCCCCGACTCTATCTCTATCTCTCCAACTGCATTTTACACACAATCGCAGCCGCTCACACAGTGCACACGCGCGCTCACGTCCCCGACTCTCCCTCTCTATCTCTCCAACCTGTATTTTACACACAATCGCAGCCGCTCACACAGTGCACACACGCGCACACGTCCCCGACTCTCTATCTCTATCTCTCCAACCTGCATTTTACACACAATCGCAGCCGCTCACACAGTGCACACGCGCGCTCACGTCCCCGACTCTCCCTCTCTATCTCTCCAACCTGTATTTTACACACAATCGCAGCCGATCAAACATTCAGTAGACCTCAGCAAGAAAGAGGCAAAGCGAGAGATAGCAGACAGTGCTGAGGTCTTCACTGCTCTGGTGGCCTCCGTTGAGAGGTGCCACTGCCAGGCTGAGCTCATTGAGGTGATTGAGGAGAAGCAGAAAGCAGCAGAGAAACAGGCTGAAGTCAAGTCAAGAGTTTTAATTGTCACGGCATACAGGTATACAATGAAATGCGGGTGGTCTTGCCCGCAACGATGTGCAATACAGTGGTACAACATATAATAGAATAAAAAAATGAAAAAACAACATTGTGCAGTAAACAGGTAACGGGTAACATGGAGTGACATCTCGGTATCTGTACATAGTTATTTACATAGCATATAGGACATGCTAGTTAGCTTTGGTAGTGCAATACACTGTTCCTGTTATTCTAATTTAAAGTGTCCTTTCCTTTTGGCCATAAGTGTGCGTGTGTGCGACATGAGTGTGTGCCCTATATGAATTGAAAATGGGGGACCCTGATGGAAACAAGACAAACGTCTTTCTCAGGTCTGCATCCCCTTAACAATTGTATGTATTGAGCCGTACTGTATTGTACCCATTCTGCAATCTGTTAAATAAAGTTTTCATTCATTCATTCATGCCCGCTCATGTTAAAGTGTTAAGTGGCTGCTCGTGTGTGAGCGTGCACAGCGTGCGTGTCGTGTGTGTGTTCATGTGTGCTTGTGTGTGGATAGTTCAATGTTCTGAGCACTCGATGTTCATTGTTCAGGGCTCTGATGGCCTGGGGGAAGAAGCTGAGCCTAAGCCGCTCTGTCCTAGTAGCTGGGGTTCGCAGGCGTCTGCCTGACCTCAGCAGCTGGAACAGGCTGTTATTGGGGTGGTGAGGGTCTTTCATTATCCTGCAGGCTCTGGATTTGCACCTCTTGTTGTATAGAACCTGCAGGGGGGGTAGTGCAATACCCGTAGTACGCTCGGCTGAGCGCACCACTCTCTGTAGGGCCTTCTTGTCCTGTGCCGTGCTGTTTCCATACCAGGCAGTGATGTTTCCGGTCAGGATGCTCTCTACAGCTCCTGAGTAGAAGGACTGGAGTATCTTCCCCGATACTCTGAACTTCCTTAACTGTCTCAGGTGGTAGAGGCGCTGTTTCGCCTTCTTTACTACTGTGTCTATGTGTGTTGACCATGTCGGATCCTCTGAGATGTGGACCCCCAGGTACTTGAAGCTGCTCACCCTGTCCACGGTAGCCCCGTTAATCCTCAGTGGTGTGTGTGTCTCCTGCTGTCCTCTCCTATAATCCACGATCAGCTCCTTGGTTTTACCAATGTTCAGGAGCAGGCTGTTGTCCTGGCACCAGCGTTCCAGTACCTCAACCTCCTCCCAGTAGGCCTTCTCGTCGTTGTCCGAGATCAGCCCCACCACCACCGTGTCGTCTGCGAACTTCACTATGGAGTTGGAGCTGAACTTGGCCACACAATCGTGTGTGTAGAGTGAGTACAGCAGGGGGCTCAGAACACAGCCCTGGGGGGACCCGATGCTCAGGGTGATGGTGTTGGAGGTCTGACCCCCCACCCTGACCGCCTGGGGTCTTTCGCTCAAAGTCCAGTACCCAGGCGATCAGGGCGGAGCTCAGACCTAGCTCGATCAGCTTGTCCACCAGTCTGGTGGGGACTATGGTGTTGAACGCTGAGCTGTAGTCAATGAACAACAGTCTCACATAGCCCCCCTTCTGACGGTCAAGGTGCGAGAGGGTGCTGTGCAGTACCTGGGAGACCGCGTCGTCGGTGGACCTGTTTGTCCTGTATGCAAATTGCATAGGGTCCATATCACTGGGGAGGGAGGCACAAATGTGGTCCTTGACCAGCCTCTCGAAACATTTCATGACCACAGAGGTGAGTGCCACCGGTCTGTAGTCATTTGGACATGTTGGGGAGGGTTTCTTCGGTATAGGGATGATGGTAGACATCTTGAAGCAGGCAGGGACCACTGACTCCGCCAGGGATTGATTAAATATGGCGGTGAACACTGGGGCCAGCTGGTTGGCACAGGACTTGAGTATGCATCCTGTTATGCCATCTGGGCCAGCAGCCTTCCTGGTGTTCACCTGCATAAATGCTCTTCTCACACTGTGTTCCGACAACGAGAGAGCGTCCCCGCCCCCCCGCGGTTGCCCCCCCCTCCACAACAGCCGGCGCGCCAGTGACGTCACTAGCCGGAGAGCCAGCAGCGCCACTGTCTACACCAAACCGAGCGTAGAAGATGTTGAGCTTGTCCGCGAGGGAGGCGTCGTCGCTCCCCATTGAGGGGGCGCTGACTTTATAGTCAGTTATTGTCTTCAGTCCCTGCCATAATCCTCTTGTGTCGTTTTGTGCCATTTGTGTCTCCAGTTTGTCAGCATATGTCCTCTTAGCAAGTTTAACAGCCTTGCGTAGAGTATAGACTGAAGCCTTATACTCCTCCATGTTTCCTGACTCTCTACCCAGGTTGTAGGCGGTGGTACGAGAGTTGAGAGCTTCATCGAGGAGCTGGAGCAGGAGATCACTGATCTAAAGAAGAGAAGCACTGAGCTGAAGCAGCTCTCATACACTAAGGACCACCTCCACAGCATCCCATCCCTCTCCACCCCTCCACCCAATAAGGACTGGTCTGAGGTCAGTGTCCACAGTGATGTGAAGGTGGGGACAGTGAGGAGAGCTGTGGCTGAGCTGAAAGAGACTCTCAGTGAAGAGATGGAGAAACTGATTGATGATGAGCTGAAGTTGATCAAACAGTATGCAGTGGATGTGACTCTGGACCCTGATACAGCACATCCAGAACTCATCCTCTCTGATGATTGGAAACGGGTAAAACATGGTGTTACACGGAAAGACCTCCCTGACAACCCAGAGAGATTTACTTATGCAGCCTGTGTTCTGGCAAAGAAAAGCTTCTCTTCAGGGAGATTCTACTATGAGGTTCAGGTTAAAGACTGGGTGGTATTTAGGAATGGCCAGCGAGTCTATCAACAGGAAGAGGGGGGTCATATTGAGACCAGGGGATGGATACTGGGGTATAGGGCTGTATAGTGGTGATCAATATAACGCTTTGCTTTTGACAACACTGTTGTCCTCCTCTCCCTGAGAGAGAAACTACAGGTGATCCTGGTGTTTGTAGATTTAGTGTTTCCCACAGGATTTTGTGACTGTGGTGGGTGAACCTTGGACCCTCTAGGGGGGTCTGGGGGCATGCTCCCCGTGAGTTTTAATTGTTTTTTGTATATTTTAAGTTTAATGCATCAATCTGGTGCACTTTGAGAGTGAATGAATGAGAACTTTATTAACAGATTGCAGAATGGGTACAATACAGTACGGCTCAATACACACAATTGTTAAGGGGATGCAGACCAGAGAAAGACGTTTGTCTTGTTTACATCAGGGTCCCCATTTTCAATTCATAGTGAGAGCAAAATAAAGAGGCCAGATCTATGATTAACTTTGTGCTCAAAACACAAAATCGACTAGTTACAGTGCTTCCCAATCCTCTCCTCGGAGCACCCCAGCCGTTCCATGTATTTGTTAAATTCCACCACCAGCACAACTGATTCAACTTAACAAGCCCTTTATTAGTTGAATCAGGTGTGCTGGTGGTGGAATTTAACAAATGCATGGAACGGCTGGGGCGTCTCGAGGAGAGGTTTGAGAACCACAGGACTAGAGCGTACATTTGAGCCATCAAAGAAATGAAGCAAAAGTGGTTACCTGTGTTGAACTGGTTTATTTTTTAGAAAATATAAAAATATACTGGATTACTATTACGACTACTACCAAAGCCAATACTGATACATCCCTATTGGCAATGTATCAGTCTAGGTAATTAATGGGAAACACTGAGGGAGGCACATACAACACTCATAACTATTTACAACCAGTGTCAGAGCGAGCGCACTCAAGTTGTTCGGAAATTCTGAGTGCACACTGGACGCTCTGACCAAAGAGTCCGTTTATCAGAGCGGAGCAGATTTTCTGAGTGAATTTATTAACTTTGAAATCCGTTTTTATCTTTTCCTGTTTTCGGATTTCTCGGTTTTTGATTTTCCCATTTTCGGATTTCTCTGATTTTTAATATTTTCTTCTTTGGCTTTAACCAAAAAAAACAATACAAAATTATGTTTTTAACTAACTTTAATAATAGTACATCTGCAAACAGTGCCAGTGTAGTTCAATGTTCAGTGCCAGTTAGGTTATGAGGTTTCTTATTTTCAATTAAGTTCAGTTCAATGCAGTTCAACTGCCAGTGCAGTGCAATAACTAAATAATAATTAAATAGTTAAATAATACAAAATAATAATTTGTTTAAAAGAAATCAAGAAGAAAACGAGTAATTTATTTCAGAGAGATGTCCTTTAAATGTTCATGCTTCTCCCCATCTCTGGCTGACATCACCATTGTGATACATGATGGATAGGCCTTTGTGTTTTCCTCAGTGAGGGATTCTCTTTTGTCGGTCAGCAGCGTTTTGTACTTGCTGAAGCTTCTCTCTGTATAATAATTTTTTAAGTTTAAATATCAGCATTATCTGGCCATCCTTAGTAAATACTATCAAACTTTCCAAAGACCAGAGTTGGGATGGGCACGCACACACACACACAGAAAGGGAGAATGGCTTATATGAGCTATCCAGTTCATATATCAACTATCCAGTTCGTTTTGATAGTGTAACGTTACTTGAAGGAGAGAGAGAGAGACTGAGACTTGTTACGCACAACGCTAGTCAGTCTCGGAATGGATTTGGTCGTTTTTTTCTGCAGAAGAAAGCAGGAAGCCGGACCAGCACTCTCAGGTTCAACAAGTTTTAATCGCAGCTGTGTACAAACATGTTTCGGAACAGGTGTTCCTTCGTCAGTGTTAATGGCTAGCAAGAAGTTTTTTTTCTGCGTCTCTGTAGACCGTGCCGCACCACCACTTTAAAGTCTTAGTGAAGATTGATTTATATGAAAACCGATTTATGTATAATTTAGCTAGCTCGCCAATGTTACTGTGATTAAATAATGTAATGTAATAATGTAAAATGTAAATGTAAAGCAAACTTTAATAAAAAAAAAATTATAATTCTTTTTATTTATTTTGTATTCACACAGTGCCAACTGCAGGTCTCACCATCTCAAAGATGACAGAGCATACATATGCAGCATCCCCCTGTTGGGGTTGCTCAATGCTGTAAAATATTACATGTTTTTTTATGAATAACGATATTTGAGGAGCCTAATAATATTGCTACAGCGTGCTGCAGGTAGTAGTAGTAGTAGCTAGGTACGTGGGAGGCTGCAGGCGAAACCATCTCCGTGACGTCAGCGTTTAGCGTGAACAAAATGGCGGCGCACATGTTGATAAATGCTACATAAATGGACATAACAAATAGTTTTTTCTTAGAAACGGCTTATGTATTTTTATAACGTGATTTTTTTTTCTGTGGTTTATCTAAATACTAATTTGATGCTATGACTATGTTTATATCACTATGCAACATCTCTCCTTTAAGGAATCAAATAGTCTGCTCTATGGCTGCATGCTAATGCACAACTGTCGGAAAAACATGGCAGCGATAAGAGGAATCGATAGTCACGGAGGCATGCGGCATTCCCGACGGGAACCGGTTTTCGATTCCCATCCCTATCCAAAACACATAATCCACGCTGCTCAGAGTGTCCCCAGTCAATGTGGTATACGATACTGCATGCCCGAGAAGGAAAACCTGGACCGGACTTTTTTTTTTAATTCAGTCCCACAATACCATCCGGGAGACGATAGGCGGCGGTATTTGCCCTTTTGTGAGCTCAGACCCATTCCCAACGATAACATCAGGTTGGATGGATGAAAATGAATGGATATAGCTAATAAAAGAAATAACGATTAAAACCCGACTATACTCGTGATTGGCACTCAAGGGTAGGCGAGTTAACCCGACTATACTCTGGTCTGGCGTCCAATGTGTTAAGGTTGGGTGACTGGACGAGTACATCATGGATTATAAATAGGCTGAATAATAATATCCCTTGCCCCCCCCCATGCTGCTATTGCTGCTCAAACGTTGCGCTTAGTTGTTATGACAATAAAGGGAGGCATGGTTGCCAGATCTGTCCCGATACCTGCCATCCACCCCATCTTGCCCTAGAAAGAGCAGAAGGCCTTACTTGCTGCTAGTCAGAAGATTGGTCGTCAGCTGAGGGTTCACTCAAGGTAAGGGAGGACGAGAAGGGAATGTCGACTCTAGCCTGGAGGCAATGAATTCTGCTCTCCTTATCTACTCTTAACGCAATGGACGCCAGACCCGACATAAGTCGGGTTAACTCGCCATCACTTGAGCGCCAAACCTGAGAAAAGTCGGGTTTTGGTCATTATTTCTTTTATTCGCTATTTCCATTCATAATTCATCCATACAGCCTGATGTTATCATTGGGAATGGGTCTGAGTTCGCAAACGTCCAATACCGCCACCTAACGCCTTGCGGCCGATATTGCACTCCATTTGAAACGATGTGGCTTGGTGTCTGGGCCGAGCTGCGGCGTGCGGGCGGGGTCTAACTACTCTGGCAGGGCAATCGCTTATAACGGATGCATTGACGAGGGTCGGGGCCCCCCGGTTCGTGTTCTTTGGTGGATTACGCACCTCGATCGACATCAGTACTTGGAATGGCGATCAGATAATTGGAATATTCTTTTCAGGACGGATCCTGGTCAAGGTAAGGACTATGGTATCAATATTGCGTTGATCCAAAAATTCCTTTATGCTGATTGGGGCGTGTGTGTGTGGCATGTTCCGTTGGTAGCGATCAAAGCACGGAGGGGCGCGCCCCCCCCCCCCTTTCATGCATCCATGATGAAACATAATACAGATAATTTAGCGTTGATTTCAGATTGATTATTGATCCAAGCGAGGAATGGTATTCACCACGGTATATAACCCTAACCCTAACCCTAACCCTAATCCATATCTATAATATTTAATATAGTTTTAGCACTGCAAACACCGGCATGTATCCCCATTCATTACCGCTCTGCACACACGGCCATATGCCCACAGCGACCTCTGGCGCTGAACCAGTTAAAGGACCATTACCATTCTTTTTGACATGTCGGTTCGAAGTCATTCCTGCCTTGACTCTTTTTTTGTATCCACTTTTTCTCCTCCATTTTTCAATTTTTCTCCCATCCCAATTTAGCCGTGCAAATTCTCTCCTCCCCTGTCTTGATCGTTGCTCACATGTGCCCCCCACTGGCCGGTCGTAGGGAGGATAGAAGCCCATCACATGTCCCCTCCGATACATGTGGAGGCAGCCAGTCACATCTTTTCACCTGCCAGCGCAGACTCTCATTGGCGAGGAGTAACGTGTAGGAGGCACACACTGCCCCCGCCATTTTCCTGTCTCTGCTGTGCAGGCGCCCTGACCGACCTGTAGGAGTCGCTGTTTACAACGTCCAGATTACCACCCATCGACTTCCCTCTCGCTAACTCTGCCATTTGAGTTAGTATGACGGCCGGCCCAAGCCGGAGGCAACGCTGACAGCCGGATTCGATACCGGTGTCTCTTGCGTTGGTGACGAGCGCAATGTCACGTCCTTCTTTTTTCATAATCTTTTACCGTTACTTGTGTGTGTATATATGCAGCGTATTTAATGGAGACACTGTGTTCAAAAGTAACTATTTAACCTACTTTTAGATTACCCTTGTCCATAGTTTATCCATGTAAGTACAAACGGACTAGTGTATGTTGTAAATTCCTGTGTACTTGGATGTCAAAATCTTATAGCACAATTTTTAATAGAAGTATAACCAGAAGTCATGGAGAAGTAATTTCATAATCCTTCTGGAGCTCCGGGGGAACCCTTGGTCTTAAAGTGTGTTCGCTGTTACTCAATGTGTCCTCCAGGTGGAGACCAAGTCAGGCAAAGAGGACGAGGAGATCCTCTTCAAGGAGCGCACCAGTCTCTACCGCTGGGACTGCAAGCTCAACCAGTGGAAGGAGCGAGGCGTGGGCGACATCATGATCGTCTTCCACCCGGCCAAGCGCTTCTACCGCGTCCTTCACAACAATCACAACATCTGCCCGACCATGGACCTCAAGCCCATGAACACGCAGGCCAATGCGCTGGTCTGGACCGACATCGACCACGCAGGTACACACACCCGTATGAAACATAATGCAAAGAGGCCTACTCCTGGCTGGCTGCAAAATATTTCTTGAAGATGTTCCCTGGGTTTGGGAGAGTTGTAAGGTTGTACCTTTTGTTAGAAACACACGTGTGTGTGAAACACACGTCACTGGATCGCAAACCTGTTGCTAACCTCTTGAGTTCGAAATGTTCTGTTCTAGCGTTTGAATTTAAATTTGCTACACCACCAAAATCGAGCATTAAAAAAAACTCATTCAGATGCCACCTGCAAAGAAAGGTTAGGAAGTGTTTTGTCCAAGTGCAGAAATAGATCTTGTTTTTGTAATGATATGAAAAGACAGTGACAATAGTTGATGCTGTTGCTCTTCTACCGACTATTTTCTTTAGAGATGCACCTATTATCGGTCCAATACCAGGCTAAAATGTATTATTATCTGTATTGGAGAATTTCCCCAATACTAAAATCCAAGAAACAAGCTAGAAATCAATGCAAAGTGACTTGACTTGCTGCATTTTAACACATAGAAGCATGTTAGATCTCTTTAATGGGGAACAGTTGATTATAGTATATAGAGTAGAGTGTGAAATAACGTTAATAATGCTGGTTTATTAATAGCTAGCTAATGTTACCTAGCCTAGCTGCCTCACGCCAGTTAGCTTGTTAGCAAACGACACAAGCTTAGTTAGCTTGCAGAGAGTCATGAAAGATTCACTGCGAGGGCTCTTTTAGCTAACGCTAGCTAGGCACGTAGCTATACATTACAGTAGCAATCGCTTCACTGTGGCTAGCTAGCGTTGGATACCAAGCAAGCTAACAGTGACTTTAACGCCAGCGCTAGTTGGGTAACGCTAGCTGCAAGGTAGCTCATATATTGACGCTATCAATAGCCCCAGTTGTTTGCACATTTTTTTTTTTTAAACTTCGGCCATTTCCCTGGCTCTTTTATACGTTTATCGCATTTATACTTGGTCAAGTTCGACCGACAGAAGCAGGCTGAAAGGGTTCAGATGGGGGGGAAGACACTCTGGGAAAGGCACGGCTGCAGTCCGGGATTCGAACTCGCTCAGCCCCAGATCTGCGCGAGCGCGGTTGTCCACGGCGCTGAAATAGCACTTGCGGTACGTGGTGAGCTACTGGAGCTCCCCCAGTTGTTTGCACATTTAGTATACATTCACACAGTGTTCAACTTACGTAATGATTTGCTCCATTTTGGTCTGAAATGCAGACGAATAATCCTCACAAAGCAAACGTTAACGTAACGTTATCCAGATGAACGTTCTTCATTCAAACGAGGCATTCAAAACAGCTGTTTGGCAGAGGACCAGCCGCCCCCCATTCCTTTGCTCACTCTAGTCACATAACGTTGAATGCACACGGAACGTCCGCCTTGCAAACATTGCAACTGGCTATTGGACTGGCTTCGGTTTCAATTTTAAAATGCTTCCAAACTTCTGACATTTTGTTTAGCTGCTCCGAGTCATCAGGTGGACATAACCTGCCCGTGTTTACTTGCGGGAGCAACGCGTTGTGAGGTCTGCTATTTTCGGCATACGTCACTGTCGTGCGACGGTGTAAATAAAAGGAAATGCATTTGTTTTGGCAAATTCTTCTGCTCTGTGTGACAATAAATAAATGAATGATATGTAATTTAAAACCAAAACTAAGGCCTCAGAGTTTAAGACGTGAACATGGTCATGTTTGTTGAATATAAAAAAATGTCACTCCCGATTCCTTTTATTATTATTTTTCGATCCGATCCTCTGAAAATCACGTGATCGGCCTCGATCACGTGATCGGATCGAGACGTCCCTAATAATTGTCACGGATCCCCGTATATGAAAGCAGCTTGCAACTCAACACATTGAATGCCAGCCTTTTTGGGCTGATTTTCCCATATTTCATGATTTTCGTGGAGCTATTTCTATATTCTATAATGGCTATGTGTCTAATACGCCTGTCACTTATCAATGACTTGCTTGCAGTCAACATGTACGAAACAGATTGTTTTTTCATCGGTACATTTCCGTTTTATACCGTTTTGAAAAACGGACGTTTTAGAAATTTCCAGAAAAAAAAAAAGATTCTGTGATGATCGCCCTTTAGTGGAATACACAAAACGCGTTGTAATTTTTCGGCCTATTTATGAATCGTTTTCAAATAAACGCTACATTATCGATAGTATATGTGTACTTATGCACGCTAGAGAAGCGGGCTGAAAAATCGATTATCTATTTCCTGGTCAGCGCACACACACACACACACATACACACATGTTGAGATATATGTGAAAAAAACTGATTACCCCAAGACTGGTAACATAGATTCCTTACCTAACATCAGATGTTCTGCAAAAAGATTATTCCAATTCCTGATCGCCATTCCAAATATCGATCGCGTTTATTGATCCAACGCTGGGTACTCGAAACACATATTCCACGCTGTTCTGAGTGTCCACAATGATCGGCTCGGGTTACATGCCTGAGAAGTAAAATGTGGATTCCGGACCTTTCTTTTCTCATGCATTTTCATTCAGTCCAATCCAATGTACCATCCGGGAGACGATAGGGGGCGGTATTTTCCCTGTTCGAGCTCATAGACAGCCCCAATGACAACGTCAGGCTAGAATGATGAAAAATTAATGGATATCGCTAATAAAAGCAATAACGATTAAATAACGATTTCTCGTCCTTGGCACTCAACGCATGGCATGAACTAACGAGATTTCTCGTGGCTGGCACTCAAAGTGTTAATGCTGGTAAAATCACTGTTTATTTCTCGTTTTGCATAGTATTACATTCCTCTTCTATAAACAATCAAAGTCCCACCGTAAGAGATATGGCCTCATCAGGTCCATTAAAGCTTTTTGATTAGTGTGTAGGAAAGCCCCTGTTAATAAGATTACTTTGTTCTGTAATAGCCCTTTAATATGTTGTTGACAGGAAAGGGTAATTGATTTATGCCAGTGTAATCGTTCAGCGTGATGTGCTCCAGCTAGTGTCGCATTCTGGTCTGCTGATAAGGTTACTGGCCCTTTAAGAGTTCTTTCTAACCTCGTGCAGGTTTGGTCTCAGTTCAGCAGTAGTTACTCCTGTCCCTTTGGGGAAAGTGTGCGTCAATGACAGACGTAAGTACAGTACTTATGTTTAGTTCCTGCCTAATTCATTCATTCAGCTTACTCTACACTTACAGTATGTTCACATTGATCCATTTCTGTCGATGTTGTTTCTCTGCTATTGAGATGCTGCTATGCTATGTTGGTTAGCTTAGCCGCATGTTAGCTAGCCTAGGCTATATAAATATAACTCACTCACTGGTGTGTGTGGGGGGGGGGGGGAGATAATGAGGAAAGTGATTGTAATGTTATGTCTAGTAACATCAGGGACTATATTACGCTGTGCAGGATACCTGTGTAATACGAGAGCCTACAACAGGACGGAGCATGCGCAGGATCACCCCGGGAGTAGCCGGCTAAGCATGCAGTCGTGTTCCGAGTCAACCCATACCTGATGTTGAATAAAGAGTGTTTACTAAACCAACCGAGTGATTATTCAACATTACATGGTGTCAGAAGTCAACCATGGCAAAGTTCCCACCGCCGAGCAGTTTGGACTTCAGCCATCCGGAATGGAAATGCAGTCTCGAAAGTCATGGAAAAAATAGTCTACGAACAGGTCGAAAAGTACCTAGCGGAAAAAAATCGAATCTACGAATTCCAATCTGGCTTCAGAACATCCCACTCCATTGACACATGCCTTCTCTATTTGAACGACCACATCAAACGAGGTGGACGCGGGCAAATACTGCGGCATGGTCATGCTGGACCTACAAAAGGCCTTCGACACTGTCAATCACTCCATTCTGATTGACAAGCTAAAAGCAATTGCTTTTAGCTTGTCAATCAGTGAGCTGGATGCAATCCTACCTTGAGGGGAGGGAACAGATGGTGGAGGTAAACGGTACCCTATCCCCCCCCTCACAGTGAGCTGTGGTGTTCCACATGGAAGCATACTAGGACCGCTACTGTTCCTAATTTATGCAAATGACATGTCGTCAGCTTGTGACTGCAACTTGTTCCTGTTTGCGGACGACTCAGCCCTGCTGGTCTCTGACAAGAACAAGTTACAGGTTGAGAAAACCCTCAGCTCGGAACTAGGCAAAATCTGCATATGGCTCGCTGATGACAAACTATCATTACACATGGGCAAAACGGAGTCCATTCTCTTCGGTTCAAATAACAAACTCGGCAAGACCGACGGCTTCTCAGTTACAGTGGGTGACAATATTGTCACAAGGAAAGATGAAATTACCTACCTGGGTTCCATCCTAGAGGCTAATCTCTCCTGTGACAAAATGGCATCCAATGTAATAAAAAAAGTCAACCAACGAACTCGATTCTTGTACCGGATCACCTCTCTGGTAAACAAGAATACCCTGAAGACTCTGGCAGGAGCACTCATTCAAGGGTACTACGACTATGCTTGCACCTCATGGTACCAAAGCACCTCAAATGCGCTAAAAACAAAATTACAAACATCTCAAAACAAACTGGTCAGACTACTGCTTGACCTTACTCCTAGAACCCACCTCACCCCTGCCCACTTTGACAACCTAGGATGGCTTAGAGTAGACGACAGAGTACAGCAACTTGCAATGGGCCTGGTCTACAGGATACACTACACAACCAAGGTACCCATGTACATGTCAAAATACTTCCCAAAGGTCAGTGAATACCAAGATCACAACACCAGAGGGAGCTCCACAAATCATGTTAAACCCAGATTCGGCTCAAACAAGGGACTAAACACGTTTCGCAATTATGCCACATCAATGTGGAACGCCCTACCCAAAACTGTAAAGGAATGTGAATCACTACCCACTTTCAAAACCACTCTCAAGGGACACCTACGGGAGACTGCAATTCGAAACTGGCCCCTGTAAATGTCCTAACCCAACCCCCTCCAATGTACAGTAATTTACCTAGTATGGTTGTCAATATTCCAATGTACAATTTTGCTTGTTTGTACAGTGCCCCCCCCCCCCCAAATGTACAGTTTTGCTTGTTTATACAGTGTTTCTCCCCCCCCCAACCACCTCTAATGTAAATTACCCAGTATGGTTGTCAATATCCCAATGTACCCAACTCCCCCCACACAACCCCACCCAACCTCCTCCAATGTACAGTTTCTACGTCAAATGTATATACTCCCTTTTCACAAACGGTACTGTATTTGCAAATCTGGTATGTCATAAATGTATAGATGTAGCAGTACTGTCTATCTGTATGTCATATATGTCCTGATGAATTGAAAATGGGGGACCCTGATGTAAACAAGATGAAAGTCTTTCTCTGGTCTGCATCCCCTTAACAATTGTGTGTATTGAGCTGTACTGTATTGTACCCATTCTGCAATCTGTTAATAAAGTTTTCAATCAATTGTATTCCTTTGTAGACAACCACACGCAAATTCCCAAATACAAATCATTAACTGCAGCACGCCTCTGTGATTCTTTAATCGGAGTCACAACCCCATAGTGTCCGCCAGCTCTATCAAACGCACCTGTGGAGGCCCTAGCCCTCCGTTTCAAGCGTCTTTCCTTCGAGCTAAGTTTAATTGAACATTTCACTGTCAAAAGCGCAAACGTAAACACAGTTGTGTTGCGACACGGTTTTCAAAATAAAGGTCATACCGTAGTAGGGGTGGGAATCACCAGTTTCATCACAATACGATATTGATTATTTGGACAACGATACGATATTTGGACAACGATACGATATTTGCCGATATCACAGTCTGCCACGATACGTTAAGATTTTTTTTCTTTTTTTATTAATATTTTTGCACAAATCTTACACATTTTCATGAAAGAACTTTCGTCAGCATAACATGCAAAGTCAAAGATTTGTCTTTTTCTTGTAGACATACAAAACTTACATAGGACTTATACAGACATACCAAAAACAGACATGGAAATTAAAAAAGTACTTACAAAAAAAAATTAAAAACATTACTATGTATTGTGCATAATAACCAAGAAGTATATACGTTACATGTAGTCCAATTCTACCTATTCTATGTGCTGCATCTTCTATCAGGATGCCATCTTTCTCCATAGTGCATGCGAGAGGACGCGTCTCAGATATATGTAGGTGTGCGTGAGAACATGTATGAATGTGTCTCAGATATGTGTATGTGGGTACGTGTCTCACGTACGTATGTGTGTATGTCTCGTATGTGTATGTATGTGTGCATTTCTCAGGTACGTGACTGTGATCCTACATTTTGTGTGCGTCTCGTAACCATGTACGTCTCTGCCATATGTGTGAGTGTATATCTCAAGTGTGTATATGCATGTGCGTCTCAGCTATGTATGTGTCCCATATGTATGTGTATATCCCCTATGTGTAAGTGAAAGCTTATGCTTCAGATGTGTGTATAAGTATGCGTGTGTATGTGTGCCTCTGACATGTATATCTCAGCCATGTGCATATGAGTGTGTGTAATTCAGTTATGTACACATACGAGTGTGTGTCCTAGACATGCGTATGCAGCTAGATATGCGCATGTGAGAGTGTGATAGAGAAAGTGGCCATTCCATAGATACACCATCCGGACATACAATCTATGCATATACATACATAATACAATATAAAGTATAGGTACCATCAGGTCAGATCCCATTTTTCACATTCATCTTTGATAATACTGAAACCCCACCTTAATCATTCGTCCCCAGACCGTTCAGTCAGGTGTAGAAAACTGTCCCATACCTCAGCAAAGATATCCTCTCTCCCTGCGACTCTATATGTCACCCTTTCATATGATGCTGTCCGGAACATTAGTTCCATCCATTCTTTAAAAGTAATATCAATGGGTGATTTCCAATGTCGTAAGGCGATTCTACACCCTGATATCATGGCCATTCTATACCACATTCCCTGGTATTTAGGCAGTTTAATCTCTTTCGGTACTATACCCAAAACACATGCCATTGGGGAGTTATTCACCTTTACATTCAAAACTTTACTTAGGAATATCACAATTTGATCCCACATTTTCCGGACTTTCTCACATTCGTATAACATATGTAGTAAAGTGCCTGTCTCCTTCTCACATCTCCAGCAGATGTCACTGTCCCTTAATTTTAGTCTGGCCAGTTTACTAGGCGTCCAATAGCTTGCCCCCCCACAAATATACATTAATTACCTTGTCATACTGTGAGTAACTGAGTCGGGAGAGTCAGCGGCAGCATATATAGGATATAATTTAATTTGGGAGCCAATATCATTTTACTAAGTTTATCTTCCCATGGAGGGACATATTCATCTTGGCCCAATTCTGGGTCAGAGCACTAACGTGTTCGATTATAGGGGCAATATTGGCTTGTACTATCTCTTTCAGACCTGGGATCAGCTTTATTCCTAGATATATCAACCCTGACGGCATCCACCTGTACTGCCATCCCCTCCTAATAGCAGGGGGACAGCACTTAGAGAGAGGCATTGCTTCTGACTTGCTCCAGTTGATTGTGTATCCAGATATTTCGGAGAAGGACTCGATAACAGTTCCAATGACCCCAGCTGCTGTTTGGGGATTGCTGGATACCAATAAGATATCATCCGCATATAAAAATAGTTTATGTTCCACCTGTCCCGCTATTACCCCTTTGATGTCTTGATTAGTCCTTAGTGCGATAGCAAGTGGTTCGAGGAAAAGCGCGAACATTTGGGGAGAAAGCGGAGAACCTTGCCTCGTCCCCCGTCCTAGATTAAAGGGCGAGGATACGATCCCGTTAGTCAAGACAGAGGCCATCGGATTTGTGTACAACAGCTTTACCCACCCAGTAAACGATGGTCCGAATCCAAAGCGCTCTAGCGTGTGAAATAAGAATGCAAATTCCACCTTATCAAAGGCCTTTTTGGCGTCCAATGAGAAGGCCACTGTAGGCTCTACATTAGGGATGCTCGATATTGGCTTTTTTACCGATATTCCGATATTGTCCAACTCTTAATTTCCGATACCGATATCAACCGATACCGATATATGCATGGTTTCCCCGTGCAAAAAACTGAATAATTTCAGGTAACTAATAATTTCACTGGATATATATATAACAAATATTGTTATTGTTTTTTTTTTTTTTTAAACCGATACTGATATTTTCCGATATCACATTTTACTGCCGATAATATCGGTCGGCCGATAATATCGGACATCCCTACTCTACATCATTCCTAACCTTCCACATTATGTGTAGGAGTCTGCGAATATTATCAGCTGAGTTTCTCCCCTTCACAAAACCCACTTGGTCTGAGTGTACCAAACTTGGTAGTACATCTTCTATTCTATTCGCTAGTATTTTTGCAAATACTTTTTCTTCCAAATTGCTCAGGGATATAGGCCTATAGTTCCCACAGTATTGAGGGTCTTTGCCCTTTTTCTGTAGTAACGTAATAGTGGCCGATCTCAAGCTAGTGGGCAAGCTCCCTTTAACAGTGAATCTTGATATACTTTCAATAGTCTTGGAGAGATTATATCACTGAATTGTTTGTAGAAATCGGGAGTAAACCCATCGTCTCCCGGCGCTTTACCTAATTTAAGGCTATTGATTGCCGCATGTATTTCCATCGAGACCTCCCCCTCCATTGACTTTATTTGTTGTTCCGATAACGATGGTAATTCTATCTTGTTGAACGCGTCCATTTTTACCTGATCCGCCGCCGCCTGTGGGGTATATAAATCCTGGTAAAAGCACCTGAAAACATTGTTAATTTCCTTTTTGTCTGTAATAATTTTGTCATCCTTATTATAAATTGAGGATATAATATTTTGCATTTGTTTAACCCGATTCGCTAGTATTTTACCAGCTCTCTCCCCTTGTTCATAATATCTTTGGTTGGTCCTAAATAAAGCATATTCAGCCTTTTTTTGGTATATGATGTTCAATTCATATTTGGATTTGTTCAGATTTCTCCACGTTTCTGGGTCTGGCCTCTGACTGTGCTGTTTCGAGAGTGCTTTAATTTCTTTGTCCAATGCTGTAATTTTTTGTTTCTCTGCCCTTTTTAGTATTGCACTGTATTGTATGAGTCGTCCTCTCATGTATGCTTTACACGTGTCCCACATTATGCCACTCATCTATTGACCCTTCATTAAGTTCCCAGAATTCCTTAAATATAGTTCTAATGTATGCACATGACACTTCATCATTCAACATTAGGTTATTGAATCGCCATCTCAGAGACCGTTGCCCCTCCTCTATGGATGTGATTACCAAATCAACTGGAGCATGATCAGATATTACAATGTTCCCTATCCCAGTATCTGCTACTTGTTCTACCAGTGTGCTAGAGATCAGGAAATAGTCTATTCTAGAGTATGATGCATGTGGGTGAGAGTAAAACGTGTAGTCTCTTTCCTGTGGGTTCAGAACCCTCCAGATATCCACTAGACCCAATTCCTCTACCAGTACACCGACCGCAAGTCTCCCTGCATTGTCAGCGGTCCTGGGTTGAGATGATTTGTCCAGCTAGGTGTTTTCAACCAAGTTTGAAGTCTCCCCCTATGATTACGTTGCTATTCCCTATCTTCCTAATCACCTCACATACTTCATGAAAAAAGTCTGAGGACGACACGTTGGGCGCATATATATTAGCTAATGTAGTTCTCTGTCCCTCCAAATCAGCATCCAATATAACCCATCTCCCCTCATCATGCGAGAAACTGTTGTGCACCTTAACGTCTGTTTTTTCTCACTAATATTGCCACCCCCCTCTTCCTAGAAGAGAACGTACTATAGAATATTTGTCCCACTCAATCCCTCTTAAGCTTGGCCGACTCTTCCTCATTCAGGTGTGATTCTTGAATTAGTGCAATATCCGTCTTTTTTTGTTTCAAGAACGTCAGTATTTTTTTTCTCTTAATGGGATGATGACATCAGTCTATATTCCACAATACTATTTTAATCAGCCCCATATCCCTTGTAATGTATCTCCCCTGTGCAATCCTGCACATAGTGCTTCTATGTCTGGGGCGCTATATCCCATATTTCCATATCTAGGACCTGAGACTGTGATGATATATATACAACAGCATAGTATATGATGAAATAAAAAGGAACACATAAAAACATAAATACATTTCCCCCCCCCACATTTACCCAAGCTACGTTCGATAGGACCCCAGATAGAACAATTGTACCGAGGGTGAGATCGATACTCACCCGTGCACTTTGGTCCCCCTCGTCTAACAGAGGAGTGCATTTGGCACAAGGCAGGTTGCCCAAAACTGTGCCCCTACTATTTTGTATACCCTAATGTAACGTATGGCTCACACTGTAGTCTATATACAGTGTGATCAATTCAACTGAACTTGTCAAGATGGTGACGTTTTTTCTCTTCCAACAATTAACATTTGTATATCCCCTAGATATATATTGGTACATTGTAACTTCTATGCCATAGCCATATTGGACGGTGGTTCATTTCGTCATCCCTTTTTTATCTATCCAGGATATTTCCCCTCCCACGCTTTTAGCATATTTTCCTATTCAGTGCCCTCTATTTTCACTTCAATTTTTTTTATTTTTTTTTTATATATATTGGCACTTTGCGATGTTTGTTACTCTACGACGATGCCCCTGCGACTTATCTGTATCCACGTGTTTCTTGATCGTTATCTTAATTGTCCGCCTCCGACTGTCCCCGTCTGAATCCCTGGAGTTTCTCCCGGTACCCGTGCTGTTCATTGCCCTCCGTGCCTCCATTCTCAGTCACCTGTATGTCGCCTCCCGGTCCCGTTGTCTTCCCACTGTCTGCCAGGTAGACAGCCGCAGTATCTCCTCTCGATCTGGGTCGGCAGTAGGGTTCACCACGGTGATCTGATATCCATGTCTTGCCATATCCGCCGTCGCCTCCGCTGCGTTCTGGTACAGGCGGGTGCCATCTTCGTAAAATACCCTCATTTTCGCAGGATACGGTGTCTGGAACTTGAGATTCTTCTCCTTCATTATTCTCTTGGCTTCGGCATATTCTCCTCGCTTCTTCAGTATTTCAGTGGGGAAATCATGGTCGACATAGAAGCGTTCATTGTCACATGAGACGTTTTTCTTCGGCCACGTCCGGCGTATTATCTCTTCCTTCATTTTGTAGCTCCCAAACTTAACCACGATTGACCGTGGCTTCAGCTGTGGGTTGTTAGGCCTTGGGGCTAACGCCCGGTGTGCTTGTTCGATACGAAGGTCCATGTCATGAGGCAGGCCGAGTGCGTCCTTAAACAGGCCGTCTAGAAATCCATGCATGTCTTTTCCCTCTTTCTCCTCTGGGATACCGTAGACCCGTAGGTTCTCCCTCCTCGTTCTGCCCTCCTGGTCGAGCAGTTTAGCCTCCATGTCGGCCTGCCTCTGCATTAGCTTCTTGATCAAAACCGTTGCCGCATCAAGCACATTTTCATTTTCTCCGATTCTCCCCTCCGCTTCACAGAGTCTGTCGTTCATTTTGTTCATCTAATTTTTTATTTCCCGAAATTGACGCTCATTATCTCTTCTGAACTCTTTGAGCTCCTTGTAGATGTTCATCAGCGTGGCCTCTCGTTCAGAGTCATTGTTGCCATCTTTTCCTCCCGTTGTATTGCCATTCTCTGCCATTCCGTCGTCTTTTTCAGTTGTAATCGTGTTCGCCCTACATCTTGTGATAGCCCCTTCTTTCATCCCTATTAAATATATACCCTGGTGTTGTTAATAAATGTTTTCCGGGGCTATATAATTTTGTTGTCGGGGAGCTCGTGAGTTAGGCTGCCATGCTCTTCCGCGGTCAAACCGGAAGTCGATACGTTATGATTCTATTCAATTCAGGTGCCTGCTATCGATATGAGATGATATTATATGCCCATTCAGTAACATTTAGATCAACTCAAAAAAGGCAACGGAAATATCATTTGACATTTTTATTTTTTAGCTCTTCCAGACATTTAAATGAAAAACAATTTATTGTTTTTAATACAAATAGACCTCCTGTTCACTGTAAAGTGCCACGTTTTGATAAATTGAGCTTTAAACTTTAAGTAAAACATTTTGGAACTCACAAGTCACAACACGCAACCTAAAACCCCTCTTTCCAAACGCAGACGCACACAGGGAGAATGCCCCCCTTCCCCAGTCCCTAATGGACCTCTGCTGTTCTCTCTATATGGCTCTGATCAGCTTAGCTTAGTTAGCTTACGCTAACGCAACGTTCATTTCGGTATTTAACGTGACGTGGGCATAAAGGAATGGCGAGGATGCAAAGCATGTTAGATGCATTTGACCCGTTGTGGGGGAAAAAACAACAGGCACTTATTTCGGGTCGCAAAATAGGCGGACTCTGAAGCAATGCTGTCTAACGTCTACACACGCTGAGCTGCACTGAGCTACTGTTGTTGTTGCGGTCGGGCGGATATGCTCACCAGGGGATTTTCAAAATAAGAGTATCGCAATATGAATCGATCTTTTTACGTTTCATCGATCCTATTTGATAATTGATAATAGATCGATATATCGATCTGGATCGATGTATCGTCCCACCCTTATACCATAGTAGGCCTCTATCAATTCTTATAATAAAAGTCCCAGATATACATGAACATTAATTGGCATAGATCTCTATAAAACCGCCCAACACATTGATCACTTTAGGCACACACTGAAACCAGTAACATCACAAATATGAAGCAGATAATTGCCCATAAAAATAATAAACCTTTCATGGTGTTATTTACAATAATAATAATTCATTTTTATTTATAAAGCACTTTTCATTGTAAGGTATGCAGAGTTTCTTGTACTCCTGATTAATGCAAGTGTGTGTGAGATGATCTCATTCAAGGAGTACTACAAGCGCACACACACGTTTTTGTTCTATATACAATTAAAAAAAAACATTGTATGACAAATTTAAACAAATTTGCACTGCTAATTTGAAGCGTAACATATTGATGTCTTGTATACTGTTATGTAAACATCCTTCTCCTTACATACAAAGCTCTAAATGGACAGGGACCTAGCTACATCGCCAACACTCTAATAAATTACACACCAGCAAGAACACTGCGATCATCAGCTGCTGGACTACTAGAGGCTCCCAGAAGCAGTCAAAAGAGGATCGGTAATGCAGCCTTTATCAACTATGCCCCAAAACTATGGAACAAACTACCCCAAAACATCAGGGAAGCCAACTCGCTAGACATCTTTAAAAGACAGCTTAAAACCTATCTCTTTGCTCAGGCATTTCACTGATAGATATCTGCTACCACCTAGTGGCAAGAGGAAACATCAGGGATATCCTGACACAACTTGTATTTATTCTTACCCTGCCTACTCTTTTACACTGCCTATCAAATTCATGTGTCGGTTATTGCACTTTTTACTTCTTACTGATGACTATTTTTAAACTGAATCATTTTAAACTATTCTTATTATTTGCTATGCTCGCTCATGAACCAGGTTAACTGTGTCCTGGCTGTTAGTAGAACCAGGTTAACTGTGTCCTGGCTGTAGCATTGTAGAACCAGGTTAACTGTGTCCTGGCTGTAGTAGAACCAGGTTAACTGTGTCCTGGCTGTTGTAGAACCAGGTTAACTGTGTCCTGGCTGTAGTAGAACCAGGTTAACTGTGTCCTGGCTGTTAGTAGCGAACCAGGTTAACTGTGTCCTGGCTGTAGTAGAACCAGGTTAACTGTGTCCTGGCTGTTAGTAGAACCAGGTTAACTGTGTCCTGGCTGTAGCATTGTAGAACCAGGTTAACTGTGTCCTGGCTGTAGTAGCTTATGGCAGATCAATCAGCATGGATTGTCTGTAAACTTTCACTTGCTTATGGCAGATCAATCAGCATGGATTGTCTGTAAACTTTATGCATTGTTGTCACTTGCCATATCTTGCTATGCTCGCTCATGCCTGTATTTTTTATGTCCGTTCTATTTTATAATTTTTATTTTATTTTATTTTATTTTTATTTTACTATTTTTAAACTGAATCATTTTAAACTATTTTTACTATTTGTGTTACTGAAAACTGTAAGCGGAGAGCCTATTGGGATGCTAGATCCTAATGTGAAACACTGTGATTCTACCTGTCTATCTTTTTATGCTCGCTTATGCCTATTTTTTACTGTTGTGAAGCACTTTGAACTGCAACCTCTGTATGAAAAGTGCTATACAAATAAAGTTATTATTATTATTATGTCCCTGCAATTTACCATTATGGGCAAATAAAGAGAATCTTTGTCTGAAAATCTTTTTTGTTAAGGTTTGGATTTTGTGTGCCCTGTATGCAAGATTCATGTCCTTTGCCAGTGACATACCTTTTAAGTGTTGAACTGCACTACGTGTGGTTGTTTTTAGAGATGTTTTATACTTGTGCTACAAGATTTTGGCCTATGCTACATAACTATCAACCTCTGTAGCACCAGTGCTATGTGAGAAAAAAAAAAGTTAAACCTACAGCCCTGCCCTACTGACTATTTCCCTGTATCCTCTGTCCCTCCAGAGGGAGAGGGCAAAGTGGAACAGCTGGCGGCTAAGTTCAAGACCCCGGAGCTGGCCGAGTCCTTCAGGAAGACCTTCTGCGAGTGCCAGGTTCGGAGAACTTCCGGGTGCTCTGCACGGGCGAGAGGGGCTTCGGCCTCCGAGACTTCATCTTCCACAGGGTGGTGACAGACTTCATGTGTCAGGTGAGATGGGGGGGGGGGGGGGGGGGGGGGGTGGAGAAGTTATCGTGTGGAGAAATGGTGCTTATTGACCATACTCACACGGAGGCCATTTTGCTCTTATCTCATGCTAAGAGCAAACTTGGCTGTCGTGTACTGTGAATATGGTCAGTTGTTGGTAGGGATGCACCGAATGGGAAATCTGCCGAAACCGATACCGAAAATAGGAAACAGTTGGCCGAAAACCGAATGCCGAAAATGATTAATAGAAATATATATAGTTTTTTTATCTTTTTTTGCTACCTGATTATGACAAAAGACATGATTATGGCAAAACATAACTTAAATAATATTAATAATCACTTATGGGCCCATAAAACATTTATTCAGCACTTTTGAATGCATACATTAATTCCAGACTGACTGCTGAAAGATTGTACAATTTAAACATTTTCTCTTTGCATACAACAAAATGTGCATTAAAGTCAAGTGCATTTTCTTTTCTCTGTAGGATAACTACAACAAAGTGCATTCAGAACAAAGCCAAGGTGCTTTAAAACTGCATAAAGATCTGCACACATGAGGGACAATAGTTTATAGCTGACTTAATGATGTTACTGTAGTGCAGGGGTGGCCAACCCGCGGCTCGCGAGCCGCATGCGGCTCTTTGCCCGTCAATGTGCGGCTCTTCCATCCATAAAAATAAAAATAAAAAAAATTAACTTTTTTTTTTTTAAAGGGGAACTATCTTATAAATGGCCTTTTTCAGTGTTTAGCATTGTTTCCTAGCTATGTGGACTTATATTAATATGATCTATGTCTCTAATTCTCATATTGGCGCATTCTTCCAATTCTCCTCTCACAATATTCACCCTCACTGAACTGAGTCATCTGAAAATGTGCTGATCTGTGATGTCAGAGACTCGGCTGCATAATAATGTGGCCCCATGTGGCATCAGGCCACACAGTGGTTGGAGCCCAGGCTCAAAACGGCTTAAGATCTTGAGGTAGAAAAATGCTGTTTTTGAGTACTTGATTAGAAATACAAAACAATGAATTAAAAAAAAAATTGCAGAGGTGTTCCATAAACTCACAGGAATTGTGTAAAAGTGCCCAAATAGTGAAAGAAAGTCAAATAGTTCCCCTTTTAATTTTTTTTTTAATTATGTCTCTCATTCCATAAGGATGTAGAATAAACATTTTTTTTTTTTTTTAAGTGGTCCATTTGCATGTTCTTGGTATCTGAATCTAGGGACATAATGGATCAGTGTCAGAAATAGTGTGTATGTTACTAGGCTTGAGTAAATTGTAATGAACCAAAGGAGAATATCAAATGTATCTTTGACTGTGAATAACGCCATGCTAAAATTGACCAGACCTGAAAAATCTAAGCAAATGAATAAAGGGAAGATGATTAAACAGAAGGTTTTGTAGATACAGTACTGAATTCTGCCATCTTTTTTTATAATGTAAATTTCTCCACCATTTTTCATCGTATTGCCAGTGGCGAATCCTTGTGGAAGCCAACGGAAGCCATGCCTCCCTATAAATTTCATATCAAATTATGAAATATGAAATATGAAAAAAAAAAATATTAAAATATAATTTTTTTTTAATATAGTTTACATTCATTTTCATCTGTGCATCTGTGTTTTTTTTTTTTTTTTTTTTTTTTTTATGTCTACCTCTTCTCCTTCTCACTCCCTCTAACACACTGTCAGACTGTGCTCACTACTGCAGCTAGTATAGGAGAGAAGCAGTGGGTAGGTCTCTTTCTCCAGGCTTCCAGCATTATAGAGTGAGTCCAAACTCCAAATCCGATCCTAGCCAATCAGATTCGAGCTGACTGCCACTGGCCACACCCTAAAAGTTTAAAACGGAGCTGGGAGGAAGACGTTCAGCATAATATTCCACCTGGAGGCGGGGCAGGTGCCATATTTTCCCCTCTGCACTCTGAACATTGTATTAACCCGTAACTGTTCCCACGGGCCGAATATTGCCCCGATCCTCGCGAGATTAAATCCACGGGGACCTCTCGGCGTGCCGAAGCTTTTCCTAAATCACTTCCATCATCGAAAACGAGGGGAAAAGGTCGGCTCGCGACCCTGAAAATGTCGCGTGATTTTAAAAACGCTGTATTAAGTGAGCCTATTATGGGATCCACGCGAGCTTTCTATCGTGGAAACATCTGGGCGTCCCGCAACTTTTACTGATTCACATGTAGCCCCTAAAATGCTTAGAAAAGGAAAACAGAAAGCGTGGAATAAACTCGCCGAAAACCTTAAGAGGTTAACCCTGTGAGGCCCAAATTAAAAAGACATTAGCAACTTCAGAGGCCAGACGGTGGGACATATAAACACATTTACTATCAAATAGCATTGTGAGGCTGAACAACAGGACCAATTGACTATATATGTGCTTAACATTTTTTAAATAAACATTTTTTTTTAAATGGCTAAAAGTGATTTTGTAATTTTGCAACCGTGGGTCTCACAGGGTACTTTTAACCCTGTGAAGCCCAAATAAAAGACATTAGCAACTTCAGAGGGTGAGACCTATAAACACATGAAGGGTGCCATGACTGAAAAAAAAGGTTGAGAAACGCTGGTATATGGTGTCTTTGTGGTACCACAGTAATTTTTGTGGCTCTTAGGGGTTTTTCTCACTCACCCATTCGGTTCCATTCCATTCCGTTCTGCCCGTTCCGAGATCTGATGCGAACTCCCCCCTCCCTCTCCCCCCTCTAGTTTGTGTACACACTTCAGTCTTGGTTTGCTCCGGGTTCTGTTTACGGTTTGTGTTTTGAGCGTTTACGCTTGCTGTATGCGATGAGGTCACGTTCGAAAATGTAAACAGGAAGTGTGTTAACATGACGGCGGAGACTGGATGCTGATATAAAATGAACAAATAACCAATAAATATGAAGTCATATTTGAACCTCTGTTGTCAAGCCTTGTCAATATAACCCACCCCATTTTATCACGAATGGATGGTGTTGTAGAGTTCGCTTTTGAGCGTTTCCCAGGGCTAACGCTAAGCTAACGGCTAACGCTAGTTAGCTTAGCCTAGTACTAGTCTAGTATAGCCACTGGCACTGTAGCACTTATTTTTCAGCAAAGAACGTGCAATAAACAAAACGGATACAGTCACTGTGTTCTGCCTCATTTGTTGATGAAACAAAACTAACATCAACACAATTGAACACCAAAAGCTGAGTTTAGTCTCGTCGGCGCTGATTTTGTTAGCTTACATGCTAACGTGAATGGAATATGCCAGTATAACCGTATAGCATTGTGGCCTAATGCGAGCCAGGGAAGTCCTGTGCTTTGTAACGCGGCTTCATGTTTTCATCCACTGAGCTGTGAGGCTCCACATGCTTGTTTTTGGTTGAGGTCTGAACTCTCAAATTGCCCATAAATATAATTTGTGGGTATTGTCCAGTTGTTGCTGTGTGGTTTTATCTGCCCAAAATTCAAGCAAGCATGAAAAGCATTACAGTAACGACATTGTGTGTGTCACGCCCCCCGCTCCCACTGGCCCGCACCCGAGACCACCTATTTCAAGCGTCCCAGGTTCAGCGGGGGGTATTCCGAATCAGCGCCGCTTCGCACCCAAAAGGGGTGTGTCCGTCTGGGTGAGAACACTCCCCAACCCCCCCCGTCCCCCCCGTCCCCAGGGGCGCTGATTCGACCCCGATTGGTTAGTGAGAAAGGCCCCTTAGTCTCTGACTGGTTGGCCACCCCTGCTGTAGTGGCTACAGTAAGCATTTTATATAAAGGTACTCTGTATTTTTGTATGACAACTAATAAAGAAACTTGAACTACTGTCGTAATTCACTGCGTTCTAGCCTACATGGAAGGACTGTTGTATTTACTACATCTCCTGTGACTCTTAGCGGGTGATGACGTAGCTTAAGAGAGACTGGTGAGAGTGAGGAATGGAAGCGCTGTTAGCTAGCTTAACGCTAACGTTAGTTAAAAAGGTTTTTAACCGTGGCGGGCATATAGTAATGGCGAGGATATAAAGCATGTTAAAGACGCATTTATTGGACGCGTTTCTCGCAGAGTTTACATAGAAACAGTGCGACTCCCGAGTCCCAAGAGGAGTTATCACAGGCTGCAGAACGCAGGACTGAAGAGCTCACGACTGAAGCCGCGTTTTCATTACGTCATCACAACAACACGTTAGGTAGGTTACGAACGTCCCTGTTCTTTGACATTCTGTGAAATTTCTTCGGTGCTAAAACCTTCGGCCAAAAGTGCCTTTTTAACCATTTTCGGTGGCCGAATATTCGGTGCATCCCTAGTTGTTGGGACAGGTGATGAGAATCTATTCATTTTTTTTTATTTTTTTTTATGGAAAACTTAACTCATTGACCACCACGCTGTTTTCCCATCTCTACTCAATGGCGCCAGCGTTATTGACCATTTCTGCGATGTTTGCGGACCCATCATGTGTTCTGTATTATAGCTATGGAGACAATAGTATGGCTCATTTGACAGGCATTGTTTATAGTCCAACACTGACTAACCCGTTAATTTCTACATACTTTAGTTTGTGTTATATGCATTATGCCCAAATTGTTCGGGTTGCTCCCCTGAAACTCCAAATATTTCCAAATCAAAGGTATATACCATATATACCGTAATTCCTCTAATAGTAACCGGGTCTCAAATACAAGCCGGGTCTCTATTAATGGCCGGGTGCGCTCTTGAGCTAAGCAATTATAAGCCGGCCTCCTAATACAAGCCGGGTTACTAATATACTGAGCTGCATACTGAGCTAGTTACTTGATTTCACTTTGAAAACGTTGAAATGACCAGTGACCACCTGTAATTGCACTGTTTACTATTTCATACAGTACTTGGTTTCAATAAATGAACCCAGTACATTTTACTGGGTTCAAACTGACACAAAATGTTGATTTATTCATTATGATTCGTTTGAAATTTTGAAATATAGGCCTCCCTCTTATACAGGCCTCCTCCTAATACAAGCCTGGTACCCGCTACGGTTGAAACAAATACAAGCCGGGGTTACTATTAGAGGAATTACGGTATATATGTTTCTTAACAAAATCATCAAGGGGGGGGGGGGGGGTCGTTTTTACCTCGAAACTGCGATCGTTACCGAAAGCATGTTTTAGGTTAAGTAAAATACGACACTGATCATTACCAAAAGCATGTTTTAGGTTTGGTAAAATACGACACTGATCGGTACAAAAGCATGTTTTAGGTTAAAGAAATACCAGCAGGTTACCTAAAATAGACCTTACCTTAGTCAGAAGGTACTCCAAAATGAATAAATCCCAGTCTTCCCATCGCAATTACTCGTGTATATTGGGCATGGCTATCATACGGGAAACAATGGGTTTGAAGCATCCCTCCGACCGATTGCTATGTCTTGATTCACTTTGAGGGGGAAGCAGCCGGATGTACCTCAGTACTGAAAGACAACTGATATCCCCAGTTCAAAAGGTAAGCGATACTGCCACCTGGCAGGATTCAATCGTCATTGCAATTTTAACGTAGGCAGCGGTGTCAGGGAGACACAGGCAGCTCCGAGCGAGTGTTTAGAATAGGGATCAAAGGAAAATAATCAAAGGATCTAAAAACGAGAACTCGTTTTTGACGCTCAACCGTTGGCGACGAAACACGAGAATACTAGTTTTTGGCGGCCAATGAGTTAACATGTAACAAAATGTACATCTAAATGGCTAAAATACTGAACATCTGATTCACTACGACTTAAATGAGGTTGTTTACACAGAGGACGCTCTCTAATAAAACGCCAATCCTAACTAGTCACCATGTCCTGTGTTTTCAGGGCGCGGACATCACCAAGACAAAACTAATAACACCAATCCTAACGAGTCACCATCTTGTGTTTCAGGGCGGGGACATCACGAAGCACGACGGCACAGGCGGCAAGTCCATCTACGGCGGCAAATTTGAAGACGAGAACTTTGACGTGCGCCACACAGGCCCCGGCCTGCTCTCCATGGCCAACAGGGGCCGTGACGCCAACAACTCCCAGTTCTTCATCACCCTGAAAAAGGCTGAGCACCTGGACTTCAAACACGTGGCTTTCGGCTGGGTCCGGGATGGCATGGATGTGGTGCGGAGGATGGGTGAGCTGGGCACCAAGACGGGCAAGCCCAGCAAAAAGATCATCATCACAGACTGTGGACAGTTGTAGTTCTGCAGGAACTGTGTGGTGCATGGCTTTGTACCAGGAGTTGACCCCCTTAGCCATAAAGCATCCCAAGAATGGAGCACTGGTTCTAGAATTGCTGGTCAACTGACGTCCGCATACTGTACAAACTTGACTTGGAACTGTTCTAGGATCAGCACTCCTATTCCAAGATCCTTTGTATGGGAACTGAACTCGTATTTTGGCTGTCCTTTAATGTGGTCTTATGTAGTGCACTTGATACGGAATAGGGTGTAGCGTGTGTATATATATATAGGGGGGGGGGGAGTGGGCGTTTGGGACAAGTCCATCCTCTTGGTGTGTTGCACTCGCATCTTCTTTAAATAAACATTAAATTAAATAAACATTTCTTGTGTTTTTCTTTTTTGAAAAATGGACATGTCAGGATTTTTGGCTAGGTAGTGTAGAGGTCTTACGCACAGGTATGGCTGGGTAGTGTAGAGGTCTTAAGCACAGGTATGCCTGGGTAGTGTAGAGGTCTTAAAGGAAAACTCCAACATTTTCTGAAATTAGCTTATTTAACATCTTCCCTGGAGTTAGACAAGAAGATACATACCTTTTTTGTCTCTGTGCATGTCAGGCTTAGGGAACAGCCGCTCCATTAGCGTAGCTTAGCTTCATCACTGGAAGTGGGTAAGATTTGTACCCTGACGTTCCCTACAGTGCCCTACAGTCACGGAATACGTTTATTTTGTACATTATCTAACGTTAACACTAACCTAAACTAACTTTAGGTTAGTTGTAACGTTAGTTTAGGTTCGTGTTAACGTTAGATAATGTACAAAATAAACGTATTCCGCTGCTATAGACGTCGCTCTTTTATTTTGAAACCCCCCAGAAAGGAAGTCATTGCTCTCGTTATTTGCTTTAGTGTCCGCCCGGTTCTGTGTTTGTTGGTTAGCTCCGTTAGCTAGCAGCCTATCAAGACCAGCCATTGGAATACTGTTTTCTAAATTGTGGAGGCTTTTAATCGTCAAGGTAAGAGGATTTTAAGTCATGGTATCCATAAACTTCAATCGGTTTGGATCCTTTGAATGAATGAGTGTCAACAAACGCGGCTTCACGTTGAAATCACTGACTGCGCCCAGAGAGGAGTGGTTAGGCAAAAAATTGTTCAGAGTATATTTGCTTAGAAAACGTCAGTCGAATTCAATTATTTTTTATTTCTCCACGTGGTAAATACACAGGTCACAACATGTTGACAGGAACGTTTTGGAGTGTATTCCGTGACTGTAGGGGACTGTAGGGAACGTCGGGGTACAAATCTTACCCACTTCCAGTGATGAAGCTAAGCTACGCTAACGGAGCGGCTGTTCCCTAAGCCTAATGCATGCACAGAGACAAAAAAGGTATGTATCTTCTTGTCTAACTCCAGGGAAGATGTTAAATAAGCAAATTTCCCAAAATGTTGGCGTTTTCCTTTCCTAAGCACTGGTGTAGCTGGGTAGTTAGAGGTCTTACGCACTGGTGTAGCTGGGTAGTGTAGAGGTCTTACACACAGGTGTAGCTGGGTAGTGTAGAGGTCTAAGCACTACGCCGGCTGCGTGAATATTAAAGGCAACCAACTTGTGTTCAGCCTTTCGTTCAGCGTTTCTCTGATTGGCCACGTGACCGCGCGGCAGAGAGTTGCGCCGCCCGCGGCAGCGGCCGTCTTCCGTTGTAGAATTGTTTACATCAGGGTGAACGCTGTTGTATTCGCAAATATCAGCGCCAGCAATACGCAGCTCCCGTTAACCTAATTTATACCGTAATGAATCATTAAAAAAATATACCGTTAACTGGAATATGTTGTTTCTTTACACATATGTTGGGATTATGTAATTGGTTTGTCATGACAAAACAATAAAAATCGCTACTTTACATCAGGGTGAACGCTGTTACGCTGCCACCACCCACTTCAATGACAGAGCTCTCATGTTTGCGAATGCATAAACTATATCTTAAATTATGGCTATGTGTCTAATATGGCTGTCGCGAAGTCATTGATAAGCGACAGCCATATTAGACACATAGCCATAATTTAAGATATAGTTTATGCATTCGCAAAATATGAGAGCTCTGTCATTGAAAGGGCTTCTACAACGGAGCACGGCCGCTGCTGCTGGAGCTGGACCGAGTCAAGCCGGTGGCGGCGCACGGAAGCCGGGGAGAAACCACCGCATCGCCCCGCTGGCGCTTCAGCAGCCTCCACTGATGTACAGTGACGAGTGAATCTGGTAGTTGGTTTATGACGTTAAAAACGCGAAATAACATATAACGTTACAGCGTACAGTTTCTAGTTAATCAGTCAGGCGTCAGCCTCCACACTGATGTACAGTGACTGACGTTAAAAACGCGAAATAACATAACGTTACAGCGTACAGTTTCTAGTTAATCAGTCAGGCGTCAGCCTCCACACTGATGTACAGTGACACCCAGAGTTTCTAGTTACAGTAGTGACGCGTGAATCGAGATAGTCCTAACAGTGTTTATTATTAAGAGTCAGATAGTCCTAACAGTGTTTATAGTCCTAACTGTTTATTAGTAAGAGTCAGATAGTCCTAACAGTGTTTATAGTCCGAACAGTGTTTATTATTAAGAGTCAGATAGTCCTAACAGTGTTTATTATTAATTAACGTCATAAACCAACTACCAGATTTATTTTGCACCAGGGAACTTGAAGGTTCCTGCCGCGCTCACGGCAAAAGGGGGAGGGCTAGCGGCGTGGGGTCGTGGCCAATCGGAGAAAAGCTGAACACAAGTTGGTTGCCTTTAATATTCACGTGGATATGGGTTAGGGTAACCCTAACCCGTGAATATTAACACTTTGATCGCCATGGGTTAAATTCATAATTTACCATCCCTCGCCAGCTCTATTTGTCTATGGAGAAGTTCCCCTTCTTTGCAGGGCTATAACTTTTTAAATTCTATTGCTACATTGCCATTATTATGGCCCATTCAATGTCCTATATGTATTGTTCAGGGTGTAGCAACGTTAAACTTTTTCATTCACATATTCATACTAAAATATGGTCTAAAGTATAAGTATGTTTTTATCGTTTTCTGCAGCTTTCTTCAGAACGTGATTTATAGCCCTAAATGCATTATATTGATGATCAGATACAGTTTGGTAGGAATCTGTGCGAGATGAAAAATGTCAACTGGACGTACTTCTAGAATGATCTACGTATGATCTGATGATGACCGGATGGGCGGGGGATCGTTTATAATTCCGTGGGCAGCGTTAGATGATTCATCCAGAGTGGGTCATATGTTCATCATAGTAGTTTATATGGAATACGTTAGAAAATAACGCTGAATCTTACCGTATGTTCCTCGCGCCGTTGGACGATCAGCGTGGAGTAGACCGCTTTCGATTATGGGATGTTGATCCTTATGAACCATTTCCAGGTTGTATAATACTATATACGTCCAAATAATGTTGTTTATTGAGTTAGGGCGAGCGATTGATCATCCAGTGTGTTGAGATGGAGTCCGGCTACCGATCGCGAGTGCCCGGAGCACATATGGATGAGCACTTCCTGTTTGGCGCGCCCCTCCCTCTTGGCCGATCTGTCCGATCGGCCACCAGATGGCGCTCTCGAACCGTTAGACAGTTGAGTGGAGCTCACCAGTACATCTCAGGGCTCCGGAAAGGAAATATGATTTCGATGACAGATTTTTGAAATATTGACATCAAAGACGAGTTACGGCGTCTTCGGCAGAATAAGCATGGCTAGGAATGACGTGTTAACTCGTCATCTGCGATCATAGTGTTAAAGGCAACCAACTTGTGTTCAGCTTTTCGTTCAGCGTTTCTCTGATTGGCCACACGGCCACGTGACTGCCCGCCCCCTTTTGCCGCGAGCGAGGCAGAGGTCCCAAATGAAATGAATGAAGCGCGGAGCATAATGTATAATGTTATTGCGCGGAGCATAATGTATAATGTTATTTCGCGTTTGTAACGTCATAACATCAGTGGAGGCTGCTGACTGATTAATAATAAGCCCTCTTTATTTCGCGGAGCATAATGTATAATGTTATTTCGCGTTTGTAACGTCATAACATCAGTGGAGGCTGCTGACTGATTAATAATAAGCTCTCTTTATTTCGCGGAGCATAATGTATAATGTTATTTCGCGTTTGTAACATCATAACATCAGTGGAGGCTGCTGACTGATTAATAATAAGCTCTCTTTTTACACCCATGGGCCATGTGGAACACCTTTCTAAAAAGTTGAAACTAAAAATATGTATAGAAACAAATCATGCTTTTCTGCTGCCAGTAAGAAGACCATTGTACAATAATCCACAATTATGTCTGTATTTGATTATGGTGAAATTATGTACATGCATGCCTCTCCCTCCACCTGAAAGCCCATCCACGCTGTGTATCATAGAGCACTGGGTTTTATCACTGGAGATACATTTCTCACTCACCATTGTATTTTATATGAAAATAATTGTAAGTAGGTGAATTCTACACATCTGACAACGGCATCTGACAATATCATAATGATGTGTTTTCTATATTATATCCACAATCATTCATCTAAAAAATTGTATGGGCGTAAATACATGTTAAGATATTCAAAATCGTCACAGCAGTATAGTTTGTTTATACTTCAGAAGTATGATATTTGAACGCGGTCCCCAAAATGAATGGAAGCGAATGAGGCGCCTGACACCTGGGAGGAATGGGGGCGTGTTGCAGCGTTGGGGATGTTTAAAAAATATAATTTAATATATAATATAATAATAATCTGGTCAGCAGCCTCCACTGATGGTGCGTGATTCAAACCCCCTCAATGTGCAGTTTCTAGTTAATCAGTCAGTTACGCAGCCTCCACTGATGTACAGTGACGAGTGAATCTGGTAGTTGGTTTATGACGTTACGAGTTAATCAGTCAGCAGCCTCCACTGATGTTATGACGTTACAAACGCGAAATAACATTATACATTATTGTAACTGAGGGGTACAATTCCCTGACTGTATTACTAGATATGATACTTACTACCACTACCTTTGTACTTAATATTCGGCCACACAGTACTCGGCATAAATATATTATGATGAACACTGTCACGTAGATGAAACGGATCCAACACAAATGTACGAATTAGAAATAGGTCTTTATTTCTACACAGCGATGGTGTGTAGAGCAAGCACTTAATCAAATCAATCACATTTATGAATGGGAATTAGTATGCACTTTTATGGCAAGAGTATTCGTCGGTATATCAATAGAGAATGTCCAATCTCTGAAGGCGCAGGTGGTACATATACGACCTGGAATAGTTTAAGGAATAACAGCAATGATACTTGAATGATTATAGACTGGATACACTAGGGGGGGGTTAATCCGGTCGCTTGTAAGCCGACAGGAGTAGGAAGGGGGGGGGGGGTAGAATCCGGCTGCCTCATCCGGCCAAGGGTATCCCAGGTGAACCCACTGTAGTGCCGTTCAATGCGCCGGCGATCCTTGGACCACAGATGAAAGCAGATGGACTCTTTGTGGGCCGGCGTCCTCCGGTCCACGGAGGAGAGACGTGAAGCGACCTCGTCTTGCAGAGCGTCTCCTCACCTTGCGTCCTCTCCAGGGGGGGGGTTCCAACACACGGCAGTGTCGGGGGTCTTTATCCATGGAATAATCAACGTATACAAAGCATAATCCGTGCCGGGGAAGGCGGGCTGTCGTCGGTAGAATAATCCGGTATACAGGTCCACTCGCTCGTCGGCTCTGGGGCTCCTCGGGTGCAGCTTCACGTGGGGTCAACCACCCTGGATAAGCAGCCAGTTCTCTGCCCGAAACGATGGGGTACTGACTACGGTAGTATTCTCACCGCACGAAGCACTATATATTAACAGACTATTATTAGCTTAATAGACTACGTCCAACTCGACGATATAGTGCCAAATATGACTATTCAAATATTAATATACACGATGTCTCAATACCGATGGTAAGCCGAACTTGGCCTTACTCCCACACGTGGCGTCGCGGGGAGGCTTTACGTCTGTGACTCTATTGGAGGGTAAGAAACTGGACTGAAAAGGAAGTCCTACTTTAGTAGCGCAGTATATATACGCACTATGAACAAATAGTCCCATTAGTGGTGCGGTAGCCAGATTCCTACGCGGAACTAGGACTTGTTCGTACATGTTGAGCGGTACGTTTGAACTGGGTCTGGGGGTATGGCAGCCTGGCACCAAGGTCTCGACCAATAGTAGAATGGAGACTATTATGGGATGTTCAGTAGGCTAGAATGGATATTCAATGCATATTGTACAAGGAATATACAAGGGATATCAAGGAATATTAGAGAATATACAAATACAATTAAATATATATATATAAATAAATATATATATTCGGTTTAATCTGGCCCTTCACAACAGCCACCCCCTGATTGGTCCCAGACCTAATCAGTTAAACAGAGACAGATTAATCGCGTTGTCTATTTACACATAAGGGTTTGCTGTAGGGGTCAGTCAACTTCCCAAAGTCATAGGGTTATAGGGTCATGGTCATCATCGATTGTGTCTGGGAGTCGGGGCAGTTCTATGAGCCTCGCCACGGGACGGGTGTAAGTGCGACCCTGGACGAGCACTTCAGCTGCTCGGACCTTGCCGTCGGCACCGGTGATCACTTTGCTTACGCGGCCGGCCGGCCACATAGCTCTGGGCAGTGATTGATCAATAATCATGACGACTGTTCCTTCTGTCAAATTGTCTCTCTCCTTTACCCACTTCTGGCGGGTCTGTAGAGACGGTAGGTAGTGCAGTAGGAAACTGCTCCAAAACTTGTCGGCTAATACTTGGCTGTACCTCCACATTCGTCGGCCGTTCGCTTCTTCAGGCCGGTACATTGTCTGGGGTAACGCAGGATCTAGCCGCCCCATCAGGAGTGTGTTGGGGTCTGCGGAGATAACAGTGCTCAATCCACAGAACACAGGCTTCTTATTCTCAGCCTCCTCCTGACTGGCTTCCCTCGGGATAGGCGTGGGCCACTCTCCTTCCGGGAGCTTTAGGAATGCTGGGCCGTCACTGTAGACATTGCGACGGGTGAGGTCATCCAGGGGCATCCCCCGGGTGATGACGTCAGCTGGGTTCTGTTTTGTATCAACGTAGCGCCACTCTGTTTCTCCGGTTAACTCTTCGGTTAAGTCTTGAATCTCGGTGACTCTGACTCCCACGAAGACTTTGTACTTGCATGAGTCCGATTTGATCCAGGCGAGTACTGTCGTGGAATCTGACCACAGGATTGTTCTAGACACCGGTATGGTGAGCTCACGTTGGATGAGCGTGGCTAGGTGCGCTCCGGCTAGGGCTGCGCAGAGCTCTAGGCGTGGGATAGATTGTTGCTTGCGTGGGGCTATTCTCGAGCGGGCGAGGACAAATGCTGTGTAGATCTCTCCCCCCTTTTCTTGGGCCCGCAAGTAGGCTACTGATCCGTATGCGACCTCTGAGGCGTCACTGAAGACGTGTAAGTCCATTTTACATGTCTCTGGCCTCACCGTGGGTGGGAAGTAGCTTCGGCGCATATTAACGCCTGGGAGTGAGTGGAGCTCCATCTCCCACTCTCTCCAGGTGGATGCAAGGTGTGCGGGAATGGGGTCGTCCCAGCCCTGGTCCTTGTCCCACAATGCTCGTACAATCATTTTTGCCCTGGTGGTGTACGGTAGAATACATCCTAGCGGGTCATATTGTCGGGCGAGTGTTGTGTACACACTCCGTCTGGTGGTCGGCGCCGCCGCCGGCCTTCCCTGCTCCGTAGTCAGGGGCTTGTGTCTGTAGTGAAGCGAATCTGTTTTGAATCGCCACACCAATCCCAGGGTCATCTCCTGGGCTTCTCCCGGGATTGTAGCCATCCAGGTCTCGCTGCTGGCTGCCTTGTCCTCGGAGGAGAGGCTGCGCAGTACTTGCGGATCGCTGCTGGCCCACTGCCTGAGATCAAAGCCGCCTTTGATCAATGAGGCGCGGAGTTTAATCAGGAGAGCCTCGGCTTCTTCCTGGGTTGAAAGGCTTTGTAGACAGTTGTCTACGTAGAAGCTGTTCTTTACGCTGTGTCGGACCTCTTCGTCCGCTGCTGGGTCCTCTGCTACATGTTTCTGTAGTGCAAATGTAGCACAGCAGGGGCTGCACGTCGTTCCGAAGGGGAGGACTTCCCATTGGTAGATGGCTGGGTGCTCATCTCCTGGCTTCTCTCTCCATAGGAACCGTAACAGGGGCTTGTCCTCCTCTACTAATCTCACCGCTGATGGCCACCTTTTCCTGGCGGAAGCGGAGTAGAACGCCGAGTAGGGAGGGGCCGAGTGTGGGACCGGGCAGTAACTCTTTATTCAGATTTTGGGATCCGATCTGGTAGCTGCAGTTAAATACTATGCGGTCTTTACCGTTGTGATGGACCTTGTGGTGAGGCACGTACCACGATTCAGTGGTCTGGTCAGCCTCTTTAATGTCCATCTTTGTGACGTGTCCCGCTGTGATGAGCTTCTCAATCTCAGCGCGGTATACACTCTCTTGGGCGGGGTTCTTGGCTAAGCGCCGCTCCGTGTTCAGCAGGTACCGTTCTGTGGCGTCTGTCTTGGCGTGGAGAGTAGGCATTCCTTCTCGCCGCAGGAGTGGCGTGGCGTATCTCAACACGCCGTTGACCGGGACTCTCTTGGTCCCTGTCTCGAGGAGGTGAATGGCGTAAATGTCATCTTTAGAGCGAATGTCTTTCCTTCCGTTCTTAAAGGGCATTTGTTCCAAGGTCCATAGCCGCTCTACGTGTTGCAGGAGTGCGGTTTCTCCCTCCGTGACTCGGGAGTGGAGACATCTAGTGGCTGTACTTCGGTTGAGAGATTTGGCGAGCGGGCCTTGGAGAGTCCATCCCAAATGGGTCTCGACTGCTGCAGGACAGCCTCGGGGTCCGGTATGAACCCGGTCTATCGGGACAATGAGGTCTGCATGGTCGGAGCCTATCAACAGGGTCGGCATAGCATTGTCTATGAGCGGGATCGGTAACTTGCGCAGATGTGCATATTTCTCCATCAGCTTGGCGACGGGGTATGTGTACCGCGACAGTCCTATTTCTTGGCTGGTGAAAGCGTCTGTAATCTGGTACCGTCGCTCAGGCTGGCCGCTTGCTGCGATAGAGAATGAGACATTCTCGCCCTTTATCGTCTTCAAATCTCGTCTTATTGTCCGAATTGTCATTTGGGTTTCGCTTCCCCGCAGCCCTAGCTGGGCCGCAGCGGAGGCGAGCAGAAGGGTCTTCTCTGACCCGTCATCGAGGACGGCGTAAGTGTCCAGGACTTTATTCTGGTAGCTTAGTGTCACACGCACTACTTTTAGGAGTACTCGGGCTCCACTGCTGCTGGCGGGATCGATGTACATGACGCTCGCTTTGCTGCTGGATGGTGCGGGTGAAGGGCGCCGTCTGTTACTGTCGTGAAGTATGTCCAGATGGGCTCCATCGCACTTGGTGCACCTTTTCTTTAAGCGGCATTCGGCTGCCATGTGTGAGCGCGCACAGCGAAAACAGCGCTTGTTGGACTTTATCCATTGACTTGCTTCCTCCGCGTTCAGCTTGGGGAAGGAGTCACATTGCGCTAGCCAGTGTTCTTTCTCACAGTAGGGGCACACTATCTTCCACTTCTCCGTTCTGGAGGGGGTACTGTGGCTCCTGCTGCTCGGTACTGACTCCGATTGGTGCATCACAGTCACCGATCTTCTTCCATCGTTTAGTCGTCTGGTTCCTTCTCTGGAGCCAGGGGTGCTCCGTCCGAATGTATCTAGCCGTAGGCTGCTGACTTCTCTCGCCAGGAAGTCTGCTAGATCGAGGAGGTTCGGTTCGGGGCCATTCGGGTCTCGGTGGTCTCTCTGTCGCCTAAAACGCTCCTGTCGAGCGGGCGGCAGCTTCTCCAAGATCCTTTCCACATTTGAGTTGGCGTAAAGTTCATGCCTCCCCTTCTCTCTCTGCGCTCCCAACATCCCTACCAGGGACTGCACTCTGATGGACAGGTCGTCCAGTGCTCGATTGTCTATTGCTGGGGGTAAGCGGTCGATGTGTCGGATCTCCTGGATCACGTAATCCCATATGCGCCCATACCTCTGGTCCAATGCTACCAGCGCTGCTGTGTATGGGGTGGTGGAAGTCGCGTAGGCGAGCGCTATATTATGTGCGCGGGGTACCTTTAAGTGCTTCAGTAGGATGGCGTATTTGTGGCGTTCATCCAATACATCCGCCAACATGGTCTCCAGACACATGCGGAGTTCTGTATACTGGGCCCGGTTCTCTTGGGTGAAGTCGGGTACCATAGGCGTGCCAATGTATGACGCTGACTGTGGATACATCGGCGAGCGTTGGGGGAGAGGCCTCCTAGGCGAGTCTCCTCCCGCTCCTTGGTATGGGCTGGTACCGGCAGTGTACCATGGCCCGCTTGTCCAGGTGCTGTTCCTCGGTGCGGGTCGTGCGTCGTGCTCACCCGGGTATAGAGTCGGGGGTCTGTAGCGCAGCTCCGCGGGAGTATAGCCTGGGCTGTACCGGACCTCCTGGTCCGGTAGAGTACTGTGCTGTCGTCGGGCGTGGTTCTCCTCCTCTTCCTCTTCGTCTTCAGTTAGGTCATCCAGTGCTTGTAGTCTCTGGTTTAGCCTCTCCACAGGATATGCTGCTCCTTCCCGGTTGCTAGGTCTCGCTTGGACCGGTGGGGGGAGGTGGTCTGTGGGGGGTATAGACCTCGTCTGTTGGTCAAGTTCAGGGTTGTTTACTCGGCTAGGGGATGCCGCCCTGGAGGTGTGTCTAGACGAGTTCCTGGAGCCTCTGGCGGAGGGAGAGGGTGTTGTCCGTCTGATCAGCTGTTCTATTAGTTGCGCTTGCTGTCTGTCGCGCTCTGCGTCCCGTAGAGCACCAGCAGCTGCTCGCTGGCTGTCTGCTCGGTCTCGGGCCACATTCTCTTCTCTCTGAATGCGTCTTATTTCTAGACGTATATGCTCTTCTTCGCTCCGCTGCTGGATCTGCAGTCGGTCGCGTTCAGCAGCGGCGTTCAGGCTGATGAGGAATGCCTGCTGTAGGGTCCTCTCTGCCTCGCTGGGAGAAGGCGGTTGTATAGGGGAGCCTTCCCTCGGGGTACTCCTTGCGGAGCCTTGGAGCTCTATCTCCACGGTGCTCTCCCCGTCTTCTTCCGTGCCGAGTTCTCTCTCGGTAGCGTTGTATTCCTCCCGGGACTCATCGGGGACTACTTCTTCAGTACTGGCGGGGTGTGAAGTCATGTCTGGTTCCCACTGGTCCCCACCGTGAACTTGGTCAGTTACATTAGAACCCGTAGGGGCCTCTATGGTCGGGGTAGTCTGGGCGTTGGGGTTAGACATACTTTTACTTTCTAGTTTTACCGCGTTTACTGTTAGTAGAAGACTAGGTTGTTGACTGACAGCGTAAGCCTCTAAGTACTGAGGGAGCCGTCGTTCGCGCTGCGGGCGTTGGTTAGGAGGATCGTTTCGTGGAGTGTTCATCATAGGCCATTTCAATATTAATAACACTATATTAATATTACACTAATTACCATCCGGCTCGAAGGACCAATTGTAACTGAGGGGTACAATTCCCTGACTGTATTACTAGATATGATACTTACTACCACTACCTTTGTACTTAATATTCGGCCACCCAGTACTCGGCATAAATATATTATGATGAACACTGTCACGTAGATGAAACGGATCCAACACAAATGTACGAATTAGAAATAGGTCTTTATTTCTACACAGCGATGGTGTGTAGAGCAAGCACTTAATCAAATCAATCACATTTATGAATGGGAATTAGTATGCACTTTTATGGCAAGAGTATTCGTCGGTATATCAATAGAGAATGTCCAATCTCTGAAGGCGCAGGTGGTACATATACGACCTGGAATAGTTTAAGGAATAACAGCAATGATACTTGAATGATTATAGACTGGATACACTAGGGGGGGGTTAATCCGGTCGCTTGTAAGCCGACAGGAGTAGGAAGGGGGGGGGGGTAGAATCCGGCTGCCTCATCCGGCCAAGGGTATCCCAGGTGAACCCACTGTAGTGCCGTTCAATGCGCCGGCGATCCTTGGACCACAGATGAAAGCAGATGGACTCTTTGTGGGCCGGCGTCCTCCGGTCCACGGAGGAGAGACGTGAAGCGACCTCGTCTTGCAGAGCGTCTCCTCACCTTGCGTCCTCTCCAGGGGGGGGGTTCCAACACACGGCAGTGTCGGGGGTCTTTATCCATGGAATAATCAACGTATACAAAGCATAATCCGTGCCGGGGAAGGCGGGCTGTCGTCGGTAGAATAATCCGGTATACAGGTCCACTCGCTCGTCGGCTCTGGGGCTCCTCGGGTGCAGCTTCACGTGGGGTCAACCACCCTGGATAAGCAGCCAGTTCTCTGCCCGAAACGATGGGGTACTGACTACGGTAGTATTCTCACCGCACGAAGCACTATATATTAACAGACTATTATTAGCTTAATAGACTACGTCCAACTCGACGATATAGTGCCAAATATGACTATTCAAATATTAATATACACGATGTCTCAATACCGATGGTAAGCCGAACTTGGCCTTACTCCCACACGTGGCGTCGCGGGGAGGCTTTACGTCTGTGACTCTATTGGAGGGTAAGAAACTGGACTGAAAAGGAAGTCCTACTTTAGTAGCGCAGTATATATACGCACTATGAACAAATAGTCCCATTAGTGGTGCGGTAGCCAGATTCCTACGCGGAACTAGGACTTGTTCGTACATGTTGAGCGGTACGTTTGAACTGGGTCTGGGGGTATGGCAGCCTGGCACCAAGGTCTCGACCAATAGTAGAATGGAGACTATTATGGGATGTTCAGTAGGCTAGAATGGATATTCAATGCATATTGTACAAGGAATATACAAGGGATATCAAGGAATATTAGAGAATATACAAATACAATTAAATATATATATATAAATAAATATATATATTCGGTTTAATCTGGCCCTTCACAACAATTATGCTCCGCGAAATAAAGAGAGCTTATTATTAATCGGTCAGCAGCCTCCACTGATGTTATGACGTTACAAGCGCGAAATAACATTATACATTATGCTCTGCGAAATAACATTATACATTATGCTCCGCGCTTCATTCATTTCATTTGGGACCTCTGTCGCTTGCAGGGACCTCTGCCGCGCTCGCGGCAAAAGGGGGCGGGGGGTCGTGGCCAATCAGAGAAAAGCTGAACACAAGTTGGTTGCCTTTAATATTCACGCGTCATGCGTAGGAAACACTTTGCAACTGTGATCTCCTCTGGCAGTAGTTGGATATTGTAATGTGTGGCAAGGGGTTGCAGCAATTCCACTGAGAGAAACTGGTCTGAGGCTGGATAACATGCCTGTATGCCTCTCATACGTTGTTCTCCAACTCATAAGAACATGCTCTCAAGCACTTGCAGCATTCTGTCGAGGACTGGATAGAACGGTCTCTGTCTCAGCTGATCTCCATGAGGTCTGAGCTTGTGCCACAAGATGACTCAACTACATACTCGTCCATCCTTTTCTGCTTCCTCCTTTGGCTGGTAGTATGTTCCTCAATCCCAAGGCCATTACATATGGCCTTTGTCCTGTCATACATGTCCACTGCCATCTCTGAGGTGCGATAACCTTTGAGTGTGTCCTGCACTGTGCTTTTAAATAGTACAGATAGGTATTGAAGATGTGCACTTTAACGCAGCAGCACCTGGAGCCATCCATACCCATGTCCAGTGTCCACTGACAAAGACATGCTCATGATACTGTGATAAACTAGAATAAGCTTTAATCGAACCCTGGTTAATTTCATCTGATAGTCCGGTTGGTTTTGGGGTGGTGTGAAAGCTCATTCACTCTTGCAAGTGAACCCTGCTGCGGTTCATTTGAGATGTGAATGCAAGGCGGACCAAAGGCAGGAAAAGACCCCAAAATCGAATATTTTTTTTACGAGAAGACTGAAACATTATGTATATAACTTTTTCGATTGCTTAAGCACGATTTTGAAAACAGGGCCCCGTGTTTTAAAACACTACACACAATTAGCACAACCACACACACAATTATCAGAACACCTCAGATCCTTTGCTAAATTAAACACAAACTATACACTAATTTATAAAAACTACATTTTGTTACCATATGAAACACACGTTTCATATTGAAGAAACACACTCCTCAATGTCAGTTTCAGTATTTAATAAAAGACAAAGATGAAGACACCCTGAAACAAACAGACAGCACAGTCAGCTGACAACGTATATCATGAATACACAATAACACTATAGTAACACATAAATATATATATATCTATATAATGCATATATAATATGTATGAACAGTAATGGTGCATAAGCATCTCACATGAATGACTGAACGAACGTCTCTGCAGGAGGCGAAGTGAAGAATGAAAACTAAGATGGCCGCTCAGCAATAACAGCGCAGTGCAAGGCATATCCGGTTGGATGCTGGTAAGACGCTGCCCTCAAGTGGCCGGCGATAAACTCTTCATCCCCCCCAGACCGGAAAGCTAAGGGTCGGAATAGATTAACGGTCTAAATCCTGTATCCAGCTGCCGGACCCAGGAAGGCACCGGCAGGAGCGGTGAGGTCAGAGGCCGCCTCATCAGCAGGCGCCGTAGGGAAGGCGCCCATAGCCGCGTCACGGGGCCCATCAGCAGGCTGCTGAGCAAACCCCTGGGGCATCGCGGGCGGGGGCTGACGGGTGGGGGCCGGGGTGGGCACAACGGGTGGGGGCAGATGTCCTAGGGCAGTAGGTGGCGGTGACGGCGCAGCCGACTGCTGATGGGCGCAGGGTGTGGCCGGTGTGTAGGCGCGGAGGAAACGCCGGTTGCGCAATGTTAGACGTCCGGAACCGTCGACCCTGACCCGATACTGGTCGTGGCCCAGTGACTCTACCACCACACCTGACCTGTCCCATTTGTGAGGGCTCGGGCCCTGCTGGTTCTGGAGGAATACTCTCTCGCCGAGTGCCAACGGGCGGAGCGGTCTTGAGTGAGTCCCCAGAGACTCGGTGGTACGGGACATACGGGTCCGAAAGGGCGTCCTCCTTTGCCGCCCATGCCTCGCGCCACAGCAGGCGGATATGCGGGTTCGAGAACTTCTCGAGGCGGTTCACGAAGGAGAGCGAGCCCCGAAGGGGGCGGCCGAAGATGATCTGCGCTGGCGAGAGGTTGCAGTCGGGGTCAGGTGTGTTTCTCAACTGCAGCATCGCGCACAGGAAGCGGTCCTGATCAAGGCTGCCCGACGGGCCCACGTTGGACATCAGGAGGCGCTTAGCAGCCTTCACCGCCACTTCTGCCCTCCCGTTCGACTGAGGAAAGCTGACTTGAGGACACACAGTGCTTGACGTGCCATAGACGGAGGAAGTCCCTAGTGTGGCTCGCCTTGAATTCCGGACCGCCGTTGCTTGAGAGCTCCTCCGGTACGCCGAAAGTAGCGAAGAACGAACGGAGGTGTTGGACCAGGCCCGCTGAGCCTGCCAGGGCAGTACCAGCCGTAGAGCTCAGGACCTCTACCCAGCCCAAGAGCCGGTCCCCAACAACTAGGTAGTGGCGGCCCCCATAGTCGAAGAAGTCCGCAAACACCGCCTCGAACGGAGTGGATGGGGGTGATGATGGCAGGGGGGGTGTAGCCGCTTGTGACGGAGCATTGCGGTTGCAGTCTGCACACCCGTCCCTGGTGGCTTGAATGTCCCCTGACATCCCGGGCCAGTAGACTATCGCTCGGGCATGCTGCCCCATCGCTGAAGTCCCCTGGTGGGCGGCGTGGAGATGCCGAAGGACTCTCTCACGGAGGGATGGGGGAACCACGACACGGTCCTGATAGAGCAGGACGCCGTCCTGTGCGTAGACGGACTCACAGACCGATGACAGGCTCGCCAGGGCAGGGTCGTTGACGTCAATTCCACCCTCCTGCTCGATGAGGCGGAGGAGGTGGCCAAGGCCCTCGTCAGCCGCTGTCTCTTGTGCGAGGAGGGGCCAAGAGACAGCACCGAGCTCTCGTGCATCGTCACAGATGGAGGCCATGAGTGCTGATTCCACGGCGTCAGGCTCGCTCGGCAGCCACAGTGAGATGCCGTTCGTCGAGCCAGAGGGGGAAGGGTGCCTCGAAGTGGCGTCAGCGGCATAGTTGCTCTTGCCAGGCAGATGCACAATGTCAAAGCGCCACGGGAGGGTGCGCTGCTTGAGTCTAAATAGACGCGAGTTCGTAATCTCATCCAGCGTGCGGTCGCCAAAGATCTTCACCAGCGGCTTGTGGTCGGTGACCACGACGAGGTTGTCGGACCCCTGCGTGAAGTACCGCGTCTGTTCCAGACCCCAGGCCACGGCCAGGGCCTCTCCTTCGACAGCCGCATAACGCTGCTCCGCAGGGGACAGGAAACGCGACCCCGCGAGGGTGATCCTCCATCCTCCTGAACAGCAGTCCGGTATGCCTGAGGCACAGTGACAGTGCTGCTGGAGCAGGAAGTAGCCAATGCCGAGCTTGGACCAGTCAGGGCGGAGGCAGGTACGCTTCTGCATGTCGTAGATCTCCACGCCCTCACGGATGGCCCCAATTATGGCCTGCTTGGACGTCTGGAAGGCCTCCTCCAGAGTGGGGGACCATCGGAACACACAACGTGGGCTGAGGAATGGCTTGAATGGAGCCATCGTCTCACGCAGCTGGGCATAGTTAGCCACCTGGTTAACAAGGCCGAACCAGCTCCTGATATCCGTCATGGAGCCCGGTGTAGGGAAGTCCCGGATGGCGTCCAAGTATTTTGGGAGTGGTTCGATGGTAGACTCCGACACCCTGAAGCCAGCGAAATCGACGCACCTCTCCGCGAATTGAAGCTTATCCGGGTTCAACACGATGCCTGACCGGCCGACATGCGTGAGGAAGTCGATGGTCCTCCACCAGTGTTGCTCCAGGTCAGTGTCATAGTGGATGGTGTCATCCACACAGCGTTCCTTGCGCTCATAGTCCAAGAGGACGGCGTCGAACCGGCGGTTGTAGCCATCCCCTGACGACAGGAAGCCCTGTGGTGCCCTGGTGTAGCGCCAACGGCCGAAGGGCGTGATGAAGGTAGTGAGGTGGCAATCCGACTCACGCAGGGGGACGCTGTGGTGGTAGCCGTTCCAGGCGTCCGTGGCGGTCTTCCAGGTGCCCTTCGGGACGCGGCGTGCGAGGTGGAATGGAGACTCGGTGGCGAAGGTTTCACATTGGCAGAACTTGTTGAGGGGGGAGAGGTCCACGGTTCTGCGGGGGGAACCGGCGTGCTTCCGAGTGACTACCATGCGATGGCACCACGTGACAGGCTCGCCGTATGGCACACGTTCAATGACCCCAAGGGCCTCGTCCCGCAGGAGGTTATCGTGGACCCTCCGCTGCCAGTGTAGAGGCACGTTGGCCACGGTGTGGCATGCCTTGGGTGTAGCTGCGGGGTCCACGTGCATCTTGATAGGCGGTCCTTCCATGCATGGCAATGCCCGATGAGGGCAGGTGTTGAACGTCGACGAGGCATATCTCTCGAGTAGCCAACCTTTCATCCGGCCGTTGTCCTCTGGCGTACAGGGGAACGGCAGTGCCGCGGGGCGCGCAGGGGTGACCGTGCGTTGGGGGCATGAGCACTGTGCGTCCTGGGGGTCACCTGGCCCCTACGCAGCCGCCGTTGGTTGACCTCGAAGCATTGACGGACAACGGCTGGTCTGGCGTGTCAGCCGCGTCAGGGCCGCGCCTGTCCCTGGGCCCCCTTGTAATGTCGTCCGACGGGAAGCTCATAGGCAAGAGGCCGAGGTTGAGCAACGACTCGTAGGAGAGGAACATGGCCCGGACTGAGCTGCTCACGCATGCCATGGAACGGCAGGACGTAACGCGCCCCCCGCTGCAGGTCGTCGAGAGCCTAGCGAAGAACGCTCCCTCGATGGCTATGGGGGATCGATTGGCGGCTGACAGGCTGAGGCTGACGAAACCGCAGGCCAGGAACTCCTCCAGAGACCAAAGGTCCGACTGCACGCCAGTGTCTGCGACGGCCGATATCCGAGCCCCGTTGGCTGGGCCCCGGTTGCTGGTGCCATCCCTCAGTCCGACTGGCATGTCCACCGAGATGGTGATCAGTGCTCGGGGGTGGTCTCTCAGCCTGGCTCGTTTCCATTCGCCCTTGGAGAAGATGTGGTGCTCGAGTCTGATAGGTGCAGGCCTGTTGACACAGCCATGCGACGTAGGGGCGTGGCGTCTGTGATGGCTCCTGCAACGTCGGCCAGGGTGGGCTCCAGCTTGCACCGATGAGACCTGGGAGATCAGCTCCGACCCCACGGCGGCCTGTTGACCATCGGATGGTGGTTGTTGACGCCTCTGTTGTCGGCGGGCCCTGTAGCAGCCGATGCACACCTGGTGAGGCTTAGGATTCCACACACGAGGCCCCTCCGTGAAAATGTTAAAGACGCTCTTGCACTCCGGGCATGACGCTCGTTTAGCCCCGTCTGCAGGGCTCGGGGCGGGGCTCGTCTGTGGAGTCGTCTTAAGGCGCCGGAATGACGACATGGCTGACAGGGAGGACGACGGGAGAGCGTTACGGGCCATCTCTTTGTTCTCGACGAGCGCGATCACCTCGTTAACTGGCTTGACCAGGATGTCAGTCGTCCCCAGCGTCTCGCGGCGTATGTCAGAGTCATAAATGTCATTGAGCAGGACATCGCGGATAATGTGGTCGGTGTAGTCGACGTTCGCACCACACACGCATGCCGCACTATATGCGCATGTCTCTGCTTTGCCCCGCACTCTGGCAGCGAGTGCACGGAATGTCTCGTCTCGTTCCTGTCGTAGCTGAAGTAGCTCGGTGCGCAGGACACATGTAGCGACCGGGATGACAGCCAGAGAGCGCATGATGGCGATCAGGTCCTGCAAAGGTCCGGTAGCGGCGCCGGCTTTCAGCAGGCTGTCTCCAAGCACAGGCCCGGCGCACTGAAACAATTGGACGGGGGCCTGGGCATCCTCTATGCCTGAGCCGGTGCAGAATACGTCCCAATGTCGGATGAACACATTCCATTCCTCTATTGACACGCCCACGTCAACCCTGGGCCGATCGAGTCTCGGGCCGCGAGGGGCTGGGGCCTGGGCCGGCGCGGCCATGACAGGCGCTGCGTGCTGGTGGGCAAGTCCATGATTGTTCAACATAGCAATGGCGAGTGCTTCATACACGTTGCCGGATGTGAACTCACAGGCGGGGACAGAGCATCCAACGACGACCATGGTGTCTTCATGAAGAAACACACTCCTCAATGTCAGTTTCAGTATTTAATAAAAGACAAAGATGAAGACACCCTGAAACAAACACAGTCAGCTGACAACGTATATCATGAATACACAATAACACTATAGTAACACATAAATATATATATCTATATAATGCATATATAATATATAATATGTATGAACAGTAATGGTGCATAAGCATCTCACATGAATGACTGAACGAACATCTCTGCAGGAGGCGAGGAGAAGAATGAAAACTAAGATGGCCGCTCAGCAATAACAGCGCAGTGCAAGGCATATCCGGTTGGATGCTTGTAAGACGCTGCCCTCTAGTGGCCGGCGATAAACTCTTCACATAATGACTTAATTCTGTGCTTAACCTAAAACACATTTAGCAATTCTACTTCTCAGTGATTAGAGTACTGTAAGTGAAGTACACAGAGAATGTGCAAATATACAATAAATTCACCAAACACTACACAAGACCAATGCTGTAGACTGACGGAAAAAAAATTCTCTCCATATACCCAAATCAATGATGCAGACTGATGAAAATATAAATCTTCTCTCCATATAAACAAATAAGTCAACATTTCAACATGGAGAATCACAACAAAACATGTCCCAGTTTTCATGCTACTACAGTGTGCATAACACTGCAAGCTCAGCAAATATCAGACAAACATACAGAGTACAGAAAATACTAGACATTATCTCTTTGCCTAGCTGGATCTGGCAAGAGAATTTTTTGTTGTGATTCTCCATGTTGACTGATTTGGGTATATGGAGTGAAAATGTATATTTTCATCAGTCTGCATCATTGGTTGTCTTGTGTAGTGTTTGGTGAATGTATTGTATATTTTCACGTTCTCTGTGTACAGTACTTCACTCTCCTTCCATTTTGGTTGAAGACAGGTGAACTCACCTGCTGCATTTTTATAGTGCTTAAACCTGTTTGGTGTATCTACAATTAAGCAATGGTGTGTTTGTGCATCTGATTGCTGTGTCAATTGGCTCATATGTGTGGTAATTTGATATTCTATGTGTAATGTAATGCAAGTGTGTTTAGTGTTTTGCAAATCACTGTGTATTGTTTTGCAAAAAGTGTGAGGCTGACTTTGCTTATAGGGGTGCAAATCTGGGCCTATGTTTTGCTCCTTGAGTGTAAGGTTTTGATAATTGTGTAATACTTTTGATTTGAGTGTTTATGCAATCGAAGAAAACTGTAAAGACTAGAGATTAACTGTTTATTTCTTTTGTACATAGGCTGTGCATAATGTTTTTGTTTATTTGCTTATGTGTATGATTCTTAACTGTTTTTATTTTGTTATTGGTGTATATGTGTGTATGTATATTTGTACTCTCGTTGGGGCCTCTTGGACCATATCAATGTTTTATCTGGCTAAATAAAGGTTAAATAAATAAATAAGAAACTGATGATTTGGTCCTGTTAACTTTGAATTTTCTATGGGGACTGCCCAGATCCCTCTCATGGACCTGGACCTCACTTTAAAAAACTCTAATCTAGTTCTTCAGTATTCGTCTCTAATTACTCTAAAATTGTGTGTAAAAAAAAATCAATGACTAATCAATTTGATTTGATTTGATTTGATTTGATTTGACATTTGAAAAAATACAAGGTTCCAGAAAAACGTCAAGGATGCTACACAAAAAAGTCAAGACTTATTTCCATTTTGGTCCTTGGTCTCAGACAGACAAGCAATACAAAACATGACCACAAATAACAATTTGACAAAGTATATAGACATGAACATTTTAAATGCAGTACAAACGTAGCCACAGACAACAATGTAGACAACATTTTCATGAATTTTTAAATCTAGTTTTTGACATTGTCGACTTTTTTCTTAAAATTGTGTCTGCTAAGGGCAGCTGAGTGGCGCAGTGGGCAAGGCGCTCGCCACTAACGCAGGAGATGCTGGTATCGAGCCCAGCTCTCTGCGTTGCTACCGGCTTGGCCAGTCGTCATACTAACACAATTGGCAGTATTAGAGGGTGGGAAAGCTGGTGGGTGGGGATCGGACGTTGTGGACAGCGACTCCTACAGGTCGGTTGGTGCGCCTGTACAGCAGAATCAGGAAGTAACGGGGGCAGCGTGAGCCTCCCACGTGTTACTCCTCGCCACTGAGAGATCGTGCTGTTCAGGTGAAAAGATGCGACAGCTGCCTCCTCGTGTACCGGAGGGGACACGTGATGCAAGGCTTGGTCCTCACTGCAGCTGACCAGTGGGAGGCATAGTCTAGCAACGTTCGAGACAGGGGAGGGGAGAATTGAAGGGAGAATTGGCGAGGCGAAATTGGGATGGGAGAACAATTTAAAATAAGGAGAAAAAGTGGATAAAAAAATTAAAAATAAAGATTGTGTCGGCTACTAATGCATTTTAGCTGTGAAGGTAGCCAATTCCAATGTGTGGCTCCCCAGAATTTAAAAGAACATTTGCCATATTGGTTTTGAACCTTGGAATACGCAGGTCAGCAATGCTGCCACATTTACATTGAAAGCCTCCATTTAACAAAACCAGTAAGAGTGGAATCCCAGTTCCTACCTGTGAGAAGGCACCAGCAGCAGCAGTGGACGCATGTTCAACACAGGGATGTGACGACAGACTCACAAACAAACTACCATGATGTCCTCAACAGGACGGAAGACTGGCAGGGCGTCGCCATGTTACACACACACACACCTACACACACACACACACACACACACACACCTACACACACACAGTCTACCCTTTTTCGCCCTTTATGTTAATGACCTGGCGCAAGAAATAAAGCAAGCCAATCTTGGTATTCCAATCGATAACATAATCCTAAGAAAATGAAGCACATTTACAAAACATGTTGAATATTATGAGCTCTTGGTGCAGGAAATGCATGGAGACTTGCGATTGAGATTATGCACTTCAGGAAAAAACATGAACAGTAGAGAAAATAGAACATTTTAAGAAATGATATAAACGGTGAGAGAGGAAGGAGTTCAAGACTTGAAGGCAAGGGTAAAAAGGTGGGTTTTGAGGGCTTTTTTAAATGATGAGGGTGTCTGCATGGTGGATATGGTTGGGCAGGGCGTTCCAGAGGGTGGGGGCAGCTGCAGAGAAGCCCCTGTCGCCCCCCCCAGGTCCAGAGCTTAGTCCTGATGGGTTGGAGGAGGTTAGCATCTGTGAACCTGAGGCAGCGGGTAGGCGTGTGGTGGAGGTCAGAGAGGGAGGAGGGGGCCAGGTTGTTGAGGGCTTTGAAGGTGATGAGTAGAATCTTGAACTGAATCCTGTACATGATGGGGAGCCAGTGGAGATGGTGTAGGATGGGGTTGATGTGGTCAGAGCGGCGGGTGGAGTTGAGCATGCCAGCAGCAGAGTTTTGGACGTATTGTAGTTTGTTGAGGATTTTGGTGAATGTGCCATAAAGGATGCTGTTGCAGTAGTCCAGTCGGGAATGGGATAAGTGCGTGGGTCAGTGTTTCAGCAGCAGAGAAGGATAGTGAGGGGCAATGTTCCTGAGGTGGAAGAAGGTCGGTTTTAGTGATCTGGTTGACATGCAGGAGGAAGGAAAGGGTGGGGTCGAGAATGAGACCTAGGTTACGGATGTGGGTGGAGGGGGTGACAATGGTATGTAAGACACGAAAATGTAAAATATCAATCAATCAACCAACTAGAGAAATCCGAACTGGCCCTTTAATGAGCGCTGATGTCCACTCGTACCTGAGCGGATGCTTATGAGACGCGCTCTGGAACGCCCCCGGCTTGATGTTCACAAGTCGCCACACACACACACACACACGCACGCACGCATGTGGGTCACATACTGTACCGGAGGAGTCAACTACAAGTGCAGGGCGGTAATGGGGCCATGCAGTGACTGAACCACTAACTTACATACGTTTTCATTTAAACCTTTTTCTTCAAGCATAAAACCCTTGAGATGCATCATCTCATATTCGAGGGGGTCCTCAAACACAAAACATACAAGTCTATAACATCCAGACAAAACAAAATACAAACTATAACAAATGATAAACAATTCAAAGACACAAAACAATAGACATACAAAGACACGGACATAGAACAAGATCTCTCATACTCCTAACCCTAACCACTCCATTGAATTACATCCATTACAGATGACATGTATCTCTATACAGAGGTGTTGGTGCCAGGGCCGTAGCCAGGGTTTAGAAATTAGGGAGGTCCATTTATTTTTTTGGCCCAGACCGGCCCACTATAATCGGTCGGACACCATCCAGCCAGGGTTTAGAAATTAGGGAGGTCCATTTCTGGCTTGACTAGACATTAAGGAGAGAGAGAGAGATGATTACAATGAACTGGTACATTCAGGTCCAGAATTGTTGGAATTCCCTGACAAATATGTGAAAAAGCTGTACAATTTAAACAATACCATACTGGTAATGAGCAAATAGTTGTTTATTCAATTAATGCATGGAGCTGTTCCATTTTATACTAACTTCATTCATTCATTCATTTGGTACTAACTACTCAGTTCATACAGATTTCAAGTATCCAAATATCAATGATGAATATTGCATAAGGTTTACACAGTTATCACCTGTTTGTTTTATATTCATGCTCAGAGAGGAGTAAGTTAGATCTTTGTATGCGAGTTATATGGCAATTTATCAATTTGTTTGTTTGTTACAGCCGGCCACTAGGGGGCAGCGGCTCATTAGAAGTGCTGATCAGCTTAGATGTGACGGTCACTGACAGTAACCTGGGCTTATTTTAGCCAACGCGATGCTCACCAAATAACGTTATAATTAATATTATTATCGACATCACCATGGCAGAGAGAGATGGCACACACAAACTACCTCAGGTTCCTCCAGCTCACCGTCCCTCCTCTGCCCTTCTGCCTGGCTGGCTACCTGAGGCTGTGTTGAACTTGTTGCTGCACCGGCTGCACTAGTATTATTGTGGATGACGACGTTGAAGCAGCAAACATGTCTGTTATTTTATTATATTTGTCAGCATCCACGACCACCTCTAGTTTTCAGATTTTTTCCGCCGGCAATTTCTCCATGTTCTGTTTCTCCATCCATCAGTTTCCGCATCTGTTCTTCTAACACGAGAAACAGGTGAGAGAGGGGGGGGGGCTTATTAAGAGATGTGATTGGGCCGCAGCACGCATAATGGACCGCTGTTCCCAGCCTATTGGGGGGGGGGGGGGGGGGCTTATTAAGAGATGTGATTGGGCCGCAGCACGCATAATGGACCGCTGTTCCCAGCCGAGTGGGGGAGAGGCTTAGTAAGAGATGTGATTATTGGGCCGGCCCCGGTCGTTGACCAAACGGCCCACTAGCAAATAGTTACCGAGGTCCGGACCTCGGTGACCTCATAGTGTATGTACTGCTGTATGGTATCTGTGTATCTAATATTAGTGAGGGCATGTCTAATTTGTACACTAACTGCTTTTATTACCTTTATATTTACCTACTGTATGTCCTATTTTATAATGTTTTATGGCAGCCCTTTAAGGAACAGGTGTTGCAAATTAGCTTGGGCTACAAACACTATGAAACAGGCATTAATAATAATAATAATAATAATAATAATAATAATAATAATAATAATAATAATAATAATAATAATAATAATAATAATAATAATAATAATAATAATACATCTATTTTATATAGCGCTTTTCCAGGTGCTCAAAGACGCTTTACATGGGTAGGAGAGCCAAAACTATGGCAAAACAAAAAACAGAACAAAATAAATAATACATATATATGTATTATATATATAACGGAGATAAACATACCTTGTTTGCCACACATTTTATTATTAAATGATGATTCATCTCTAAAATTAACACGTCACAAAAAGAGAGTGTTTCTGGCCGGTTTAACGGCAGCAAAGAAAATGCTCGTAATGAGATGGAAACCACCTCATAGTCTCAATATTTACCGTTGGAAGCTGTCCTTCTACGAAGTATTGAGATTAGAGGCATCCAGTGCTAGAGCACAGGGAGCAAGGACAGAATCGATCCAAATATTACTTACTGCGGCCCAGAAGGTAAAATCAGTACTCCACTAGGTTGAACACTTGTACCTTGACACCAGAGAATGAACAAAAACCATGTTGTTGTTCTTTTTTTTATCTTTTCTTTTTCAGTTATATTTTGTTGTTGTTTCTAAATTGTATTTTTCCCTATTACTTTGTAACAGGATCAGCGGTTATTTAACAAACACAATTATGATTTTTTTTTTTTATTATTAATTGTAGTATTTTTCCCTATTACTTCGTAACAGGATCAGAAGTTATCTAACTAACACAATTATGATTTATTTTTTATTTAATTGTATCCTATACATGGTTTCCCCCTTTCCTAAAATGTCTATGCAAACCCGGGGGGCTGGGAGGGGGGTTAAGAAGCGACCTGGGCCGTCTCGCAGCCACAGGACCGTCAGAACGGAGGAAAAGACTGTCACAACTGCAACAGGCAGGCTACACAGTATATGAATATACTGACGGACAATCTATATACTGAAAAGACACTTTTTATGCCACTGTGTGAATTAATATGAAATGCTGATGTGAATGTCTCTTTCCTCGGAACTTGTTAAAAAAAAAAGAAAAAGAAAAAAGACAAAAGAAAAAGTTGGTCACAAAAAAATAAACAATACATGACAAAATAAAATAAAACGGACAGAATTAGAGGTCAAAAGCAAGATTGAAAAGGTGGGTTTTGACGGCTGATTTAAAAGATGTCAGGGTGTTTGCATCACGGATATGGCTGGGGAGGGCATTCCAGAGGGGGGGGGGGCAGCAGCAGCAAAGGCCCTGTCGCCCCAGGTCCGGAGCCTGGTCGTGGGAGGTGTCAGGAGGTTGGCATCAGAAGACCTAAGGCGACGGGTGGGGACGGTGGAGGAGGTCGGACAGGTAGGGAGGGGCAAGGTTGTTGAGGGCTTAAAATGTGATGAGTAGTATTTTAAAATGTATCCTGTATTTGATCGGAAGCCAGTGGAGGTCGTGGAGGACAGGGGTGATGTGATCAGAGCGACGGGTGGAGGTGAGCATGCGGGCAGCAGAGTTTTGGACATATTGGAGTTTATTGAGGATAGTGTTTGGTGAGCCATAGAGGATGCTGTTGCAGTAATCCAGTCTTGATGAAATTAATGCATGAACCAGTGTTTCAGCAGCGGAGAGTGATAGGGAGGGGCGGAGACGAGCAATGTTCCGGAGGTGGTAGAAGGCCGCATTCTCTATGTATTTGTATCTGTCCCTTTCAAATAAATCAAATCAAAATACATTTTAAATCAACAAGCGATGATATCTTAAAGATATGTAAAGTAAATTATTCCAGTCAGATGCTGCTTTAAACCTAAAACCACACACACATACACACAAACTGACATGTGGGTCACAGACTGGAAGAGTCGGTGCAGGACGGTAATGAGGACTGAACCACTAACTTAGATCATTAACCCTTTCATTACCACACTACAGGTTAACCTTTCACTACCACACTACAGACGGTTAACCTGTAGTGTGGTAGTGAAAGGTTAACCGTCTGTAGTGTGGTAGTGAAAGGGTTAACCTTCTGTAGTGTGGTAGTGAAAGGTTAACCGTCTGTAGTGTGGTAGTGAAAGGTTAACCTTCTGTAGTGTGGTAGTGAAAGGTTAACCTTCTGTAGTGTGGTAGTGAAAGGTTAACCTTCTGTAGTGTGGTAGTGAAAGGGTTAACCGTCTGTAGTGTGGTAGTGAAAGGGTTAACCTTCTGTAGTGAAAGTGTTAACCTTCTGTAGTGTGGCAGTGAAAGGGTTAACCTTATGTAGTGTGGTAGTGACAGGTTAAGCGTCTGTAGTGTGGTAGTGAAAGGGTTAACCTTCTGTAGTGTGGTAGTGAAAGGTTAACCGTCTGTAGTGTGGTAGTGAAAGGTTAACCGTCTGTAGTGTGGTAGTGAAAGGGTTAACCTGCTGTAGTGTGGTAGTGAAAGATTAACAGTCTGTAGTGTGGTAGTGAAAGGGTTAACCTTCTGTAGTGTGGTAGTGAAAGGTGAACCTTCTGTAGTGTGGTAGTGAAAGGTTAACCTTCTGTAGTGTGGTAGTGAAAGGGTTAACCTTCTGTAGTGTGGTAGTGAAAGGGTTATCCTTCTCTATCGTCTCAGTGAAAGGGTTAACCGTTTGGTAGTAAAAGGGTTAATAGTTATAAAACTGGCCGGTATGACTTACTATGGTATAGTATAGTATAGAATAGTAAGGCGGCACGGGGTGCAGTGGTTAACACTGTCGCCTCATTGGCTAGAGGGTCCTGGGTTCGATTCCCGCTTTGGGAACCAGGTTGCCATGTACCCAGGTGGGGGATCTCCCGGGCCTTTCTGTGTGGAGTTTGCATGTTCTCCCACAGGGGATAAGAGAAACCCAATGGAAAAACATGCAGAACAGATCGCTAACGCTGTCGTGTCCCTTGGGGGGGTAGGATGGGAAAAGTGCAGACATTTCATCAGTGCATGTGTGTTCATCTGCATGACAAATAAAGACTTCTATTCATACCTGTATCACTGTACATAATTACACGGTACATCAGTTTAGCATTTATTACCCAGTACCTTGTTATGTATCACATTTAATCACTTTTACATTGTATATTGTTATTGCACTTTACTGTTACATTTGCACTCTGGTCAGATGCCAACTTCTTTTCGCTGTACTGTAATTGTACATTGAATCTAATACATGAAACTCTCAATATTAGATACATTTAATCTAATCAAATGCCAAGATATGTGCATCATAAAAAAAGGAATTTGTTATGGTACGTTGTTGCATAAAATAAACAAAGAAAAGGGTAGAATTGTAAACAAGTCCGGCAAGTCAAGCACATACTACAGTCAAAACATGTAAAAATTATAAATAGGAAATAAGTATTTATAGGATCCTTAGTAGAGTCAAATGCCAAGATATTTGCAGAGACGTTGGAAGGGGGTGTGGCAGTACCCCCTAGTGGCAGATTCAGTTACTGCACAAAACGGTATTTTTATATACTGTAACATAAGTTTCTCCTGCTCAATGAGTTGACTGTGTTTCTCTTCAGTCAATCGCTGACAATAGCCTAAGCCTAGCATACAGTTTTTGAAAATGTAGCTAATGTAGGCTTGAAAAGTCTAAAAACAATTATTATGTTCTTCTCGTTTGCCTAAATGTCTAGATGTAGCAGTACTGTCTATCTGTACGTCATGTACGTCATGTATGTTATGATGAATTGAAAATGGGGGACCCTGATGTAAACAAGACCAAAGTCTTTCTCTGGTCTGCATCCCCTTAACAATTGTGTATTGAGCTGTACTGTATTGTACCCATTATGCAACCTGTTAATAAAGTTTTCAATCAATCAAAGCCTCATGTCTCCCGTCATTTCCAGTTAAAGGGTCATTAGAAATAACTTATGTCAAAGCCATTCTAAACAACGAACGTTCCTCTCACTCGCCTCCCTGCCACGTTGTCATTTTGATAAAAAAAATAAAAATAAGACATTATAGAATTCACGTATAGTATGCTATTTCAAAGCAGTCCTGAACAATGTACGTCTCACTCCCTCTCACGTAATTTTCATTTTAAAAGGACATTAGAAATCATGTTAATTAATGGCGTTCTGAAAACAATTATTATAATCTCAGAAAGGCTGCACCCCCTGCCGATTTAAAGTCACAACGTCCCTGGATATTTGTATCCTGAAACGTAATATTAGATCCATTTAGTCTAGTCAAATGCCAAGATATTAGTATCATGTTGATTGATTGATTGAAAACTTTATTAACAGATTGCAGAATGGGTACAATACAGTACAGCTCAATACACACAATTGTTAAGGGGATGCAGACCAGAGAAAGACTTTCGTCTTGTTTACATCAGGGTCCCCCATTTTCAATTCATCAGGACATATATGACATACATGACATACAGATAGTCAGTACTGCTACATCTATACATTTATGACATACCAGATTTGCAAATACAGTACTGTTTGTGATACAGAAGGAGTCAAGAAAAGGTATATACATTTGACGTAGAAACTGTACATTGGAGGAGGTTGGGTGGGGGGGGTTGGGTACATTGGGATATTGACAACCATACTGGGTAATTTACATTGGAGGTGGTTGGGGGGGGGGCACACTGTATAAACAAGCAAAACTGTACATTGAGGGGGGGGGGAGGAGACACTGTACAAACAAAAGAAATTGTACATTGGACTATTGACAAAACCATACTAGGTAAATGACTGTACATTGGAGGGGGTTGGGTTGGGATGTAACTGTCAATACTAGATCCATTAACAGTGGAAATGACCAGACCAAAGGTTAGGTGTCTGAGTCACTGTATGACTTCTCAAATGTCCAGATTGTGTAGCCAAAAATGTTGTTAACAGTGTGCAACTAATAATAGGGATTTCCCCCAGTATGAGTTAGCATATGTGTATTCAGGCTTTGTTTGTGACAAAATCTTTTGTGACATACTGTGCAACTAAAGAGCTTTTCCCCCGTATGAATTCTCATATGTGTGTTCAGGTTTTGTTTGAGACCAAATCTTTTGTGACACACCGTACAACTGTAGGGCTTCTCCCCAGTGTGACTGATCATGTGTGAATCCAGATGGTGTTTGTGGCCAAATCTTTTGTGACACAGTGTGCAACTATAGGGCCTTTCCCCGGTGTGACTTCTCATGTGCCGTTCAGCCTTAATAAACGTCTTGCCACAAATGGTACATGTCCTGTGAGCCTGAAGGTGAAGTTTCATGCTCTCTGCGGGTTCCAAATGTTTCCCACACAAACCAAAGTCACTGGGATGGGCTTTAAGATGGCACACTAAAGCATTCTTACTCTGAAAACATTTCCCACACACTCTACAGCTCCAGGTTTCAGATAAAACTTGGTTTAATAATTTCACCTCGTGGGACGATCCCACAGAACTCCTAAATGTGTTACTGTTAGACAAACTTGATCTCAGTGTGTTTAACCCCGACTGGGGTTCTTCCCCAGTATCCTCCCAGTCATCCCTGTAATGAGTCTGGGTTCCAGAACAGTCTGAATAAAAGAGCTGGCCACCTCTAGTTGGTTCTAAATCACCAGATGGATCCAAGTTACTGGCTGGTTCTGATACTACACAGTCCTCTCCATCAGGTTCTGTTTTCATCTGTTCAGTCGAGGTGCTGGCTAAAGGCTCCGTCTGGGTTTGGTTAAACCAGGAGGACTGAGGTTTCTCTTCATCATGTTCACTCTTCACAGGGACAGGAGTGGATAAGAACGTTATGATATCAGCCTCCTCCAGACCTTGAAGCTCCTCTCCCTCCTGACTGCTCCAGAGTTCCTCCTGTTCCTCTTTAATCTGTAGGGGCTCTGCCTCCTTCTGGATCCGACTGAGTGTCCTCCTCTCCTGCTGCTCAGGGGGAACCTCCTCTTCACGGGCGGGGAGATGTGGGGGGTCTAGAGAGAGGAGTAAAATAATATGAATAGTTAACATAAAGATACAGTAGATAACTTTCCACCATTAAGTGACTCTGCAGTTGAGAGAATAAACACCCTAAAACTGGCTAATATTTTGGCAGGAAACAAAACCTGATGGCCATTGTAATCCCTTCTATTGTGTACCTCTTGTAACATTTGACCAGTCTGAGTGATTGACAGTTACAGTACAAGAGGTACACAATAGATGACAGGAGCAAGGAGTTACAACTTTGAACTGCTGCGGTCAGGCAAGCGATACCGGAGTCTTAAGGCGAGCACAGAAAGACTCAGAAGAAGCTTCTATCCCCAGGCCATCAGGCTGCTCAACGAACAATAAACACTATGCAACAACCATCAAATGCACACAGCACACACACCCACACGCACACACTCACTTAAACAAACAACACACTGCAGCACCCACTCTCCACACTTTAGATCACACAAACACACTTTACACTTTATATTTATTGGTAAAGGATTTGCACTACAACTCGTACACCTTACTGTAAATTGTACCTAAATTGTACCTCATCCCATTTCTGCTCTGCACTATATAGTATTGTATATTAGTACATTGCATAGTATATTGTATGGTAACTCAGTTACTTCTATTCTGCATCGAACATTGTACATATGTCTATACTGAACACTGTGACCTCATTTTTTTTTTACTTCTATTTTACATGCTATACTATTTTATTTCATACTTATCTTGTCTAGCACAGTCTCTGGAGCGTAACAGTAAGAAGCATTTTGTATAAAAGTATTCTGTACTTCTGTATGACAACTATTAAAGAAACTAGAAACTAGAAACAAACAGCCATCAGGCTTCGCTTCCTGACTTTAAGACTAAATTGAGGACTATAATAACATTTATAATTAAAATATATTAAAAAAAAATATTAAAATATATTATTATCAATACAAGTGTGGTCGGCTAATATAACAGTTTCTAAGCATATATTATGTTCAGAAACCAGACACACAAACTATATATTTGACATAATCTAATGGTTTCTCTTCAAGTTCAGATTTTCCAACTGGGAACTTCCAACCTCCGACTTTTAATAGAATGAGCCAATAATCCCTACTTGCTGACTACTGTACATGTTGTTACGGTTTATGTAACTACTGCACATGTTGTTATGGTTTATGTAACTACTGCACATGTTGTTATGGTTTATGTAACTACTGCACTTGTTGTTATGGTTTATATAACTACTGCATGTGTTGTTATGGTTTATGTAACTACTGCACTTGTTATGGTTTATATAACTACTGCACGTGTTATGGTTTATGTAACTACTGCACGTGTTGTTATGGTTTATGTAACTACTGCATGTGTTGTTATGGTTTATGTAACTACTGCATGTGTTGTTATGGTTTATGTAACTACTGCACTTGTTATGGTTTATATAACTACTGCACGTGTTATGGTTTATGTAACTACTGCATGTGTTGTTATGGTTTATGTAACTACTGCATGTGTTGTTATGATTTATATAATACTAGCTGAAGCTCTGTTGTGTTTGGTTTTTGTTTAGGCCTAAATTGATTAATAGTCAACAGCAACACAATATAGCCGAATCAAAATACTGTTTTTAGCTCGTATACAACCATGGTGAAACCGGCAAGACCCCCCGCATTTCATTGTATACTTGTATGCCGTGACAAATACAACTCTTGACTTGAAATGGTGAAACCAAAGGCCCATTTCCAAAAGTAGACAATAACCTTTTCTAATTGTAATGAATTGGAGTCGTTTCATTCTTGTTGTATTAACTGTCGTCACCTGGTCATGGTCATGCTGGACCTACAAAAGGCCTTCGACACTGTCAATCACTCCATTCTGATTGACAAGCTAAAAGCTATTGGTTTTGATAGTTTATCAGTGAGCTGGATGCAATCCTACCTTGAGGGGAGATAACAGATGGTGGAGGTAAACGGTACCCTATCCCCCCCCCCCTCACAGTGAGCTGTGGTGTTCCACAAGGAAGCATACTAGGACCGCTACTGTTCCTAATTTATGCAAATGACATGTCGTCAGCTTGTGACTGCAACTTGTTCTTGTTCGCGGACGACTCAGCCCTGCTGGTCTCTGACAAGAACAAGTTACAGGTTGAAAAAACCCTCAGCTCGGAACTCGGCAGAATCTGCACCTGGCTCGCTGATAACAAACTATTGTGTAAAACGGAGTCCATTCTCTTCGGATCAAATAACAAACTCAGCAAGGCCGACGGCTTCTCAGTTACAGGGTGACAATATTGTCACAAGGAAAGATGAAATTACATACCTAGGGTCCATCCTAGAGGCAAATCTTTCCTGTGACAAAATGGCATCCAAGGTAATAAAAAAAGTCAACCAACAAACTAGATTCTTGTACCGGATCTCTTCTCTGGTAAACAAGAATACCCTGAAGACTCTGGCAGGAGCACTCATTCAAGGGTACTACGACTATGCTTGCACCTCATGGTACCAAAGCACCTCAAAGGCGCTAAAAACAAGATTACAAACATCACAAAACAAACTGGTCAGACTACTACTTGACCTTACTCCTAGAACCCACCTCACCCCTGCCCACTTTGACTACCTAGGATGGCTTAGAGTAGACGACAGAGTACAGCAACTTGCAATGGGCCTGGTCTACAAGATACACTACTATACGACTAAGGGCCCTTTCTCACTCACTCTATTCGTTTCTATTTCGTTCCGTTCTGCCCGTTCCGAGATCTGATCCGAACTCCCCCCCCCCCCCCTCTCCCCCCTCTAGTTTGTGTACACACTTCAGTCTGGGTGCGCTCTGGGTTTTGTTTACGGTTTGCGTTTTGAGCTTGTAAGCTTGCCGTAGTCGATGATGTCACGCTCGAAAATGTAAACACAGGAAGTGTTCACACGGAGACTGGAGAATGGATGTTGATATAAAGAAACAAATAACTAATAAATATGAAGTTATATTTGAACCTCTGTTGTCAAGCCTTGTCAATATAACCCACCCCCCTTTTCTCACGAATGGAACTCTGTTGTAGAGCCCGCTTTTGATCGTTTTGCAGCGTTAACAATAACGCTAAGCTAACGGCTACCGCTAGTTAGCTTTATAACCTTTTACTAGTAACATTGCTTGCATCGATTATATTGAATGTCATTGATCTACTGGTCGACCAAAAATGTAAACGGGAATGTCTTAACACGACTGCGGACTCTGGATAATAATAATAATAATAATAATAATACTTAGTTTTATATAGCGCCTTTCAGAGGACCCAAGGTCGCTTTACATAAGGGGGGGGGGGGGGGGGAGATAACAAGTCAACAAACATAGTGGACAGACACAACACATACATATAAAGTGAGAAGGTTAGGGGTTGAAGGCCAGGTTGAAGAGGTGGGTTTTGAGCAGTTTTTTATGTTTTATGGATGTTGATATAAAATGAACAAATTGCCAATAAATATGAAGTTATATTTGAACCTCTGTTGTCAAGCCTTGTCAATATAACCCACCCCATTTTATCACGAATGGATGGTGTTGTAGAGTCCGCTTTTGAGCGTTTTGAGCGATCTACTGGTCGACCACGGCCGACTGGTTGGGCACCACTGGTCTAATAGAAATAAATGCATTCGAACAAGAAAGTATAGTATACAGCAATGGCTAACGGCTAAACGCTAGTTAGCTAGCCTGTTCAGAAGCTAACATTATCCCATCGCTTGTGGCAATTATATTGCATGTCATTGATCTACTGGTCGACCACGGCCGACTGGTTGGGCACCACTGGTCTATAGAAATAAATGCATTGAACAATGTATAGACATAGCAATGGCATACAAAATTGCCAGGCCTAACCGCCCCCACTCAGCGCGCACCTGAGACGACCTATTTCAGCGGTCCAGGTTCAGCGCCCCTGGGGACGAATCAGCGGGGGGCGAGGACGGGGGACAGCGTTCTCACTCAGACAGACACACCATTTTCTGATGCGAGCCGGCTCTGATTCGACACAGAGCAGTGAGTGTGAAACCACCCTAAGTCAGTGAATACCACGACCACAACACCAGAAGCTCAACAAATCATGTTAAACCCAGATTCGGCTCAAACAAGGGACTAAACATGTTTAGCAATTATGCCACATGTGGAACGCCCTACCCACAGCTGTAAAGGAATGTGAATCCCTACCCACATTCAAAACCGCTCTCAAAGAGCACCTACGGGAGGCTGCAATTCTAAACTGGCCACCGTAAATGTCCAAACCCCCCCACCCCCTCCTAATGTACAGTCTCCTCCCCACCGTATGTATATATTCTCTCCCCACCGTATGTATATATTCTCTCCCACCCGCCCACCCCAAATGTAGTCTCCTCCCCACCGTATGTATATTTCTCTCCCACCCACCCCCTCCTAATGTACAGTCCCCTCCCCATCATATGATCTATGGGTAACAGTACTGTATATTTGAATATCATATAACAGTACTAAATACCTGTATGTCATGTATGTGCCTATGCCATAAATGTTATGATGTCATGTATGCATAGCTGTCAACCCTACCGTTTTTCCCGGGATTCTCCTGTTTTTTCGACCCTCTGCACACCCTTTTCACGGTTCACGGATTGGTACGTTTTTGAAAAAAAAATAAAAAATGATTTTTTCTTTTTTTTATATATAATTTTTTTGTAAACTCATAAAATATATGTGATCAAGTCCAGCGTTTGTGCCGACATGTCTCCATTTTCATTTTCCAGATTTTTCCAGGTTGTGAAAGTACAGAATGTAAGCTTTCAAATGATGTGTCATACTTTGAAATCTGAGAATGTTTTGAATATCATGTATTCATTTAAATCTTGTAACTCAGTCTGTTGTCTAGAACACTCAAGGGGAGGAAATGCCTCTGATTTTCACACTTCAGCTAGTTTGGGGGGGGGGGGGGGGGGGCGTGGACAACTACCCTCACCTGAATGCGTCCATTGTTAACGTTAATGACTCTCTCTGTGTGAATGCCTTTACCTGGCTCAGTTAATCTGAATCCCAACGCGCAGCTCTATTCAGATGTAAAAATACCCCCCCCCCCACCTCTCCTCTGTGGAGAGTACAAACTGTTTCAAAACAGTTTTAAACACAGAATTCTTTATTTACAATTAGTTATTATATCTGTTCGCTGTTATACTAAATATGTTCTTCATGTTCTAAGTGGTTGCCTAGTGGAGATTTAGGATTCACTGACTGTACACTGTAAGAAAAAAAGCTGCAAGAAAACTAAATGCCTGGCATCAATGGTTTCCAAATACTGTCAAATTACAGTAAAATCAAATACATTTACAGATTACAACCTTTATTTAATGGTTAATATTTTGATACAAGGTAATTTACTGTATTTTTATAGCATTTACACTTAAAGTAGGAAAACAAAAGTAATCTGTAAAATAATACAGTGAATTTCCTTAATACAGGTTTTGACCAGCAGCAGATGGCAGCGACGAGGCAGCTCCATTGGAAGGGGGCGGGGCCGGGAGGGGGCGGGGCTAAAATGTGCACGTTTTTTCTCCTGCCAATGTTGACAGCTATGCATGTATGTTGTGTGTCATAAATGTCTATATGAATTGAAAATGGGGGACCCTGATGTAAACAAGACGAAAGTCTTTATCTGGTCTGCATCCCCTTACATGTGTGTATTGAGCCGTACTGTACTGTACCCATTCTGCAATATGTTAAATAAAGTTTTCATTCATTCATTCACACCTTGTGATTTGACAAACCTGTCTTGTTCTTGTTGATCTCAGCCTCCAGGGAGTCCAACAGCTGACGCTGGCGACAGACCTCTCCTTCATAATCTTCGATGGTTCTTTCAAAAAACCCAAATATCTCTTCAGCGGCTGCAGTCAGTCTCTCGTTGACTAGCGACCTCAGTTTTATTATTACAGACATGTTTAAAGGATCAGAAACAGCTAGCTACAGGCGTTTAGGTGGCCGAGCGGAGATTGCGTTTGTCACCAACCCCGGAGCTGTGAGCTGGCACAGCTCCGGGGTTGTCACCAGCTTGGCTGGCCGTCTGCACTAATACAATTGGCTGTATTAGAGGGTGGGAGAAGCTGGCGGGGTGGGTCTGGGTCGTTGTAAACAGCGACTCCTACAGTTCGGTCGGGGCGCCTGCTAAGCGCGGATAGGACCTGAGGGGGATAGTGTGATCCTCCCACACGCTACGCCCTCTCGATGAGAATCCGCGCTGCCAGGTGAAAAGAAGCGGTGATTGGCTGGACGTGTGTCGGAGGAAGCACGTGGTAGCCTCCACTCTCCCAGATGATCTGACTGTGGGGGGTAAGTGCGCAGCGACCAGGAAGGGACTGGGAATTGGCATACGACTAACATTGGGATGGGAGAAAATCGGAGGAAAATGGAGGGGGAAAAAGATCAATAAAATAAAAAGAAACAGCTAGCTAACACTATCTAAGTTATTATTACAGACATGTTTAAAGGATCAGAAACAGCTAGCTAACACTATCTAAGTTATTGACATGTTTAAAGGATCAGAAACAGCTCGGTGTTGTTGTTCTTCTACCTCTTGGCTTTAGTTTCCACGGCGGTCGGCATCCAATAATGTCGCATTACCGCCATCTTCTGTCAGAACGGAACACTGCACTTCATTAAATCCTATCCCACAAACCGGTTTCCTTTATGAAGTTAAAGATTGTTTTTCTCGCCATTTCTCTGCTGCCTTGAATATCTTTTTAAATGTTATGTCTTAAATGTCCACTTTCTCTCAGCTCCTCGGTGTTTATCTCAGCAGTGCACTCTCTGTGGTACGCGCTGCTGCGTTATGTTTTTCCGTAGCCGCATTTTGCGGAGACGCTCTTTGATTGGCCGCGTGACGAGCTGTGTCTTTGCCCATTTCCGGGTCTAACAGCCTGCAAACGACCTAACGCCTAGTTTATCACTGGTTAAGCTTATAGGCGACTCTTTCAAAGTTGGTTACGGTTAGAGTTTGGATTCAGGGCTGGTGTTCTATCGCCCTGCTCTAAGACAAACTCTAACCTTAACCAACTTCGAAAGAGTGCCTAAGCTTAACGGTTAACCAGTGATAGAAACAGGCGTCACACGATTGGGCGCACATGTCACATGAAGTGGCCAATCAGAGAGCGTCTCCGCAAAATGCGGCTACGGAAAAAAATAACGCGCTGCTGTGATGGGAGTTGGTTGCTGCAGGGGGTAATGAGCAGCAATGCAATTCAGGTGTGTGAATGCCATCTTGGAGTGTTCTGTGCAGGGGAAGGATTGGGCTCCCCTTCAGTGGGTAAAAAATGCCCATTAGACCAGTAAAAGAGGGTTCAGTGAGGGAATCACTACAGAGACGCCATTGGTATGTATATGTTTGTAGTTGTCAATTTAAATCACTATAATTTTTTACCTGTTGAGGGCTGGGCCTGGGTTGGTGGCAATTTTGTGGGAATCATTCCAATTAATGAATGTTTGGGTGTACTGTGTAACTAGATAGGAGGGGATGCCAATTGGCAAGTTGTTTTGTGTACTTTGGGTTGGATCTGGTCCATTGTGATCAAGTAAATTTAAAGTAAATTGTATTTGGAAGGTTGGTAAATTAATTTGGTTAAATTGAAATTCAAACATAATTGATTTAGCCTGTAATGAATGGAAATATCGAATAAAAGAAATAATGATAAACCCGGCTAATCTAATGTTGTTATTATCGCAGCACACCCAGATTCCACAGTTAAAACAAGATCATTGTTCATCAGAGAGTGCAGCGGGCTGACGATATGAACCACTAGGGCAGCGAAGGCTTGTGTTTCATTAGCCGTATTTCAGTCATCTTTAAGAATCCTTTTTCCTGTGATGGTCTTCTATCTAGGCTGAAGGAGCACCTAAGAAACACAAGCCAGGAGTTGCCAAGAAAGGCGAGGCAGCAGCGGCAGTAGGGGAGACCAAGAAAGCAGCTGACGCCAAGGAGGCAGTGGAGACGGAACTTTCTGTGAGTGACGATGAGCTGAAGAGAAACGCCTGCAGGCTAAATCAAACAGAGACTCAGAAGAAGCTTCTATCCTCAGGCCAACAGAATGCTAAATGACAATAACACCATGTAACAACCATCAAATTCACGCACAGCACACACATCCACACACTCACTTTAAACAAACAACCCACTGCAGCACCCACTTTACACACTTTAGAACACCTAAACACACTTTATATTTATTGGTAAAGAATTTGCACTACAACCCATACCTCATTACATCTTACTGTAAATTGTACCTAAATTGTACCTCATCCCATTTCTGCTTTGCACTATATAGTATATTGTAACTCAGTTACTTCTACTCTGCATTGTACATTGTATATATGTATATACTGAACACTTTTGTCCACGTACTTGACTTCTATTTTATACTTATTTTATACTTATCTATTTTTTGTCTAGCACAGTCTCTGGAGCGTAACAGAAAGAAGCATTTTGTATAAAAGTATTCTGTACTTCTGTATGACACCTAATAAAAAATCATTCACATCCCTAGTCTTTATATTTTGCTCATGTTACCCTTCGCAGAGCGTCTCTTTGCTATTGCTTTGCCTCCCATGTGTATGAAAGTGTTTTTGTAATCCTCTTGTCTGGTCCAGGCTGTGGAGGCAATGGAGAGCAGTGAGATGCCCCGTCAGGCTCTGGTCCGCATGCTGGCCAAGAAACCAGGCTGGGAGGAGACTCACTTCCAGGTCCTTGCCCACAATACAGTATTTACCAATGGATGATAGGGCCATGCAAAATAAATGGTTTGATTCCGGTTGCCGACCGACCCTTTATGAGTTAAAAAAAAAAAAAAAAAAAAAATGTTTAACTAAAGTTTAGTTAAATCTTTTTAATACCACTACCTTTGTACTTTGTACTTTTGTAGTACAGTGTCTTTGTATTTTAACCTTTAGTATTATGGATATTAAACATGCTGGCACTGGCAGAGTACATGCATCCATGTTGTCGTGAACATTTTAAATAAAGAAATTCCCTATCCATAGTCGCCGTGGGAAAACATTTAATTAAATAAATTCCCTACCTACCCATGGCCTTAACTGACAACAACCAACAGGAACCACACAATTTATTTTGTTAGGCCTAACCCTTATCCATTGGATAAGGCTACCCGTATTCCATTAGACACGGAGCAATATGTTGTATTTGCTTAAAATGTTTGTCCTATTCTCCATTGTTTTAGGTGATGCAGCTGAAGCTGCAGGTGGTAGCAGCAGTAGCCAGAGGGGTCGTTTCTCCAAGATGTCTGCCTCTGTGCTGCTGGATGCTCTGGTTGACAAGGTGGGAGATGCCAAGTGTGGAGAGAAGGCCAAGGAAGCCCTGACTGCCATCGGGGAGGCCTGCTCTTTACCTTGGACTGCTGATCAGGTAACTAGTAGAGATGGGCACGTTATTCTATTCTAAATTATGTATTTATTCTACTATAGCTGATGGGTTTCATTTGTCAACTGCACTGATCCAGCCTACTTATTGATCGAGTTTATTTTTTCCATATTTATTCAACTAATAAAGGGAGAAACGGTTCTGATTTATTTGTTTAGTAAAGGCAAGGATCTGAGAAGCCCTTCTGGCTATGAGTGCACTGCACTCCTTTTCTTTATTTTAATGTGGGGTAGTTTGATTTAACACTTTGAGTGCTGCACTGTTTTCAGGCCCCATCTATTCAATGCCACGCTTTAAATGATAAGAGTCCGTCACCTTGTTTGTAGAGCTATAACTATATTCTATATTATAGCTATGGATACAATACTATGGTCATTTGACAGTGACTTTCTTCCGCTCAAGATGCAAAAAAGAGAATTCTTCAATGCATACATTCGAGCGTTATACCGTGGTGAAGATTTGGGTCGATTTACAATGTTGTCTGTTTATGTTTGCAGTTGTATTCAATCTAGCGCCTCCCTTCTCCTTCCAGAATAAACGTGAAGGCTTTTATCAACCATATCAAGACTGCTTTGGGAGCCAACAATCCTGTGAGTGTTTCAGCCTTAGTTAATTCAGCACAGCGTATGTCTGCTGCTATTGTGAGTGTCTGAGCTTTCCTGGCTCAAAGCTATGCTGTAGGTAGGAAGGCGTACCTATTTGGAGTTGCAGGGCTTTATCTAATTTTGTTGTTACAAAAGACATATCGCATAGTTCTTCCTGCGGCAGAAATGTTAGATGGCATCTTGGTGTGTTTGTCAGGGTTCGCACAAGGTTCTTAAAGTGCTTGATTTGTTTTACCAAAAAAAGCCAAGGCCTGGAATTCCTTATACAGCCATTTTTTTTACGAGGTGCTTAAAAAGTCCCTGAAATCAACCATTCGCATTGAGAGTTTGTTCATCCATGATAAGAAATGTCTGAATCAAGAGATTACATTTTTTTTATTTAAAAGTAACTAATTGTCGGAAAATGGTTTTAAGCCATACATATTGGATCCGATCTTTCTTCTATAAAAACGGCATTTATAAGTGAATTGTATCCTTTTAAATGCCCTTTTAAAATGAAATATGGTGCTTGGAAAAGTACTTGCATTTCATTTAGCAATGTCTGGGAACCTGGTTTGTGTTGCAGCAGCTGTGCGAGCAGCAACCATCTCCCTGATGGGGGTCCTGTTTCTGTATATGGGCGCTCCTCTGCCGATGTTCTTTGAGGATGAGAAGGCTATCTCCGCGATAGACGCAGAGTTCCAGAAGGTAACTGTACACAACAAATGCTACCTTTTTATAAGTCCTGTGTGATGTTACTTGGAGGTCCAAACAATGTTTGTTTAAGCTCCTGTCTGTACAAGCTCACCGAAATCTACTTTGTGTGCACTGTGGGGTACATTTCAGTGAGCCTCACCCATTTACTTTGCATTGCTTTGTGGCTAACTAACTAGCCGGAGCTAGTATTGGGGAACAGCTTTGATTGTACTTCAGTATTGGTAGGTAAGACATTTTAATGGGGCTAGGGTTCCAAAAATCTGTTCACATCCATGTGACAACACAAATTCAAGCATTCGCTCCCGATTTCGATTAACGAATGTTGACTGAACTGTCCCGGAGCACAGGAATAACGACCATTTTGAAATGGTTCCACGCCGTCATGCCTACTTGAAGTATGACCGTATATGTTCACTGACTGATGTTGAATGTGCTGTGTTTTAGATGCAGGGCCAGAAGCCTCCTGCTCCTACCAGGGGCTCCACTGAGGGGCCTGGGGGCCAGAAGGAGGATGACAACGCTGCTGAGGAGCAGGAGGAAGAGGGAGGACCAGCAGCTGTTATGGACCTGCTTCCCCGCACAGACATCAGGTCAGTGTCTCCAGCTCTACTCTGACTGAGCGTTACAGTGATCTTTCTGCTTTATTTATCATTTAATAAATGTGTAAAGGTGCAGAATGAAGTATTGCTTTCCCCCAAAACATTATTATGGATTTTATGATTTATTTATCTTTGGGTGTCCAAAATGAGTTGTATGCATGTATCCCCTACCCCAGCGGTTCTCAACAGGGGTGCCGCGGCACCCTAGGGTGCCACAGAGAGCTGCCAGGGGTGCCTTGAGATTAAAAAAATATATATAAATGTTTTGGATTACAGACAATTATCACTAAAGTGCTATCTGTTGCAGCTGCACTGTTTTCCATGAAAATACCATATTTGGATAAGTTTGACCATTTCTCAAAATCTGAAAATCATTATGAAACTTGGTGTTAATAAAACACAGAAAAGGATCACCAAGTTACTCTGGATAAAAAAAACCTTTACAGACAACATTGAGACAAAGCTTCCTGACACATCTCCATCCAAACTATTGGAAGAACTCATTGAAATCTCATCTGATACCACCTGGAGAGCTAGTTTCAGAGTGTGGTGTTGAGTACCAAGTATCTCATGATGCAGCAGTTAAGGTGTTGATACCATTCAGCACCACATATCTGTGTGAAGCTGGCTTTTCATCCATGACAGCTCTGAAAACAAAATATAGGGCCAAGTTGAGCCTTGAGGATGACATGCGTGTTGCCTTGTCAAAGATCTCCCCACGTATTGACCGTATTATTAGCCAGCAGCAGCAGACCTCACATTGAGCTAGACATTTCCACTGAGTGAACGAGTGCTTATTTTCTGTATTTATTTATATTTTTTGAGAAATGGTAACTTGGTGATCATTTTCTGTATTAAAAAAAATACATGATTTTCTGTTTGAGAAATGGTCAAACTTTTTTTCTTTTTTTTGATCAAATTCGTTTTATTATTATTTACATGAAACAAGACAACACATTAATCACAATCACAATACACAGAACTTCACAGGAAAATAACAAACAATAATAATACAGAAATAACAATTTATAAATTATAAAGACAAAAAGAAAAGAAAACAGAGTTCAACCTTTTTAAATTCAAAATTCAAGGGGTACTATCTAGTAAATGACCAAATAGTGAAGAAATAGCTAAATAGCTGCCCCCCAATAAAATCCCCAGTTAAATTCAAGACATCACAAAAGACAAGACAGACAAGACATTTCCTCCTCCCCCTCCCACGAGACCGCCGGACTCCCCCGAACAAGCACCCCAACCCCGCTCAGCCGCACACGGCGGTCCTGACCTTCTCAGCTGCTGCGAACCACAGGTCAATCCCAGCCTGCCCCACCCCAATCACCCGCGCAGTGGATATCTCAAGATAAATCACATCCAACAGTGTTGGGGACCAGTTAATCACTGTGAGCTTCTCAGGCTCCTTCCACCTCAATGCTATTAGCTTCTTCGCTGCTGTGACGCCCGCTAGGACAACCCTTTTCAGTTGTACGGACGCGGGTAGTGTTGTTATATCGTTCAGGAGTAGCGTAACATAGACGTATAATATGTGACATATATCACATATATGAAATGTTTTGCCTAGATATACGGTATATCTAGGCAAAAAATGTCATAGATGACTGAAAATCAACATTACTAATAATAATAATAATTAATTTAATTTATATAGCGCTTCTCAATAACCCGAAGTCGCTGACAGTAGTCGGGAGCAGGGGTACAAACAAAGAAATGAAAGCAAAGAAACAAAAACAAAAACAAGAAACAAAAACAAAAGGAACATGAGACCATGGGGGGAACAGGGGAGACAGCCTGATAGCACAAAAAAGACTGGAGACAGATATCAATCAGGTTGGAGGGGAGGGGGGGGTTTAGGGGTGGGGGGGGTTGAAGGCAAGGGAGAACAGGTGTGTTTTGAGGCGAGCTTTGAAGGTGGAGAGTGTAGGGGAGTCTCTGATGGACTGGGGGAGGGAGTTCCAGAGTCGGGGTGCAGTGCGAGAGAAGGCCCGATCTCCGAAGTTTTTAAGCTTGGATGTCGGGACAGTGAGGGATGCAGTGGAGGAGGACCGGAGGGAACGGGTGGGGCGGTAGGGGAGAAGGAGATCAGTCAGGTAGGGGGGGCCAAGCTGTGGAGGGCTTTGAAGGTGAGGAGTAGTGTTTTAAAGTTAATGCTGTGTTTGATCGGGAGCCAGTGGAGGGAGTGGAGGACAGGAGTGATGTGTTCGCGGGACCGGGTGTTAGTGAGGAGGCGGGCGGCTGAATTTTGGACCATTTGCAGTTTATGGAGGGAGCGGGAGGTGATACCAGTGAGGAGGGAGTTGCAGTAGTCCAGGCGGGAGGAGATGAAGGCGTGAATGAGGGATTCAGCAGCGGGGGGGAGAGGCAGTGACGGATTTTTGCGATGTTGCGGAGGTGAAAGTAGGATATTTTTACGATGGAGCGGACGTGGGGTCAAGTGAGAGGGTGGGGTCAAGGAGGACACCAAGGTTGCGGACTAGGGGGGAGGGGGTGATGGTGGAGTCGTTGATGGTGAGTGTGATTGGTCCGGATCTGGTAAGGGTGGTTTTGGTGCCAATGATGAGAAGTTCAGTCTTGTCACTGTTCAGTTTGAGGAAGTTGTGGGTCATCCAAGTTTGGAGTTCGGTGATGCATGATTCGATGTGACTGAGGGGTGGGCTGTGGGGGGGATTGTGTACTGATGTAGATTTGGGTGTCGTCAGCGTAACAGTGGAAGTTGAGGTGGTATTTACGGATGATGTGACCAAGGGGGAGAATGTAGCAGATGAAGAGCAGGGGGCCAAGGACTGAGCCTTGGGGGACCCCCTGTGTGACTGGGGAGGGGGAGGAGGTGTGGCCGGAGAGGGAGATGAATTGGTGTCTGTCAGTGAGGTAGGAGGAGAACCAGTCAAGTGCTGTGCCCTCAAAAAAATGTCATAGATGACTGAAAATCAACATTACTAGTCTATACCAGCACCTGCTAGACTAGAATAGGCTGTCATTAGCCTACTATGTAGCCTAAGCTACTGATTATAAATGCACAACACTGTGCAATATTACAGTGTTTACTTTACTTGTTTATTATTTATTTATTACTTGTTTATACAGTGTGCTCCCCCCCCCCCCCCAACCACCTCCAATGTAAATTACCCAGTATGGTTGTCAATATCCCAACGTACCCAACCCCCCCCACCCAACCTCCTCCAATGTACAGTTTCTACGTCAAATGTATATACTCCCTTTTCTTGACTCCTTCTGTATCACAAACAGTACTGTATTTGCATATCTGGTATGTCATAAATGTATAGATGTAGCAGTACTGACTATCTGTATGTCATGTATGTCATATATGTCCTGATGAATTGAAAATGGGGGACCCTGATGTAAACAAGACGAAAGTCTTTCTCTGGTCTGCATCCCCTTAACAATTGTGTGTATTGAGCTGTACTGTATTGTACCCATTCTACAATCTGTTAATAAAGTTTTCAATCAATCAATCAAAACACTTACTGTAGACTTCTGTATATTTGTACTGTATTCCTTTTACTGTATATTTAATTCTATCTTAGCATTCTCACAACACAACACCCCCTCTAATGGAACATTCCAGTGTGGACGATCCGGAAGGAAGGACTAGATGAGGTGGCTGCCGTCATCTCGGAGGCTAAGCTCATTAAGCCCTCTGTGGGAGATCTTTCCGTCACTCTCAAGACACGCCTTGGCGACTCCAACAAGATCCTGGTGGGTAGGAAGTCCATTGCTGCCACAAACGTTGGCCATGATGCTTGATGTTGCAGTAGTGTGTGTGATACCATCCTGTTGGTGTGTTTCAGGTCCAGCAGACCCTGTCTATCCTTCAGCAGATGGCCACGGACATGGGCCCTGCCCTCAAACAGCATGTCGAAACGCTTGGCGTGCCAGTTATCACTGCTCTGGGAGACAGTAAGGTACAGCGTTGGAAAATGGTGCAGTTTGAATACTAGGCCTGTCAACCAAAGAGCATTGGCTAACAGTATTTACACTATGTGAAAATTCATCAACTAATATTCTGACCACCCCTGCTGCTCACTGCCGTGTCCCTCATGGTTGTTCGTGTGCGTTTACCTTAGAACACTGTTCGTGCCACAGCGCTGGCCACCCTGACCATCTGGGTGGAGCAGACTGGTATGAAGGAGTGGCTGGAGGGAGAGGACCTCGCCGAGGAGCTGAAGAGGGAGAACCCTTTCCTCAGACAAGAGGTGGGACCACCACTAGTTCTTCATGACCAATATGCAATTGATTGATTGATTGATCCTGGTGTCGTCATGGCGAGATGATGCCCTATGGTGGTCTGGGTTACAGACAAACGGATGTTCTTTAGTATGGAAATGGTACGTTTCTCTGAGCTGAAATAAAGAGAATTCACATAAATAGAATATTAACATGTATTCCCATCTCATTTTAATTACATAATTAGTCTGTCTGGAAGTTGATGTTTAGATGGAAACTATCGGAAGTAAGAGACTTTGCTCTGACTGTGCTCCTCCTATCCAACAACTCTTCCATCCACTTAAAGGATTACAGTTAGACATAGTTTGATTTATAGCATATGGTTTGACAACTGGCCAAACTTGATAGCAGCTTATTTTACCACGTTATGCTCTAGTCGGCCTATAGCAGGAACTGGTTAAATGTGCAATCTTTTGCAAATATTGTTGACTATGTATAATTTCTTGACATCCATTAGGGGCAGGGGTGGTGTGCACTGCTAGGTCACTTAATTAATGGCAATGGTAGGCATAAGGCACCAGCTGTTGCACCATGTCAACAGACTCATCTGTGCTCTCGATGGCTCTTCCCCCTAGGTGCTGGGCTGGCTGGCAGAGCGCCTGACCTCCATGCGATCTGTGCCCTCTGACCTGATGCTGTGTGTGGCCCCTCTGTATGTCTGCCTGGAAGACCGCAATGGAGACGTGAGGAAGAAGGCCCAGGATGCCCTGCCTGTTTTCATGACTCACTTGGGGTTTGATAAGATGAATAAGGCTGCAGGGAAACTCAAGGTAGGCCACATGGACTGGATTAAGTGACTGCGCTTGTGCCATAAGGTCAATTGGTCCATCTTAAACCCTGCCCTCTTTTTGTGATCCTCCAATCGCCCTTTTCAAGCCCTTGTCCTTCAGTGGGAATTTGTATGCCTGGTTCTCTGCAACGTATTCCAGCTTGTTTAGGAAATGTGACTATGCTTTTGTTTACTTATATTTCTCCACTGTAGCCTCTTCTAAGGACCAGGTGGTGGCCTTGCTTGACGAGGCACAGTCGGTCATGCCGGCCAGGCCAGCTGCTCGTGGTCCCCCTGCCAAGGTGACCACAGGTACGGTCCTCCCGTCTTCATCCAAACAAGGGGAACGTGTCCCTGTTTATTTTCAAGCATGGGTGAGCATTATGATTGTTGAATATGTCCTCTATAATACATTTAAATAAATTAATCTATGGAGTGAAATCTTCAACGTTCTGAACTTTCAGCAGTATTCACCGCGGATATAAGAAAAAAGTCTAGCTGAGTCAATGTTGATGGTTTTGTTGAACATTTGTCTTTCACAGGAGAGAAACTGTATTCAAAGAAAGCTATTAAAATAGTGTTTGAATCTAAATATACTTTATTTGTGTTGATTTTACAATAATTCCATGATTTTACTCAAGTAAATATCTGTTACAAGCTTCGGTCTTAAGTAGAAAAATGCTATTTTTAATCTAGATTAATTACAGAAAATTGTGAGATTAATTAGTTTTTATCTATTGACGGCACTAATTATAATATCACGTATGTGATGTACCTTTTCTCCTGTGGTCGATTTAGTACTTTATTTAGGATTTCTGATGAGACGTGTTCAGAGCTCTATAATGGAAATGTGTCCAATCTTTCAACATATGAAAGGGCAGAATGTTTTCTGAGTGATCTTGTATATTAGCGACTGACTCTTCCTCTACCCTCTTTTGAACCTGCACCAGCATCTGGATGCAGAGAACGAGGCCATCTTGTCCTGCTTGGACTTGGTCCTCAAGTGGTTCACCGTGCGCTTCTTTGACATCAACACCAGCGTGCTGATGAAGGCCCTGGAGCTTCTGAAGCTGCTCTTCGTCTCTCTCAGCAGACAGGACTACCACCTGAGTGAGCCGGAAGCCAACGCCTTCATCCCTTACCTGGTCCTCAAGGTCTGTATAGTGGGTAGACCGTCCTCATTACCAGCCCATACGCTGCTATTGTACGTTTTTGCGATCATGATGATGAAAATCTCACGATATTGTGATTTAAATGACTAACTATCAGTCGAGTTGCTGGTGGCAGTGGCTCATCATCTCCATTGACTCAGTCGCTTGTTTGTTGGATCTGTTGGCGCTCTCCCTCCCCTGCAGATGGGCGAGTCGAAGGACGTGGTCAGGAAGGATGTGCCAGGCATCATGGGCATGCTGTGTAAGGTCTACCCTGCCAGCAGGATCTTCCCCTTTCTCATGGAGGGCACCAAGTCCAAGAACTCCAAACAGAGAGCTGGTGAGTGGAGATTCGGGGACCCCCACAAGTCCTCAAGGGGTCCTCGGAAACGGGATTGGTTTAATTTTACAATTTCACTCTGAAAAAGTAATCTCCTCAACTACAGTATAGAAACGGCCATGGGATTGTGAACTTAACCCTGTATTGCCTGACCCAAGAAATAATGGACTGAACTCTATTTGCCCCTTAACATTTTGAGTGCCAGCCACGAGAAACTCGTTAGTTCATGCCATGCGTTGAGTGCCAAGGACGAGAAATCTCGTTATTTAATCATTATTGCTTTTATTAGCGAAATCTTTTTCATCATTCTAGCCTCACGTTATCATTGGGGCTGTCTATGAGCTCGAACAGGGAAAATACCGCCCCCTATCGTCTCCCGGATGGTAATGCACCCATTGGATTCGATTGAATGAAAATGCATGGGGGGGAAAAAAATCCGGAATCCACATTTTACTTCTCGGGCATGTAACCCGAGCCGACTGCAGTCATCGCCGACCCTCGAACAGCGTGGATTATGTGTTTCGAGTACCCAGTGTTGGATCAATAAATACGATTGATATTTGGAATGGCGATCAGGAATTGGAATAATCTTTTTGCAGAACATCTGATGTGAGGTAAGGACTTTAATTTACCAGTCTTGGGGTAATCAGTTGTCCTTCCGCGTTCGGTTTACGCGGCCTGATTGGCCACTGACGCTTCTCTCAACGCCCAATCGCGTTACTCCTAACGCTCGCTCCTAACTTTCAGAACTTCTCTCAGTTCCACAAGTCCATCACATCAGCTACCTACCTGCATCAATATACTACTAACTATCAACTAACTCGCTACCGCCGTGCATCAATATACTAACTAACTAGCACATCAATGCACTAACTACTACCGCCGTGCATCGCTATACTGCTACCATATCAATCGACATCACATCAATAAAAATAACGTATTGTTTTCATCTCTCTATATTAATGTAATGCGCTATTCATATCAATCGACATCACATCAATAAAAATAACGTATTGTTTTCATCTCTCTATATTAACGTAATGCGCTATTCATATCAATCGACATCACATTAATAGTTAGTATATTGATGCACGTAAACCGAACGCGGAAGGACAACTGCCTTGGGGGAAAGTATTCACGCAACCTGCTCATCGGGAGCAATTGGGGGTTAAGCGTGTTTTCTCATTAGGATCAGTTGCCTCCGTTCCGCCCTCGAGAACGATAGTCCCCACTCCCCCGCTGGCCAGCTTCCTCACTACCAATCTCGTTTCGTCCCCGAGCACACTTGAGGGAGCAACACCCCGATACAGCAGGTGGCGGTATGCACCTAGTTGGTTATAGCTGGCGCTTCAACCCTTCTTTGCTCTCGGAGAAAGCATTTCGGGATCAAATGAGATGGAATGAGACGTGCTTTTTTCCGTAGCCTATGTTTGCGAAGACGCTCTCTGATTGGCTAGCCGTGTACAGCGAAGACCCCCTCTGATTGGTAAAGCGCCGAAGGGTCTCTTCCGCCTTGTACATATATATTCTCTGCTTCAAAGTGGTTATGCTTTGGCCTTCTTTCGAAGTGGGTTATGCTTAGAGTTAGGGTTAGGGTTAAGGTTAGGGTTATGGTTAAGGTTAGGGTTAGGGAACAACATATCAATTGTTGTTGAATATGCGGAAGAGACCCTTCGGCGCTAAACCAATCGGAGAGCGTCTTCGCAAACATAGGCTACGGAAAAAAATCACGCTGGATTGCGCGAAGCAAATTGCATTCGCGGAGCCTGCTCTGCGTCTGCGAGATATCCACGAAAGCACATTGCTTGATGAGATACCAGCGCAGACACTGCCAATAAGTGTAGCTCGCGAGCAGTCCGCACTCTGCGCTTTGCCCCCCTGACAGCGCCCTTGGCAGAAATGTGTGTCGAAATGTAGCGTGCTGTCAAGTTCAGCGCGCTGTCCAAAAAAAGAAAAGAAATTAGAAATCAAGAAATCACTCCATCCATCCGTAGCTGTCGTGTACCGACCCAGGGAACTTTGCAACTACGTCAGTAATCACATTACTGGCGTTACACACCACCTGCACGTTTACGGAATAGGTATGTTTCCTATTCCGAAAAACGTGCTCATTTTCGCCGGGTGGTACAAGTGCAATATGCGTGCAGTCAATCGCGCCCAGGACATTGGGGAACCCAGCAGTGTCAAAGAAACCCCGCTTTGTCTCCTCAATGTCGCGTCTGGCTCGGGGAAATGTAATGTACCTTGCCACTCTGCACAGAATGGCTGGAATAACGTCCCACATCGCCCTACTGATGGACGACTGGGCTATTCCAGAGCCACCTGCAATCGGTGTCTGAAAGGAGCCAGACGCCAGAACCTGCAGTGTTGCCAGCAGTTTCACGATCCCCGGTACCGCATGTGATCTCTGGGTGGCTGGCTCGATTTCATCAAGCAGATCGAGGATTGCTTGAGGGGGCAACCTGTGTCTCCTGATGACTTCGCTGTCGGTGAAATCGAACAACGATACTCTCCTTCGATATATCCTCTCACGGGGGAATACGCCTGGCGGCATTACGATGCCTTCGTCTGGCAATAACCACTTCTGCCATGATCACCTGCACATATACACACTGTTTTTCAAAAAAGATATATATATATATATTTTTACATTTCTATAACCTTTATTTACCCAGGCAAGCAAGTAAGAACAAATTCTGATTTTATTTATTGTCAAAGTATGCATAATGTTGTGTTAATTCCACAACAAGAGATATGTAATGTTAATTACCTGCATTATTGGTATCTGTTGATATCGGTATCGGAAATTAAGAGTTGGACTATATCGGTATCGGTAAAAAAGCCAATATCGAGCATCCCTAATTATGTTAACAATAAATATTAAATCTGATTATATATATATACACTATTGAGTAAGTAAAGTATACAGGAGAGCAGTGTACATAGATATCCTAACTGCCATGATATACGTCATATGTTGACTCATCATATGTGCTCTTTGTGACCGTGTGCCAGCGCCCCACACACATGTAAAAGGAGAGACTTGAATAACCATAGTTTCTTTCCCCAGCTGTCCCAGAAGGATATGAGCATGTTGGAGGAGAGGATCAAGCGTTCAGCCAGAGAGACAACCCCGGTCCCCAAGCAGGTGGAGGAGAAGGCACACCCTCCCTCCCACCCTGGGGGCGCTTCACGTGCTCTGGGGGCCCAGCGCGAGGCCTCGCCTTCCAACACCCCAGCCCAATTCTCCCTCCATCAAGACCTGCTCGGCGACCTTTGTGTTTCTCCCGTCTGCGAGCTACCGGACTTGGTGCAAGTTGACGACGGTGGGCTTTTTCCTTGGCCCAAGTAAGACACACGCACACATTCTCTGAGCCTCATTTTTTTTTTTAATGTTAACGATCACTTTCCATCACAGACCTAAAATCTAGTTTTGCTTACATGCTTATATATTTCACATTAGACACGCTTGTAGAATAATGTTCCGGGCTCTGCAGATATACTATTGGTTTCATTCAATGACCCGTTTACTTTTTTGCAAAGCATCGTGGGAGGACTAACACTAGGGGGAGCTGGTTGGCATCGGTCTGGTAGTCTGTAGAGAGATGTGAAGAAGACCGGTATTATCCACAAGGGGAGGGGGTACAGGTACGGGGTCTATGCGGCGCTATCCACGGGAGCGAGTGGATGTCTTAGCCAAGAGCATTCTACTTTTGAAAACCAAACGTGCAGCATCGGAGCAGAAGAAATAACGCAGCATGCCGTAAGCTTATCAATACCAAGTATAGTGATTAGGTTATGCCAAGACGAAGAGGACGTTCGGCAGGTGGACTGCAGATGAAAGTTGTTGCGTGTTAGAACGTTCAGTCAGGCTAGCCATGTCGCCTAGTAGCTTAGCTAAAGGCAGGGACAGCTAACTAGCGTTATCGAGTGCTAACATGTGGCAGACTCCCAAGTTCATCCCAACGGGGGGGACAATATCATGGGACTGGTGAACTTTGTCATCTCCACGGTCGCCTCCTTCCTCTTGGACCTGATTCTGCGTTAGGGTGAGTTTTTTATGCAATCTATTCTGTTCCCACCGTGGATCTCTCTCTCTTTCTCTCTCTTTCTCGCTCTCTCGCGCTCTCTCGCCCTCTCTCGCGCTCTCTCTCTCTCTCTCTCTCACTCGGTGTGTTGCTCTCTCTCTCACTCGGTGTGTTGCATCATGCAAGGGTCTGCTCACACTGTGCTTGTGCAGTTTGTGACGTCTGTACTAAGCTTATAGAGTTTGATTCAAATAAGGCAAAACTGCAAATCTGCATGTCGTGAAAAATGTACCTGGCTTTAAGCTTGTTTATCAGGTTCCAGGGGTGTTTTATGCATTTTCCCTGTTACTGCCAGGTGTACGACTGTACAGGTGCATTGCCACTAAGCCTCGGGCAGCGCTATTATTTAAGAATACGTTGACTGTATCATATGCCCAGCCTCGTGCAGCGCTATTATTTAAGAATATGTTGACTGTATGCCCAGCCTCGGGCAGCACTATTATTTAAGAATACGTTGACTGTATGCAAAACATTATTATTTTTTTTAAATTAATAATATAAAATAAAATATTATATATATATATATATATATATATATATATATATATAATATTTTATTTTATATTATTAATTTAAAAAAAATAATAATGTTTTGCATACAGTCAACGTATTCTTAAATAATAGTGCTGCCCGAGGCTGGGCATACAGTCAACATATTCTTAAATAATATATATATATATATATATAATATATATATATATATTTACCTTTAAGGGGGGGGGGGGGCTCGCTCGCTCTCTCTCTCTCTCTCTCTCTCTCTCTCTCTCTCTCCTTGTTTAAGACATACACAACTTTCATCTTGTTTACATCAGGGTCCCCCATTTTCAATTCATCATAACATGACATACAGATAGACAGTACTGTTACATCTAGACATTTATGACATACCAGATCTACAAATATACTAGACATTTATGACATACCAGATCTACAAATATACAGCACTGTTTGTGATACAAAAATAGTCTAAAAAGAGAGTATATACATTTGAGGGGGAAGAAACTGTACATTGGAAGAGGTTGGGTTCGGGTTGGTTAGGTGGGGAAAACTGTACATTGGAGGGGGTTGGGTGGGGGGGACTGTGCATTGGAGGATTGGAAGAGGTTGGGTAGGTGCCTTTCTCAGCCTTTCCTGAGCTAGACATTATCAAACGAATCTATAAGCAGATGTATGGATGTCTGGCATCTTTGTCATGGCAAAGCTTCTTTCTGTTTGTCTGTGGCTGTGCAGGGATTCATGGGGAAAGAAACGGGTTGGTACGTAATGGGCTGCTGGAGTTAAAATGACTTGTACCTGAGGCCTGCCTGGACACATGACATAAGTGGTGGTCCACCCGTCACCTCTCACTTTACCATGACTGCACATTATCCTGTCACACAACATACTTGTTCACATGTCATTTTTCTTTCACTCTAAAGGAAATATGTCTCACATACAGTAGACCCCCCCCCCCCCCCCCCCCCCAGTACTTTGTGGAGACAAAGATGCGAGGCCCGTCTGTGGACCTGATGATGAGTACCAGTCTTCTCCTGAGACATATAAAATCAGTTTTTCACATTAGGATCTAACATCCCAACAGGCCACCTTGTTTATGGTTTGATTCAGTTTTAGCAGAATGTGGAAGACAAGAATGACATTGATGTGACATACTATAAAATCAGTTTATTTACAGTGCAATGAAATAGTTCTGGATTATTGTTACTGTACAGTTCAAAGTTATCTTTACCTTCTGTTTGGTATCCAGTTTAAAACCTGAGTCTTCCCTCTCGTCTGACACCCACTCTTATATGGTAGATATCAGTAAACACAATGGGTTTGATAATCAACCATGTGAGAAAGTACTGTATATCAAGTGCAATGCTGCATATTTCCATATCTAGATTCCACATACTATAAATACTGCCAACAATGTAGAATACATTACAGTTACCAGTAATGGAAAGATTGCCTACACAACTTCAACGACATTGATCTACCCTTGTGCCTTTACTTTAGGAATGTTACAGGTTAGAAACTGGCTGACAACTTATTAAATGTACATTGAAATTTGAGGCTCTTACAGATTGAAACTTTATTAACAGATGCAGAATACAATACAGTACGACTCAAGACACAGAACATTAGTATGCAAAATAAAAAATGAACACAGATTTGAGTGTGAATGAGAACTTTATTTAACATATTGCAGAATGGGTACAATACAGTACGGCTCAATACACACAATTGTTAAGGACATGCAGACCAGAGAAAGAAACGTTTGTCTTGTTTACATCAGGGTCCCCCATTTTCAATTCATATTGACATAGGGACATACAGGTATTTAGTACTGATACATTTGTGACTTATACGGTATTCAAATATACAGTACTGTTACCCATAGATCCTGACAGAGTATATACATATGATGGGGAGGGGACTGTACATTAGGAGGGGGTGGGTGGGAGAGAAATATACATACAGTGGTGAGGAGACTGTACATTTGGAGGGGGTGGGTGGGAGAGAAATATACATACGGTGGGGAGAGAATATATACATGCGGTGGGGAGGAGGCTGTCTATTAGGAGGGGGTGGGGGGTTTGGACATTTATGGTGGCCAGTTTCGAATTGCAGCCTCCCGTAGGTGCTCTTTAAGAGCGGTTTTGAATGTGGGTAGGGATTCACATTCCTTTACAGCTTTGGGTAGGGCGTTCCACATTTTTGTGGCATAATTGCAAAACGTGTTTAGTCCCTTGAGGGCGAATAGAGTTACGAGGTTTAGACAGATGATCTGTTTAACGCTTTACCATTAGGGGTGTAAAGGTACACATATCCATACCAAACCGTTTCAGTGTGTGACATACCGAACAAATACAACGGTATGTTAACCACCAATGATTGACCGCCCATCTGTTTTTTTTCACAATCCAATATAATTTTTTTTTCTTTTACAAGTCTATTATTCATTTCGATATAGAATATTTGTTGACAGCTGTGGGATATTGTGGATATCCTGAACGTTCTCAGTCAACCGAGGTTCAGTTAATAAGGTTTATTAACCAGACAGATAGAATTATACACATAGTATTAGAGAGAATGGCTGAGGCCCTCGCCCCAGGTGATCAGCTGAAAATGACCCAGGTAGAGACCCCGAATGCTGTCGGGAGAAGCCCTATATAGTGAAAAGGGGGGGGAGGAGGTCCCATTTGATAGGTCAAATGGGTGGCGGGGGAACACAGGATAGGGGACAAAGGGGAGGGGAGGGGGGTGTCTTTACATGAGAGTTGGGGAATCAATATATTATTCCAGTTAGTCCGTTTTTCTCTTCATAATGTGGGTGAGATTAATATATAATATACCAGGATTATTTGGAACAAGTAAAATATTGAAAAGTGAATAGACATGGTAAAAGAATGAGATCGCTGTAATCCATCGGTTATCAGATAATGAATTAATAGAAAACAATTAAAATCATAAATGTTGGCCAATGTGATCTGTTGGTTTACCGGATTATTGAATACAATTAATTCAAATCCTTAATTTGGTGGTTGGCATAACGGTTTAAAATAGACATATTTACATACATGATTCATGACTTGATTGACTGGACTAAAGTCTGTGTTATTTTGATATCAGAGATGTGGGGATATCACCCTTTTCTTTTATTAATAATCTCAATTACCTACATCAATGAGTGGTCCTCTACTCTGATATCAAACGCCAGACAACGTAATCATTAGAAGCTCTAGTTGTGCCTATATCTTGGCCTGGCACTTACCTCCAGTCATTCATGTCGTGAATCAGACATTTAAGTGTTAACTATGTGTCTTCGTGATAATATCTATGGGAGCTAAAATCATGGTTGTACACATACAAACATAGTAATATTTACAATAGACATTACCTTAGTGGCTAATGTATATAAAGAGAACATTTAATTAAAAAAAATGATATAAAAGATGATTATGCTACCCGTGTTAATCTATATGTGTATATAATTTAGATAAAAGGTTTTATGCATTGTTCTAGTATATTGTGCATATACTATCAATGGTCAAAAACGAAACTTGGTGTCTTCTTTTATGAGACAACAAACCAACTGATTCTGTCCTGTTTAACAATATAATTTTGGCACTTAAGGTTGTTCATCTGTGATCATTCTTTCCTTTAGCACTCCATTGTTGCTTGTTATTATAAAATTGGTTAGTGCCATCTTATTGATTGTATTTCATCACATTCTTAGTTCATAATTTTCCAGCTACATATGGACTTTGTGAAACAGTTCTTGTTTGTGGAGGTATGAATCTGACAGATGTCGCTTTGCTGTTGACAAGCTGTTCTCTGCCAGTGGCGCGACCTTCTGTGGTGGTCTTGATGTGTGTTGAATGTATCGTACATTCAGTTGATGTTTCTGTGAGTGTGTCGTGTGGCAGCGCCAGACAGTAAGACAGTAATCTAAAAAAATTAACAATGTGGACCATATGTGCTAGGCCTGTTTTACTGCAAGTGTTAGGCGTTTCTCGTGTGTTCAGGTCGCCATCCACTCCTGGCGTCAATGCGGTACCACTTGATGGAGGGCGAGGGTTTGCCGGTGTAGCGGCCAGTCAGCAGGACATTCTTTCTCACACGGATGACAATCTTATCATCTGAATCCATCTTGATGGTCGGGGCTCTAGTTCCCTTCTGCAGGTGATGGGTTTGGTCTGCCGTGGGCTGCCGGGGTGAGGCTGCATGTCGTCCTTTCTGTCTCTGCTCCCCTTCCTTTGGGGACGTCTGTCGTGTGGGCTGGGTTGGATGGCGGCTCTCCCACGGGTGCCGTCGTCGCCCTGGTTGTGTCCACAGCTCCTTCCCGTGTCCTTCGTGGTTCAGCTGTTGTGGGTCGCTCAGGTCTTTGGGTTGTGTTCCTCTCTGCCTGGTCCCGTTAGGCTGTTCACAAGTCACTCCTTCTCTTTCATCGTGTCCTCTCACCAATATGATCTGAGGATGATAAAAACCTGCCTTAGACAACTTCTTATATACATGATTCAACGCCTTTCTGCTAAAGAGGAAAATCATTTAGGATTAGTTCAATTCATTGTGTAATACCATTATGCATGTTCTTTATTTTTGTAATTCGCTTGAACTTACCGATACGTTGCATCTTCGTACTAACCTGTCCTTAACAGTGTCATGTCTTGGAGGGTGTTTGGGCCATGACCTCTCTGGTTCTCTTTCCACTTTCTCGCCGCTCTGTTTGTCAAAATGTTAGCATAAAGAAAAACAAAACAACAAAAAACCTCTAGGCAGCCAGGTATTTTGCATGGAATATACTCATTCATTGTCTCGTCTACCTAAGTAGTATTAATTAATTTACCTCTAATACACCAAGAATAAAAAATCTTCCCCTAACTAACCTTACTGTCATGCACTTGTCCTAATATATACTAACCTACACTGTAGCACTCAACACTTTGATGAACATTGTTACTCAGCTGATAGAGTTGTGCCCTTCCTGATGTCTTGTTGTATACAACTTGTAAGTCGTTTTGGATAAAAGCGTCAGCTAAATGACAACAATGTAAATGTACACCTTGTACATTTTGATAATCATTGTGTAAATGATTATATTGATGTTCCAACTGGTGTTCTTGATATTTGCAGTCATAGAAATGTATTAGTTTGTTAAAAAGAAGAGGCATGCATGTTATTAGTTAGTGGAAAATAGAATTGTGAGTAATTTCCTGACTGCATTCATCAAGTATCAGTGAATCCTGGTGTTCGGTATGGCAAGCTGACCTCCAGACATTGCATTCACCGAGCCCTTTTGTGTGGTTAGAGTGCAGGCATTTGCATTGCTTTGTCTCCCTCATGTCCTCCCTTGTGGGTTTCAAGTGCCCACTTTGCTATCGTCTTTGTTCCTGTAAACTTAATTAACATGATGTAGATTTATTTTGGACTGTCAATTGATTGTCTTTTAGCTCCAAACCGCCCTCAGCTGATTCTCGTGTTCACATGTAAATTATGGCGTCTCAATTTAAATGATTGTAGCTGGTATCACTCAGTCTGTGTCCTGTCTGTGTTCAGATGCAAATCATTGGAGTTTCGGTGTAGTCAACAATGCTCTGTAATTCAATTTGAGTTTAATCAGTCTGCCTCTTGATTGTCTGCTTGCTTCCTGTAAACACAAAAACATGTTAATTTCACACTTTTCTTTTCTTTTCGTCTGGGTGAATTCTCTTTGACTGCCTGTGTGCTCAACAAACATTAGCTAATCCTTCTCTATTTCATCATCTCACACAATATACATATCTCAATGTTACTGTGGAAAAGAGGAGGCATAATTTGGCCTAATCTAAACATTATTCATTATCTCTAAAGAAAGGTTGTTATTCTTTCTTTAGCCTTTAGATCAAATCTATCCAATTGATTAGAATCCTATTTAAAACTAGCTGTATGTGACTTATAACGTGTACATTAAAGCAACATAAACACTCAAGTGATCTGAGATAGTTGTAATTCACTGTAACTGAGACGATAGTTGTGTCATGCATCTATATTTAGGATTTTCATACTCACCGGAAAAAGTTGTGCTGACGTCGTCTTCATAGTTCAGTTCAGTTATTAAATAACCTTTATTAATAACCGATACTACACGTGGGTTTCATACACCCTTCGCCTCTGGCATATTAAACTTCACGTTAGCCCACGGATAGCTTCGTATTAACTCATAACTGCATGGCGCACACCATGTGACGTCATCGCTTCCCACGACGTTCACGCATTCCATTCTTCTCGGAAATAGCGCGTTCAAACTCTCCACGATTACTGGATAACCCGGAAGTCAAAACATCGCTTTGTTGGCACCGGAAGTCACTCTCCTAGCATGTCGCGTGAGTTGCAACCGAGACTATCGCTTCATGAGCGTCTAAACACACTATCAGTATGGGCACAACTATCCCGAGTGATATAGGATCTTTGTGTATGAAGTCTCTGAAGCGTAACAGTAAGAAGCATTTTGTATAAAAGTATTCTGTACTTCTGTATGACAACTATTAAAGAAACTTGAAACTATAAGAATATGAGCAAGTAAACAGTGTGCTTGTGGGGTGAGACAGTTTGGCATTAATGAATGCACACACTAGGTGATGCACACGGTCACTATTTCTGTATTCACCAAGGACTGTCGCCATGACAACTACAAATCTTACAAAAACCTCTTCATTACAAGTCCATGTGGCATTATTATTATTTCACTATTCTCTAGGTCTCACGGCAAGAGTAGAGTGCCACACACCTTCACTTCAAAACATATTCAATAAAGATGATTAGTGTCATTCGGCCTTCATCAAGTATCCAGATACCCGATGAAGGCCGAATGACTGAAACAGCATTTGATAAAGCCGACTGTAAGTGAAGACATTGTGTTAACTCTTCCTCTGCCAGACCTACTCCCCGGAAGCACCCGTCTAAAACATACAGGTGTGCAAAGATTTCAAATACCCAAATGCAGTATATTATTTGTTAGTTTACCAATAATTACCTTCAGTGTTTTTGCTCATTAAAAATTGTATTCAAGAATTTACTACCATTTCCAATAAAAATATTGAATTGCAAAAGACCATTAAATATGAATTCATTGAGATTTTTCCAAATCTGCTAGTTTTGCGAATTAGTGTCACATCACTTTATGTGCATCAAAAGTCAAACGCAAACAGGTGTATCATCATAAATTCTTTATTGAAATATATATATATATATATATATATATATAATCAGTGGTGAGCAAACACAAGTCAACATATTTTTTTAAGACAATATTTCAAGTGCTTCATCATCATCATCATCATCACAACATTCTATTTTATTTTGAACTGTTTCACCTAATACGCGTCAGATTGTTGCTCGTTTATCTCTGAATAGCAAAGCACATCTAACAAAAGACAAACAAACAGCTTGCTTTCTCTTCCACTCGAGACCTGAAGGAGAGGCCATTTCAAAGCTACAAAGCAATGACCGCTAGACTTAAAAAACAGAGCTAATGAACAGAAGCTTTGGGCCTTTGATTTCTGCAATCCGAGCAAGTGGGCTTTAGCCCTGCGGGTCCTACTGTAAACAGACCTACTGTATGCAGTAAACAGACTGTATGCAGTAAACAGACCTACTGTATGCAGTAAGGCAGGAACAGACCTCGTGTTAAATATCATTCACATCAGGAGGCCTCGTCAGAATGTTCTGCCTCGTTTAAAACCATGCCTCATCTGGACCCATCGTCCCTCTCTTTCATTGGTTTTTCCTTTTGTACATGAGGTGATGAGGGCGTCTTCGATACTTTATACTTAGCAGATCACTGGACGGGGCAAGAGGTCTCATCTAAAAAAAAAGAAAAAGGGGCTATTCTGGTCACAGTTTGGGCTTCTCAAACCCCAGCTTCTCGGTGGGCGTGCCAGCGTTCGTTCCAGCCCGCTTCTTTAAACAAGGTTGTTTCATTAAACCGATCCTAGGAGAAATCAGTAGACTTGTAGGGCTGGAACACAAGCCCTTCTGATGGACCTCCATGGTGCAGAAAGCCCATTAGAGATGGAACAGAGTGGACAGCAAACGTTCCACGTCCTCACGTCACCCTCCGCCACCCCCCGCTCACTGGCCGTCCTCGTTGGAGTACATGCCTGCCTCCCAGCGAAGGGCGCGCTTGTTTTTGTGCCTGATGACACGAGTGGCCTCTAAAACCTGGAAAAAATTAAATAAAAAAATGCATTAAATTTGGCTAGATTTATGAAATAAGTAACAGCACAACCAGACAATTCGTCAACAGTAAAGCCATTACTTACCTCATTGTTTACATCATCGGAAGGCTGGATTCCTGCATACTAGAGTGAGCAAAAAAATAAAAAATAAAAACAATAATCAGATCATTTTATTATCAGACGTGCTGTACAAACAAAATGTATATTTGCACCATCGTTTTTGGAATACTTTGTTTTTATTAGCTGGTTTCCCGGCTTAAAAAGGTGCTTTACACTACAGCTTAGTATATAAAAAAACAAAAACAAAATCAGAAATAAATGACAACAACAGACAGCAGTTAAAAAAAATGAAACCAGATAAAGTAGAATAAAATAATTTAGATAAAATAATCAGTAATTAAAAAACAAAACTATAGGAACAGTGATGACAAGAAAGAGTGCCTATGTATGACCAAAGGCCTGTCTAAACAAATGTGTTTTTAGTTGTTTTTTTAAAAGAGTTAAAAGAGCCAACATCATGGGAAATTAGTTTACAGTCTTCTCCCGAGTCAGACAAGAAGATGGATACCAATCTCCTCTGTGCTTTCAGTGGAAAGCTATATCCAGCTGCAAGCTAGCCTAGCTCAGCACAAATTATTGTAGGCGGATACAGGATCAGCTAGCCTAACTTAAAAACTCAGGGAGAGGTTTTTGGGCAACAGCTAATCAGTATCCACTTCCATAAACTTTTGCTGAACTATAGGCTAGCTTGCTGCCGGAGCACATTTCCCATAATGTTGGTGTGTTCCTAAGTGGTCTTTAAGTGTGTGTTCCTTTAAGTGTGTGTTCCTTTAAGTGAGAGTTCCTTTCAGTGCCCTCATCAAACAGGAAGTCCTAACCGAGTCTTCCAGGTTATCTTTACTTACTGAACTCTCCTCCAGCTTCAGTTTTATTCTCCTCTCCTCAAAGTCCTCCAGCAGAGTCTCCGTCAGCCCTTTCTGTGGCAGGGTCAGGGTGCCACTCATCATCTCTGCCTGTGGGCTGGAGGGCATCAGGGTGGCGGGACCCTTGCCGACCACTGGAGAAGTGGAGCGCGGGAAACCCCAGGGCTGGGCGGTGACGATGGAAAAGGAGGGCAGTCGGACAGCAGGACGAAGGGCGGGGGGGAAGGACGACATACTGTTGGCTCTATCTAAAAAAAAAAATGAATAAAAGATAAGAGAGATTAATGAGTTGGGAATCTTGGGATATAGTAGGTTGATGGTAATACGTGTGCAATAGTAGGTTGATGGTGATATGTGTGATATCTGTGTAATAGTAAGTTGATGGTTAACCTACATCAAGCCAATATGATTTATTAAAAAGGCAGGCTTGCTTAAAATGATATGGCCATTTCTATTTTTCCGGTTTAGTGACGGTGTATTAATATCTTTCCAGTCGGGTAGAATCCATGTTTTCCAGATAAAGATCAAGAGTAGGAATGACTCAGTAAAAACACCCATTTGACAATCCTCTGTATTGCTTCGTTTTCGTGCTAAATAATACCCTTTCCGTCAGTGGTTAATCATTGCTGGTATGCAATTGTCTGCTCTGTGGCCTGTAGAACACGACCAAAGTGCAGGTTCTCGGTTAAGTTAGTAATTCCCTCCAGTTTATGAATGCCAGCAGTACCAAGCCAAGCAAATAAAGAACATTCCTCATACAATATACAGCATCAATTAGTATGATAAAATGGCTGGTGGATTCCCATTTTTACCATCCAAATTGAAAGTCTCAAATTATAGGCGTGTTACCAGTTAGAATAGACGATAGATTAGATAGCATAGATAGACGATGTATACGTAACTTTCATAGCGTAAAACAGAAAGAACATGCTACAAACGTGTACCTTTTTTTGGTGCTGGAGTGGTTGTTGGGTAAAACTGAGTGGCAGCCATCTTGCTTGCCTGTTCCACTAGAGGTGCTGGAGTGAAGACGATCTGTTCCTGGTCCACCTTGATGCTCTGCGGGCTCCACGGCTGAGATTTGGCATCTCCATACCGTCCAATTCGGTCTAGGTTTCCGTCCAGGGAGGCAGACAGGGCTCTGGATTCCCGCAGCGAACGTAGCTCCTGCTCCAGTTTCAGATCTTGCTCGATCTCCCTCTGGATGATATCTGGAGTGCCTTGATCATTTCGAGATTGCAAGCCGGTGGATTCCAAGTGCATTTTCCAAGATGGAATGATATCGCCATCCTGAGGCACCAGAATGCTCCCAGAATCCGTTGGTGTTGGGGAAGCAGGAGGGGAGGACGACTGGGAGGATGAAGATGAGGCGTCTTTGCCAGAAAGAGCTCCGGTTGGAGCTGGATCCTTCTTCGCCACTGAAAACGGAGAGTCAACTACCGTCTTGTTGGTGCTCGTTACTCTATCCACCACTGTGACCTGAGGTTTTGCCGGCAATTGGTGGTCAATGCCCGTCAACACGGCCCCGTCTTCTGGGTAGACACTGGGCAGAACTTTAGAGAGGTTTTGGACCTCTGAACCCCAGAGAGTGATCGAGATCGGAGAGGAACCCACTCTACTGATGTACAACTCGGTTTCTTCCGTGTGTCGATGAGGACAGCGAGGGGAAGGAAAGCCTTCAGTGTCCGAATTGCTATTCTTGGCCTCACACTCTTTCACTAGACAAGATCTCTCACTTGTCCCCTTTTCTCCCGCATTCTTATTTTCACCTACGCTGGACCTGTCGTGCGTCTCAAACATCCTCTTTCTCCCCATCAGTTCCTGGGCAGTGCCACGGGTGTGCGAGCCGAAGACTTTCCCCTGATGCTGCAGGTCCTCCTCCCTCTTGTTGTCCTTCTCAAGTTCACGCTGGATGAGAAAGCTAACCCTGTTCTTCTCCTTGGCCCGGACGGGAGTCAGCGGTGTGGTAGGTTGCAACAGCAAGGACTTCGTCTTGATCTCCACCATCTCCGACCTGCTGTCGCTGTGCTTTAGGCCACGCGAACGCCGTAGACTCTCTTCTCGCTCCTGAGCCATGCGGATCTCCCTTTCGATCGGCGTCTCGCAACCACTCGCCGACATAGCGTCCCTGCTTTCTCGCTGAAGGTAGTCGTTGGATGTGCTTCCGTCGCTCGTGTAGCCACCACTTGGGTCCACCGACAGGTCTCCCAGTCCAGAGTCCAAATCTTCAAAGGCGCTGCTGTGCCTGTTGGTTACCCTCTCTTCTGTACGGCACACCGTCACTTTCCCCCCAGTGACGGAGTCCCCCTCAGCCGGCTCTTTGGCTGGTGTGGTACTTTGGCTCAGATGTCCCACCTCATGATCTCCCTTCACCCGACTTGACGACAACACATAGTCCTCCGAGGGTGGTGATCTCCACTGTCTCTTTGGAGACATCGGACTAGATTGCAAGATGGCATTCAGCCTCGCCTGTTCCATCTTTACAAACTGCTCCCGTGCCGCACTGAAGTTGATCTGCTCGTCGTCAATGGTTCCTGGCTCAGCCGATGGGGTTGGTTTCGCCTTGGGGCTGGTGGGCCCGTAGCACAAACTAAACCCTTCCATCAACTTGTTGGGGGAATGACTTAGATCCAGGCTCTCCAGTGCACTCCATTGCTTCTTGAATGTTGGGTTTTGCTTTGGCGCCTGATCGAGAATGATCTCCTTTCGAAGTTGCCTCTCCTCATGTTCAACTACTTTAATATGGTTCATGGGGTCAATCTTGTACTGAGAGTCCCCGTTGCCCTCCTGAAACAGACTCTCCGGCTTCTTACCACTGGAATACGTCTGCAGTTTGAACCCTTGTTCTTCCTTCAGGGTAGCAAGCTGCGCCCGTCTCCTTGGAGAGACCATCCACGCTTCGTTCAGCTCCGCCTCAGGACTCGCAGGATCGTCCACGAAGGAGTAGAAGCCGCAGTGAGAACCTGAACTGCTGGCGAGACTGCTAGGGCTACTGGGATTGCTGGCCTGCCACTCATCACTGATGCTCCCTCCTTCCTCAGACACGGCCACCTGTCTGGCCTGCACCACGACGTCCCCAGATAGCTCCCTCTGCTGGGAAGACACCACCACTGATGACTGGGTGCGAGTGACCGAAATACTGTCAAAAGTGAAAATGGAAGAGTCGTTGTCACTTCTGCTGTAGCTCCAGCCGTGGTCCAAGCCCGAGGGCTCGCTGTGAGCGGGACCGAGGATGGTGCGGAGGTCTGTGCTGGGCTCTAGCCTGGGGGAGAGGGCCTGCATCTCCCACCTCCTAATGAAACAAGTAATTAGAGTAATATAAGCCTATACTATTCATTCATTACACACGTAGGCTATACAGTGTGCGCTGAACAGGTGGCCAGGAGTGCGCAACAAGATGGTATAAATATGGAATATTAATACAGTCCATTCCACTATAGCTATATCCATGCGATTAGCTTTAATTCTTATTTATTTATCCACAGTCATTTGCAGTGTTGGTGTAGTGTTTATTTATTTTCCGACATCACGATGCCTCTTGAGGCATGACTAAATGTAATAAAATGTTTTATCCTACAAATTGTCATATTTATTATGATGATTATGATTAATTAATTCCAAGGATGCCTGTAGAGTTGACATGAACGAAATCACCATGATTCCTCCCAAATAAAGCCCTTAAGAACATGGCGCACACCAGTCTGTCCGACTTACGACTGCTCTTCAGTGCTCCTAAATCCTGCTCCTAGTTAAGACCGAATCCAGGAGAAGGGACTGTTGGTGAATCCCAAAATCGTCCCGAAAATGAGCTAGGACAAAAATTTGTCTGATCTTTGTCTCAAGTCCCTTGGTGAATGAGACCCACTGTTCAATGCCTGGTAGGATCTATTGGTTTGAAGGAGGCTTTTTCAGTTAACCCAGGGGATTAAACTGCTGACCTCATAATCTGCCTTTAAAGTAGGCGTGGCCTTCATGCACCGAGTACAGTTGAAGTTTGGCACTATTTTATAGGCTGTGAAATCTGCATTTCGTGTCTTAAATCCCTCTGACAGTTGGGACATATTTGTCCAAAGTGACACGAGTGTGTTTGTCTGATGATACTATCAGAGGTGGAGCTTCAGATTGTGGTCACAAACTATTTCCCACATTGTGGCAGATGTGTTATCAAGAAGACCTCTGGTGCTGAAGATTAGTACTCTTGACAAGGAAATATCAACCTCCCACTGACCAGTGAAGACAGAAGACCCAGGTGCAGATTATAAAACCAATGACCAGTGAAGACGGAAGACCCAGGCTTAACCCATAGTGCAAGTTCAGTATATCCACCAGTGAAGTAACCAGTATAATCACCAGTATACTATAGTAATCAGTATATTCACCAGTGTAGTAACCAGTATATTAATTAATTAATATGGGTACTGGACTTTCTGAGCGAAAGACCCCAGGCGGTCAGGGTGGGGGGTCAGACCTCCAACACCATCACCCTGAGCATCGGGTCCCCCCAGGGCTGTGTTCTGAGCCCCCTGCTGTACTCACTCTACACACACGACTGTGTGGCCAAGTTCAGCTCCAACTCCATAGTGAAGTTCGCAGACGACACGGTGGTGGTTTGGCTGATCTCGTGGTGGTGGGGCTGAGCTCCTGCTGATCTGGTGCCAGGACAACAGCCTGCTCCTGAACATTGGCAAAACCAAGGAGCTGATCGTGGACTATAGGAGAGGACAGCAGGAGACACACACACCACTGATGATAAACGGGGCTACCGTGGACAGGGTGAGCAGCTTCAAGTACCTGGGGGTCCACATCTCAGAGGACCTGACATGGTCAACACACATAGAAACAGTAGTAAAGAAGGCGAAACAGCGTCTCTACCACCTGAGACAGTTAAGGAAGTTCAGAGTATCGGGGAAGATACTCCAGTCCTTCTACTCAGGAGCTGTAGAGAGCATCCTGACCGGAAACATCACTGCCTGGTATGGAAACAGCACGGCACAGGACAAGAAGGCCCTACAGAGAGTGGTGCGCTCAGCCGAGCGTACCACGGGTATTGCACTACCTCCCCTGCAGGTTCTATACAACAAGAGGTGCAAATCCAGAGCCTGCAGGATAATGAAAGACCCTCACCACCCCAATAACAGCCTGTTCCAGCTGCTGAGGTCAGGCAGACGCCTGCGAACCCCAGCTACTAGGACAGAGCGGCTTAGGCTCAGCTTCTTCCCCCAGGCCATCAGAGTCCTGAACAATGAACATTGAGAGACACAGAACATTGAACTGTCCACACACAAGCACACATGAACACACACACGACACGCACACTGTGCACGCTCACACACGAGCAGCCACTTAACACTTTAACATGAGCGGGCACACACTCATGTCGCACACACGCACACTTATGGCCAAAGGAAAGGACACTTTAAATTAGAATAACAGGAACAGTGTATTGCACTACCAAAGCTAACTAGCATGTCCCACATGCTCTGTAAATAACTATGTACAGATACCGAGATGTCACTCCATGTTACCTGCTACCTGTTACTGCACAATGTTGTTTTCTTCTTTTGATTCTATTATATGTACCACTGTATTGCACATCGTTGCGGGCAAGACCACCCGCATTTCATTGTATACCTGTATGCCGTGACAATTAAAACTCTTGACTTGACTTGAGTATAGTAATCAGTATATTTACCAATATATCCACCAGTATAGACCATCAGGGCTAGGCTTTAGACATGTCAGCTGTGGGAGCACGCCACTAAAGACAGTAAAGATAGTCATATACTGGAGAGCCTTCTTCACTGTCATCATATACTACAGTCTTCTTCACCGTCATCATAATATACTAGTCTTCTTCACGGTCATCATCATAATGCATTTCTCTTTCTTTATTCGTACATGGAATTGTTACAGTCCAACAGTGTCTTCAGTACATAGTTCACTTAATATGATCCACTAAATTCCAAGTCCGAAAGGAACAGGAAGAAGAAAACTCTTATTGTACCTGCCCCTACATACATGCAGTACACCGATAAGACTGTTCACAGCGCAATGTTTACCAAACAAAATGTACATACTTATTTTGCAGAAATGAAAACACAATTAAACATAAATAAATACATTTTGTGTATCCATCAGTTAAATTGCATTTACTGATGTTCCTTCATTTATACACACTTCTATAACTAAATCATACTAGACTATATTGGTATACAGTATTATTTTATATATATATATACTTATTTTAATATATTATTATTCTATGTTAAGATGCTATACTATACTCCTACTAGCCTATACTGTAATGCTATATTATCCTGTTATGCTAAACTGCAATACTATACTAAACTGTGCTATACAGTCTATTTATCTTTTCTTTGTACAACTTTCTGAAGTGAAATATATTAGAACTCTTTTACATCATTGTGCAAAGAGTTCCATAGTTTGATGCCTATAACTGAGGTGCACCTTTGTTTTAAGGTGGTTCGTGCAAATTGGTGCTTACAATTGAATTTCCTTCTGCTGTCATCTGGACAGGGAACAAACAACCTCTGTATGTTTGCTGGAAATACTCTGCATTTTGCTCTAAACAAAACTAATAAAGTCTGTATTTCAGCTAATTGACTATTTATAATGATCTAAGCAAATGTATGCGTTTATTAATAGATTTATAAGCATAACGTTATTAACTAATAACCAATGCATGCGTTTATTAATTGGTTTATAGGATAATGCTGTTATCTAATAACTAATGTATGGGTTTATTAATTGGTTTATGAGCATAATGCAGTTAACTAGTAAAGGGTGTCGAGTCTTTTCTCCTAATGATTGATGAAAGCATCACAAGCCCTACAGTAGAAACATGCTCACCTTGCGAGCGCTGGCCGCCAGGCTGGGCGACTTGGCGGTGCGTGGAGACTTGGTGGTCCGGGTGGTCGTGGTGCGTGGAGACTTGGTGGTCCGGGTGGTCGTGGTGCGTGGAGACTTGGTGGTCCGGGTGGTCGTGGTGCGTGGAGACTTGGTGCTCCGGGTGGTCGTGGTGCGTGGAGACTTGGTGGTCGTGGTGCGTGGAGACTTGGTGCTCCGGGTGGTCGTGGTGCGTGGAGACTTGGTGGTCCGGGTGGTCGTGGTGCGTGGAGACTTGGTGGTCCGGGTGGTCGTGGTGCGTGGAGACTTGGTGGTCCGGGTGGTCGTGGTGCGTGGAGACTTGGTGCTCCGGGTGGTCGTGGTGCGTGGAGACTTGGTGCTCCGGGTGGTCGTGGTGCGTGGAGACTTGGTGGTCCGGGTGGTCGTGGTGCGTGGAGACTTGGTGGTCCGGGTGGTCGTGGTGCGTGGAGACTTGGTGGTCCGGGTGGTCGTGGTGCGTGGAGACTTGGTGGTCCGGGTGGTCGTGGTGCGTGGAGACTGTGTGGTCCGGGTGGTCGTGGTGCGTGGAGACTTGGTGGTCCGGGTGGTCGTGGTGCGTGGAGACTGTGTGGTCCGGGTGGTCGTGGTGCGTGGAGACTTGGTGGTCCGGGTGGTCGTGGTGCGGGACTGGACAGCTGCTGCGCCGTTCTCAATGGTAAAGCTAGCCTGAGAGACACAGAAAGACGCACAGAGGGAAACAGAGACCGGAAATGTAACACGCATTTTTCTACCTCAAGATCTTAAGCCGTTTTGAGGCTGGGCTCCAACCACTGTGTGGCCTGGTGCCAACTGCCACATCAACTGCCACATTATTATGCAGCTGAGAAATCTCTGACATCACAGATATGCACATTTTCAGATGACTCAGTTCAGTGAGGATGAATATTGTGAGAGGAGAATTGGAAGAATTCGCCAATATGAGAATTAGAGACATATATCCTATTAATATAAGTCCACATAGCTAAGAAACAATGGTAAACACTGAAAAAAGCCATTTATAAGATAGTTCCCCTTTAAGCACATGTATAGTCAATTGGTCCTGTTGTTCAGCCTCACAATGCTATTTGATAGTAAATGTGTTTATATGTCCCACCCTCTGGCCTCTGAAGTTGCTAATTTCTTTTTAATTTGGGCCTCACAGGGTTAACCTCTTAAGCCCGAGATATACAGTAAAAGTGTATATTTTCAGCATTATGTTTGTTTACCAATTATTTTAACTGTTATTAGTGAAATATAAGATTATAGAAATCTCAGGGCATTGAGTCGGAAACCGGCGCATATTGACAGGAGGAAGTGGCACAGCCAAAAGTGAGTGTAGTCTTTTGAAGGAAGAGACTCAGGGCTTTCAAATTTCGAAAAACTACCCTACCCAGCTCACACCAGCCCCTGTCAATCATCTGACTTCTGGATTTACTTTTTAATTTCTCTTATTTTTTGGGATTATCTCCCACAAACCTGAACGTTATTGCCATAAAACAGAACGTAGTTAGTTTCTCTACCTTTCTGTGAACGTCTTGCAAAAAACGGTGTTGCAATATGATGAAGAATGGTGGAGAAATTTACATTATAAAAAAGATGGCAGAATTCAGTACTGTATCTACAAAACCTTCTGTTTAATCATCTTCCCTTTATTCATTTGCTTAGATTTTTCAGGTCTGGTCAATTTTAGCATGGTGTTATTTTTAAATAGAATTGATATTCTCCTTTGGTTCATTACAATTTACTCAAGCCTAGTAACAGACACACTATTTCTGACACTGATCCATATATGTCCCTAGATTCAGATACCAAGAACATGCAAATGGACCATTTAAAAAAAATTGTAAATGTTTATTCTACGTCCTTATGGAATGAGTGACATAAAAAAAATAAAAAAAAAATAAAAAAAAGTAAAAAAAATAAAAGTAATTTTTTTTTTTTTTTTTTTTTTTTTTATGGATGGAAGAGCCGCACATTGACGGGCAAAGAGCCGCATGCGGCTCGCGAGCCGCGGGTTGGCCACCCCTGCACTACAGACTCGAGCAGAGGAGCCGCACCTCTTTGTTTACAAACTCTACACGGGGGCGGGCGGGGCTAGGGAGGAGGAGCAGTTTGCAGGTCCTGTGCGTCTGAGACAAGCGAGTGAGATATCCACTTGATCAGTTTCCGCGATCGGTGAATATGACTCATTATCGGAATTCCCCGATCGCATATTTATACTGATTATCGGCCGATAACGATCGAGACTAAAGTACCGAAAAAAGGTACCGTTGGGTACTGGTATCGATTCACAGGTACCGGTTCAAATGTGAAAGGTACCCATCCCTAGCTGTGACCTCACTTTAACCGATCATACATTTCTGTTCCTCTGAACCAACAGTAGTTAATGACCTGCCAATATAAAGTTAATATAAAACTAGAACAATAATAAAGTATACTTCCTGTGAAGCAGTAGTATTACTCACCTCGTCTTGGGCCTTCCTCCTAGTCACAGGGAGACCAGAACGTGCTGGTAGAGTAGATGCCTGCTTGTATTTCATTAGCTGGGAAGCAGCTTTAGGAGGCAACAAGGATCTAGCACCTATTTTGTTTGCCAGAGGGGGGACTTGTGTGACCGACACGGCAGGGGAATCACCATACAGCCTTTGCTGCACCTCGGTGGTCCTTCCCGTTTGGCGTTCGGCTTTCAAGTTGCGAGTTTTAGAGTCCGGCATGGGTGTGGATGCAAACAAAGGGCCGGACTTCAAGCGAGAGAGAGAGAGAGAGAGAGAGAGAGACAAGAAGGGGGAGAGAGACAGACAGACATGGTTAGATTAATTGTTGCGACTGTTTTAACGAAATGACCAGTAAGAAATTAATATAAGGTAGACCAATGATTTATTATTATTATAAAACAGGTAGCTCAAATCAAGCAATCTGATTGGTTCATAGCCGTGGGATATTGAGCATAATCCACAGCTATGATTCCAATTCCTTTTCACAAAACCATGGTTTAATCAGTATCACTCCACGTCCGAGGACAAAAACGTTAGCCGATCTGGTCTACGGGGGAGACTGGGGCTGGCGCATGCAGATCGGGGAATACCTCGTGTCACGGGATGGATGTATGCCCATATATGGACCAAGAGGTTCAAAATGTCGGTTAGCGTCATCCGAATCAGACGGATAAAGTGATGGTTTTATTCAGATTATTGATACTTTCACTAAATGTATTAATCTAGCTACTAACTGGGAAGACTGATAAAGGAATATAGCCGGACGATCGGTTACAATTGTTAACCTCACGTAGAATGGGGATTCCCAGTTGAACTGGGCATGCGTCAAGTCGTGTTGCAACCGAAAACACTGGGAGCAAATTTCCAAACAGACGCTATTTGGACGAACGGACTACATATTTGTAATCTAAATGAGTACATTCTCGCCTGAAAAAATATAAAAACTGTACAATAACGGTCCTCGGTTGTACGTGAAAACAGCGTTCAGCCTTGGTAAATAGTCGGCATATTTGCCCGACTATGAAAAAAGAATGCCAGCTAGTTCTTAGTGTGTATGTTGCATAGCAACCGCCTTGCAGTGAAGGCAGCCAGGAAGGTCTATTATATATTTGTTAACATTATTATTTACTAATAAGAATTGACTAATAACAACAAACGTTTAAATTGAAGTGTTTATTACTTCTTTTTTTTATCCACTTTTTCTCCAATTTTTTCAATTTTTCTCCCATCCCAATTCCATTGTGCCAATTCCCCCCTCCCCTGTCTTGAACGTTGCTCGCATATGCCCCCCACTGGCCGGTTGTAGGGAGGATAGAAGCCTTGCATCACGTGTCCCCTCTGATACACAAGGAGGCAGCCTGTCCCATCTTTTCACCTGCCAGCGCGGACTCTCATTGGCGAGGTGTAACGTGTGGGAGGCTCACACTACCCCCGCCATTTCCTGTCTCTGCTGTGCAGGCGTCCCCAACCGACCTGTAGGAGTCGCTGTCCACAACGTCCAGATTACCATCCATCGACTTCCACCCGCTAACTCTGCCAATTGAGTTAGTATGACGGCTGGCCCAAGCCGGAGGCAACGCCGACAGCCGGAGTCGAACCCGGTGTCTCTTGATTTGGTGACGAGCGCAATGTCCGTTGCGACACCCAGGCGCCCTAAGTGTGTATTACTTTCATATTGCGTGGAGACTGTGTGGTCCGGGTGGTCGTGGTGCGTGGAGACTGTGTGGTCCGGGTGGTCGTGGTGCGTGGAGACTTGGTGGTCCGGGTGGTCGTGGTGCGTGGAGACTTGGTGGTCCGGGTGGTCGTGGTGCGTGGAGACTTGGTGGTCCGGGTGGTCGTGGTGCGTGGAGACTTGGTGGTCCGGGTGGTCGTGGTGCGTGGAGACTTGGTGGTCCGGGTGGTCGTGGTGCGTGGAGACTTGGTGGTCCGGGTGGTGCGTGGAGACTTGGTGCTCCGGGTGGTCGTGGTGCGTGGAGACTTGGTGGTCCGGGTGGTCGTGGTGCGTGGAGACTTGGTGGTCCGGGTGGTCGTGGTGCGTGGAGACTTGGTGGTCCGGGTGGTCGTGGTGCGTGGAGACTGTGTGGTCCGGATGGTCGTGGTGCGTGGAGACTTGGTGGTCCGGGTGGTCGTGGTGCATGGAGACTTGGTGGTCCGGGTGGTCGTGGTGCGTGGAGACTTGGTGGTCCGGGTGGTCGTGGTGCGTGGAGACTTGGTGGTCCGGGTGGTCGTGGTGCGTGGAGACTTGGTGGTCCGGGTGGTCGTGGTGCGTGGAGACTTGGTGCTCCGGGTGGTGCGTGGAGACTTGGTGCTCCGGGTGGTGCGTGGAGACTTGGTGGTCCGGGTGGTCGTGGTGCGTGGAGACTTGGTGGTCCGGGTGGTCGTGGTGCGTGGAGACTGTGTGGTCCGGGTGGTCGTGGTGCGTGGAGACTTGGTGGTCCGGGTGGTCGTGGTGCGTGGAGACTTGGTGGTCCGGGTGGTCGTGGTGCGTGGAGACTTGGTGGTCCGGGTGGTCGTGGTGCGTGTAGACTTGGTGGTCCGGGTGGTCGTGGTGCGTGGAGACTTGGTGCTCCGGGTGGTCGTGGTGCGTGGAGACTTGGTGGTCCGGGTGGTCGTGGTGCGTGGAGACTTGGTGGTCCGGGTGGTCGTGGTGCGTGGAGACTTGGTGGTCCGGGTGGTCGTGGTGCGTGGAGACTTGGTGGTCCGGGTGGTCGTGGTGCGTGGAGACTTGGTGGTCCGGGTGGTCGTGGTGCGTGGAGACTTGGTGGTCCGGGTGGTCGTGGTGCGTGGAGACTTGGTGGTCCGGGTGGTCGTGGTGCGTGGAGACTGTGTGGTCCGGGTGGTCGTGGTGCGTGGAGACTTGGTGGTCCGGGTGGTCGTGGTGCGTGGAGACTGTGTGGTCCGGGTGGTCGTGGTGCGTGGAGACTTGGTGCTCTGGGTGGTCGTGGTGCGTGGAGACTTGGTGGTCCGGGTGGTCGTGGTGCGTGGAGACTTGGTGGTCCGGGTGGTCGTGGTGCGGGACTGGACAGCTGCTGCGCCGTTCTCAATGGTAAAGCTAGCCTGAGAGACACAGAAAGACGCACAGAGGGAAACGGAGACCGGAAATGTAACACGCATTTTTCTACCTCAAGATCTTAAGCCGTTTTGAGGCTGGGCTCCAACCACTGTGTGGCCTGGTGCCAACTGCCACATCAACTGCCACATTATTATGCAGCTGAGAAATCTCTGACATCACAGATATGCACATTTTCAGATGACTCAGTTCAGTGAGGATGAATATTGTGAGAGGAGAATTGGAAGAATTCGCCAATATGAGAATTAGAGACATATATCCTATTAATATAAGTCCACATAGCTAAGAAACAATGGTAAACACTGAAAAAAGCCATTTATAAGATAGTTCCCCTTTAAGCACATGTATAGTCAATTGGTCCTGTTGTTCAGCCTCACAATGCTATTTGATAGTAAATGTGTTTATATGTCCCACCCTCTGGCCTCTGAAGTTGCTAATTTCTTTTTAATTTGGGCCTCACAGGGTTAACCTCTTAAGCCCGAGATATACAGTAAAAGTGTATATTTTCAGCATTATGTTTGTTTACCAATTATTTTAACTGTTATTAGTGAAATATAAGATTATAGAAATCTCAGGGCATTGAGTCGGAAACCGGCGCATATTGACAGGAGGAAGTGGCACAGCCAAAAGTGAGTGTAGTCTTTTGAAGGAAGAGACTCAGGGCTTTCAAATTTCGAAAAACTACCCTACCCAGCTCACACCAGCCCCTGTCAATCATCTGACTTCTGGATTTACTTTTTAATTTCTCTTATTTTTTGGGATTATCTCCCACAAACCTGAACGTTATTGCCATAAAACAGAACGTAGTTAGTTTCTCTACCTTTCTGTGAACGTCTTGCAAAAAACGGTGTTGCAATATGATGAAGAATGGTGGAGAAATTTACATTATAAAAAAGATGGCAGAATTCAGTACTGTATCTACAAAACCTTCTGTTTAATCATCTTCCCTTTATTCATTTGCTTAGATTTTTCAGGTCTGGTCAATTTTAGCATGGTGTTATTTTTAAATAGAATTGATATTCTCCTTTGGTTCATTACAATTTACTCAAGCCTAGTAACAGACACACTATTTCTGACACTGATCCATATATGTCCCTAGATTCAGATACCAAGAACATGCAAATGGACCATTTAAAAAAAATTGTAAATGTTTATTCTACGTCCTTATGGAATGAGTGACATAAAAAAAATAAAAAAAAAATAAAAAAAAGTAAAAAAAAAAAAAGTAATTTTTTTTTTTTTTTTTTTTTTTTTTTATGGATGGAAGAGCCGCACATTGACGGGCAAAGAGCCGCATGCGGCTCGCGAGCCGCGGGTTGGCCACCCCTGCACTACAGACTCGAGCAGAGGAGCCGCACCTCTTTGTTTACAAACTCTACACGGGGGCGGGCGGGGCTAGGGAGGAGGAGCAGTTTGCAGGTCCTGTGCGTCTGAGACAAGCGAGTGAGATATCCACTTGATCAGTTTCCGCGATCGGTGAATATGACTCATTATCGGAATTCCCCGATCGCATATTTATACTGATTATCGGCCGATAACGATCGAGACTAAAGTACCGAAAAAAGGTACCGTTGGGTACTGGTATCGATTCACAGGTACCGGTTCAAATGTGAAAGGTACCCATCCCTAGCTGTGACCTCACTTTAACCGATCATACATTTCTGTTCCTCTGAACCAACAGTAGTTAATGACCTGCCAATATAAAGTTAATATAAAACTAGAACAATAATAAAGTATACTTCCTGTGAAGCAGTAGTATTACTCACCTCGTCTTGGGCCTTCCTCCTAGTCACAGGGAGACCAGAACGTGCTGGTAGAGTAGATGCCTGCTTGTATTTCATTAGCTGGGAAGCAGCTTTAGGAGGCAACAAGGATCTAGCACCTATTTTGTTTGCCAGAGGGGGGACTTGTGTGACCGACACGGCAGGGGAATCACCATACAGCCTTTGCTGCACCTCGGTGGTCCTTCCCGTTTGGCGTTCGGCTTTCAAGTTGCGAGTTTTAGAGTCCGGCATGGGTGTGGATGCAAACAAAGGGCCGGCCTTCAAGCGAGAGAGAGAGAGAGAGAGAGAGAGACAAGAAGGGGGAGAGAGACAGACAGACATGGTTAGATTAATTGTTGCGACTGTTTTAACGAAATGACCAGTAAGAAATTAATATAAGGTAGACCAATGATTTATTATTATTATAAAACAGGTAGCTCAAATCAAGCAATCTGATTGGTTCATAGCCGTGGGATATTGAGCATAATCCACAGCTATGATTCCAATTCCTTTTCACAAAACCATGGTTTAATCAGTATCACTCCACGTCCGAGGACAAAAACGTTAGCCGATCTGGTCTACGGGGGAGACTGGGGCTGGCGCATGCAGATCGGGGAATACCTCGTGTCACGGGACGGATGTATGCCCATATATGGACCAAGAGGTTCAAAATGTCGGTTAGCGTCATCCGAATCAGACGGATAAAGTGATGGTTTTATTCAGATTATTGATACTTTCACTAAATGTATTAATCTAGCTACTAACTGGGAAGACTGATAAAGGAATATAGCCGGACGATCGGTTACAATTGTTAACCTCACGTAGAATGGGGATTCCCAGTTGAACTGGGCATGCGTCAAGTCGTGTTGCAACCGAAAACACTGGGAGCAAATTTCCAAACAGACGCTATTTGGACGAACGGACTACATATTTGTAATCTAAATGAGTACATTCTCGCCTGAAAAAATATAAAAACTGTACAATAACGGTCCTCGGTTGTACGTGAAAACAGCGTTCAGCCTTGGTAAATAGTCGGCATATTTGCCCGACTATGAAAAAAGAATGCCAGCTAGTTCTTAGTGTGTATGTTGCATAGCAACCGCCTTGCAGTGAAGGCAGCCAGGAAGGTCTATTATATATTTGTTAACATTATTATTTACTAATAAGAATTGACTAATAACAACAAACGTTTAAATTGAAGTGTTTATTACTTCTTTTTTTTATCCACTTTTTCTCCAATTTTTTCAATTTTTCTCCCATCCCAATTCCATTGTGCCAATTCCCCCCTCCCCTGTCTTGAACGTTGCTCGCATATGCCCCCCACTGGCCGGTTGTAGGGAGGATGGAAGCCTTGCATCACGTGTCCCCTCTGATACACAAGGAGGCAGCCTGTCCCATCTTTTCACCTGCCAGCGCGGACTCTCATTGGCGAGGTGTAACGTGTGGGAGGCTCACACTACCCCCGCCATTTCCTGTCTCTGCTGTGCAGGCGTCCCCAACCGACCTGTAGGAGTCGCTGTCCACAACGTCCAGATTACCATCCATCGACTTCCACCCGCTAACTCTGCCAATTGAGTTAGTATGACGGCTGGCCCAAGCCGGAGGCAACGCCGACAGCCGGAGTCGAACCCGGTGTCTCTTGATTTGGTGACGAGCGCAATGTCCGCTGCGACACCCAGGCGCCCTAAGTGTGTATTACTTTCATATTGTCATAGCCTACTTGGTAACAGTTTTATAAAAGCAATAGCTCACTTCAGGCCATGGCATATGGTTATTATATCACAGCTAATGGGTTGTCGCCCTTAGAACTACACAACTTAGCTGCAATATAATAACCATATACCATGGCCTGTCGTGAGCTATTGCTTAATTAACTAATTAAAAGAGAAACAATAATGAATATAGGCATCATTAGACTAACCGTAGAGAACGAGGATTGTATTTATTTTTCCTCGGATCAGGTGAGGGAAGGTTGCATGGAATAAAGTTGGTGTATGTGTTTGATGAACATGTTCAGCCTATTTTAATGACCCTGCTGCGTTACAAACCTGTCAATTATCTGTGGTTTTGTTTCAGGGACACCTGTAGTATCCGATTGTATTAATCATCAGAATCTGGCGAAAAGAGTTTGATATTTTGAAAGCTAAGACTTTGTTTATTCAAAAAACAAAACCCCCAACCCCAAAATCTATATGTTGACATAAATCCACGTTTATTTAGAATTGTGCTGTTGAGACAGACTTATTTTGATGAAGCATGTCACATGTGTGCGTACGTGCATTTGTCTTTGTGTATGTTTGGGCATGTGTATTTGTGTGTCTCACCGGACTGAGAGGTTTCCGTGTGTTCCTCTTTGGTGTCAGAGGCCTGGGGAAGCTAGCCTTGGTCTGAGATAGAGAGAGAAAGAGATACATCCGTCTATTAACTAAAGCAACATGTAGGACTAGTAACTAAACCAACATGTAGGACTAGTAACTGAACTAACCTGAGGGGAGGGCCTCAGGAGGGCGGAGGAGGTCTGCCCTTTGGGCCTGAGAGAAAGCTGCTGAGAGAAAGCGGAGCTGGTTTCGGGCATCAGGGAGTGGCCGCGGGAGGCAGGGCCAGCAGTATGCCCAGGCATATAAGACGAACGGTGGCCGGTCAGGGAGTCGGGCATCAGAGACGCTCGGCGGATGGTCTCTGATGGATCACCCAGACGCAGGTCTTCGTCTGTGATGGTGAAATCTGGACAAAGGCTGGGCTGGAGGGAGAGAAAGAAAGACGTGTTTAGTGTGGGTGAACTCTGACCCTAGACTCCAGGGGTTAAATGAACCGTCTGTGTGTGACCTCTGACCCTAGATTCCAGGGGGTAGCTGCTCTTCAGGTGAGGCAGGCAGGCCTGGTTCCTGGCCTGGTTCCTGGCCTGTAGTTGAGCGATCCTCACCCAATAGTCACCCAGTAGGTCAGGTTCATTCTCTGTCCCCACACAGAAGGTACCACTACCTGGAACACACAAGTTGTCACTGTTACATACTACATTCTAATGTTATATAATGTTACACAAGGTTAAATAATAAATCTAATTACATTAACGTGAAACATGTTAACTATATTCAAGGGAAAATATCTAAGTCAGTAGCAATATTGTATAAATGTAAGGATATATTAAACTATAAAGCAGGAGTCAGCAACCTTTTTGACATGGAGTGCCTGTTTGAAATATAGTTGTAACTAGTGTGCCTCAACAATATTCCATGCATCGTAAATTTTTTTCTCATAATCAGGTATTTTTAATGATAATTTTTACATTATTACATCATTATTGTTATTGTTATTATTAACAATATTATTATGATGGTTGTATCAACCCTAAATCTGAGTTGGGGGGGGGGGGGATGCAATGCAGACAAACAGCTGCATACAGTGAGACCATTTCACTCACATTTGCCCATTCATTTTTGGACACATCACACACCATCGGTGTGTGTACTGTACGTGTGCTGTCATAGCTCCACCTACAGGCCTAATGGAGAACACCAGGAGAACACCAGGATGTGAATGGAGGGTGAATGTGAGGTATATCGTGTAAATACGTTTGATTGATCGCAAGACTACACTGTAAAAAGAAAATTATAATAAGTTACCAGAACTTAAAAATATTGAGTTCAGTTACTGTGCATTAAGGTTTTCAGTTTTCAATCCATAATAAGTTAACAGAAAAATAAGTACACAACCACATTATTTCAACCTAATAAAACTATGTTTATTGTCATTGTTTTAAGAACACAAGTTGACTTGGTAATACTCACATTTTTAGTAAAGAAAATGGCTTTTAACATGTGCAATGTTCAATGAAATAGAAAAATAAATAATAAAATGTGTTGATTAATCCCACTGGTCACAATGGTGACCGTAATAATGTTTTTGTTATAAGGCTCTGCAAATGTTACTGAATGATGTAGCAATGTATTTCCAGCTAAATTTAAATAATAAACAAATAAAGGGTCTCAATTAAATATGTGGTAGTAAAAATAACCTGTGGGAGGATTTCAACAAGATAAATGCCACAACAGTGCAAAATATTTCACTATAATATTTCAAAGCAAAAAAAAATTATATATAATAATTTTTTTTTATTTATTTTTTTACTGCTGCCCCCTGTGCCTATGAAAATGCCCCTGCGTGCCTATGCAGGCACGCGTGCCTAGGGTTGCCTACCCCTGCTATAAAGCCTTGTACATCATTTACTGCTCACTTATACTTCCTTTCATATCTTAGTGTGGAAGTATGGGGTCAACTTTTTTTTTTAAAAGAGTGTAAATCCGATAGTCTTACTGCAAAAGGGGGCCATTCTGAACATTTTTAAGGCTGGTTACTATGATCACACAAATCCATTGTTTATAAAGTCTCATGTTATGAAATTTAATTATTTGGTTCATTATAAAATTATGCAAATAATGTACAGAGCTAAAGCAAAGTTACTCCCGGGCGGGGTGAATTTTTTTTTCAATACATATATTTGTATTGAATATTTGTAAATTTACTGTTCAAAAAGCTAAGAAAGGGATTAAAAGGAGGTGTATTTCTATTATTGGGGTTAACTTGTGGAACAATGTCGATATAAAGTTAAGAATGAGTCATTCGCTTTTGGTTTGTAAAGCAATTTTTAAATCGTTTGTTAATTTCTTTTAGAATACCGTTAGAGTCTTAATTCTGTTAAGAATATAGGACAGGGAGTCCCCTATCCTTTCCTCTACTGGGCCTGGCCCAATTGATTCAAGGGACCCGTGTCGATGGGGGCCCGGCTACGGGCGCAGCGGCCTAAGATATGGGGGGCGCCAATGGGCTCAGCTCAGGGGGGTGGGGGTCAGCGTTTAGGCGGTTTGACCCGGGAGAGTGGGATCCCGTGGGTTGTGGGTTGGTTTTGCGTGGGGTGGGGGGCTTGGTGGCATGGGAGGTAGCGGGCTTGGCTCGGTGGGGGGGGGGAGTATTGCCCCTCGCCCCTCTACTGGGTCGGGCCCAATCAGATTAAAGATGCCTGTGCCGCTGAGTGCTGGACCCCGTGTGGGACGGACCTGGGATGCGGGGGAGCCCGGTTTATAGGGGGGGGGGGGGGGGGGGGGGGGGGGGGGAGGGTGGGAGTTTCCTCTTGCGGGGGTCTGGGAAGATGAGCGCAGCCGAGTTCAAGGGGCCTACATCATTGTACTGTTGTGTTATTCAAGTTCAAGTTCTTTAATAGTTGTCATACAGAAGTACAGAATACTTTCATACAAAATGCTTCTTACTGTTACGCTCCAGAGACTGTGCTAGACAAGATGGTATCAAATAACATAATAACATAATATAGCATGAATTTAGAAGAAGAAAAATGAGGTCACAGTGTTCGGTATAGACATATGTACAATGTTCTGAGTTACCATATAATATACAATACACAATACTATGCAGTGTACTAATGTACAGTACTATCTAGTGCAAAGCAGAAATGGGATGAGGTACAATTTTAGGTACAATTTACAGTAAGGTGTACGAGTTGTAGTGCAATCCTTCATCCATAAATATAAAGTGTGGGGAGTGGGTGCTACAGTGTGTTTGTTTAAAGTGGGTGTGTGCTATAAAGTGTGTGGAGTGGGTGCTACAGTGTGTTTGTTTAAAGTGAGTGTGTGCGTGTGGATGTGTGTGCTATGTGCGTTTGGTGGTTGTTGTTGTGTAGTGTTCATTCATTGTTCGTTTAGCAGCCTGATGGCCTGGGGATAGAAGCTTCTTCTGAGTCTTTCTGTGCTCGCCTTGAGACTCCGGTATCGCTTGCCTGACCGGAGCAGTTCAAAGAGGCAGTTGTTCGGGTGACTGGAGTCTTTAATGATTCTCTTAGCCTTGCCCCTGCAACGCTTGTAGTAAATGTTCTGGAGGGTGGGGAGTTATTGATGTTGTATGTCTATAAGTGTTCAATAAAAATTTAAGTTTAAAAAAAAAATATAGGACAGGCATGCCTCAGTCTGTACCTTTTCAGTCACTGTAAAATCAAATATTGTAAAATGATTGTGCATATTGTATGAGATGACTGAATAAAACGACTACTACTCCTAATACTACAGACATAGTTTCAGTAACTATGAAGAATCACTGTAAGACGGACAGAGTTTCAGTAACTATGAAGAATCACTGTAAGACGGACAGAGTTTCAGTAACTATGAAGAATCACTGTAAGACGGACAGAGTTTCAGTAACTATGAAGAAAAACTGTAAGACGGACAGAGTTTCAGTAACTATAATGGATCACTGAAGAATAGACTGATTACTCACTGCGTGGAGGAAGCGGATGGGCAGTGCTTCTCCTGTATCCTGGGAGATTGCCAAGTTGGCCGCTACTGCCGCCAGTGGCCATGTCGGCGGGCGGGTCAAGCGGCTCCATTGAGATGGGGCGTGAGGCGTGTGTGGAGGAGAGGTTTGGCTGAGAGCGGGTTTTCTGCAGACAGAGATCACCAGTCATTTAACATCTCACAATCCTGTAGCCTCTGCAGACTTTAGTCACCCAATGTTACATTACCAACAATCATGTAGTCTCTACAAATTATAATCACCTAATGTTACATTACCAACAATCATGTAGCCTCAACAATCATGTAGCCTCTACAGATTATCACCTAATGTGTGTGTCTGTGCTAGTGCAGGTGACAAACCCGGTGTGTGTGCGTGCATATGCCCTCCACCTGTGTCATGGTGATGTTGATAACCTGAGTGGTCCTGCGTCTCTTGGTGGAGGAGGGCAGAGGCCTCTTGGCGGAGTCCAGACACAGATCAGCTGCTGTAGAGGTCAGACTCTCCATGTGACGACCGGCCCTGGACCTGGAGGAGGAGCAATAACACCAACTCAATATTATACAGGTACTGACCATAACAATAATACATTTTCTAGAACTCAGTGGCTTTACTAAGAGGTAGTGAGACAAACGGCAGACAAATATAACAAACACACAAGGATGGATGGATGGGGTTAAGAGAAGAGACTGGTCATGAGGCAGGGTTGAAAAAAAAAATTCTCGTCTAATATAATGGAAACACCCAAGTAAATGTAGAATTATATAATACAAATACATAATGGAAAGTATATTGAAAGCAAAAGTATAGAGTACTGTATATTGAATGAGTAAATCAGTATAATTGTATAAAGTATATGGAAATAGTAAATATATAGAAACAAATGATAGAATATATATATTGGAAGAGTAAATAATGAACATGAGTAAATAATGAACATGAGTAAATATAATGAACATGAAGACTGAGGCAAAGGATTTAGAGCCTGACCGGGCAGCTACGTGGCGTAGTGGGCAAGGCGCTCGCCACGAAATGCTGGAGACGCTGGGCTCGTCAGTTCAAGCCCAGCGCTCCACATTTGCTTTCAGTTTAGCTGGTCGTCCGTACTAATACACATTGGCCGTATTAGGGGGTGGGAAACTGATGGGTGGGGATCGGGCGTTGTGGACAGCGACTCCTACAGGTCGGTTGGTGCGCCTGCGCAGTAGAATCAGGAAGTGTCGGGGGCAGCGTGAGCCTCCCACACGTTACTCCTCGCCACTGAGGGATCGAGCTGCGCAGGTGAAAAGATGAGACTGCCGTTACCTCAAGTACCGGAGGGGACTTGTGCTATGTATGACTTAGTTAGTCCACATTGCAGCCGGCTTGTGGGAGGCAAGAAACAGCGTTCGTGACAGGGGAGGGTTGAATTGGATGATACGAAATTGGGATGGGAGAAAATATAGAAAATGGGAGAAAAAGTGGATAAAAAAAAATTTATTTAGAGCCTGACCGATACTGGATTTCTGGGGCCAATGTCAATACTGACATTTGAGAGTAAAAATAATACAAGGGTCATGAATGTGCACCGCAAATTTTGACAAGATTAGTTTCAAGTTTCTTTAATAGTTGTCATACAGAAGTACAGAATACTTCATACAAAATGCTTCTTACTGTTACGCTCCAGAGACTGTGCTAGACAAGATAGTATCAAATAACATAGTATAGCATGTAGTTTAGAAGAAGAAAATGAGGTCACAGTGTTCGGTATAGACATATGTACAATGTTCTGAGTTACCATATAATATACAATACTATGCAGTGTACTAATGTACAGTACTATATAGTGCAAAGCAGAAATGGGATGAGGTACAATTTACAGTAAGGTGTACGAGTTGTAGTGCAATCCTTCATCAATAAATATAAAGTGTGGGGAGTGGGTGCTACAGTGTGTTTGTTTAAAGTGGGTGTGTGCTATAAAGTGTGTGGAGTGGGTACTACAGTGTGTTTGTTTAAAGTGAGTGTGTGCGTGTGGATGTGTGTGCTATGTGCGTTTGGTGGTTGTTGTTGTGTAGGGGAGGATCTATGGTGGTTGTTGTTGTGTAGTGTTCATTCATTGTTCGTTTAGCAGCCTGATGGCCTGGGGATAGAAGCTTCTTCTGAGTCTTTCTGTGCTCGCCTTGAGACTCCGGTATCGCTTGCCTGACCGCAGCAGTTCAAAGAGGCAGCTGTTCGGGTGACTGGAGTCTTTAATGATTCTCTTAGCCTTGCCCTTGCAACGCTTGTTGTAAATGTTCTGGAGGGTGGGGAGCCCCCCTCCAATTGTGCGTTCGGCTGAACGTGTCACTCTTTGTAGTCTGCTTCGGTCTTGTGCAGTGCTATTCCCAAACCAGGAGGTGATGTTGCCGGTCAAGATGCTCTCTATTGTACATGAGTAGAAGTTCTTAAGGATCTTCTGACTGACTTGGAACTTCCTTAGGCGCCTGAGGAAGTAGAGGCGTTGTCGTGCCTTCTTCACAACACTGTCAATGTGTGTGGTCCATGTCAAGTCCTCGGATATGTAGGCTCCGAGGTACTTAAAGCTGTTGACTCTCTCAACCGGTGCCCCGTCGATGCTGAGGGGGCTGTAGTCCTTGACCCCCGACCTCCTGAAGTCCACAATCATCTCCTTTGTTTTGCTGACGTTCAGGGAGAGGCTGTTTTCCTGGCACCATCCCGCCAGGACCTTGACCTCTTCCAGGTAGGCCCTCTCGTCGTTGGCAGAGATCAGGCCCACCACCACTGTGTCGTCAGCAAATTTGATGATTGTATTGCTACTCCGCTGAGCCACACAGTCGTGTGTGTACAGGGAGTAGAGGAGGGGACTCAGAACACAGCCCTGGGGGGCCCCTATGTTGAGGGTGATGGATGAGGAGGTGCAGTTGCCTGCTCTCACCACCTGGGGTCTGCCAGTCAGGAAGTCCAAGACCCACTGGCAGAGGTCATAGTTCAAGCCCAGGTCCCTGAGCTTGGCTATGAGTATGGAGGGGACTATGGTATTGAATGCCGAGCTGTAGTCGATGAATAGCATTCTCACATAGTTCCCCTGCCTCTTGTCCAGGTGTGATGCTGCTGTGTGCAGCACATGGGCTATGGCGTCCTCCGTGGACCTGTTGGGGCGGTATGCAAATTGCAGGGGGACCATGTTGATGGGGAGGGAGGAGCAGATGTAGCCCTTTACTAGCTTCTCAAAGCACTTCATGGCTATGGAGGTGAGAGCTACAGGGCGGTAGTCGTTGAGGCAAGCAGGCTTGGATTTTTTGGGTACAGGGATAATAGTGGACTTCTTCAGGCAGGTGGGAGGTGGGAGGTAGAATGAAAGCTATCAGAGTTATGGCATTCACGTGAAAGATCTGCCACGGTGGTCAGGGTAAATCCATAATATAATTACAGGTCCCAATTAGGGCTGGGACATTACAGCGTTAATTTCAATGAATTAACTACAGAAAAATATTACGCATTTTATAGCACTTTGTTTATAATACGTTTCTCAGTGGACGAGTTCCAGGGATACCGTTTATACAGTTGTACAGCGTGCATTGGGTGACGTCAGACAGTTGTAGGCTACATGGGGAAAGTTGACTGCATTGCTTGGCCCGTTGAAGGGAGATTTAGTATATATATATATATATATATATATATATAAAAAAAAATTAAGTTTGCAAAGACTTTGCATATCACCAGAGCATTTCAAGCCTACGGTATCACTGCAATGCTAAGCATGCTGCAGCTAACGTGGATGCTAGAGCTAATGCTGGCTAGGCTAACGTTAGCCCTAGTACGAGCAAGCAGGGTCGCCAACTAGGGCTGCACGATTAATAGTTTTTAAATCGAAACCGGGATTTTGGAAGGCTGCAATTAGCAAATAGATTTTTTTTTTTACATTTATTTAACCAGGAAGTCCCATTGAGATACAAGATCGGTTTGGGAGAGGGAGGTAAGGGGTTTTAGATTGTCCCGAACAGACCCACCACGTAGGCCAATAAACCTCTGTGGGGCTGCTTAAAAATAATAATTGCAAATTTAATCGCAATATCCGTTAGAAAAATCACAATTCGATTATTTCCCCAAATCGTGCAGCCCCATCGCCAACCCACACTAGACCAGATGATGGTGTTCAGAGCCAAGATGAGTCAGACCACGTCTAACAAAGTAAAAAACACTGGCTCGCTGGATTGCTGTGGACTGTAGACAACCAAAATACAGAAGCTGGAGAACCTCCTTGAACCATGCAGGTAAACAAAAACCTACCAACAACAAGAACCGTTTATTAGGGTTTCAACTTCACAAAGTGCAGAAACCCTATCGTTTGTGTGAATAATTCTCTTCAGCATTGGTTTAGCAAATTCCTGTGAAATGGTAAACATGAACATGAACTTTGACCCATTGAAGTTGTGCAAATGACCATGGTTTTTGGACCAATTGGTCAAAAGGGGGCAGTGAGATCGAATCCAGCTGTGGTGCTTCCGGGTTGACCGACTGTCCGTACTAACACAATTGGCAGTGTTGGAGGGTGGGTCCTGGTCGTTGTAAACAGCGACTCCTACAGTTCGGTCAGGGCACAGCGAGGGAAAGACCTGGGGGAGGTAGTGTGATCGTTACTCGCCCAGTGAGAGTCCGCGCTGACAGGTGAAAAGAAACAGTTGATTGGCTACACATGTGTTAGCATGTGATGCGATAGCCTCCACTCTCCCTGACCGACTGTAGGGGGTAGGTGCGCAACGACCAGCAAGGGGATTGGGAATTGGCATAACGACTAACATTGGGATGGGGAGAAAAACGGAAAAAAGCAGAAAAAAAAAAAAAAAAAAGGGGGCGCTATAATTAAAGGTCAACTTTAAAAGATCAGAACTCCTACACAGTGAGTCCGATTTACACAACTTGATGCAGACATCCATCTCTATGCCCTCTACAGATTTTCCTCAAGGACCCATAAAGTCTGCCATATTGGATTTTCCGCCATTTTAGATTTAACACATTTATCACCACAGTCCAACAGTACATAATATGATCCACCAAATTCCATGGCCGAAAGGCACAGGAAGAAAAATTCTTATATGCACCTGCCCCTACACAAGGTGGACTTATTGCAATGTCCACCAAATCAAACAGAATGTGCATTTTGCAAAAATGGAAACACCACAACTAAATTAAACCCATTTTGTGTATCTGTCAAACTACATATTTAGGTTCATTCATTTATACACAAGCATCTATAAATTTTTATTATAATATAACTAAATCATACTACACTACTATAAAATATTTTAATATATTATTATTCTATGTTACGCTGCTATAAACTGTGCTATACTGTCTATTAATCTTCTTTAATTTCTTTTTTTAATCCTCTTTCTCCGATTTCTCTCTGTTCTCTCCCCGTCCCAATTTAGTCGTTGTGCCAATTCCCCCCCTCCCCTACCTGGTTGTTGTGCGCATGTTCTCCGACTGGTCGGTACAAGGGAATCCTGAAGCCAGTGACTTTTTTTCACCTGGCAGCGAGGACTCTCATTGGTGAAGTGTAACGCGTGGGAGGTCACGCTGCCTTCATCAAGTCCTGCCTCCGCTGAGCAAGCGCCCAGACCTGACCTGTAGGCGTCGCTGTCCACAACACCAGATTCCCACCCATGACTTGCCCTCCGCCTAACCCAGCCAAACGGGCTAGTATAGCGATCAGCCCAAGCTATGCTGACTCCGCAAGTCGAGACCGCAGCCTCTAGCATTGGTGACGAGCGCAATCTCTGCTACGCCACCTGACTTCCATAGTTTGATACCTATAACTGAGGTGCACCTTTGTTTAAAGGTGGTTCATGCAAATTGGTGCTTAAAATGTAATAGAAACATTTCCCTACGCTGTCATCTGGACAGGGAATCAAAACTAATAAAGTCTGTATTTCAATACAATAGTTTCAATAGTCTGGATTAAATAAATAATTGGTATGTTCTCTTGAATCTACTTTGTGAACTATTCTTGCTGCCCTCTTCTGTAATTATAAATAATGGCTTTATGTTACTTTCATACGCGTTACTTTCTGACCAACCGACCCCAGACGCGTGAATATTTTAGGCAACCAACTTGTGTTTAGCGTTTCTCTGATTGGCCACTACGCCCATGTGACCGCGGCAGCGCGAGAGAGCTGCAGCGCGGAAATAGGCTGTCTATTGCCATTCTCTAAGACAAACTCTAACCTTAACCAGCTCCTTAACAGCGCCTAAACGTAACCCTTCTAACCTTAACCAACTCCGAAACAATGCCTAACCTTAACCAACTCCGAAACAATGCTTAAAGTTAACATGCCTAAACTTAACCGGCGAAAGAATGCACGTTAAAAAAAGAAATTGAAGGGAATCGAACTTGTCACCAACGGACCGCAGGATCCACAGCAAGGCAGCACTACCAGTTGAGCTAGTTGTCGATGTTAAAAAAGGGGGGATTACTGCTACATAATGCTGCCGCGACGCTGCTGCCGCCGCGGCTGGACACAAGTTGGGCGTAGCTAGACACAAGTTGGTTGCCTTTAATATTTAGGCACCCCAGACAGTGAAACTCGGCCCCCACCTCTCCTCCTCCCGCACACTCAGCACCGGCTCTCCCCAGGGCTGTGTGCTGAGCCCCTTGCTGTACTCCCTCTACACCCATGACTGTAGTCCAGCCCACCCGGAGAACATTAATTTGCTGACGACACAACGGTGGTTGGACTTATTGCAGGGGGGGGGATGAGTCTGCATACAGAGATGAGGTCCTGAAACTAACATTGTTGTGTTCGGAGTATAACCTAGCACTGAACACTAGAAAAACCAAGGAACTCATCTTTGACTTCAGGAAGAACAGTGCAGACAAATTATAAAGTGTGCGAGTGTGTATTGTTGTACTGCATGGTGTTATTCACCGTCAGTCATAATTCATATTCTCCTTCGTTTCATCACAATTTAAGCAAGCCTAGTAATAGACACAATATTTCTGACACTGGGAATACATTCACTGAGGTACATAGATACCAAGAACATGAATGGACCTTGTAGAAGTAGAGCAATCTTCAATTTACTTAGGGCTCCGGGCTTAGATGCATGTGGTCATAAGTTTGAATTAGGGATGTCCGATATTATCAGCCTACCGATATTAAAATGTGATATCGGAAAATATCTGTTTTCAATTTGATTGATTTGATTTATTGTCAAAAGTATTAATTAAAAGTGTTAATTCCACAACAAGAGATATGTAATGTTAATTACCTGAAATTATTCCATTTTATTCCAGCTAATATCGAGCATCCCTAGTTTGAATAGATATCAGCTTACCTCACTAACCATTCACACTGATCTCAGCCTACCTCACTAACACCAGTCACACTAAACTCAGCCTACCTCACTAAACACCATTTATACTGGCGTTGATGTTGAAGAGGTGGAAAAATACTCTCCATGAGAATTGAAAGTTGTTGTAGCCATTGAAATGCAGGAGCACACAGGAGTTAAAAACAAGCTAGCATGTGTTTAGTCTGGTATGTGGATGGTAGCCCTGGTCCCATGATGGAGAAACAACATTGTAGCATGTTGTAATAATGTAAGGAATAGGAATTCTGTATGATGGTAATGTTAGTGTAACTGACCTTTTGACCCGTCTGCTATTCAATGGTGTGAAGTACAGGGAGTCCAGAGACTCTTGACAACTTGTGACAACTTGTGTGTGCCATTTGGTTGCCAGGCGCTCCGAACTATGAACCGACGGTGTGCTGCAGTCCTCTGGGCCTGACGGCCTCCTGCACAGAAGAACAGCATTAGACAAAATTAGTCTACAATCCTTTCAGAAGATATAAATTGCCGTTTGAGAAATTGGTAGCAGCCACCTTTTAGCATTTGTTAGCAATGCTATTTTAAGCCAATGGGGAAGTACACTGTAGTGTTGAGATATTGAGAGTGAGGTGACTTACATTGTGGTGTTGAGAGTGAGGTGACTTACATTGTGGTGTTGGGATATTTAGAGTGAGGCACCTCGTCGAGAGAATCATCCAGGCAGCTCAGCTCCAGACTGTCATCCTGGCTGATCGCGGGCTGTTTGACCCGAGCCAGCTACGTGAGACAGATATTAAGAGTAGTTGTCACAATACCAGCCTAAGTATCACGAAACCGGTTCTAAAACGATACCACGTTCTGTCATCTAATATTACATTACCTTTCCTGATATTTTATCTACCTTTTCCTCCCCATTTTTCTCCCATCCCCAATTTCGGAGGCAGCCATCGCATCTTTTCACCTGCACAGCACGATCTCTGTGGCGAGGGGACACGCCGCCCCCGTCGCTTCCTGATTCTGCTGTGCAGGCGCACCAACAGAGCTGTAGGAGTCGCTGTCCACAACGTTCGATACCCACCCACCAGCTTCCCACCCCCTAATACTGCCAATTGTATTAGTATGAACGACCAGCCAAGCTGGTAGTAATGCCGAGAGCTGGGCTCGAACCCAGCATCTCCTGCATTAGTGGCGAGCGCCTTGCCCACTGCGCCACTTAGCTGCCCAACATGAACAATTATTTATACAATTCTTTGTATTAACCTCTTAAGCCCGAGGGATCCGGTACAAGATTTATTTATCAATCAATAAAGATGGTTAATGTTGCATTTCTTTTTCGAATGTAGCCAAGAGTAAAGACCCTAACCCTGTCAAAACAGCAGTCAATGTGTATATTTTCAGCACTAGTCTTCTTTCTCTGCTTCATGTGAAGTTAAATCTACTCTAGAAGTGAAACTTAGCTAGACCGTAGGGCTGGGCGATATATCGAGTATACTCTATGTATCGCGGCTTGTTCTACATGAAATGTAGTACATTACTATATCGTGAACATAAGAGTATATGTTGTCACGTTGCGGCTGAGATGAGACTTGCTTTAGCGCAGAGCTGTCCTCTCATTTCATTATAGACACATTACCAGCGCGGACCTTAAATGACATGCAATTGTAATTTCATTAGACAGATTTCAAACACAGTACTGTGCAAAAAAAAGGCACCCAAGAGTTTTTATATAAATAGTCTTAGATGTAAATACATTTTTTTTTAGTGTGTCAGTAGACTACTCTTAGTACATTTTCATTAAATAATTTTTTAAAGCATCTTCATGGTTTAATAATGCAAACATATGTTGCAGGGACTTATTAATCGGCGTGACTGTATGCATCAAGCATTTTTAAGTGCTTTAGAGGAAATGTCAAAATATCAAGATATATATAGTGTATCGTGATATGGCCAAAAAATATCGCGATATCATTTAGAGGCCATATCGCCCAGCCCTACTATGTGTGCTAGCAGAGATAGTCTCCAGTCACGGTGCACATGTGCGGTGGTTTTTCCACCAAAAGATAGAAAAGAAACTAGCAGAGCCAGAACTATTCCAACTCCCCTGGAGCCACAGCCAGCAGAGAAGCCAGTTTACTTTAGCTTTCAAACCAGCTGCAGCCTGAGAACTGGAGCGTGAGGGGCTGTAACACTAAAGATGGCAGCAACTACAAAGAATTGCTGCAAAATAAACATGCATCCGTTTAAAAAGAAAATATATATATACCGTACTTTTCGCACTATAAGCCGCAGCAGCTAAATTGAATGATGTGTACATATATAAGCCGCACTGGACTATAAGCAGCATGTGTTTTAATGTTTAATTACCATATGTAAGGAGTGGAGCCTGCGGCTTAATTTGACTCAACACGGGAAACCTCACCCGGCCCGGACACGGAAAGGATTGACAGATTGATTGCTCTCTCGATTCTGTGGGTGGTGGTGCATGGCCGTTCTTATATTGAGCTTTAAGTTCCCACCTCTACAGAGAATGACTCCCATTGGGACACAATACTGTCGGACAAATAACATTAACTCATTTACAAGTTGTATTAAGTTTAGCAAATAAGGGAACAGATAAATAACATTTCAATGCAGTAAAAAAAGAAATATTTCGATTTGTCCACATATAAGCCGCACCATTATACAAGCCGCAGGGTCGAAAAAAGCCGTGGCTTATAGTACGGTATATATATATATTTTTTTTATACTTATAACAATATCGATAATCGATATAGAGTGCTATAACATTATCATATTGTTATCGTGATATGATTTTTGGCCATATCGCCCAGCCCTAGGATGAGCTTAAAACTGTACCACTCAAATATTGACCATACCAACAAACAAATCCAAAATAAGATTTGTGAATGAAACTAAATTTAAGATCATATCTGTGCATAGTATACACTCGGTTCTATAAAGGAGGCCCATTGTACTTTCAGGGTTTCCCATTAATTACCTAGACATTTCTTTTTTAAATATAAAGTGTGCCAATAGGGATGCATCAGTAGTATTGGCAGTGGTAGTAGTCGTAATAGTAATCTACTATATTTTTTTATTTTCTAAAAAAAAAAAAAAAACAGTTCAACACAGGTAACTACTTTTGCTTCATTTTTTGATAGCTCAAATGTATGCTCTAGTCCAGGGGTTCCCAAACTTTTCAGGCCGGGACCCAGAAAATAAGGCGTCAGAGAGCCGCGGCCCAATGCACATCGTCAGGCTTTTTTTTTTTTTTTAGGCCAGGCGACCGATTTTTTTTAGCCAAATATCACTTCAATCCTATTAAGTTAGTTCAAGTTAGTTATTCATTTATATGTGCCATTTATGAGAGGGCTAACTTGTTGCAAAATAATGATAATAATAATAATAATAATAATAATAATAATAATAATAATAATAATAATAATAATAATAATAATAATAATAATAATAATAATAATAATAATAATAATAATAATAATAGCCTCATTAAAATACTATTGTTGCTTCGGTTGTTTTCAGCGTTTTATGTGCATAATCTGTTATTTAGTTTGAAATGTTCGTTGAAATAAGTAGATTTTTCGTTTGTTTATTTATTAAGTTAATATAAAACCCTAGTCACATTTTAGAATACAATAGAATATAATTTTAGAATACAACTAGAAACACTGTCCTGGCCGCGTGTTGCTTATTAACAGCGGAGGAGTGCAAGAATGTGACAATGTGACCGCGGCAGCGCGAGAGAGCGGCAGTGCGGAAATAGGCTGTCTATTGCCATTCTCTAAGACAAACGCTAACCTTAACCAACTCCGAAACAATGCCTAACCTTAACCTTAACCATGCCTAACCTTAACCGGCGAAAGAATACCCGAAAAAAAAAAAAAAATGGGATTCGAACTTGTCACCAACGGACCGCACGGCTGCCAGGTGAGCTAAGCTTCGAATGAAAATCATTGCGGATTACGGCTACATAACGCTGCAAGCTCTGCCGCTCCGCGGCTGCCGCGCCTGCCGCGGGCCGTGTCGCAGCCAATCAGGGAAAACGCGGAAGCACTCGGCAGCACTCCTCCGCTGTTAATAAGCAATAAGCGTCCTGGCCTGCTTCTAAGTTCAGTAACTTGGAAAAAAATAAAAGATTTTTTATTTTTTTTTGGAAATCATCTCGCGGCCCTCCCGTGGCTGCTCGCGGCCCACCTTTGGGTCGGGACCCCGACTTTGGGAACCACTGCTCTAGTCCAGTGGTTCCCAATCCTCCTCGAGACACCCCAGCCGTTCCATGCATTTGTTAAATTCCACCACCAGCACACCTTGATTCAACTAAAGGGCTAGTTACGTTGAATGAGGTGTGCTGGTGGTGGAACCTGTTAATCTGTAGACCGTTTGCCTAAAGGTACATGCCTAAGTAAATGGAAGATTGCTCCACTTCTGCAATGTCAATTTGCATATTCTTGGTATCTAGGAACATCTAGGGACCTGGGGGCATGTATTTCCAGTGTCAGAAATATTGTGTCTAAATTGTAATGAATAAATGATGATTAATTATGATTTATGATTTTGATGATTATCAAAAATTGATACGGGTAGGAGAAAATGCTCACTGAGCTCATTCACCACCTTATTGAGATCATGTGTACAAAGAATCTAAGCAAATGAACCACGGGAAGATGATTAAACAGAAAGATTTGTAGATACAGTAATTAATGATAATCGACTTTAATTATAAATTCATATTTGACCTTGAACTTGACCTTATGACCAAATCATACATCTATGGATAGGGAAAATGCTCCCCTTTCCAATTGCAGGGTTGAATCTGGATTTAGTCATTTCTTGCGGTTTTTACGATAATTAGCATTTTCAGATAAATTTGTATTTCCAATAAAACATCGGTAAGAATGAAAATATACACTTTGACTACCGTTTGATAGGGTTATGGTCTTTACTCTTGGCTACAATTTTTTTTTACAATTTTTTTTTTTAAACATTGACCTCTTAACATCCAAGGGCCGACATGTGGACGATTATTTGCCGACCTCTAGTGGCTCGGGTGTGCATTTCTTTTAATACAATATATAGATAGAATTAAAGCCCTATTGTTGCCTGTCGATTGCCCTTTCAGGTGACAAAATCCGTTCAGCGGTTCTCGAGTTACATCAAGATATGTGAGGCGTGCCCCAAAGTACACATTACCACCCCGACTCCCGGGGCTCTAACTCCGTCAATCATTTGGTGATCTCGAAAATCTTTGCACAGGGTTGTAGCCAATGAGTGTGGCTTTCCAATGAGACCCCATGATATGATAATTGGGGATCCAATACAGTCTATTGATCGATTTATGATAAAGAAAAGCAGGGTCCCCCTATAGGGGGAGGCTTAACAGGTTAACAAATACATTGAATGGCTGGGGTGCTTCGAGGAGGATTGGGAAGCACTAGTCAGCCTCTTTATTTTGCTCTCAAAGTACCAGATTGATTCATTTAACTTTAACTTCATTTAACCTAGAGGGTCGGAGGTTCACCCCCCATAGTCTCTGAAAATCATGTGGGAAACACCGACTTTCCATAAGTTATAACTACCCCACCCCCCAAAATGTATCCAGTATACGGTCCAGCCAGACAGACCAACCTGTGCCTGTAGACTGGCTACTTTGGCCAGGAGGGTGTTCTCGTTGGTGTGGGCCTTCTCCAGATCTAGCTGCAGCAGTGTGTTCTCCATGGTGACAGCCTTGATCTCATGCTGCTTCACCTCTAGGGAGCGCTGTAGCTCAGTGACCTGATCCTGGCTGTCCTGGAAGACCCGCTTCTTGGTGTTGTAGTGTTGGTATGCCTTCTCCATCTATCAGTGTGACAGAAAAACAGGACTGAGCTCAAATGACTTTCACTTAAATGAAAGTTGTGGGCAATTTCCAGAACAGAAAAATGCAATTTTTACAGAAATCTCCAAAAGTCAAAGTTTTGACATACCAAATCACAGAATAGATTTTCTATGGTGTTCCTCAAGGTCTCCGTGTCTTAACACTTTACCACTGGTGAACATGGTAAAACGTGGTTAAATGCCAGCACCCACTTCAATGATGGTGTTGTGAACGCATAATCTGCGTCTTAAATTATGGCTATGTGTCTAATCTGCCCGTCGCTTATCAATGACTTGTTTGCAGTCAACATTGTCTAAACTGATTTTTATTTTTTAATCTGTTCAATAGCATTTTGAAAAGCCCTCGTTTTTCAGGAAAATATATAGATTCCGTGATAAACTGCATTTATTGGAATATTCTGGCATACACAAACGTTGTAATTTTTTGGCCTATTTACGAATAGTTTTCAAATTAACGTATGCACGCTATAGAAGCGATCTGAAAAGTATATTCTCTCATTTCCTGATCAGCGAGCACACACACATATGGGACACGTTGATATATCTGTAAAAAAAAAAAGCTCCGATTACCCCAAGACTGGTAAAATAGATTCCTTACCTCAGATCAGATCAAAAGATTATTCCAATTCCTGATCGCCATTCCAAATATCGATCGCGTTTATTGATTCAGCGTTGGGTGCTGGAAATACATAATCCACGCTGTTCTGAGGGCCGGCAATCAACTTTGGTCTCTTCAGTTGTGTAACTGAGGGGTACAATTCCCTGACTGTATTACTAGATATGATACTTACTACCACTACCTTTGTACTTAATATTCGGCCACCCAGTACACGGCATAAATATATTATCATGAACACTCTCACGTAGATGAAACGGATCCAACACAAATGTACGAATTAGAAACAGGTCTTTATTTCCTACACAGCGATGGTGTGTAGAATAAGCACTTAATCACTTAATTACATTTATGAATTGAAATAGTATGCACTTTTATGGCAAGGAGTATTCGTCGGTATATCAATAGATAATGTCCAATCTGAAGGCGCAGGTGGTAAATATACGACCTGGAATAGTTAAGGAATAACAGCAATGATACTTTAATGATTATAGGCTGGATACACTAGAGGGGGTTAATCCGGTCGCTTGTAAGCCGACAGGAGTAGGAGGGGGGGGGGGTAGAATCCAGCTGCCTCGTCCGGCCAAGGGTATCCCAGGTGAACCCACTGTAGTGCCGTTCAATGCGCCGGCGATCCTTGGACCACAGATGAAAGCAGGTGGACTCTTTGTGGGCCGGCTCTCTCCGGTCCACGGGGGAGAGATGTGGAGAGACCTCGTCTTGCAGAGCGTCTCCTCACCTTGCGTCCTCTCCAGGGGGGGGGGGGTTCCAACACACGGTAGTGTCGGGGGTCTTTATCCATAGAATAATCAAAGTATCCAAAGCATAATCCGTGCCTGGGAAGGCGGGCTGTCGTCGGTAGAATAATCCGGTATACAGGTCCACTCGCTCGTCGGCTCTGGGGCTCCTCGGGTGCAGCTTCACATAGGGTCAACCACCCTGGGTAAGCAGCCAGTTCTCTGCCCGAAACGATGGGGTACTGATTACGGTAGTATTCTCACCGCACGAAGCACTATATATTAACAGACTATTATTAGCTTAATAGACTACGTCCAACTCGACGATATAGTGCCAAATATGACTATTCAAATATTAATATACACGATGTCTCAATACCGATGGTAGGCCGAACTTGGCCTTACTCCCACACGTGGCATCGCGGGGAGGCTTTACGTCTGTGACTCTATTGGAGGGTAAGAAACTGGACTGAAAAGAAAGTCCTACTTTAGTAGCGCAGTATATATACGCACTATAAACAAATAGTCCCATTAGTGGTGCGGTAGCCAAATTCCTACGCGGAACTAGGACTTGTTCGTACATGTCGAGCGGTACGTTTGAACTGGGTCTGAGGGGTATGGCAGCCTGGCACCAAGGTCTCGACCAATAGTAGAATGGAGACTATTATGGGATGTTCAGTAGGCTAGAATGGATATTCAATGCATATTGTACAAGGAATATACAAGGGATATCAGGGAATATTAGAGAATATACAAATACAATTAAATATATATATATAAATAAATATATATATTCGGTTTAATCTGGCCCTTCACAACAGCCACCCCCTGAATAGGTCCCAGACCTAATCAGTTAAACGGAGACAGATTAATCGCGTTGTCTATTTACACATAAGGGTTTGCTGTAGGGGTCAGTCAACTTCACAAAGTCATAGGGTTGTAGGGTCATGGTCATCATCGATTGTGTCTGGGAGTCGAGGCAGTTCTATGAGCCTTGCCACAGGACGGGTGTAAGTGCGACCCTGGACGAGCACTTCAGCTGCTCGGACCTTGCCGTCGGCACCGGTGATCACTTTGCTTACGCGGCCGGCCGGCCACATAGCTCTGGGCAGTGATTGATCAATAATCATGACGACTGTTCCTTCTGTCAAATTGTCTCTCTCCTTTACCCACTTCTGGCGGGTCTGTAGAGACGGTAGGTAGTGCAGTAGGAAACTGTTCCAAAACTTGTCGGCTAATACTTGGCTGTACCTCCACATTCGTCGGCCGTTCGCTTCTTCAGGCCGGTACATTGTCTGGGGTAATGTGGGATCTAGCCGCCCCATCAGGAGTGTGTTGGGGGTAACTGGGTCGATATCCGCCACATCACTGGAGACATATCCGAGGGGCTTCGAGTTAAGTACTCCCTCAATCTCCGTGAGGACTGTCATTAGGACTTCTTCCGCCACAGTCTGGGCCCCAAGTACTGCGTACAGGGCTGTCTTTATGGAGCGCACTTCTCGTTCCCAAGTGCCACCGAAGTGGGGTGCGTTTGGGGGGTTGAATTGGAAATCAACCTGTGCTGGAGCGAGGTGGGTCTTAAGTTCTGGGCCCATAGCTTGGAAGCTCTCTCTCAGCTCTCTTTCGCCGCCTTTAAAGTTTGTCCCATGATCGGACAATAGGGTAGACGGTCTTCCTTTCCGTGATATGAATCTACGGAAGGCCATAAGGAATGAGTCTGTGCTCATGGTCGGGAGAAGCTCGATGTGTATCGCTCTGGTGGTCATGCATTTGAATACAATACCCCACCGCTTCTCGGTTCCTCTTCCTTTCTTTATGTGCAGCGGGCCAAAGCAGTCCATACCCGTTGAGTGGAATGGCTTGTCACCGATTCGGAGGCGACATGGAGGAAGGTCAGCCATCCTTGGTATGCTGGGCTGCGCGCGCCACTTGCGGCAGTCTAGACATGTTCGTTGGAAGCGTCGTACCGCCTCTCTTCCTTGTAGGATCCAGTAACGACGTCTGATTTCCGCGAAGACTCTTTCTGCTCCTGCGTGATGTACATCCTCATCGTATTTCTTTATAATCAGCTCTGTGACCTTGTGTCGGCTGTTCAATACGATCGGGTATTTAATGTCATCCGGTAGATTGGGGGCTCTGCGTAGGCGACCACCCACTCTGATGAGGGTGTGAGCGTCGCTCTCGGGGGCCAGGTGAATTAATCTGCTGTCGGATGGGACGGGCTTTCCTCCCTGTAGACAGGCCAATTCATCGGGGAACGAGTCTCTCTGGGCTCGCTGCAGTAGAAGCAATTCTGCTTCCTCGTAGTTAGCTGCTGACATATCAGCGGGGGACTTGCACTCCGGGTGGTACCGCAGGAATGTTCTTTGTTGTGCACTCTCTATGGACGTGCAATCGTTTATGTTAGGGTCGGTGGAGGCTACGGTGCTCAATCCACAGAACACAGACTTCTTAATTTCCACCTCCTCTGGACTTGCTTCCCTTGGGATAGGCATGGGCCACTGTCCTTCCGGGAGTCTTAGGAATGCGGGGCCGTCACTGTAGACATTGCGACGGGTGAGGTCATCCAGGGGCATCCCCCGGGTGATGACGTCAGCTGGGTTCTGTTTTGTATCAACGTAGCGCCACTCTGTTTCTCCGGTTAACTCTTCGGTTAAGTCTTGAATCTCGGTGACTCTGACTCCCACGAAGACTTTGTACTTGCATGAGTCCGATTTGATCCAGGCGAGTACCATCGTGGAATCTGACCACAGGATTGTTCTAGACACCGGTATGGTGAGCTCACGTTGGATGAGCGTGGCTAGGTGCGCTCCGGCTAGGGCTGCGCAGAGCTCTAGACGTGGGATAGATTGTTGCTTGCGTGGGGCTATTCTCGAGCGGGCGAGGACAAATGCTGTGTAGATCTCTCCCCCTTGGTCTTGGGCCCGCAAGTAGGCTACTGATCCGTATGCGACCTCTGAGGCGTCACTGAAGACGTGTAAGTCCATTTTACATGTCTCTGGCCTCACCGTGGGTGGGAAGTAGCTTCGGCGCATATTAACGCCTGGGAGTGAGTGGAGCTCCATCTCCCACTCTCTCCAGGTGGATGCAAGGTGTGCGGGAATGGGGTCGTCCCAGCCCTGGTCCTTGTCCCACAATGCTCGTACAATCATTTTTGCCCTGGTGGTGTACGGTAGAATACATCCTAGCGGGTCATATTGTCGGGCGAGTGTTGTGTACACACTCCGTCTGGTGGTCGGCGCCGCCGCCGGCCTTCCCTGCTCCGTAGTCAGGGGCTTGTGTCTGTAGTGAAGCGAATCTGTTTTGAATCGCCACACCAATCCCAGGGTCATCTCCTGGGCTTCTCCCGGGATTGTAGCCATCCAGGTCTCGCTGCTGGCTGCCTTGTCCTCGGAGGAGAGGCTGCGCAGTACTTGCGGATCGCTGCTGGCCCACTGCCTGAGATCAAAGCCGCCTTTGATCAATGAGGCGCGGAGTTTAATCAGGAGAGCCTCGGCTTCTTCCTGGGTTGAAAGGCTTTGTAGACAGTTGTCTACGTAGAAGCTGTTCTTTACGCTGTGTCGGACCTCTTCGTCCGCTGCTGGGTCCTCTGCTACATGTTTCTGTAGTGCAAATGTCGCACAGCAGGGGCTGCACGTCGTTCCGAAGGGGAGGACTTCCCATTGGTAGATGGCTGGGTGCTCATCTCCTGGCTTCTCTCTCCATAGGAACCGTAACAGGGGCTTGTCCGCCTCTACTAATCTCACCTGCAGGAACATTCCTTTAATGTCCCCGCTGATGGCCACCTTTTCCTGGCGGAAGCGGAGTAGAACGCCGAGTAGGGAGGGGCCGAGTGTGGGACCGGGCAGTAACTCTTTATTCAGATTTTGGGATCCGATCTGGTAGCTGCAGTTAAATACTATGCGGTCTTTACCGTTGTGATGGACCTTGTGGTGGGGCACGTACCACGATTCAGTGGTCTGGTCAGCCTCTTTAATGTCCATCTTTGTGACGTGTCCCGCTGTGATGAGCTTCTCAATCTCAGCGCGGTATACACTCTCTTGGGCGGGGTTCTTGGCTAAGCGCCGCTCCGTGTTCAGCAGGTACCGTTCTATGGCGTCTGTCTTGGCGTGGAAAGTAGGCATTCCTTCTCGCCGCAGGAGTGGCGTGGCGTATCTCAACACGCCGTTGACTGGGACTCTCTTGGTCCCTGTCTCGAGGAGGTGAATGGCGTAAATGTCATCTTTAGAGCGAATGTCTTTCTTTCCATTCTTAAAGGGCATTTGTTCCAAGCTCCATAGCCGCTCTACGTGTTGCAGGAGTGCGGTTTCTCCCTCTGTGACTCGGGAGTGGAGACATCTAGTGGCTGTACTTCGGTTGAGAGATTTGGCGAGCGGGCCTTGGAGAGTCCATCCCAAACGGGTCTCGACTGCTGCAGGACAGCCTCGGGGTCCGGTATGAACCCGGTCTATCGGGACAATGAGGTCTGCATGGTCGGAGCCTATCAACGGGGTCGGCATAGCATTGTCTATGAGCGGGATCGGTAACTTGCGCAGATGTGCATATTTCTCCATCAGCTTGGCGACGGGGTATGTGTACCGCGACAGTCCTATTTCTTGGCTGGTGAAAGCGTCTGCAATCTGGTACCGTCGCTCAGGCTGGCCGCTTGCTGCGATAGAGAATGAGACATTCTCGCCCTTTATCGTCTTCAAATCTCGTCTTATTGTCCGAATTGTCATTTGGGTTTCGCTTCCCCGCAGCCCTAGCTGGGCCGCAGCGGAGGCGAGCAGCAGGGTCTTCTCTGACCCGTCATCGAGGACGGCGTAAGTGTCCAGGACTTTATTCTGGTAGCTTAGTGTCACACGCACTACTTTTAGGAGTACTCGGGCTCCACTGCTGCTGGCGGGATCGATGTACATGACGCTCGCTTTGCGGCTGGATGGTGCAGGTGAAGGGCGCCGTCTGTTACTGTCGTGAAGTATGTCCAGATGGGCTCCATCGCACTTGGTGCACCTTTTCTTTAAGCGGCATTCGGCTGCCATGTGTGAGCGCGCACAGCGAAAACAGCGCTTGTTGGACTTTATCCATTGACCTGCTTCCTCCGCGTTCAGCTTGGGGAAGGAGTCACATTGCGCTAGCCAGTGTTCTTTCTCACAGTAGGGGCACACTATCTTCCACTTCTCCGTTCTGGAGGGGGTACTGTGGCTCCTGCTGCTCGGTACTGACTCCGATTGGTGCATCACAGTCACCGATCTTCTTCCATCATTTAGTCGTCTGGCTCCTTCTCTGGAGCCAGGGGTGCTCCGTCCGAATGTATCTAGCCGTAGGCTGCTGACTTCTCTCGCCAGGAAGTCTGCTAGATCGAGGAGGTTCGGTTCGGGGCCATTCGGGTCTCTGTGGTCCCTCTGCCGCCTAAAGCGCTCCTGACGAGCGGGCGGCAGCTTCTCCAGGATCCTTTCCACATTTGAGTTGGCGTAAAGTTCATACTTCCCCTTCTCTCTTTGCGCTCCCAACATCCCTACCAGGGACTGCACTCTGATGGACAGGTCGTCCAGTGCTCGATTGTCTATTGCTGGGGGTAAGCGGTCGATGTGTCGGATCTCCTGGATCACGTAATCCCATATGCGCCCATACCTCTGGTCCAATGCTACCAGCGCTGCTGTGTATGGGGTGGTGGAAGTCGCGTAGGCGAGCGCTATATTATGTGCGCGGGGCACCTTTAAGTGCTGCAGTAGGATGGCGTATTTGTGGCGTTCATCCAATACATCCACCAACATGGTCTCCAGACACATGCGGAGTTCTGTATACTGGGCCCGGTTCTCTTGGGTGAAGTCGGGTACCATAGGCGTGCCAATGTATGACGCTGACTGTGGATACATCGGCGAGCGTTGGGGGGGAGGCCTCCTAGGCGAGTCTCCTCCCGCTCCTTGGTATGGGCTGGTACCGGCAGTGTACCATGGCCCGCTTGTCCAGGTGCTGTTCCTCGGTGCGGGTCGTGCGTCGTGCTCACCCGTGTATAGAGTCGGGTCTGTAGCGCAGCTCCGCGGGAGTATAGCCTGGGCTGTACCGGACCTCCTGGTCCGGTAGAGTACTGTGCTGTCTTCGGGCGCGGTTCTCCTCCTCTTCCTCTTCGTCTTCAGTTAGGTCATCCAGTGCTTGTAGTCTCTGGTTTAGCCTCTCCACAGGATATGCTGCTCCTTCCCGGTTGCTAGGTCTCGCTTGGACCGGTGGGGGGAGGTGGTCTGTGGGGGGTATAGACCTCGTCTGTTGGTCAAGTTCAGGGTTGTTTACTCGGCTAGGGGATGCCGCCCTGGAGGTGTGTCTAGACGAGTTCCTGGAGCCTCTGGCGGAGGGAGAGGGTGTTGTCCGTCTGATCAGCTGTTCTATTAGTTGCGCTTGCTGTCTGTCGCGCTCTGCGTCCCGTGCTGTCTGCTCGGTCTCGGGCCACATTCTCTTCCATCTGAATGCGTCTTATTTCCAGGCGTATGTGCTCTTCTTCGCTCCGTTGCTGTAGCTGCAATCGATCGCGTTCACCCTGGAGTCTATCGCGTTCAGTAGAGGCTTTCAGGCTGACGAGGAATGCCTGCTGTAGGGTCCTCTCTGCCTCGCTGGGAGAAGGCGGTTGTATAGGGGAGCCTTCCCTCGGGGTACTCCTTGCGGAGCCTTGGAGCTCTATCTCCACGGTGCTCTCCCCGTCTTCTTCCGTGCCGAGTTCTCTCTCGGTAGCGTTGTATTCCTCCCGGGACTCATCGGGGACTACTTCTTCAGTACTGGCGGGGTGTGAAGTCATGTCTGGTTCCCACTGGTCCCCACCGTGAACTTGGTCAGTTACATTAGAGCCCGTAGGGGCCTCTATGGTCGGGGTAGTCTGGGCGTTGGGGTTAGACATACTTTTACTTTCTAGTTTTACCACGTTTACTGTTAGTAGAAGACTAGGTTGTTGACTGACAGCGTAAGCCTCTAAGTACTGAGGGAGCCGTCGTTCGCGCTGCGGGCGTTGGTTAGGAGGATCGTTTCGTGGAGTGTTCATCATAGGCCATTTCAATATTAATAACACTATATTAATATTACACTAATTACCCATCCGGCTCGAAGGACCAATTGTAACTGAGGGGTACAATTCCCCGACTGTATTACTAGATATGATACTTACTACCACTACCTTTGTACTTAATATTCGGCCACCCAGTACACGGCATAAATATATTATCATGAACACTCTCACGTAGATGAAACGGATCCAACACAAATGTACGAATTAGAAACAGGTCTTTATTTCCTACACAGCGATGGTGTGTAGAATAAGCACTTAATCACTTAATTACATTTATGAATTGAAATAGTATGCACTTTTATGGCAAGGAGTATTCGTCGGTATATCAATAGATAATGTCCAATCTGAAGGCGCAGGTGGTAAATATACGACCTGGAATAGTTAAGGAATAACAGCAATGATACTTTAATGATTATAGGCTGGATACACTAGAGGGGGTTAATCCGGTCGCTTGTAAGCCGACAGGAGTAGGAGGGGGGGGGGGGGTAGAATCCAGCTGCCTCGTCCGGCCAAGGGTATCCCAGGTGAACCCACTGTAGTGCCGTTCAATGCGCCGGCGATCCTTGGACCACAGATGAAAGCAGGTGGACTCTTTGTGGGCCGGCTCTCTCCGGTCCACGGGGGAGAGATGTGGAGAGACCTCGTCTTGCAGAGCGTCTCCTCACCTTGCGTCCTCTCCAGGGGGGGGGGTTCCAACACACGGTAGTGTCGGGGGTCTTTATCCATAGAATAATCAAAGTATCCAAAGCATAATCCGTGCCTGGGAAGGCGGGCTGTCGTCGGTAGAATAATCCGGTATACAGGTCCACTCGCTCGTCGGCTCTGGGGCTCCTCGGGTGCAGCTTCACATAGGGTCAACCACCCTGGGTAAGCAGCCAGTTCTCTGCCCGAAACGATGGGGTACTGATTACGGTAGTATTCTCACCGCACGAAGCACTATATATTAACAGACTATTATTAGCTTAATAGACTACGTCCAACTCGACGATATAGTGCCAAATATGACTATTCAAATATTAATATACACGATGTCTCAATACCGATGGTAGGCCGAACTTGGCCTTACTCCCACACGTGGCATCGCGGGGAGGCTTTACGTCTGTGACTCTATTGGAGGGTAAGAAACTGGACTGAAAAGAAAGTCCTACTTTAGTAGCGCAGTATATATACGCACTATGAACAAATAGTCCCATTAGTGGTGCGGTAGCCAAATTCCTACGCGGAACTAGGACTTGTTCGTACATGTCGAGCGGTACGTTTGAACTGGGTCTGAGGGGTATGGCAGCCTGGCACCAAGGTCTCGACCAATAGTAGAATGGAGACTATTATGGGATGTTCAGTAGGCTAGAATGGATATTCAATGCATATTGTACAAGGAATATACAAGGGATATCAGGGAATATTAGAGAATATACAAATACAATTAAATATATATATATAAATAAATATATATATTCGGTTTAATCTGGCCCTTCACAACAAGTTGGCTTGACGGAAAAGTTAAGAGGAAACTGGCCCCCCCCCTTCAGTCTAAACGAATGGGGTGCAGTTACACAGGGAGAGACGATAGGGGCGGTATCTTCCCAATTGAGCTCAGAGAGACTCTGCAACACTAGCACAAGGCTCGATTGATGAATCGCCAATAAAAAAAAAAAAACGACAAACAAACGCTATATAGCGTTTCCGGCACTCAACTGGCGGCATGAACTAGCGACAAAACGCGTCACTGGCATCCAAAGTGTTAATGTGGTATTTGAGGGACTTTTGACCATGTTTATCAATGATCAAGTAGTCAAAAATGGTAAAATCGCACCAAATCTGTGTAAAAATTGTATCAACCCAAAAATTGCTGCAACAACTTATGAGACATAATTGAGCATGGGAAGTGAACTTCAATCATAATGTTCTACGCCCTTATACACTCAAACATTGAATGGCCACCTAACCAAAATACAATGTTTAATACAGATTTATGACTAGAAAAACATTAGTGGTGATCTGCATCTCAAGTTAATCAGCAAGTTCCCAGACGATGTCACCACTTCTTTGTGGCATCTACTGTTGACCTGCTACCTCGCCGTAAAAATGGGTCAATGTGGTTCTCAGAGGGTTAAAATATGTGCATGACAGAGAGAGATAGGTCTGCATGATGGAGACCTGGAAGCCTAAACCGGTCAGAAGGCAGGTTTATTAAAATAAATTAGAAATAAATAAATACTGTGCCTTAGTTTGTTTCAGTTTAATTACATTTCTAAATAGAGGAAGTGTGTACTAGTGTTCAGTATAAATAGTGAGTGTTTACACCAACCTTGGTCTTGTAGTGTTCTGCAGCCTCAGTTTGAACCACGAGCTGTTCCTGGAAGCCTCTGGTCAGCTTATCCGTTTCCTCCAGGTGTCCTTCCTTCCCGCTCCTCAGACAGGCCAGCTCCTGTTGCAGCGCTACCTCCAGCCTTCGAAAGGTGCCTTTCTGCCTCTCCAGGTCCTGCAGCTTTTTCTTCAGAACCTGGATCTCCTCCTTCAACCTCTTCACCTCCTCCATCTCTTGCTGGAGTGCCTCCCTCTGCTGAAGACTCTCCTGGTGGTTCTTGGCCAGAAGGTCATCTTTTTCCTCTTGGAGACAGATGACTTGTTGGTCTTTCTGGGCAGACAGGGAGGAGACGGTAGAAATCTTCTCGGTCACCTGGAGGAGGAGGTTCTCGCTCTCCCTCAGGGACTCCTTTAGCCTCGTCACGTCCTCGTCTGAGGAGACTATTTGTTGTTGCAGAAGCTCTTTCTGCTGATTGATGTCCTGCTGATAATGAGCAAGCAGGTTCTCTTTGGTCTTGACCTCTTCTTGAGCAGTCCTCAGGCATGAGAGGGTGTTCTCCAGTTGGCTCCTCAGATCCTCCATCTCACACTCTAGTTCATTCTTTGTGGAGAAAATTATATTCTGAGGTTAATGACAGTTGTACAAATAATACAAAACATAGTAAAAGTTGACAGAGTACATAGTATCTAGGATTATATTGTTTATAGATTGAGTACATAGTATATAGGTAGCAGTGTTTCCCCTAGGATTTCTTTCAGGGGGGGGGGGGGGGTTAGTATCAGTGCATTTCTCTACACAGCTGAAATTAAACGATTCACATAAATAAATATTAACAATATTTATTTACAACACATAAATTAACTTATTTACAATTATACATACAGTAGTGACAACAGGCATATGAACCATTTACAATACAGGGAGGCACATTCAACACACTATTTACAACCAGTGTCAGAGCGAGCGCACTCAAGTTGTTCGGAAATTCTGAGGGCTCAAAGTGCACAATGGACGCTCTGACCAAAGAGTCAGTTTATCAGAGCGGAGCAGATTTTCAGAGTGAATTTATTAACTCACCTTAACTAGGGCCCTATGAAATCTGTTTATATTCTTACCTTTGGATTTAAAAAAATAAAAAAATACAAAATGTTTTTAACTAACTTTAATAACAGTACATCTGCAAACAGTGCCAGTGTAGTTCAATGTTCAGTGCCAGTTAAGTTATGAGTTTTTTTTCAATTCAGTTCAACTGCCTAAATAATAATTGCAATAACTAAATAATTAAATACAAAATAATTTGTTTAAAAGAAATCAGAAATAAAACTGTAAAATGTAATTTATTTCAAGGAGATGTCCTTTAAAGGTTCATGCTTCTCCCCATCTCTGGCTGACATCACCATTGTGATACATGGTTAGGCCTTTGTGTTTTCCTCAGTGAGGGATTCTCTTTCGGTCAGCAGCGTTTTCTTCTTTTCTTATCCACTTTTTCTCCTCCCGTTTTTCTGTGTTTTTCTCCCATCCCAATTTAGTAGTTATTCGAATTCCCCCCTCCCCTTCCTGGTTGTTGCTCACGTGTGCCCCCCACTGGTCGGTCTAGGGAGCCCTGAAGTCTATCACATGCTAGCCTGAGGAAAAGTATACAAAAGATGAATCTATGCAATAAACCTGTCTCCCGAAACCAAATTTCCAGTACTGCAAAAAGATACTCTCATTCAACCCGGTCGAATGCTTTTTCAGCATCGAGGGAGATTATGATTTCAGGTGAATCAGTCTGGCTTTTAGAGTATATCAAATCAAAGAGTGTTAAAGAAGATGTGTCTGCCCTTAATAAAACCTGTTTGCCCCTCAGATATCATTCCCAGGAGCACCCCCTCCAAGCGAGAGGCCAGTAGTTTTGCCAGCACCTTTACATGGACGTCGAGGAGAGACCAGGGTCTAAATCAGGGAGGGGCAAGTGGCGCCTCACAGACACTCTATTCGGCCCCAGGTCAATATTAAAAATATATATATTAAAATAAAAATAGGTTGGCAGTCGACTACGGCTCCTTTCGATCGATTAGTCGACTAATAGGGGTCAGTCCTAGTGTGGACATATTCAACGCTGTTGAAAGTGCAGTGCAGCAATATGGGGGGTTTGATAAACTGTCGGCTGTTGTTACCGATGGAGCACCCACAATGAAAGGAAAACACAGGATTCGCCGGGCTTCTAAGGCAGAGTGGCGTTGAGTGTCCAATGCGGCACTGCATTATACATCAAGTAAGCGTGCGCGCCACACAAATGAACCGTTATTTCATCTGATGCAGATCGCATGCACAAACATTGAAGTTGACATTCCTTCTATTGTGCGCCAACAGGAGAGACCACAAGTGTCTCATTAAAGACAGAACCATTATTGACCCACTGTGGGGGAGGGTGAATGTCATGCCAGTTTGATAAAGGGTCAATGGGAGGCATGTAGAATTGGACAAAAAGGAATTCATTATGAGTATTGCACTTGGCTACTTGTTTATAGTAGGTGCTACGTGATTTCATAAAGTTGAAATAAGGTCAAATTCCACCTGCAAGACCAGTCGCTGTTTAAAAAGTTCGGGAGAAGGGTTTGAAGAATAGTTATGGTCTATTTGAAGTATCTTAGATGTGAGCTCTTGGAGCTTAGCTTTGTGTACTTTGTTCGAGTGAGCCGAGTAAGATGGTTTGCCCTCTAAGAAACGCCTTCAATGTTTCCCATAGTAAGGAAAAGGAGGTGGAATCATTCTGATTTGTAACAAGAAAATCATCAATAGATTTTGAAATAAATTCACAGAACTTTTTATCAGATAGGAGGGGATTCAATCTCCAGAGCCAGGGGGGTTCCGTTTTGAGAGGAAAATCTAATATCTAGGGTCAAAGGGGCGTGATCTGAGATGACGATACTTAAAAATCATCAATTCTAGAATAAGAGTGGTGTACTTGGGAGAAGGAAAATTCTTTGGCTGTAGGGTTGCGGGTAGGGTACAATCACAGTTTAATTTATCCTTTTACATCGCATTACATTCCTTTTAAAACAATCAAATAACCACCGTAAGAGATATGGCCTCATATCGGGTCCATTAAACCTTGTTGCGTATTCCTTCTCTCACACTGAACAGTCAACAAAAGAAAGTGACAGCGATAAAAACACTGTTGCCTCGCAACACAGCGACATGGATTTACATAAATTAAAGTCACATACACACAGGCTTCCATCAATTCAAATAACAAAAGGTTCTGGATATTCCTAAACACAAATATTACGCAGGTAATTACTCAAAATAAACCATTTTCTTGGGGTTATTCACACATAGTATCTAGGTAGTGTTCTATTGATTTATGAGTGAGTACATAGTATTCTAATATTTTATGAGTACATAGTATCTAGTATTCTAATGTTTTATGAGTACATAGTATATAGGTAGTATTCTAATGTTTTATGAGTACAAAGTATCTAGGTCGTTTTCCTAATGTTTTATGGAGTTGGGGTGTACAGGTTGTGTTCTTTCCAACCTGCATAATGGCGCCCATATTCTCTCCTTGGTCTTCAGTCCCGACTCTACTCAGCTCATCCTCCAGAGAGGAGATCTTACTCTGGAGGATCTCCGTCTGTCCAGCCAGAAGATCCTGACAAGAGAAAATCAGTAAAAAGAAAAGACAAACTATTGACCAAAATACGATAAGACTGTAACTGATCCAATATGTTGGGACTGTTTTTACCCATCGCAATAATAAATCACCCTAGAAATGGCTTAGGAGTTTGCTCCGACCTTGTATTTTGGTGTCAATAGGCTTTGCTCCGACCTCATCTTTGAGTGTTAGCAGGCTCTGCTCTGACCTTATGCACTGTGGCCTGGTTGAGTTGTGACTCTGCTCTGACCTTATGCACTGTGGCCTGGTTGAGTTGTGACTCTACTCAACTTGTGTGATGTGACCTGGTTGAATTGTGACTCTCTAGAAGGCTCTACTCTCACCTTGTGATGTGGCCTGGTTCGAGACTCTAGAAGGCTCTACTCTCACCTTGTGTGATGTGACCTGGTTGAGTTGTGACTCTACTCTCACCTTGTGTGATGTGGCCTGGTTCGAGACTCTAGAAGGCTCTACTCTCACCTTGTGTGATGTGGCCTGGTTCGAGACTCTAGAAGGCTCTACTCTCACCTTGTGTGATGTGGCCTGGTTCGAGACTCTAGAAGGCTCTACTCTCACCTTGTGTGATGTGGCCTGGTTCGAGACTCTAGAAGGCTCTACTCTCACCTTGTGTGATGTGACCTGGTTGAGTTGTGATTCTACTCTCACCTTGTGTGATGTGGCCTGGTTCGAGAGTCTAGAAGGCTCTACTCTCACCTTGTGTGATGTGGCCTGGTTAGAGACTCTAGAAGGCTCTACTCTCACCTTGTGTGATGTGACCTGGTTGAGTTGTGATTCTACTCTCACCTTGTGTGATGTGGCCTGGTTGAGTTGTGATTCTACTCTCACCTTGTGTGATGTGGCCTGGTTCGAGAGTCTAGAAGGCTCTACTCTCACCTTGTGTGATGTGACCTGGTTCGAGACTCTAGAAGGCTCTACTCTCACCTTGTGTGATGTGGCCTGGTTCGAGACTCTAGAAGGCTCTACTCTCACCTTGTGTGATGTGACCTGGTTCGAGACTCTAGAAGGCTCTACTCTCACCTTGTGTGATGTGGCCTGGTTCGAGACTCTAGAAGGCTCTACTCTCACCTTGTGTGATGTGACCTGGTTGAGTTGTGATTCTACTCTCACCTTGTGTGATGTGGCCTGGTTCGAGAGTCTAGAAGGCTCTACTCTCACCTTGTGTGATGTGGCCTGGTTCGAGACTCTAGAAGGCTCTACTCTCACCTTGTGTGATGTGACCTGGTTGAGTTGTGATTCTACTCTCACCTTGTGTGATGTGACCTGGTTCGAGAGTCTAGAAGGCTCTACTCTCACCTTGTGTGATGTGGCCTGGTTCGAGACTCTAGAAGGCTCTACTCTCACCTTGTGTGATGTGACCTGGTTGAGTTGTGATTCTACTCTCACCTTGTGTGATGTGACCTGGTTCGAGAGTCTAGAAGGCTCTACTCTCACCTTGTGTGATGTGGCCTGGTTCGAGACTCTAGAAGGCTCTACTCTCACCTTGTGTGATGTGACCTGGTTGAGTTGTGATTCTACTCTCACCTTGTGTGATGTGACCTGGTTGAGTTGTGATTCTACTCTCACCTTGTGTGATGTGGCCTGGTTCGAGAGTCTAGAAGGCTCTACTCTCACCTTGTGTGATGTGACCTGGTTGAGTTGTGATTCTACTCTCACCTTGTGTGATGTGGCCTGGTTCGAGAGTCTAGAAGGCTCTACTCTCACCTTGTGTGATGTGACCTGGTTGAGTTGTGATTCTACTCTCACCTTGTGTGATGTGGCCTGGTTCGAGAGTCTAGAAGGCTCTACTCTCACCTTGTGTGATGTGACCTGGTTGAGTTGTGATTCTACTCTCACCTTGTGTGATGTGGCCTGGTTCGAGAGTCTAGAAGGCTCTACTCTCACCTTGTGTGATGTGACCTGGTTGAGTTGTGACTCTCTCACCTTGTGTGATGTGGCCTGGTTCGAGACTCTAGAAGGCTCTACTCTCACCTTGTGTGATGTGACCTGGTTGAGTTGTGATTCTACTCTCACCTTGTGTGATGTGGCCTGGTTCGAGAGTCTAGAAGGCTCTACTCTCACCTTGTGTGATGTGACCTGGTTGAGTTGTGATTTTACTCTCACCTTGTGTGATGTGGCCTGGTTCGAGAGTCTAGAAGGCTCTACTCTCACCTTGTGTGATGTGGCCTGGTTCGAGACTCTAGAAGGCTCTACTCTCACCTTGTGTGATGTGACCTGGTTGAGTTGTGATTCTACTCTCACCTTGTGTGATGTGGCCTGGTTGAGTTGTGATTCTACTCTCACCTTGTGTGATGTGGCCTGGTTCGAGAGTCTAGAAGGCTCTACTCTCACCTTGTGTGATGTGACCTGGTTCGAGACTCTAGAAGGCTCTACTCTCACCTTGTGTGATGTGGCCTGGTTCGAGACTCTAGAAGGCTCTACTCTCACCTTGTGTGATGTGACCTGGTTCGAGACTCTAGAAGGCTCTACTCTCACCTTGTGTGATGTGGCCTGGTTCGAGACTCTAGAAGGCTCTACTCTCACCTTGTGTGATGTGACCTGGTTGAGTTGTGATTCTACTCTCACCTTGTGTGATGTGGCCTGGTTCGAGAGTCTAGAAGGCTCTACTCTCACCTTGTGTGATGTGGCCTGGTTCGAGACTCTAGAAGGCTCTACTCTCACCTTGTGTGATGTGACCTGGTTGAGTTGTGATTCTACTCTCACCTTGTGTGATGTGACCTGGTTCGAGAGTCTAGAAGGCTCTACTCTCACCTTGTGTGATGTGACCTGGTTCGAGACTCTAGAAGGCTCTACTCTCACCTTGTGTGATGTGACCTGGTTGAGTTGTGATTCTACTCTCACCTTGTGTGATGTGACCTGGTTCGAGAGTCTAGAAGGCTCTACTCTCACCTTGTGTGATGTGGCCTGGTTCGAGACTCTAGAAGGCTCTACTCTCACCTTGTGTGATGTGACCTGGTTGAGTTGTGATTCTACTCTCACCTTGTGTGATGTGACCTGGTTGAGTTGTGATTCTACTCTCACCTTGTGTGATGTGGCCTGGTTCGAGAGTCTAGAAGGCTCTACTCTCACCTTGTGTGATGTGACCTGGTTGAGTTGTGATTCTACTCTCACCTTGTGTGATGTGGCCTGGTTCGAGAGTCTAGAAGGCTCTACTCTCACCTTGTGTGATGTGACCTGGTTGAGTTGTGATTCTACTCTCACCTTGTGTGATGTGGCCTGGTTCGAGAGTCTAGAAGGCTCTACTCTCACCTTGTGTGATGTGACCTGGTTGAGTTGTGATTCTACTCTCACCTTGTGTGATGTGGCCTGGTTCGAGAGTCTAGAAGGCTCTACTCTCACCTTGTGTGATGTGACCTGGTTGAGTTGTGACTCTCTCACCTTGTGTGATGTGGCCTGGTTCGAGACTCTAGAAGGCTCTACTCTCACCTTGTGTGATGTGACCTGGTTGAGTTGTGATTCTACTCTCACCTTGTGTGATGTGGCCTGGTTCGAGAGTCTAGAAGGCTCTACTCTCACCTTGTGTGATGTGACCTGGTTGAGTTGTGATTTTACTCTCACCTTGTGTGATGTGGCCTGGTTCGAGAGTCTAGAAGGCTCTACTCTCACCTTGTGTGATGTGGCCTGGTTCGAGACTCTAGAAGGCTCTACTCTCACCTTGTGTGATGTGACCTGGTTGAGTTGTGATTCTACTCTCACCTTGTGTGATGTGGCCTGGTTGAGTTGTGATTCTACTCTCACCTTGTGTGATGTGGCCTGGTTCGAGAGTCTAGAAGGCTCTACTCTCACCTTGTGTGATGTGACCTGGTTGAGTTGTGATTCTACTCTCACCTTGTGTGATGTGGCCTGGTTCGAGAGTCTAGAAGGCTCTACTCTCACCTTGTGTGATGTGACCTGGTTGAGTTGTGATTCTACTCTCACCTTGTGTGATGTGGCCTGGTTGAGTTGTGACTCTACTCTCACCTTGTGTGATGTGACCTGGTTCGAGAGTCTAGAAGGCTCTACTCTCACCTTGTGTGATGTGACCTGGTTGAGTTGTGACTCTCTCACCTTGTGTGATGTGGCCTGGTTCGAGAGTCTAGAAGGCTCTACTCTCACCTTGTGTGATGTGACCTGGTTGAGTTGTGATTCTACTCTCACCTTGTGTGATGTGGCCTGGTTCGAGAGTCTAGAAGGCTCTACTCTCACCTTGTGTGATGTGACCTGGTTGAGTTGTGATTCTACTCTCACCTTGTGTGATGTGGCCTGGTTCGAGAGTCTAGAAGGCTCTACTCTCACCTTGTGTGATGTGACCTGGTTGAGTTGTGATTCTACTCTCACCTTGTGTGATGTGGCCTGGTTCGAGAGTCTAGAAGGCTCTACTCTCACCTTGTGTGATGTGACCTGGTTGAGTTGTGATTCTACTCTCACCTTGTGTGATGTGACCTGGTTGAGTTGTGATTCTACTCTCACCTTGTGTGATGTGGCCTGGTTGAGTTGTGATTCTACTCTCACCTTGTGTGATGTGGCCTGGTTCGAGAGTCTAGAAGGCTCTACTCTCACCTTGTGTGATGTGACCTGGTTGAGTTGTGATTCTACTCTCACCTTGTGTGATGTGACCTGGTTGAGTTGTGATTCTACTCTCACCTTGTGTGATGTGGCCTGGTTCGAGACTCTAGAAGGCTCTACTCTCACCTTGTGTGATGTGACCTGGTTGAGTTGTGATTCTACTCTCACCTTGTGTGATGTGACCTGGTTGAGTTGTGATTCTACTCTCACCTTGTGTGATGTGGCCTGGTTGAGTTGTGATTCTACTCTCACCTTGTGTGATGTGGCCTGGTTCGAGAGTCTAGAAGGCTCTACTCTCACCTTGTGTGATGTGACCTGGTTGAGTTGTGATTCTACTCTCACCTTGTGTGATGTGACCTGGTTGAGTTGTGATTCTACTCTCACCTTGTGTGATGTGGCCTGGTTGAGTTGTGATTCTACTCTCACCTTGTGTGATGTGGCCTGGTTCGAGAGTCTAGAAGGCTCTACTCTCACCTTGTGTGATGTGACCTGGTTGAGTTGTGATTCTACTCTCACCTTGTGTGATGTGGCCTGGTTCGAGAGTCTAGAAGGCTCTACTCTCACCTTGTGTGATGTGACCTGGTTGAGTTGTGATTCTACTCTCACCTTGTGTGATGTGGCCTGGTTCGAGAGTCTAGAAGGCTCTACTCTCACCTTGTGTGATGTGACCTGGTTGAGTTGTGATTCTACTCTCACCTTGTGTGATGTGGCCTGGTTCGAGAGTCTAGAAGGCTCTACTCTCACCTTGTGTGATGTGACCTGGTTGAGTTGTGACTCTCTCACCTTGTGTGATGTGGCCTGGTTCGAGACTCTAGAAGGCTCTACTCTCACCTTGTGTGATGTGACCTGGTTGAGTTGCGACTCAAGAAGACTGCTCCTGCTGCTCCACTCCTCCCTGGCAGACGCCTGCGCCTCCCACAGCCGCCCGAGCTCAGCCTCCGCATGGATGAGTTGACTGCACAACTCCCTCATCTGACACACACCAGAAACCGTTAAAGGGCATCAAATTCTTTTTTTCTGTGATAATTTTACAATACTGAATAAAAGAAGCATCCACACACTCAAATGTATGAGTTTTTTTTTCTTTTTTATACAAGCGTTCCTCAAGAGACTCCTAAGCATGAACAGCTGTATAGAAGACCGACACTTGGTTATTTATCAAAATTCTGTTAATTATTGGTACATTTTCAGTTAGTTAATTATTGAATTTCAGTTAGTTGATTATTGAATTTCAGTTAGTTATTCATCAAATTTCAGTTAGTTATTGAATATCAGTTGGTTATTTGTTGAATAGGTATATTGCAGGTGTGCAAATACATTTTTCATTCCAACACATTTGGGTGCAAGAGCTCAAACATTGTATGGCCTCATGAAGTCAGAGCCCCATTCATTGTCTATGGAGGAGCATCAGATTTTACATCCCAGTGAAATCACAGATTGCCGGGTTCCCTCTCTTCTAGCTTTAGAAGAGTGGTGTGTTCACAAATACTGACTGAACTGTCCTGAGACACAGGAAGAACATACTGTAATAAATGTAGTGCGTGTTAGTGATTGTTTACGTTGGCAGAGAGAGTTCCATTTTCCTCTGTCAACTGGTCAACTTTCCGCTCCATTTGAGAGTTGGAGGTCTTCAACTGCTGGTGCTGGTTGATGACCTCATGGAGACGGCTTTGCAATCTAGGAGACAAACAGTTAACTTATACCAGATTCACCAAACAGACAAAGACGGTTACATCTACAGGTACACTGCATGCCTGTCCATCTCTTGCCGTATCTTTCCGCATTCCTTTTGTTTGTCAGTCTTACATACATTCTTACATTACTTTACTAGATTTCAATGTAGGAGTTCATCAAACCTGCTCTCAGGACTGGATTACACTACATCTTCCTCAAACCTACAATTATAAACTCAGAAAGACTGCTTTTAGATTTTGTGCTGCCGACTCATGGAATAAACTACAGAGCACTTGAAATATAGACTCCCTGGTGACACTGGGACATTTATATAAATATATTTATCTTTTAAAGGACTTTACATCTTAATGTGTTTTAATGTAATAGTTTTAACCAATGCTAATATTTGTGTCTTATCATCCAATTTATCTTTGTTATTTTATATTGCTTTCTGCCTATTGTAATCTCGATCGAGGGTCCGCCCTCAGAGGATCTAAATCAGTGGTGTCAAACTTTAATACAGTGGGCCGAAATTAAAACTGGGACAAAGTCGCAGGCCAGACTAAATATTGAAGAATTGAACATGTGTTCCCTTAACTGCAGATTTATAATGAGTATGAGTTAAATATAGGTTTTTCATATGGAAACAAACTTAAGTGTTTATTATTATAAACACAAGTAACATTTTAAATAAAGATATCAGTGGCATTAGTCTCTTTTTTTATTTAAATTTAAACCAAATTAAATGATTATGCCCTCTCCATCTGTAGCCTTAAGTTAATTTTCAATAGAAACCTTTTTAACAGGCAACAAGAAAAATGTATAAAAAGATTATAGGCCATGGCTTAGCGTAGCAAGAAAAAAAACGCATCACACTAGAGCATTCTGGGATTTGTAGCATTAACGGCGCAAGAGTTGATTTTTCTTCTGCATTTGATATCATCTCGCGGGCCAAATATAATTACACCGCAGGCCTTGCGTTTGATACCTGATCTAAATAAAGGATGAACGATTGAAACATTGTAATAAATAAAATACAAAATAAATACTATTAAAAAAAACTCCTTCCTTATGCCTGGTTCTTGTCCAGCAACTCCTGCAGCTCTTGCCCCGCGCCCTGCTCCTTCTCACACTGGTCCCGAGTCAGCTTCTCCAATCGATAGCTCAGCTCTCTGATCTGGGAATCTGTTCAAACACAGGAACAAATAGTATGACCTCCTGCCTCCCAATGGCACTCTTTGTACATCTGCAAAAAGAATCACATCATTAGCATGTCTTGTACAGTGAGCCTTCCTGGGCCCCGTTCCTCGTACCTGGCTAACTGAGTGGCTAACCCACTGTAACTGAGTCCATTCTCTTCGGTTCAAATAACAAACTCAGCAAGACCGACGGCTTCTCAGTTACAGTGGGTGACAATATTGTCACAAGGAAAGATGAAATTACCTACCTGGGGTCCATCCTAGAGGCTAATCTCTCCTGTGACAAAATGGCATCCAATGTAATAAAAAAAGTCAACCAACGAACTCGATTCTTGTACCGGATCTCCTCTCTGGTAAACAAGAACACCCTGAAGACTCTGGCAGGAGCACTCATTCAGGGGTACTACGACTATGCTTGCACCTCATGGTACCAAAGCACCTCAAAGGCGCTAAAAACAAAATTACAAACATCTCAAAACAAACTGGTCAGACTACTGCTTGACCTTACTCCTAGAACCCACCTCACCCCTGCCCACTTCGACAACCTAGGATGGCTTAGAGTAGACGACAGAGTACAACAACTTGCAATGGGCCTGGTCTACAAGATACACTACACGACCAAGGTACCCATGTACATGTCAAAATACTTCCCAAAGGTCAGTGAATACCACGATCACAACACCAGAGGGAGCTCCACAAATCATGTCAAACCCAGATTCGGCTCAAATAAGGGACTAAACACGTTTCGCAATTATGCCACATCAATGTGGAACGCCCTACCCAAAGCTGTAAAGGAATGTGGATCACTACCCACTTTCAAAACCTCTCTCAAGGGACACCTACGGGAGACTGCAATTCAACACTGGCCCCTGTAAATATCCTAACCCAATCATTCCAACCCCCTCCAATGTACAGTCATTTACCTAGTATGGTTTTGTCAATAGTTCAATGTACAATTGTGTTTGTTTGTACAGTGTCTCCTCCCCCCCCCCCCCTCAATGTACAGTGTTACTTGTTTATACAGTATGCCCCCCGCCCCCCCCCCCCCCCAACCACCTCCAATGTAAATTACCCAGTATGGTTGTCAATATCCCAATGTACCCAACCCCCCCCACCCAACCTCCAATGTACAGTTTCTAAGTCAAATGTATATACTCCCTTTTCTTGACTCCTTCTGTATCACAAACAGTACTGTATTTGCAAATCTGGTATGTCATAAATGTATAGATGTAGCAGTACTGACTATCTGTATGTCATGTATGTCATATATGTCTATATGAATTGAAAATGGGGGACCCTGATGGAAACAAGACAAACGTCTTTCTCAGGTCTGCATCCCCTTAACAATTGTATGTATTGAGCCGTACTGTATTGTACCCATTCTGCAATCTGTTAAATAAAGTTTTCATTCATTCATTCATTCAGTTAGCCGGATAATTCTCAGGATAGCTCGACTTAAGCCAGACCTTTCCCCGATGTCGGATTGTCTAAATCACTATGGCCACACCCTCGCAAAGAAATGCCAGTTCGCTTCCTGAAATAATTCTCAGTCTAGATCCCATTATACCATTCTGAATTATATTTTTGTGCTTAGTTTTTCTAGAGGGGGCTTTTGAAATGTAAAATAATATACCTAAAATGCTGATAATAAATCATATTCACCCTATAGATTTACTTTGTCCTAAATAATGCACATCATAGTTATACGGATGCGTCGCGACACACACACTATGTGGTTATTTTAATACCGGAGTGTTGCAAATGTGAATCCCAAGGGGATATTTTTAATTAATGAAACCCATCGGGCGTTTGGCTCAGATTAGTTTCATATTCTTCACTGTTGATGTATTTGCTTAAAGGAGTGCCCGGATTGTGTTTCATTCAAGAATAAATTGAAGCGTCTTTATGCGTGGACTGTGGATTATGAATTACTCTGAATCTGTGGATTGTTGAATTGTATCACCGTCACTCACGTTATTGTGATATTGTAACTGGGATTAAAATGTCTGATGATGCGCTGTTTGACCGATTTGAGAAATTGAATGAGCCTTTGACATTTTGATGAATGAATGAGAAAATGCATTAACACTTTCAGTGCCACAGTTCGGTTTTTTTTTTTATAGGTGGTTGCATGCCACTCACGAGATTTCTCGGAATTTAATTTTTTTTTGCGATCTGAAAAATTATTGCATCACCCGAGCCTACCCGAGTATAGCCGAGGGGTGCCGGCGATCACTGTGGAAAAAAGCGCCCCCTGTCGTCTCCCAGATGACATAAGTGATTTTGGAATGGACTCAATGAAAATGAACATGGGGAAAAAAATCCGGTACTCCACATTTTCCAGTTCACTGATCCAGCCGGGGTTACTAGAGTTCATTCTGGAGCCTCAGATCCCCGCGGATCATGGAGTTCTACTGTATCGCGTTGGATCCATACACGTATCGATTTTTTCGAATGGTGATCAGGAATTGGAATATACCAGTTGGATACCATCTGATGTCAGGTAAGGACTCTATGTTATCAGTGGTAGGATAATCAGAGTAAGTTTGATGAAGTTATAAGCTGTTTTGTGAAATGTATTTCGGTTTCACTGTAAAAGTCTGTGAGGAAATCAACGGAGCGATTATCAGTGCGCGGCCGTAATGTGCGTGCGTGCATGTATAATATTGATCATCTAGCGTTTATTTGCAAACGATTCATAAAAAAGGTAGACGAATATCAACGTTGTGGAATATTCCACTAAAAGACGATTTTCATAGAATGCTCCAGAATTAGCTGTTTTTTATATCAAAACGGGGGCTTTTCTAACTGCTCTGAAACAGCAACGATGCGATAAAAAAACAATCTGCCTTCACAGCACTGACTGGAAAATAGTCTTTGATAATGCGATGGGCAGATTAGACACATAGCCATAATTTAAAACATAGATTAGGCGATATTAACGTTAACATTGGCGCCGATGGTGGCATTCAAGCGGTAAAACGGAAAACCAGGCGTGGCGCTGAAAGTGTTAAGCACCGTTATCTGATGATGCACATGAGGCGTCACTTGTATAAACCATATGGAAGATGTCCGAAACAGATTAAAACCTGATTAATAGTGAAACTGTATAGCCTCCGACACGTTATTTCGGGGGTCACGCCTATATGATACCCAAGACGAGCGCATACAGTACAGATATCCTCATAAGTATCTATTAATTCGCATCAATTAGATACTCTTTGGGCTCGTTTGTATCTACTTATTCTGAAAGAGTTGAACTATTATTTTTGCTAGCAAGATCTCATTAGATTATTCATTCCATTAAGCCTACTCAAGTTTCAAGTTTCAAGTTTCTTTAATAGTTGTCATACAGAAGTACAGAATACTTTTGTACAAAATGCTTCTTACTGTTGCGCTCCAGAGACTGTGCATGACAAGATAAGTATGAAATAAAAACATAGTAAAAATTAGAAGTAAAAAAAAGAGGTCACAGTGTTCAGTTTAGACATATGTACAATGTTCGTAGACGTAGTTACCATACAATATACAATACTGTGCAGTGTACTAATATACAATACTATATAGTGCAAGGCATAAATGGACGAGGTGCAGTTTAGGTACAATTCACAGTAGGTGTACGAGTTGTAGTGCAAATCCTTTATCAATAAATATAAAGTGTAAGTGTGTTTGTGTGATCTAAAGTGTGGAGAGTGGGTGCTGCAGTGTGTTGTTTGTTTGAGTGAGTGTGTGCGTGTGGGTGTGTGTGCTGTGTGCATTTGATGGTTGTTGCATAGTGATTATTGTTCGTTTAGCGATTTTTTTTTTTCGTTTAGCAGCCTGATGGCCTGGGGATAGAAGCTCCTTCTGAGTCTTTCTGTGCTCGCCTTAAGACTCCGGTATCGCTTGCCTGACGGCAGCAGTTCAAAGAGGCAGTTGTTCGGGTGGCTCGAGTCCTTAATAATTCTCTTAGCCTTCCCCTTGCACCGCTTGTTGTAAATGTTCTGGAGGGTGGGAAGCCCCCCTCCAATTGTGCGTTCGGCTGAACGTGTCACTCTTTGTAGTCTGCTTCGGTCTTGTGCAGTGCTATTCCCAAACCAGGAGGTGATGTTGCCGGTCAGGATGCTCTCTATTGTACATGAGTAGAAGTTCCTAAGGATCTTCTGACTGACTTGGAACTTCCTTAGGCGCCTGAGGAAGTAGAGGCGTTGTCGTGCCTTCTTCACAACACTGTCAATGTGTGTGCCATTGTAGTACATAGTACATTTTGTACAAAAGTATTCTGTACTTCTGTATGACAACTATTAAAGAAACTTGAAACTTGACTGGAGAAGAGACGGGTCATGAGGCAGGTTTGAACAATAGAGACTGCAGGTCTCTAACGTCTCGTCTAATATAATGGAAACACCCAAGTAAATGTAGAACTATATAATACAAATACATAATGGAAAGTATATTGAAAGCAAAAGTATAGAGTACTGTATATTGAATGAGTAAATCAGTATAATTGTATAAAGTATATGGAAATAGTAAATATATAGAAACAAATGATAGAATACAGTATATTGGAAGAGTCAATAATGAACATGAAGACTGAGGCAAAGGATTTAGAGCCTGACCGATACTGGATTTCTGGGGCCAATGTCAATACTGACATTTGAGAGTAAAAATAATACAAGGGTCATGAATGTGCACCGCAAATTTGACAAGATTAGAATGTAAGCTATCGGAGTTATGGCGTTCACACGAAAGATCTGCCATGGTGGTCAGGGTAAATCCATAATATAATTACAGGTCCCAATTAGGGCTGGGACATCACAGCGTTAATTTAGATGAATTAACTACAGAAAAAAAAGTTCTGGTGACTTAAATTTTTTTTTTTTGATTTTTTTTTTAAACATAAATTAGTTGTTTAATACAAAAATATATATAAATATATTACAAATAATAATTATAAAAAATATCGATATTTATCGATAATTTTGTCCCGATTTATCGAATCTTCCAAATGGCACATCGTCTCAGCCTTATACAGAAGCACCAAAAACAGCGAACATCAACAGTTGAATTCCACTCTTGTTGAACTGAGAACAGAGAACTTGTTGAACACACACAGGAGACAGGAGGTACAAGGAAGACCCGGCCACAACCGCCTGGAGAAGAGTCACAGAACAGGGGGGGAGGTGGAAGGCTGTCATGGTAACAACTGGATCGGAGGGGATGGAAGGGCCCATTATTCTATCAAGAATCTAAAGACCTAAGTTGTTGAACTGTCAAGACATATATTCTGATATACAATATCACGAGCATCAATGTGAATAACATAGACTACGAGACAGTATACGGACACCTTAAATATGTACCTAAGAAATGGCAAAAATAAAAGCCTCCACGATTTAATAAATTAGCACATTTTATAGGTTGCAGTTCAGAATGACATGCGTTGTCAGGTTAAGTAAGTCAAAGGGCATCAATTCCAACCTTTGATGGTTTATCCAGAAATACTGCACATTGTGAGAGTTGACGTGGACGATATATAGACCAATTAAATATGGAAAAAGGGGCACTATAAAAAGGCACTGACGTGTTAATTAAGGAGCATATGGGCACAATCTGAAGATTAGAACGAGGTGTTTAATCATCATTGCCTAACGTTTTAACCCTGCAGTTGGTCAGAGATGAGAGCGAGGGTCTGTCTGAGGTGATCTTTCTTCTCTTTCCGATGGGCCTCCAGGCTTCTAGCTGCCATCAAAATGCCCTCCATCTGACTCAACTGGGACACGCCCAACACCGCTCGCTCACTTAACACTTCAGCATATTCAGACAACAGCACGCTGACCTCACTTTTCACACCTGCAACTGTAGCCTCACATTTTTTTATTTTGTATTTATTGGTTTAAAATACAGAGACAGTGCATATTAAGGAACATTTGACTGTAAATATGCCAGTTTAGCCAAGTTGGCAAATTTTCAACTGTAGTCTCTGGGGCAGGTGACATGAGCACAACAATAATTAAAACATAGTACAATAATTAAAACACAGTAGGAATCAGTATAGGTTACAATACACTAAAATACATACAAATAAATACATTAAAATACATTACAATACAACCCCCCAAATAAATACATTAAAATACATTACAATACAACCCCTCAGTTAAAATGGTCGCACACTTGACCATCTCTCAACCATGATTTTAAGTTAGTTTTAAATGAAATGTAACTTTGATACTCCCTGAGCCGTGTTGGCAGACTGTTCCAGGTGTGGGCTGCTCTCACGGAAAAGGCTGTCTGACTAAAAGCAGACCTCCTGTTTGGGACTACACAGTCCCCTCTGACTACAGACCTGGTATATCTGTCAGCAGTTGCTTTCTGTTTTATGAAAGTACAGAGGGGGGGAGGAGACAAGCCATTTAGGATTTTATAGGTAAGGCAGGCATCTTTGAATTTGACGAGATTGTCCCAGCTCAGTAGGTTCTGGTTTCCTATGCTATAACAACGCTGTTTGTTTTCCTGTCCAGAACTTTCACAGCCTGATGGTAAACTACCTGTACAGATCGTAGTGTTGTACAGGAGGCTTGTGTCCAGCTAGTCAGACAGTATGTTAAGTGTGACATAATAATGGCATTAAAATACAGTGCTGCTGCTTTTGTTGACAGAGAGTTTCTGATGTGACGGAAGTTTGATAAGTGAAACTTTGCATTGTTTACTACCGATTTGATTTGTTTTTTAAATGTAAGATTGGAGTCCATTTTTATCCCAAGGTATCTATATTCGGATACAACTGTCAACTTTTCTCCTCTGACATAGACATCAGGTGAGACAGTATTCATCAGCCTCTTTGTAAAAAACATGCAAACAGTTTTTTTGGTGTTGCAGACATGAGTTAGTCAACCATTCAGTGACCGATGTCATCACCGCTGTTAACTTGTTTGCAGCTTGCTGCTTGGTTTCTGCATGGACATAAATGACCGTATCATCTGCATACATCTGGATGTCAGACTTATTGCATACAGCTGGAAGATCATTAATGTATAAACTAAACAACAGCGATCCCAATATAGATCCTTGGGGGACACCAAAACCACAGCTAAGGGCAGAGGATAGCTCACCATTTGCCCTTACTCTCTTGAGTTCTACCTTCAAGATAAGACTTCATGTATGTGATGGTATTAGGGGAGAAGTTGTACCGAGAAAGCTTGGTGAGCAGGACACCATGATCCACAGTGTCGAAGGCTTTCTTTAGATCTAAAAATGTGGCTGCAACAACTCCCCCCCCCCCCCCCCCCCCCTTATCTAGCTTAGATTTAATATTATCCAGGAGGAAGCAGATTGCAGTCTCTGAGTGTTTTGCCCTAAAACCAAACTGCATGGGGTGCAGTCCAACGGAGCTGGTGCTAAGGTGACTTGTTAGTTGTTCTGCTATGTGTTTCTCTGCTATTTTGGAAATAACAGGTAAAATGCTAATTGGCCTATAGTTAGCTACCTCAGAGGATTGACCTGCTTTGTAGATGGGGGTTATTATAGCTTCCTTCCATGCTCCTGGGAAAACGCCTTCACTATAGGATTTATTTATGATTGTTGATATTGGTCCAGATAAGCATTCATTCAAAGTTTTTAGTAGCATATATAGTGTTTAGACCATACACATCCTTGGCTTTGGAGTTCTTCAAGGAATTTATAATTGTCACTTTTGTTACAGTGATTTCACGCAGCTCAAAGACAGGCTGATATTGATCCACTGGAGACATAGTCAGATTAGTAGGGGAGCTCTGTTGCAGAGTCTGCACCGACTCTACAAAATAGGAATTAAAACTTGTTGCAATTTGAGGTCCATCCTGTGTAATATTGCCATTCACACAGATTTCTAGGCACTTTTTTTCCCCAGTGTGTTTCCCTGTCAGTTTATTCAAGTTCTCCCAGATCAATTTGGAGTTTCCCTTTGCTTGGTCAATGATATTAATAAAGAAATTGGCCTTTGCTTTCCTTATTTCTCTTGCCACCTTATTTCGCAGTCCTATAAACTTAAGTTTATTAGTGGTCAGTTTTGATTTCATGGCTACTTTCAGTGTCGCATCACGCTCCTCATCATTTGAAGTAAATCACCTCCTATCCATGGAAGAGTGTTTTTCTGTCCACATCTAGGTTTTGTTTTCCTCATAAAAGTATTCATTACATGTTGGACGGTAGACAAAGGGGCATGACAGTCAGAGTCAGCATCTGAGTAGGACAGTACCTCATTCCATTTGATCCCTTTAATTGCATTTTCAAAATTAGTTTGTTCCCTTTTAGGTATTCTAAGTTGGCTAGGATTTCTTTCCCCAGGGCTAAAACGCTTTTTGGACAGTTTCCTAACAATAAGGGTTAAATTATGGTCAGATAACCCTGTGATCATATTAATATTAATAACTTTATTTGTATAGCACTTTTCATACAGAGGTTGCAGTTCAAAGTGCTTCACAACAGTAAAAAATACAGGCATAAGCGGGCATAAAAAGATAGACAGGTAGCAAGGTATGGCAAATCACAGTGTTTCACATTAGGATCTAGCATCCCAATAGGCTCTCTGCTTAAAGTTTTCAGTAACGCAAATAGTAAAAATAGTTTAAAATGATTCAGTTTAAAAATAGTCATCAGTAAGAAGTAAAAAGTGCAATAACCGACACATAAATTTGATAGGCAGTGTATAAGAGTAGGCAGGGTAAGAATAGTGCAGGTAAATACAAGTTGTGTCAGGATATCCCTGATGTTTCCTCTTGCCACTAGGTGGTAGCAGATATCTATCAGTGAAATGCCTGAGCAAAGAGATAGGTTTTAAGCTGTCTTTTAAAGATGTCTAGCGAGTTGGCTTCCCTGATGTTTTGGGGTAGTTTGTTCCATAGTTTTGGGGCAAAGTTGATAAAGGCTGCATTACCGATCCTCTTTTGACTGCTTCTGGGAGCCTCCAGTAGTCCAGCAGCTGATGATCGCAGTGTTCTTGCTGGTGTGTAATTTATTAGAGTGTTGGCGATGTAGCTAGGTCCCTGTCCATTTAGACCTTTGTATGTAAGGAGAAGGACCTTAAAGTCAATTCTAAATGTTACAGGAAGCCAGTGTAAAGCAGCTAAGACTGGACTAATGTGCTCTCTCCTTTTGGTTCTAGTTAGCAGTCGGGCTGCAGAGTTTTGGATTAGCTGAAGCCTCTCTGTGGTTTTCTTAGGGAGACCTGTGAAAAGTGCATTACAGTAGTCTAACCGGCTAGATATGAATGCATGAATTAGCTTCTCAGCATCGTTCTGATTAATAAATGGTCGTACTTTTGCTATATTTCTGAGATGGAAGAACGATGTTTTCGTCACTTTGCTAATATGAGAATTGAAGTTCAGTTCTGAATCTATGATAACCCCAAGACTAGTGACCTCAGATTTGATCCAAGGGGTTAGTCCCCCCAGGTTCTTTATTAATGTTTCTTTTTTAGTTTTGGAGCCGATAATTAGAATTTCAGTTTTGTTCTTTAGTTTCAGGAAGTTCTTACTCATCCATTTATTTATTGCCAGTAAGCAGTCTGTAATGGAGCTAATCGCTGTATCATTTGGTTCAGCAGATATGTACAGTTGTGCATCATCCGCATAGCTATGGAAATCTACATTATGTTCTCTGATGATATCACCCAGCGGTAACATGTAAAGGGAGAAGAGTAGAGGACCTAAGCAACTCCCTTGTGCAACTCCATAGTTGTTGTCGTATATATCAGACATGTGATTTCCTCCCTCTGATGTATGTTTTAAACCAGCCCAGCACATGTTCTGAGAAACCGACATGGTTTTCAAGACGATCGATTAGAATATCGTGATCGATTGTATCAAATGCTGCACTGAGATCTAACAGGATAAGGATGGAGATCTTATTCTCGTCAGAGTTTAGTCTGAGGTCAATGATTATTTTGGTGAGGGCAGTTTCAGTGCTAGGATATTTTCTGAATCCTGACTGAAATTCTTCTAAGATGTTGTTTTCTTCAAGAAAGGAATTTATTTGAACTGAAACTATCTTTTCAAGTACTTTACTAATGAATGGTAGGTTTGATATTGGACGATAATTTGCCATTTCATTACTATCCAAGTTAGTTTTTTTAGTAATGGCTTTACAACTGCTGTTTTAAAGGCATCTGGGAAAATACCAGTCCTAAGGGAAGTGTTTATGATATCTATCTATCTATGATATTCTTTTTCGTTTTTAATGGGGCGACAGAATTTAATATAGATGACATTGCATCATTGAGATTTTCTACCATTTCATTTAGAGAGCTGTCATGATTGTGTGGTTCATGTAGTCTGATAAGATCAATGAACTTTGATTCAGATTTGTCGTTTAGGAGCCTCTTTTTAACGCTAGGTTATGACTATAACCAAGTTCTGTTAGTTAGAGGTGACGCTTGGCATCACACTGCACTATCTCGCGTACGTGCACGCGTACTGAATAAATTCCACAAATGTACCTCTAATACCAGTATTAGTCTGACCACACCCCTCATCAGCTTACCTTCATAAGCAGGTGTGTGGTCACCTGCTCTCCTCCTTCCCAAGCTTTCACCACAAGGTGAGGTCAAGGGCTGCAGCGGCCGTCTGATGCCAAGCGTCACCTCTAACTAACAGAACTTGGTTATAGTCATAACCTAGCGTTCTGTGCCGTTAGAGGCTCTGCTTGGCATCACACTGCACAATGGGAGGCCAAGCGGAGCCGCTGGCTGACAAATACACCCCGCTGACAGCCCCCCAAAACCATCAGAACAGGGAGGGCCGAGCCCCCCCGACCCCCCCTAATGGAGGGTATCCCCCCTATTAGGGGCTTCACGGGAAGGCGACGGACCCGACCGTGCGAAGAGGCACTCAAGCAACTCAACGCACAGGGTGAGCAGACCGTGGCTTGACCCCACGACTACACACACGCACAACCCGCATGCCACCCGGGAACGAACGGAGGAACAACCTCGTTACCGCCCCCAGAATCACGGGGTCAAGGGCAAACCCAACCCCGTGGCAAGGCCGTAGCAGCGGAGCGCGAAGGAAGACCCAGACCCACCAAAAGGACTGGACTCCCTGGAATGATGCCAGCATCAAGACCCCACCAGGTGGGCACGTAGTGCCCCGCCCCCCACATCGCCAGCGTATTCGGACAAAGGCCCCCCAGTTACTGCACCTGGTAATCCCAGGCGGTATCCCAACCAAGTACTAACCAGGCCAGAACCTGCTTAGCTACCGAGATCGGACAAGATCGGGCGTGTTCAGGTCGGTATGGCCGTAAGCCGAGCGGGCCCCGTCCCCCCAATAGTACACCGCCTGGCACACTGACCCTGCAGAACAGGCAGTCAGCATGGCCGTAAGCACACAAAAAAGGTTAACCAACGGAAGCAGGCAGCGCACCGGGGAAAAACCAGGCAACAGGCTGTTAACCCTAGCCTGGAGACTGCGGACGAGACAGGCGCCAGAGGGGACAGCTGAACACAGCTGCCCCGGTGGAAGGGGCGTATGCTGGCGTTGTTGCATGACCAAGCCTCCATTTAAAAACCCCCACCCAGAGGGGTCGAGGCAGAGAAGGCTGACATGATTGGCAGACGTCATGAACGTGCAGGGGCACCCTCAACCGGTGAACCCGGGAGTTGACACTGCTCCAACACACCAGGGAATCAACCACCTCGGTGTTACCCAATGCGGTGGTTGTTCCTATAACCCCTCAAGAAAAAACTCCAAAACACACCTGCGGGTATACACCGGCTATACCGCAGTACAAGTGTTTCAGTTTTCAAAAAAGGGTTAACCCAGGCCTACCGGTCGCAAACATCACTTCGGACCGGGCCTGGCGGTACGGGAAGCACAGGGTCACCAGAGGAGGTCAAAAAACCACCCCCACAGGCCCCTCTTCGCCATGCGTGAGAGAGGAGCGAAAAATAATAGAGAACCAGCCCCTAAGCACACCGTACTTGGTATTCCCAGGCGGTCTCCCAACCAAGTACTAACCACGACCAACCTGTGTAGCGGCCGAGATCCGACGAGATCGAGCGTGTACAGAATGGCATGGCTGTAAGCCATTACGACAGTGCTGAGTAAAAACATACCCAACCAGGGTCTCCATAGCGCTTAACCCTGTGACACCCAGACCGACCTGGCATTTTTCCCCCTGAAAAAAGCCCAAGTCCCTCAGGGTACCAGAACAGCAGATCTGCATCCCCGGCGGACAACGGGTTCAACTGACCTGGACCAGCGTGACCAGAACCAGTCCCGTGCCCTAACCACGCCGACATGCCTACTCCAGGAGAAGGGCAGATATGCGTGTCGATCTTAACATGAAAAGAAGGCGCCACCCAGACGTTCGGGCGAACCGCGCCTGGTGGCCCACCCCAAGGGCGTGAGACCCCTCCACATATGTTCAGATCCATTCCGTCATCTCCCAGACATGAACGAGAATCCGTCGACAACCCACCCAGGTCATGGGATGTGGTCGTCGGAAGAGGAAAAACCCCCATCTCAGTTGCTTTATAAAAACGCTGTTTCAACCACAAGCAACCAAGGCGTGCCAGTCAATCGCCTGTTTACAGCGAGCTAGCACTATACGTGCGTCGGGACACACCCCCATCAATGAACAGGCTATTTAGACCTGTCATTGAATCCCCAAGGCGCCCAGGGGAACGACAAGAGGGGTGTGACACTCCCTAACTCCAACACTTCTGGAATAGAAAAGAAGGAAGCATCAACAGTATGTATCCCAGTCTAGGCCCCTCTTCGCCATGCGTGAGAGAGGAGCGAAAAATAATAGAGAACCAGCCCCTAAGCACACCGTACTTGGTATTCCCAGGCGGTCTCCCAACCAAGTACTAACCACGACCAACCTGTGTAGCGGCCGAGATCCGACGAGATCGAGCGTGTACAGAATGGCATGGCTGTAAGCCATTACGACAGTGCTGAGTAAAAACATACCCAACCAGGGTCTCCATAGCGCTTAACCCTGTGACACCCAGACCGACCTGGCATTTTTCCCCCTGAAAAAAGCCCAAGTCCCTCAGGGTACCAGAACAGCAGATCTGCATCCCCGGCGGACAACGGGTTCAACTGACCTGGACCAGCGTGACCAGAACCAGTCCCGTGCCCTAACCACGCCGACATGCCTACTCCAGGAGAAGGGCAGATATGCGTGTCGATCTTAACATGAAAAGAAGGCGCCACCCAGACGTTCGGGCGAACCGCGCCTGGTGGCCCACCCCAAGGGCGTGAGACCCCTCCACATATGTTCAGATCCATTCCGTCATCTCCCAGACATGAACGAGAATCCGTCGACAACCCACCCAGGTCATGGGATGTGGTCGTCGGAAGAGGAAAAACCCCCATCTCAGTTGCTTTATAAAAACGCTGTTTCAACCACAAGCAACCAAGGCGTGCCAGTCAATCGCCTGTTTACAGCGAGCTAGCACTATACGTGCGTCGGGACACACCCCCATCAATGAACAGGCTATTTAGACCTGTCATTGAATCCCCAAGGCGCCCAGGGGAACGACAAGAGAGGTGTGACACTCCCTAACTCCAACACTTCTGGAATAGAAAAGAAGGAAGCATCAACAGTATGTATCCCAGTCTACACAGCCGGGGTAAAATTTTTTCACATTTTTACATCCCACCACCCTCCCATAGGAAGGAGACAGGGATCCCCAGAGAGACTTCCCACGCAAGCTGTACAGATTGAAAAGAATATATTGCACCTTGAGCCATGTAAAAAACTGGTTTTAGGGCTCTCCGGGGAAGAGGCACTGAACCCATACACACTCAATAAACGAATTGAATCGAATACACACACAATAGAAAAGGACCCTTCTAGAGGGTCCACTCACTTTGACAATCTGAGGAGGAAGGCTCTGTACTCTGATGGAGGCCTCCTCACATGGAAGAAGGAGTCCGAACTCACAGAAGGCCTGAATAGGCGCTTGGTGAGGAGGAGCCCTGACCACCCCCCCTGAAAACAGATCCATCACATGCACCTGAACAGCACACGGAAGTCCTACCAACAGAGACGCGCACGGTGACGTACTCTATGGCGGGGGAATTCCTGCGGTGCACACGCCCAATATACCAGGCCGTGGGACCAGGAACTCCCTCCCCCCCCCCCCGTAACGTGCCGAACCGCCACGTGACGGGAACCTTGAAGGACAGGGGGTGTACCCCTGACCGACAGAAACAATGGGGAGAGGAAAGGTTACCAGTTCACCCCTTTACGACCCCACACCCATGATACGATGTAATGACAAAAAGAGAATATGACACAGTCATAGTCAACTCTATGAAGCGTTTTACAGTTCCACACAGCGCATGAGCTAACCTGCTATCTGATTTTTACTAAGGAAAAACACAGAATAGAGAGGGCTCTAAGAGCCCCGGTCCAACATACACATGTGCTTCTGTGGCCAGTCCAACCCAGTTGTAGGTCACATGACACACACAACCCATCATCACCTACAAAAAATGGCAAAAACACTCAACAGAGGAACGCCGTTTTTTTCACAATGAGAGAATACATCATTCTCGATTAGTATCGGCCACAGGCCTTGCTAAGCACACATGACAGCAACCAAACCATTTTCTTTTTTTAGGAAAATAAGTCTCTCCAGCAGATTTAGCACAACCTCAGCAATCAAGCTAAGAGTTACATCGCATCCCTACCACACAAAAGACACAAATAGTGCACAAACATGTCTGATAGGAGGATGAAAAAGTCCCCAGGGAACCGGGGGGGAAAACACAATCCTCCTATTTTACCCTCAATACGGCCAGTTAAAACAGGAAAACCTGTTAATATGTGAACACACTGTTCATTGTCATCACAGTCTGAGAAAGAACATTCTTTTACTCACTTGTCACCAAGCATAGCTTCATAGGTTAGTTACCTTAGTTGTGAGTACACGGTACATATAAACACCATGATGTTTCTCACACAACAACCAGATCATTACATCCCGATTTGCACGGAGAAGCTAGTGACAAAAACAGCTCACACATAACCCGCAACGTATCCTAAATGCATTGTAGCAACACACGTTTTGGGAAAAACACCGTTATTCACAATACATTTAGCAAAGTAAAACCAGAAGACGTGTTATGAGGTCTGGTCAACCCCGTTCCTACCCGGAACGCAGATCAGCGAAGTGCAGTCACAGACACCGTAGGAACACAGCCGCTCCTGTGTTGTCCGAACTGGGCAGCGTCACCGCCCCAACCCGCACTACAGTCCCCTGTTGATGCAACCTTGCCGTCCTGGCTCAGGGCAGGGTCGACGAAACATCCCCTGTCAAGGATGACGTCGTGGTCAAGAGTGTAAAACATGTTAAAATCAAAGCACGTTCAACAGAATAGCATCAAGCTAACGGCCGCTCCAACCGTTCGGGTGCTACTGCTTCTGCTCGCGAGACGCCGAGCTAACGACGCACGCGATCAGAAGCGAGCTCACGGCGGCGCGCGAGAAGCTAAGCTACCCCGCGCCAGGCCATGGCCTATAGCAGCAAGCTAACGTTACCTAGCGACCACGACATGCTAGCCCCGCAGCTAACAGCTGACTGGCTAATAGTAGGCCCAACCTAAGCAGGCCATGCAGCGATCCAGCAGGCTAAAGCAGCAGTTAACAGCTGACTGGCTAACCGCAAGCTATGAACATGTAAACAATGACATAACACTCACCCAGACAGGCCGCCGTTCTGAACCTCTCCTCACTTTTTAAGAGAAAAGAGAAAACAAGATGTCAACACCGCTTCACAACGGTGATTATACCACACCCGACGGAATCAGCACAATACCAACTGGCCTGTGTAGCTGACTTTGAACATGAATCTGCCGCTACCGCACATTCATGCACATATCCCCTCGTGAAGGAATACTCTCATTTGGATATGAAAGATGGGGCCTTAACACGGTGACAGAGAGAATCCACTCGTCCAAAACACACAGGGATCACCAGTGTCAATGGTCGCGGCCCACTAGTTAAAACTATAATGGTCTTCAGACCAAGGTCTCCTGTCGCCTAGGTGGCTGAACAAAGGACCCTAGCCTGGGGCCGGTTTCCATAAACATTGTCAAGTAGCCCCCATAGCACTAACAGACAAATGGAGCCTGCCAGCAAACACTACTCACCCAACCTGGAACGCACCGCTTCTCACAACAGCGGCATGTCCGACAGTTCAGCTGTGGCCTGACAGGTTTCACCCCAACAAACACAGCAAGGAACTGCAGTTGAGAAGCATGCAGCGGCGTGCTCCCAATACGAAAAACCGGTGGAGGGTTTTTAGAATGATCATCATCTTCTAGACACTCCAGTACGAAGACAATATCGCCGTATTTTCTCGAAAAATAGTGAGAGAGAAAATAAAGATATGATGTCAACGTATCCTTGTTTCCCAAAGCTGTTCCTAATCCAATTTCTTCCATCATGGTGTCAAGTGTGGGGATCTACCGAGGTACTTATTCCTTGTGGTGAAAGCGAGAAGGAGGAGAGCAGGTGACCACACACCTGCTTATGAAGGTAAGCTGATGAGGGGTGTGGTCAGACTAATACTGGTATTAGAGGTACATTTGTGGAATTTATTCAGTACGCGTGCACGTACGCGAGATAGTGCAGTGTGATGCCAAGCAGAGCCTCTAACGGCACAGAACTATGATTTATTTTTTTGTTTTAGTAAGGGTTATTTGAGTATCAAAAAATATACAGTGATGGTCGGAGAGAGGTAATTCAGTTATTGAGATATTTGTTATGCTTAGCCCAGTTGTTGTTATAACTAAGTCTAGTGTATTCCCAAGCCTGTGAGTTGCATTTGTTATATGCTGTATTAGGTCAAAGCTATCCAGTAGATTTTTTAGTTCTTTTGTATTTTATTTTTTTATTATTTTTTAAACAAACATATAAACAAACATGACAACACACGATAAGATATACAAGCATTAATTGTCAGGGCACATCCAATGAGATCACATTTTAGTTAGTTGTCTTATATAAGATATACCCCTAATACCTGTTATCTAAAAAAACCTACACACAGCTCGAACCCCCCCCTCCCGGACCCCACCTTGAGAAGTACCTCCACTATCCCTCGCACCTAACCAGACACTACCATTATAAGCTAGCTTTTATTCTCTCCACCACTTCTAACCACATTGACATTTTGGATTCATTGAGACCCAGAATTCTTGCTGTAGATATTTCATGGTAAATTACATCGAGATATGTAAGAAACCAAACTTTACGGCACATTTTTTCCGGTTGAAACCAGCGTGATGCGATCAGCTTTTTGGCTACTGTGATACCCGATAAAACCAATCTCTTTAGCTGTGGATTCACTGCAAACTCAAAAACATCATTCAATAATAATACAGAGGGGTGTCACATCTTTCCAGAATGCCTTAACTGGTGAGCAGTCCCAGTACATGTGCATAAATGTCCCTTCGTCCCCATTTGCACATTGGGTGCATTTGGAATCTTGTTTAAGCCCCATTCGGCACAGTCTTATAGGAGTCAAGTATGTCCTGTGAATATAGTTAAGATTGATTTGTTGATGATCCGGGTTCCTTGATGTAAGTCGGACATTTGCCCAGGCTCCTTGCCAATCAAAGTCATTTTCCAGGTCTGGTATATCCCTCCTCCAGACAGAGTCAAGTTGGAGGGTTTCATACGAGGACGTTAGTAATTGATGATACAATTCTGAAACAAAACCTCTCGATGTCTCTCTTGCGTAGAAGAATTTGTGGTATCTGTGGTGTTCAATTGGTCTGTCTAATGGAACACCGTGAGACTTCAAACATAGCTCTAACTGTTTGTGAAAAAGCCATGTGGACTTGGTGAGATTACATTTTTTGCGTATTTCTTTATCACTACAAAAACCCTGTTTGTTAAAAACATCCCCTAATGAGTGTATGCCTTGCTCTTCCGATATAGGGAATCTTATAGGTCGTTTTCCAATTAAGAGTGCATTGTTATTGAATAAGGGAGTATGATTGTGCCATTTTTGTGGGTTAGGATTTTTTTTTTGTGATTCACGCCATATCCGGATCGCATGAGTAATTATGGGGCCAAATTTTCGTTCACAGTGCTTGATTGGTAGTTTAGTGTATGCTATGTCCTTCAGTCTATGTGGTGCTACTATATTTTCTTCTATTTTTCTCCAGGATGCTAATGCTTGGGAGTCAAACCATGTTGTCAATGGACTTAATGTGTACGCCTTAAAATATAGGAAAAAATCTGGAAATGCCATGCCACCATCTGCTTTATTTCTCTGTGCGGTGGATCTTTTTATACGTGGTGGTTTGTTATTCCAAATAAATTTGTATGTGGAGGAGTGTAATCTTTTCCAGTAACCCTCTGGAGGGGGTAACGGTAGCATTGAACTGAAGAAGTTGATTTTAGGTAGTACATCCATCTTAACTATTGATATCCGTGCTTGTACTGTGTTTTTAAGTTTTGCCCATCTATCAAGGTCGTCTTTGATTTTGTTTTGGATTTTTGTGTAGTTGTGCTTCACCGTTTGTCTTATGGTAGGGAATATTTCCACTCCCAAGCATCTGAAATGTTTTACCATCGGTATCTGTCCTGGGAGGGTTGTATCTTTTTTTGCAGGGGTGTTAAGTGGAAGGAAAGCCGACTTCGGCCAATTTATCTTAAATCCCGATAAATCACCAAAGTCCTCAATCAACTTGAGCAGATGAGGCAATGTGGTGTTGGGGTTTTTCATGAACAATATTACATCATCCGCATATAAACAAATTTTTTGTTGTGTGCCCTTGATTACGATTGGTTCTATGGATTGCGATTGTCTTATATATTGTGCTAAAGGCTCTAATGATAGATTGAACAGTCCGGGACTAAGAGGACAACCCTGTCTGGCAGAGCGTGATACCGGAAATATTTGGGAGATGATTGTGCCTGTTGTAATCATGGCCGATGGGTCTTTGTATAATACTTTAATCATATCGATGAATCCTTTTCCTAACCCCATCCTTTCTAGCACTGCCCACAGATACGACCATTCCAGCCTGTCAAAGGCCTTCATAGCACCCAGGGACAGCATCGCCTTAGGTATGGTGTCCTCCTTGTCGGCATCAAGTACGTGCAGTATACGTCTTATGTTCTCAGTGATCAGGCGGCCTCCTATGAAGCCAGTTTGGTCCGGGTGAACTAAAGACGTCATATGCTTTTGTAATCTGATGGCTAATACCTTAGAGTACAGTTTGATTTCTGTTCCGAGGAGGCTTAAAGGTCTATAACTACCGCACTCGTTGGGGTCTTTGTCTTTTTTAAGGAGGATTGTTATGAGTGCAATATTGTCATTTTTATGGAAGTTCCCCTCCTTGACTGAGTATAAGATCATATTTAGTAATAAGGGGCCAATTATGTCCCAACAAGAAAGGTACATTTCTGATGGGAAACCGTCTCTTCCAGGAGCCTTACCACTTTTCATTGCGGTTATGGCCTTCTTGAGTTCCTCTAGTGTGATCGGTGTTTCTAACTGTTTAGCGTCATCCTCTGAAAGTTTAGGGAGAATAATTTGATTAAGAAATGTGTCCATTTTGTTTTGATCGAAGGTCTTTTCTGATTTATATAAGTCGGAGTAGAATACTTTGAATGTATCGTTTATTTTTACAGGATCTGTTACAAGTACTTGTTGTGCTCTAATGGTAGTTATATCTGCAAATGTTGCATTAATTCTTAATCGCATGGCTAATAGGTGGCTGGGTTTGGAACCATGGGAGTACTGCTGTTGTCTTGTGCTGCGTATTTGTAATTCCGATTGTTGTCTGTATATGGCATTGATCTCTATTTTTAGTACGTTAACTTGATTTTCTAGTCGAGTTGAGTTGTTGTATTTCAGAGAATTAAATAACGTTGAGTAAAGCGTTTCCAGCTCATCCAGTTTTGTGCTTTGATTCTTGCGCATTTTGGAGGAAAAGCTATCCGTGAAGTCTTTGATCATTCCCTTTACCGACATCCATATTATTCTGGGGTCTTGCACCGAGTTTGCATTCTCCCGTTGGAATACTATAAGAGCTTCTTTGAGTTGTGTAATGAATTCCTTGTTATTAAGCAGCAACGAGTTAAATCGCCATCTTGGGGCTCGGGAGGATAGTATACCAAATGTACCTTTAAGGAGTAAATAACAGTGATCTGATAGTGCGTTGGGTATCATTTCCACTTCATAATTATCAAATAGTCTCTGTGATGCAAAGACATAATCTATTCTGGATAGTGTATTATGTCTCGCAGATCGACAAGAGTACTTTCGGGTCGTGGGATTAAGTAACCGCCATAAGTCATTTACACCTGTAATCTTTGACCAATCCTTTAATGCCTTCGATGAATTCTTTTGTTCGCTGGAAAAGGCGAGGTAAGATTTGTCCATCCTTGGGTCACAGATGGCATTAAAATCCAAATAGATTTTTTAGTTCTATAGTTTTGGAGTCTGTTTTCTTATTAAAATGGATGTTCAAGTCTCCATTTAGGATCACCTTATCATATCCGGTAACACATAGTAAGATCAGTTCAGAGAGCTCCTTTATAAATATTGGTGAGTGTCTAGGCGGGCGGTATATTGTGACAATAATAGTTGATTCTGTTTTGAGTTCAATGGCAAGATATTCCATTGACATGAACTCGCCTAGTTCTGTGATTCTAAACAAGAGTTTTGAGGAGAAGATTGCTGCAACTCCTCCGCCCCTTTTATTTTTTCTGGGTATTTGAAAAAAGTTATAGTCTGGTGGACAAGCTTCTATCATTATTGATGTAGCTGTGTCATTATTTAGCCATGTCTCTACTAGGCAGATGCAATCTAAGTTATTTTCTTTAATCAGATCATTTACTAAGAATGTTTTATTATTCAGTGATCTGACATTTAGGAAAGCTAATTTTATTTGTTGGACTTCTTTAGAGGAGGTCTGCTTTGGCTTGACCTTGATGGCCCTGAGGTTAATAGCAGGTAAACGCATTGATGGCGTATATTTTTCACCATGCCATTGGCTGGTTATGATTACCGGTATGTTTTGAGAGATGGCATGGCAATTGTGCTATACTGCACCGTACTGACTGTACTGTGCTTTCGGGGACATTTGATCAGACGAGATGGCCTTGTGTGATATGGGGGGGGGGGGGGGGGGGGGGGGGGGGCGCCTTGTGCTGCTGCTGCACCTCGTGTTGAGATTGTGTCCTTCGTGATTATCTCTCATGCTGGTATGAGTTTAATATTATTGGAGGCCATTAAGGCATGACGCATGTTTGCTGCTAGGAGCTTTGAGCCTAAGCGATTTGGGAAGAAGCCATTTCTTTGAAAACGTTCTGGGTTATTCCAGAAAACATTGAAGTTGTCAATGAATTTCAGGCCGTGTACAAGACATGCAGACCCTAACCATGAATTAAAATTTAGGAGTCGACTGAAGGCTTCTTGTCCTCTGCGAAAGCATGCAATTGGTCCACAGATGGACACTGTACACAGACTGATGTTTGTCTAGTGTGTTCATTAAACGTGTGAAATCGTCTTTCAAAGTCTCTGTGCCAGTCTTCTTTCACAGGATGTCAAACAATCCAGAGTGAATGACTATTTTTGTTATGCCCGGTCTGATTAGTGTTGGAAGTATTTCGGCCAGCTCTTTCACAGATGTATTGTCTAGACAGATATTTCTGTGTTTGCCATCTCCACATACCTTGTTGTGGAATCTCCAATCAGTATGCAGTCTATTTTCTGTGAGGTTAGCATTTTTCTTTCCAACAGTTTTGGGGCCATTTGTTTTTGGGCTAGGCCTAGTCTGCCGGTTCTTACCACAGTCCTGTGGCCTTGGTGAAGCCTCGTTAGCCTTCTCAATAGCCGGCATGTTAACGCTGGTCCCGTACCTTCGGCGTTGGCTACCGCGACGTTCTCCTCGGCGCATGGTAGTCTCTTCGCTGTTAGCCGTTAGCTCGGTCTGGGTCGTGTTTGCTAGCCGTGTCGCTCGTGGCTCTGTTTTCCTCGTCGTCTCGTCATTAGCGTGTGCTCCGATGTGCCGGCTGTTAGCTTCGCTAGCATTAGCGTGAGCTCCGGCATGCAAACTGTTTATTTCGCTAGTGTTAGCGTGAGCTCCGGTATTCCTGCTATTAGCGTCGTTAGCGTGAGCTCCGTTCTGCTCGCTGTTTGCTTCGCTAGCGTCGTTAGCCACGCTTCTATGTCTCTTTGCTTTTGGTGTCTATATGCGTGTTTCCGAGAGTAGGTTGAAACTATTTCCTGGCGGTACCGGGGGCGAGGTAATAGTCGTGTTCCTGGTTCATTTATTTCTCCTTTTATCCTTGACGGTGGTCTTTGGTCTAGCTCCTTGCTTGTGCCAGGGACTGTCTTTTGGGTGGTGCTGTACTGTAGCTAGTCTAGGCCATGTCTCAACCATGGTATCGTTGGCTGTATTTGTAGTAGCTTCATAAATAGAGTAAATGAGTCGCTCATCCTGTTGGATTTGGTGCAGGGTAGAAACCCGAGCCTCCAGCTCTACAATCCTCATACTCATCTTCAAGCAGTTAGTACATTCTGTGGGAGAGCCGAGTCCCGGCATCTTCCCTTATTTCCTGTCTTTTTAGGTTAGGCTAAACTGAAGCTAAGCTAGGTACTTAGCTGGTGGTGGTGGTGATGATGATGGTGGTGGTGGTGGGTCACTTCACAACCGGGGTATCATACAACAGAGCTGTCCGTCGCTCTCTCCTAAGCATTGCTCTGGAGCGGTCCGTTGCTCTATTACTCACACGACCAAACCACTGTCGTCTTCCTTCTCGTTAAAACTCAAAACAACAAGGAAACCTCTGTATTCCTCGTCTTTCATAAATATCCTTGCCTTCAGTGGCCGGCATAGTCCTTTGTGTGTAGCTGATAAGATGGCTCGCTATTCCTCCCACGTACTCGTCCCACGTACTCGTCCTTTCGATGGAGCACTGTGGTCATAAATCTCGCGGTGGAACCGACAAGTTCAGCGAATAAGCCAGTAGATGTGTCAGTCTGAACGGTGTATTTATGTAGTTTTAGGAACAGTTCGTTGCGTTGAACGTTACCGAGGCTCCAGGTGTGTAGAGCGAGATTCAAATGCCGAGAGTAGACCACCAACCAATCCGCGTCAGGAAGAAGAAGAAAGATATTGAGAGTCTTAACAATTCTCTTTGGCTTATTTGTGAATATTAGGTTGATCGGTGTGCTGGAGGACTGGGTTATTCTTGTCGTCCCTTAACTAACTGTCATGTCAAAGGTCTTTGTGATTCGTTTAGAGCACTTCTGCTGTTTTTGTCTTCCCAATTGCAGTTTATGTCACCCATTAGTAATACCTCTTTACCAAAATCACATTCTTTTAGAAGTTTGTTTAATTAGTCAAAAAATGAAACTTTGGACGAGGGTGGTCTGTACAAACCAACAAGAGTGAAGGTCATTTGAGGAGATAATGTGATATTCAGTCCAATGCACTCAAGTTCATTATCACATCGCCACTCAATTTGTCTACAGCTGATGGTGTCTCGGACATAACACATTATGCCTCCCCCTCTTCCTTTAGGTCTATCCCTCCTGTAAATATTGTAGCCGGGGATGCTTAATGCTGCATTTGGAGAATTTTTATGTAGCCAGGTCTCTGACAGACACAAATTTGAGTCTTTAATGAGATGTTGGATTTGTTCACATTTCCCAATGATGCTGCGAATGTTTATGTGGCCTCCAAGTAGCCCCTTCGGTTTTGCACTTGGATCCCATAGTATTTTTGCTTGATTGACAGTTTGAAAGAAGTCCTGCTTTCTGCGTTTGATGATTGCAGGATTTATAGTTCTATTCTTCATTTTGATTCGCTGTTGACTTATCGCGCTATTTTGTTTGATAGGCACATCTGGTGCTTGCCTACTAGGACTACTAGGGATGACACTCAACGTGTTTCTTTGTAGCTTAAGCTGCTTCTGTATATAATCTACAGAGCCAGATAGGCTTGGTTGTCAGGCCAGTGATGCTACACATTGTATGACGTTATGCTTTAGCACATTTACCCCCGATATGTTTGGATGGATGCCATCGGGTCTGTAATGGTCTTTCCTGGACCAGAGCAGATCAAAGTTATTTATATAGCAAATTCCTGTAGCAGTACAATAGGTCTGTAGCCACTGGTGCAACCAGAACAGATGGCTAAATCGTTCAGATCCACAACCTATGGATGGAATGGGGCGGGACACAATGCATATTTTGCCCAGACTCTCAATAGTGAGTGAGTGATTCAAAGTCAGATTGGAGTTTAGCGGATTGTCTAGCCATTACGTAATTTGCTCCGATATGAATGATAACGGTGTGGGTGGAGGGATATCTGTCGATGATTTCAGGAGTACACTCTAGTAAGTCAGTAACCTTTAAACCGGAAAAACAATATGTAATGCAGTGTGGTATTTGCAAAAACCTGGTGATGAAATCTCCGATGAGTAGGATCTCTCGCTGTTCATGGATGCATCCCCGTCGTAGATGGCCAGGTTTCTATGGTGAAAAGCCACAGGAGTAGCGTCTGTATTGCTGGCGGAGGTAGACGGCTGGTCGGGCAGCAGCGCTGTGTGGAGGGGCTCGTTCACAGCGGTATTTCCGTTGATAACACTCGCCGTTTGAATTACCGTACTGGCATGGGCTGCAGAGCACCGCAGGCGAGGACGTTTAAACCTTGGGGAGTCGGACCCATCGCCTGAGTCTGGGGAGTTTGGCGATGCAAGAGCAAACAGGGCAGAGCACTTTCTGCTCCGGGGCGCAGCTCTACTTCCATGGTTGAGCCGTGAGCTGGAGAGGGCCGTCCTGGCAGCTTCGCTTGGAGCCTGGCTAGTAGCTAGCATCGGATAGTCATTAAGCAAAGCTACAGCACTAGCAGCAGGAGACGGAAGCGAGGGAGAGCCCAGGAGGCCGGGATCATTACACAGAGGATTGAATCGGTTTGATAGTTGAGGTGAATCAACGGGATCGCAGAGAGGAAGGGAGAGAGGGAGGGAGGGAGACGGTCGGAAGGAAAGGGGGGGAGTGAGAGCGTCAGGTTTCCCAACCATTTCAAACACGCTTCCCTGCCACCACAACATCCTAGGCAACACTACCCTCTCGCGTACTTCATTGGTCACTACCTTATCTACCAACCACATTTCCCAGAACACCCCTCGACGTGGCGCGCATGCGCAGACCGACACATCCCGTCAATACGTTCTTAAACCTAGCCGCCACTCTTTACAGGTTAAAACACATCGTAAGGCCACAAAACAACCACCAAACCCAAACCGTCCCGTTTTCCCACAACTGCCATCATACTAGACTAACAACAGACATAGATCGATAACCAGATATGTATACACATTCGTCCTTCATCCGCCATTATGCAAACGGGAAAAAACGATAAACTACAACTTCTACAAAATGGCCGTTACGGCGCTTCATGTTGATACCGGAAGTTGGTGGGCGCGAGTCGCAACCCACTGTTATTCTCCGTATAACGTTATAACAAAAATAAACACACACCCTTGTCTAGACACACAGTTACACAGTACACTGTATACAATATAATACAATATAATGCAAACCTACGTTACACGCAGTACAAAACAACTCCAATATAACGTTAATACAATATACAAACCATCCGTTCACACTATTAGCATTGTTAGCTCCGGTAGCTTAGCATTAGCCACGACGCCCATTCTTTCCATTACCTGTGTCCCACCTCCGAATATCAATGTGTAACAAACCCAATGCTCCCTCGGAGTTCTCAACCGGATGTGTAGCCGACGACTTCCGATCCAAAATTTTACCAATTCCTTTGATTTCTATTACATTAAATATCGATTTTAATACCTCAGAAATCCATAATCGTGATGCAAATGTCGCCTGCCAATAACCCTACCTCACTCACGATTCCTTCAATACGCACGATATCACGACGCAACGTCGTATTTAAGACAATTATCACCGCGGCTAACTAGAAGCTAACGATAACCGGTTGGATAAAAATACACTCGCATTCTCGCGAGGTTCCACCACGCGACCACGCTGTTCATCATAAGAAACAACGGTATATTTATAAACCCACACACGCCTGCATACTTCCATAAATACTACAACATTCACTCATCAACCATACTTACAGATTACATTGCCATAGTTACACAAAAACATCCACTTATAAGTGCCCACTTATTGTTGCTGTACATGCAACAATCACAACCTTATCCTACTCATAATTATCACTCTATAGTAACACTTTTAGTGCGTTTTTTGCCTAGATAGATAGACGGATAGCAAAACAGATAAACAGACAAATAGCCGTCCGGCCTTTAAGTACTAACTCTCAACGCGACTCTGGCAACAACGGTATAAACGTCTCTAATTAAGCAGGCCTTTCTGCAGGATTAATGCGGGTATCATCTTTTTCTTTAAACTCCCTGTGCTCACAGGCAGCAAAAAATGCCCAATCCTTTCCTCTGGTTCGGACTCAATGGGCGAACCAGAGTCTAAAGCTGTATCATAGCCACACAGTCTGCTTCTGGTGTCATGCTACAATACTCAAAACACACTTATTGATTCTATAACGTTTATACTTCCACCACGTCATCCGTAGCCCCGCTGCTACCAGATTAAAACCAATATTGCACGCCGTCTACACCAATCCTATCTCATGTCTGCTGTCCATTGCTTAGACATTTTTATTAAAGCCACAACAGACATAAGAGGTCATCCGTGCTCTGCCCGCAAGCAGAGTCTTTAACGAGCCAACCCATCTCTGACTCGCTACTATTCCTGATCCTACGCTGGCCTAGGAGCGAGGCAATTAACATCTTTGAAAGTCGCCCCACTTTAACATTTCAAAATGTATCAACATCACATCTACTGTAACTGATTAACGATGTAAATTCAACGCCGAGATATCAAACAGGAATGTAACCTTCACCTACCCACGTGACCCTATACCACTGATCCACGCTGTCGTGATGCTCCCAATATTGGATTAAATTAATCTGGCGTAGTTTACCCTCTCTGCGCCCCCAATCAGACATACTTATCATCTTTGGGAGCGCGGTCCAAATCATAACAGCAACCCAGCGCGGTAGCTGGACGGTCCAGTGCGACCCAACATAATGTGTCTTCCACTCACCCCGTCACGCAGATATCGGGTCGCATTGTTGAATGCGAAACAATCGTCGAGCGTCGTAGAAAACATCGATGATCTTTGTGATGAGACGAGGTGTTGGACAGACTGATCCGTTCGTCGGCGTCCCCTCTCGTTCCAGGTCGGGTCAGGCATCAATTGTCGTATCCTCTAATGGACTTGTCTCATGAAGTATAGTATTATCTTAACAGTACAGTACTCTGCTGTTGTTCTGTATCTAAGTTGCTTGCTGCGTTACCCATAGGAGAATAGTACGGTGATGGAAGAATCATCAGGCAGAATGCAGAGCTCTCATCTAAAGTGTTGCATTTATTGCATATAAAACACAATGTATTTCTATACTAAAAGGTTTGAAATGTCCAACAAAGTTGAGTCTTTGTTGAAAAGAGTCTATAACCAAATAAATGGTGTTCAAAACAGCGTTAAATCTATCTAGCTAACTCGAGTTCTTTGTTGTCTGGAGAAACCAGGAAGTTCTTTGTCCGATCTCTTTTGTTGTTGTTGTTCGTTGCTATAGTGATGAGTTTCTCCGTTCGTTCCCGCTGGGGTGCGCTGGGTTCTGTGTCCTCTGTGTCTTCGTTCGCTGTGTTCCTATTCTGTCTCGCGCTCTCCCAGCGCTCACTTTTATCAATGATCAACACACGTCAGTGTGACGTCATCATAAGCCGTCCCCTAGACGTTTTCCTCCAATCCCTGCGCTCTCACAGTTTGGATGTGAAAATGGGTTGTCTTAAACAGACCAACTGACCTCTGCTTTGTTTCCCAATCAGAGAAATATATTACTGTCTAAATATGTTTAATACTTTTGGCATTAAACTTCAAGATGTATTTAGTTGAACTTGGAGGCATTTTCTAAACCATATTATTCCTGACTTAAAAGCATTTGGTTTCAGATGAGAATCACTGTTTGTATCATCAAGCCCAGTTTTATAGCATTTTAATCATTCCTTTTAGCTTAAATTAATATCTATGTTAACAGTTATACTTAGTATCCTCTTAATTATTACAGATTAGATTCCGAAATGGCTTGATTTGTACAACTCAATGATCCTCTTTGTAACTGAGGGGTACAATTCCCTGACTGTATTACTAGATATGATACTTACTACCACTACCTTTGTACTTAATATTCGGCCACCCAGTACTCGGCATAAATATATTATGATGAACACTGTCACGTAGATGAAACGGATCCAACACAAATGTACGAATTAGAAATAGGTCTTTATTTCTACACAGCGATGGTGTGTAGAGCAAGCACTTAATCAAATCAATCACATTTATGAATGGGAATTAGTATGCACTTTTATGGCAAGAGTATTCGTCGGTATATCAATAGAGAATGTCCAATCTCTGAAGGCGCAGGTGGTACATATACGACCTGGAATAGTTAAGGAATAACAGCAATGATACTTTAATGATTATAGACTGGATACACTAGGGGGGGTTAATCCGGTCGCTTGTAAGCCGACAGGAGTAGGAAGGGGGGGGGGGGTAGAGTCCGGCCGCCTCATCCGGCCAAGGGTATCCCAGGTGAACCCACTGTAGTGCCGTTCAATGCGCCGGCGATCCTTGGACCGCAGATGAAAGCAGATGGACTCTTTGTGGGCCGGCGTCCTCCGGTCCACGGAGGAGAGACGTGAAGCGACCTCGTCTTGCAGAGCGTCTCCTCACCTTGCGTCCTCTCCAGGGGGGGGGGTTCCAACACACGGCAGTGTCGGGGGTCTTTATCCATGGAATAATCAACGTATACAAAGCATAATCCGTGCCTGGGAAGGCGGGCTGTCGTCGGTAGAATAATCCGGTATACAGGTCCACTCGCTCGTCGGCTCTGGGGCTCCTCGGGTGCAATCTCACATGGGGTCGATCATCCTGGATAAGCAGCCAGTTTTCTGCCCGAAACGATGGGGTGCTGACTACGGTAGTATTCTCACCGCACGAAGCACTATATATTAACAGACTATTATTAGCTTAATAGACTACGTCCAACTCGACGATATAGTGCCAAATATGACTATTCACATATTAATATACACGATGTCTCAATACCGATGGTAGGCCGAACTTGGCCTTACTCCCACACGTGGCGTTGCGGGGAGGCTTTACGTCTATCACTCTATTGGAGGGTAAGAAACTGGACTGAAAAGGAAGTCCTACTTTAGTAGCGCAGTATATATACGCACTATGAACAAATAGTCCCATTAGTGGTGCGGTAGCCAGATTCCTACGCGGAACTAGGACTTGTTCGTACATGTTGAGCGGTACGTTTGAACTGGGTCTGGGGGGTATGGCAGCCTGGCACCAAGGTCTCGACCAATAGTAGAATGGAGACTATTATGGGATGTTCAGTAGGCTAGAATGGATATTCAATGCATATTGTACAAGGAATATACAAGGGATATCAGGGAATATTAGAGAATATACAAATACAATTAAATATATATATATAAATAAATATATATATTCGGTTTAATCTGGCCCTTCACAACACTCTTCATAAATACAACATGTTTCATATCCTCACGTTCAAGATTACAAGTACAATATACCAGGAAATATCTACAGCTTGTTTGGAGCTTAAATTAAGGATTTAACCATACATTTAGTTACAGCAATAGTGAAACTTAAACTCCTCCTCACAGAGAGACTCCACAGCATTCTAATAGCGGTAGGTGATGTGCCCAGCTCATTGTTTTAGCTGTTGGCCAACACCTTGTATGTACATTGACCTCTGTGTGACCACAATGTCAATCAGTCTCTGTAGACACACACACAATCTATGAACTAAGTTACCATAGTCAAATCCAGGTCATCAATATATTTGATTGCCAACCTACTAATCACTTCTTGTTAGTCTAAAAGTGTAAAGCATTCCTTTTGTACATAGTAAAACTTACTTTAATTAAATGACTATATTTATTGCAAAGTCCCTTATCAGACATCTGTTTTGTTCTAGCACGGTAGAAACCAGCCTCCAGGCTTTTTCGACACCCTGTGGTTTATGACTGAAGAGACATCTGTTCTGACCAAATCCTATTTAAAACCTTCTTTAGGGACATTTTTCAACACATTTTATGAGCTATAATTAGCATAATTTAGGCTCTCACTGCCTATCCATCTATACACACACATGTTGGGTGGTGGTCATTATGGGCCATGTGGTAGAGTATGTAGCATCAGCATCGTTAATACCTAAGCTCACATGTTTTTGGGGCCGTTATGGGCCATGTAATACATTGTTCCATAGCATACGCATGTTAACTTTCTTTTGGCAATGGTATTGGTTTCGTCATAGAGTACTTATCATTAGGGCACAAGTTTGTTGTAGGATTTATAATAAAACACATGTAGTATTGAACTGATAAAGCAGTAGATCAGCTGACCTCTTTGGCAATTTGTGAGTCCTCTTCGCCAGTTTGCGTGCGGATCTTCCTCTTCCTGAAGATTTCAAACAGCTCTTTCACTGCCATAGGGTCCTTTATAGAAAAGGAGAAAAATGCTTTTAACTGGCATAGTGAACAAGTATAACACTAACAACCGGTTACCCGACGAAATGACTAAGAGCATAGGGTCTAGCCGTACTCTCGGTGCAACAGCCCGACCACATCGTCTAAACTTGTACATGTTCCCCATAGGACAGTGGAAGGTCCGCATTCTCGCCGGCTCTTTCTCCTGCGCTTGTAGTTAGCCCACCCTCTCCGGGCATGGCTTCTAGCCCAGACTCTCCGGGCATGGCTTCTTGTAGTTAGCCCAGACTCTCCGGGCATGGCTTCTAGCCCAGCCTCTCCGGTAGGACTGGGCGATATGACTATATTATATAAATATCGGGTACAGTTCATTAACGATACACTTTTTAAATGTATCGTGGATATCGTGATGTTTTGCCCTCGCGTTAGAGGCCGCCGCGGCTGAGATGAGACTTAAGGCCTCTACATGCTACAGCAACTTCAAAGCAACTTCAACACAACATCAGCGCGATTTCAGCGCGGTTGTTGTTTAGGGTCTTGTAGACTGTGTTGCGAGGATGCTGCGTACATGTCTCCAAAATCTAACCTAAACAACCGTTGCGTTGATATTGTGTAGCAGTGATTGGTTGGTTAGCGAATGGGGGCGGGGCTGTCATAGAATAATATTGGTCTCGCAGAGAATACCATCCGCCATTGTTGTAGCCAGCCAGCGTTGATGCTAAATAATTAGCGTCACATAGCTGGCCTTTTTCTGAAAACCCAAGCACATATTGTTCCATAGCATACGCCTTCAGTTGATCATGACAAATCCTCGCTTACCTTGACGATTAAAAAGCCTCCATAATTTAGTAAATAAAGCTGTAGCCAGCTATCATTGGTGCTATACAAAATGCTATTCACATTAGCTACATAGCTAACCAACTAAATACAATGGTATCCTGAGGTAACTTTAACGTTAAATACAACGTTTGCTAGTCGAAATGACTGGACACACACAGGGACAAGTTAAATATCAATCAATTAATTTACTCCAATAGGTAGTTTGAGCTGCATGTGAGCCGAGGTCCTCTCCATTGGAAACTAATGACGTTACGGTAACGTTAGCTCGAAAAGCACAGAAAGTTAAGCTGCTAGCAACAGACACTATAACACTTCCGGTCGGGGGATTTCAAAATAAAAGGGCAACGTCTAAAATCACCGGAAATACGTTTATTTTGTACATTATCTAACGTTAACACGAACCTAAACTAACTTTAGTTAAACTAACTTTGCGCGTCGATGTTGCAGAAGCATAAAGGCAGAGTGTCTAAAACACTGTTGCTTTGTCGATGTTGTGTTGCAGTTGCTTTGAAGTTTCTGTAGCATGCAGAGGCCTTTACAAGCGCAGTGATAAATGCTTTCCTCTCCCTCTCGCAGAAAAAAAAGTCAGTCACACACACACTTGCCCAAATTACGTCATCTACACGCACATCCATGCACGCAAGCGCACACACCTAGCCAGAGACAGAGAGGCGGTGGTTCGGTGCTAGGATGCCCCCCGAAACCCAGGAGTATTGATAAGTTCCGACGTTAACAGTACTGCTATCGGTAAATTAGTCTATGAGCGGATTAGTTACGGAGCTAACATAGTGTACCATCCATCTGTGACGCAAGAGTGGACACGGAGTAATGTTAATGTTATGTCGAGTTCATACTACACTACACGTATGAACTCGACATAACGTTTCCATGAAGTGTTTAATTAGCAGCAATCTGTTCTGTTGTTGAACAGAACAGGTGGGGGGGGACAACTGGACTACCAGAGGTGGGGCAACTACTGGACTACCAGAGGGGGGGGGGGGGAAGAACAACTGGACTACCAGTTATTTTTTTAACAACACATCCACGACCCACTCAAAATGGCCCTGCGACCCACCAGTTGAGAACCACTGCTTTAACACCATATTGATCCATTTATTACCAAAAGATTTGCACTACCCCTCTACCTCATTTTGTACATCAATAGTCTTGTGAACCTGCCTTTTGCTCCTGGATGGTGTTGTGGAGGAGGCGGAGCTCCATCATCCTGGTGTGGAGCTGGTCCCTCAGCTGGGCGATCTCGTCCCTCCGCTGGGCGATCATGTCGTCCATCCGCTGGGCGATCATGTTGTCCATCCGCTGGGCGATCATGTCGTCCCTCCGCTGGGCGATCATGTCGTCCCTCCGCTGGGCGATCATGTCGTCCCTCCGCTGGGCGATCATGTTGTCATTCTGGGCCCCCTCGTCATCCATCACTTAGAGATGTTGGTAAGTAAGATGGCTCTCCCAGTCCCACCTGTTCTGCAGTAAGAATAAAATAAATGTTATGGTATCCCATCCCATTCCCACTTCACCTATAGTCAGGAGAGAACTCTACACTGCAAAATGGTCAAATTTTAAATAAAAACTAGTTAAAAGCAAATATGCTTGAAACAAGTAAAATAATCTGTCAATGCAGTTAGCAAATTTGTCTTTGCAAGATTCTTATAAGTAACAATATCTAGGATCCTCTCCTGATAGAATACAGGAAGAAAACAGTCTGGTTACTGGAGGGAGGGACTGAACAAAGAAATCAGTGATGGCCATCAGAATGTAGAGCCATTTAACACATATTTTAACTAAATAAATACCCTTTGATGATGGCTTTACTATTAATATTAGGTATTGGAATGGACTTAAATATAAACACATTTCAAACCTGTTCAGATAGTTGGCCCTCTTCAGTTGATGGGAATTAAGTTGCAGCAAAACAACCTACTGTAAGAGTGGAACACAGACATGTTTGTATTCCTTACATAATATGGTAAGTTTATTCACTTTTTCTAGACATTCCTTTTTAAGTGTTTTACTTAGTTACAATTAGCCTCCAAACAGATGCTAACAATCAGGCTACAAACACTAGCATGTCACAGACACTAGTTAACCAATTAACCCTTCCAATTAGCCCTTCCAGAACCAGACAGCCAAGCAAACAGTCCCAACAGGAACTCCAACCAAATGCCAGCAAGAATCTAACAAATAGTTCAACAAAACAAGGCCAAATTACAACAAAAACCAACAAAGTCAATCTCAACAAAAGGTCCACCAACTAAACAAGGCCCCAATTTGTCACAAACGAGTCAATTGTGACAAATAGGGAGTCGACACATGAAAAGCTATTTATGTAATTTATTTAAACCCATATAACAAACAATAATTTATATAAACAATGAATATGTATACGAATCAGTGATGAATGCAATGTGTGGATGAGTGAAAAAAGTGTGTGGTGTGGTGCAAGTAGGAATATTATAGTTCAAAAGGCTGGTGGATCACCTGTTCATGAAATCGACATAACGTTACTCCATTTCCATGAAGTGTATAGCAGCAATCTGTTCTGTTGTTGAACATTTAACGGTTAACTTAGTTATCCGACGCACTTCCGGCGAGGACAGGAAGCCGTCATGAAACCGTTGTAGTCATATTGTAGTCTTTTAGTCTTATTAACTAAAATATTTTAACAAAATAAAAAGCAGCAGCACTATTGGATAACTGAGTCATGTTTGCTATGTATTTCTTTCTTTAGGGGAGTAGGACATTTGTTTTTTACAGTTTTAGCATGATGTTTTATAGATGGCTAGGTTAAACACAGGTTTTTGTTTTTAAGAGGAAGGGTTTGATTTGATTTGATTGAAGTTTATTTCAAGTATATGTAGTATATTCCCAAGCTAAACGGTTCTGCTCTGTATCAGAACCGGCGCTGATCTGCTCTGCGTTGTGATTCAAAAACTTTAAAGCCTTGGAAAATACTTTAAACAAAGACTGGAGGGTCTTTGTTATGACGCTCAGCGGTGCAGGCAGGAATCAGGAGGGAAGAGGGTAGTTATTTCAAACGGAGTGGTTTATTAAATCCACAAAGTTATACAAAAATGATCTGTTTCAATTAAAAGTAAAGAATGCTATAGTTGTGATCCAGACAATATGCCGTCTGTGATCTCAACCAGACTAATATTACAGTAGAGTTGATAAGTCGTTGATGAGCTTTGTTCTCTGGCTGAATGAACAAAGCAGTCTATTTTCCCTCCAAAAGTTCTGTCCTTTGTTGTCCTGCCCGCGTCATGTGTAGATGGGTGTGGTTCCTCCTGGTGAGTTGGTTTCAGAGTCCTCTCCTCGTCACCACACCCAGATCTTATAGCAAAGGCCTGCAGTCTCTCGTGATGTCATCAGAATGACATCATCAAATTCTTTCCTCCAATGCCAGGCCTGCTAAGTTTGGATTTGAAAATAGGGGTTTGGCTTAATAGGCCAACCCCCCTTACTTTGTTTAAGCCCAGAGAATAGTTTCACTGTATATTTAATACTTTGATTGATGAACCCCAAGATATATTGATTACATAAACACAGATATATCATACTTAAACACATTATACTTGTACACATTCTGTTATTTTTAAGACTAGTTTCACCTTAAGTGAAACTAATCTTCTTTACCACAAAGTCTGCTGACTTTCAATAAATTGCTACCAGGTCTAATCATTCTTTTAGCTTACATCAATATTTTATACAGTTTAGTATGACTTCAGAATTATTACCACAATGTAAACAGGCCTAATTGTACTTTATATCAAACTAATCTAAGTGTGTTATCAGACATTTGCAGTTATACTTAGTATTAACAAACCAGGTGGCCACATATGTTCATAGGAACATATGTGTTTAGCTAGGGCTTCCTGTCCCCCACTCAGGTGGCGAGCCTTTGTTCTACAACCCCCTAAGGGGAAGTAGGTTATCTTCCTGATCAGCCACCGAACCCGTTTAACAACCTCTCTCTATTGTTACTTCAGCTGCCACTATATGCAAATGACCTCCTGGGGTGAGCACAAGGTCTCTGTAAACACACACACTCTATGAGCTAAGTCACCCTAGTCAAATCAGGTTTAAACTATATTTGATTGCCAATTGTTCCACTTTGACTGTTTCTATAAGACCATTACACATTAGTTTGATTTGAATTCCAGTTATGATCTATGTCCAAAATATACCACAGTTTCCACACTCGGATAGTTTATCTATCCTTAATTATGTCAAACATAGATCCTAACTTCTACTCACTACTATCTGGATAATACTTAAGACATTTTAAATCATACTTGGATAAAATACATATGGTTTGCCACACTCGGATCCTAAAATTCAACCGTACATTCTCTTTCTAAATCTACTTCTTATGTATAATTATAAATTCAAGCACCTTTATTAGCAGTCCATTTCGGTTATTTGTGCCCCGTGTACAGTCTTTGACCAGCTGTTTCGTGCCAAGATCAATTTCCATTGGTTTCCTAATGTGATTTGTCAAATTCTGACTTGGAACAGTGAGGAGGGGGGTCAATGTTTTCTAGATCGACCTGGCCTCCTCCTTATTTCTCAGAGCTGGTGCAGTTCACGACTGCTGAATGCTACCACCAACTCTGGGAGGTGGAATTAGAAAGCAAATTGCCTTTCTATCACACCCCGTTTTCTGTCGAGACCGCATGTCTCGTGTTGAACTCTATAGGGGTAGGACCCCCAGCTGTCTGCTCTGTCGTTGTGATTTGATTTGATTTGATTTTTATTTAGTACATACAATTTATACAATAGTATAAAAACAAGGGGTACAAGGATAACATGTGAAAGTCTGTCGACTTGTTTCCAACATGGTCCCAAGAAAAATACAATAAATCACAAAGAATGAGTTAAGATAAAATAGATACAAGTAGATAAAATAGACAACACAATTTTCTAAGAGCCTCATTACAGCATGTCATGTTCCTGTTCTTCAAGAGTGGTGGCCAAGCACCCACTGCAACCTATTGTTGCAGATGTCGCTTCACACCCCTCTTGAAGACAGCAATAGTGGGGGAGTTTTGGATGGCCCTGGGCAGAGAGTTCCACAGCCGGCAGGCTGTAGACAGAAAGCCATTCTGTGAATAGGAACCCTTTCTAGGCTCATAAACTGAGAGCTGTCCAGACCGTAACTGTCGTCCGTGGACCTGGCCACGCAGGACAATACGAGAGCATAAATATCTGGGGGCAGATCCATTTAACATTTTATACATATGTCCCAGTTTCAGAAAGGAGACCCTCTGCTCCACAGGGAGCCATCCCACCTCATTGAAGTGACATGGCTCAATATGGGTTCGAGGTGGCAGATTTAGGACCAATCGTATGGTCTTATTTTGGCTGGTTTGTAGCCTGTGTTTACATTCCACTGTAACACCACTATACCAGTACGTACTTGCATAGTCATATTGGCTGAGGATCATGCAGTTGGCAAGCAGTTTCATAGTTTCCAGTGATAAGAACCTTTTTTTTCTGTGCAAAAATGTCACCCTTGTGTTAACTTTTTTGATCACCTTCAGGGCCATTGTTTTCCCTGAGAGTGTTTGGTCGAGGTCTGCACCTAGGTATTTAACACAGTCTCTAGACTCGACACTGAAGCCATTACAGCTTATCTCAAGTTGGGAACATTCCTTTAATTTATGTTTTGAGCTGAATAGAATTGACTCAGTTTTTCCAAGGTGAATAGATAATCTGTTGTCAACTAACCATTTGTTAAGGCTTTCCAGCTCCCTACTGAGACCGGCTTGTATTTCTGCCGTGTCGTCTCCAGACACCAGAAGTGCTGAGTCGTCAGCATACAGTAGGAGTCTGCAGGATACTGCAGACACCATGTCATTAACATATAGTGAAAATAGCACTGGAGCAAGGATGCTGCCTTGCGGCACCCCACATGTTATTTCATTATATGAAGATGCGACACCATTTATGTTCACAACCTGGGTCCTCCCAGTCAAGTACGACCTGAACCATCTCACCGACCCATCGTCCATCCCACAGGCTTTGAGCTTCTCAAGCAGGATCTGATGGTCAACAGTATCAAACGCTTTCTGCAGGTCAATCAGAACCATGCCAGTTCGTTTGCCACAGTCCATCTGGGTTCGAATATGGTCAGTGAGATCAATCAGGCAAGCATCCGTAGAATACCCAGGGCGAAAGCCAGACTGGAATTGATAAAGGAGATCTGTCTGTTTAAGAAAATCTGATATTTGATTAAATATGACCTTCTCAAGAACTTTGGAGATGACGCTGAGGATAGAAACTGGACGATAGTTTCCCTCGTTTGTCCTATCTCCTTTTTTGTGTAGTGGAACCACTCTGGCACATTTTAAGTCATCGGGTACGATACCCTGTTTCAGTGATAGGTTGATGATATGTGTTAGAGGTTCACTAATCTGGTTTGCTCCGTCTTTGATAAACCTCACTGGTAAGCCATCTATTCCAGTAGCTTTATCCTTGCCTAGGGTATTGATCGTTTTTTCTACCAGGGCCATGTCCACTGGTTGTAATTTGAAGGAATCCTGTGCAACCTTATCTGAATAATAATTAAATACATGACTACTACCAAACTGTCCAGTGGGTTCGGGTAACTTTTTCACAAGTGTTGATGCCACTGTAGTGAAAAAATCATTGCATTTTTGGGCCACCCTTGCACTGTCAAAGCAAATTTCATTATCAATATCCAACCCAATCTTTGAAGAAGCTGAACAATTGTTTCTAATGGGAGCCCCCAGATTTTTTAGAGTTTGCCAAAGTTCTTTGGGGGAGTTTTTCACTTCTTGGAATTTTGTTTTGTAGTATTCTATTTTGGCCTTTTTTACCAGGCTGGTTACTCTATTTCGCATGTGTCGATACTCATCGAATAGTGCGCTATCGCCGCATTTTCTAAATGTTGCCAGCGTTTTGTCTCTTAACCGAATTTGTTCTAAGATGTCTGAATCCATCCAGGGTTTGGAACGTTGTTTGACTCTGACAAGCCTGATGGGGCATACTTTGTCTAAAACCGATAGAAATATTTCTTTAAAAATTATCCAAGCTTCCTGAGCTTTGTCGCACTCTGTAACCTGACTCCAGTCTTCAGACTGCAATAGTTGTTGGACATTTTCCAGGTTGTACTTTTTCATTGACCTGATCCTAACCGTGCTGTGTTTGCCTATCTGGCTGTGACAGATCTTTCTTGTGCAGTATGTGACAAAATGGTCACTGATTCCTAAAGGTAGCACCCCAGATTGACATATTTTTTCTTTGTCAGATGACAAGATCAGGTCAATGATAGATCTGCTAGTCTTAGTAATTCTGGTAAAATCATCAATCAATTGTGTAAAATCAAAAACTGAGCAAAAATTCATAAAATCTGCAAGTAGACCATTGTTTAAATGACTAGTTGGATGGACATTACAGTTAAAATCACCAGTGACAATAACATCTTGATCTAGAAAACGGTCTGCATTTGCACAGGACTTCTCGAGAAGATGAAAAAAATTTGAGCATTTCGGGGGTCGATAGCAACAACCGACCAGAATAGGTTGTGATTTTGGTAGCAGTATATCGATCCAGACTGTTTCTAAGTCATCTCTATGTAAATCATGCCTGGGGTTGAATGCAATATCGGCACGTATGTAGAGGCAGACCCCACCTCCTTCCCTATTTCGGTCATTCCTAGTCACAACAAATCCAGGTATTTCAATTTCATTGTCCGGTACACTATCATCAAGCCAACTTTCAGTTATTGCAATCACAGATGCCTTTGTTTTCGTTGCTAGTATTTGCACTTCAGGTAGTTTTGGTATCAGGCTGCGTGCATTCAGATGAATGATATGCAAACCCTTTTTGTTAAAGTGTTCAAAAGGATCATTTTGGGTTGTTGAGGATGGTGAGACCTGGCTTGGACGTGTAGGTCTATTGGAGGCTGAACAGTCCTCTGTGAACAGATTATCATTAAAAAATGAATCACTGAACATGGGTAGTGTACACGGATTGCAAAACCACTTAAGATCTGATTTAGCTAAGTGGTTGTATTCTTTCACAGACATATTGATACATTTTGGGTGATACCAGTTATTGCAGTCATCACAGCATATACCTCTTTGTTTTGTTTGGATGTGCTTGTAACATGACCCACAAGTATCAATTGAAGGACCAGGGTTTGTTTGGATATCCCCACTTAAAACTAGGATCACAAACAGGCATTGCTGAACTGGATCAATGGAGTATTTGCTTAGTTTAACTTTTCGACCTGTAGGAAAGCATCTAGTATGTATACTGTCAAGGTATAACAGAGTAAGCATTCTGCTGGTTACAATGGGCATTCACGGATGCCATGTAGGAGTAATTTAGCCTGGTACCGATAGCTGATCAGGTGCACCTTTAGAGGATGAAATACAACAGCATGAAGCAATACCTCAAGTCCAACCCGCAGCCAGAGAGGATTGTAGGAGAGAAGCCAGTTGAGGACTTTTGTGCGTTGACCTATGTCCTTCCAAAGATGGCGGTCCTCTCTGACCAGCAACCTCTTGGCTTCCACCTCCAGCTCCAGCCTCTGGATGGCCTTTACCATCGTGTCAGAGGTGAACAGCTGGCAGGCGGATCGACGAAGACGGTTCAGGCGCCGCCTGGCCGTATAGGTGCTGAAAGACATCTCCTCTTTGGTGGGAGCCTTGGGTACGCTGAACTTATCACTGCCCATGGCGAGGGACACAGCGTTCACTTTAGTGACCTCCGTGTTCACTTTGAAGTCATCTGGTGTTAGGACGTAGTTCAGGGCTATTCAACTAAATTGTTCAGGGGGCCACATTGTCAGAAACCCAAGGGGCCAGGGGCCGGGCTGCCACGGCGCCTCCCCGTGCTATGAATATATGTACACTTGACACAACACGCAACCACATTTTCACAACTTTTATTTAACTACATTGCAAAAGTAGTATACTTTTCAAAAAAAGTGCTTAATTTATGTGCCACATCTGCAACATCTCCTGCAGAAAGTGCTTCATTTATGACTGTGCAACAACTGCAACATCTCCTCTTCAACATTTCAATATAAAAATTAAATAAAAAACAAACAAGTGCATGATGTGCATCTGAACATTCTAACATCAACACCTGCACTGTTGGTGGGTGAGCCTAGTAAAGGATGTCGCATTGCGTTCATCTTCAATGAATGGACCAATGCAATAGTCTACCAAAGCCCCCCCTCTCTCTCTATGTAATGTCTGCAGAGGTTATCGGCATTACCCCACTACCGGCATTATTTCTTTTCATCACCTTTCGTAATCTCTTTTTCTGCTTTTTGATTTGGGTACGCATTCTATACCGGCCTCCTTTTTTACATTTAAATACAAGGTTCTGTAATGGCCTGAATACCTTTGGCCATTGTTTCGTCACTTTTATTGTGACATTCCAGTCGTTGAAATAGACAGATTGTCTACCCTTTCTATGGTTAGTGCATCTAACCCTCCAGTTGCTCCTATCTGTGTATTTTCCATTCTCACCTTCTTTCAAACACTCGTAATATCACCGTTTAGAAAGCAAGTTTCTCTGTATTCAAACTATTTTTACCAAACTTGAGTTAATTTCACTCACACTGATATATTGGTGCAAACAGGAATTGATAACTCGCTGTGTGATACTATACCCCGATGGCAACAGCTCATTTGATTTCCCTGTCTGGAGTTCGAGATTTGTCAGCACTGGCCTGTCCGTCCTGGAGCAGCTGTGAAGAGAGAAGAAAAAGCATACACTTAATTATAAGTGGCATTTCCCGTCAAACCATCCATCATTTATCTTTAAGCATGGAATGTCGGGCATCTCCTATACTAAAATCACTTGAGAGCATTTGTGCAATTTTCGTTTTGAATTATCAACGACACAGCCTTAATCGTTTTTCAGTTGTCTCCATTGGAAAACTGGATCTCTCAATCCCGTTGTCATGTTCCTTCTTCACACAACTCCGGGGAACCCAATATTGCATCAGCCTTTTCCCTTCTGTTGGTCAATCAGAAATTTGTTATTTACAGCCTATCATTTCTAAACATCTGTGCTGGACATGGTAATTTAGGTGAATAAACTCACTTTAACTCTAATAATTTAGGTGACTAAAAGCACTTTAACTCTTATTGTTCTTTGCAAATGCCTATGTGTATATTTAATCCTTATCTTCGCTTCTATGTGTAACTATATTTATTTCTGTCCGTGAAAGCCTAAAAATGTATTCCGCTCATATTACATTTTACATACCAGTAACACACATATTTCACACACAATTTGGCACACAATCACTACATTCCCCCGTAACACCTAACCACTTAGGTGTTAAACCCACTACTCACGAGAATAGAAATCAATTTCCAGTGCCTTATGTCACTGAAGTCCCGTGCATTCGGAACAGCGTCATATACAACCTGTTTAATAACCCACAGGCGCAGACACTACCCCCACATTGAAATCCCTGCAGACCAATGACATCTTCACTGGTCAACCTAACCTGTAGCCCACGGTGTCCCCCTCCAGCTTGCAAGACCTGGAGCGCGACACCCCGGGCTTCCTATTCAAGGATATCCAAAGTTCATACCACTCTCAACCACTGCCACTCACACACAGCACCTCCGACACCAATCAACCACCGTAACCACCTCCACCCAAATATCCACACACAATATAACCCAATGCGCGTAGTGTGGCAGCAAGCTTTTGACGAGTGCACGCATAGCGCATCCCCGTTAATGCGCGGCGGCAGGCAACAAGCCCACCCCCGCCAGCCAATACCACTACCAGCACCAGAAATTACCCTAACAATAACAACAAAACTGAATATTGAACAATTACAAGGCCTCAAACAAGTCCCAAATTCAACCAACTGCCTTTGAATCCCACAGCAAACGGCAATAAACAATAAATCTAGCACTACACCGCGTTTGAAACCTACTACAGAACAACCATAAACAATATACAAGACTAAACTATGAGAGAAAGAGAGAGCGTTTCTGGGGGGGCCGAGGGGGGAAGAGAGAATGGACGAGAGGCGGTGTAGGAACGAGAGTCCTCGTTCATATAACACCACATCACAATATAGCCTGTGCCCATAACCATGCGGGGAGTGAGGGGGAGGGAGGGAGCGAGAGGGAGAGAGAGAGAGAGAGGGGGGCGGGGGTGAGAGAGAGAGAGGGGGGGGGGGGGCAAGAGAGAGAGAGAGAGAGGGGGGGGGGGTGAGAGAAGGAAGGAGAGAGAGGGAGCGAGAGAGAGAGAGAAAGAGAGAGGGGGGGGGTGAGAGAAGGAAAGAGAGGGAGCGAGGAGAAAGAGGGGGGGGGGTAAGAGAGAGAGAGAGAGAGAGAGAGGGGGGGGGTGAGAGAAGGAAGGAGAGAGAGGGAGCGAGAGAGAGAGAAAGAGAGAGGGGGGGGGTGAGAGAAGGAAAGAGAGAGAGGGAGCGAGGGAGAGAGAGAAAGAGAGAGGGGGGGGTGAGAGAAGGAAAGAGAGAGAGGGAGCGAGGAGAGAGAGAGAGAGAGAGAGGGGGGGAAGAGGGAATGGACAAGGGGGAGGGGGGGCCAAGGCCCCACAATCCACCACCAGATTAAAGCACAACAATCTAATCTAACCTTACTAGTACACTAACCTATAAATGAAAACGTTCTGTGTGTAGAACCCAAAAATAGCCTCAAAAGGAAACCCACCATGTCCTCCGCTGCCCCCTACCGTATTCCTAAATAAACTCCACCTTCCCCTCAACAATGGACGCTCGGCGCCCCTACCAAGATGGCCGCCTCATCGCGAGACATCCCGAGAGCCTCGTCATGCTATGTCGTCAGCACAGTTAGCTTAGCATATTAGCTTCGTTAGCTTCAACCCAGCGCGCGCAGGTCGCCAGTCCGCGCACCCTTATGACGTCACAACCGGCGACCGCTTTAGCCGTTAGCGCGGCTAGGTAGCATTAGCTTAGCTTCTCCCATGATACCATAAAAACGTTCCCCAACGACCCATCGACCCGTTTCGCCGCGCGGGCTGACACCTCGCAATGTTAACACAACACCACATTCCCCACAACAGAACCCTAATCCCCTCAAAACGCCAGTGTAGTGATTTAAACAAAAACATAACATCCTATAGGCCCTCACAAAACACTAGCTTGACCCCGCCGCCTTCACTACCGGTTTGCTCAGAACGACTTCCGGGTCCCCGTTACATACAATCCCGATCACCTAAAACATTAAACAACTACCTTATCCGCGTCGAATATGAACATTTTAAAGTGCCTAACACATCCCCGTAATCCCAAGACACTAACGATCGACTTTACACATTCGAGACTACGTCGAGTCGTCACTAGCATCCTCCGGTCGCCCCCAGGCTAACACAGTAGCCAACCGCCGCTGCGTTCCACCGGCCCTCGAAAAACCGGCGTTATCATTACACATCCCCACGGCTAACCGGTGACTTAAATTACATAATAATACAACAATAACCTCATACGTATAATCAATCACACCTAACCATAGCCATCCTCCAAACATCCAACCATACTGCCACTCCTAACCACAAATAAAAATACAAACATCCATACAGACTTACATACTATTGTCCCTCGAACGTCGCGCGGCAGTTTTCACATTCCGTTTCACTCTATTCAATAACTTCCGCGCGACTATTAAAAACGAGACCAAGTGTAATCGTACACCTTACTATACTGAATGTTTACGTTTACAACAGCTCCGTAATCGAATCGCCACTAAGTACTAAGTCAGTCTCTCAACCGAAATGTTTAAGCACATCGTTCGCCCCTTATTACAGCGCACGTAATCAATTAATATGCCGGCGTGTTTAACGTATCAAACAGGATCTCCTTAGGCAGTTCGGGTTTCTGTAATTCGCAAACTCACCTTGCCAACAACCCTTCCGCCGTCTTGATCCAATTGAATATGTCCTAAAAACGAACATATTTCTTCATTTAATTCGGCCGATAATCCCCGCAGATACCATGGCCCGTCGTAATGCCGGTCAACACGTTCAGCCAGAAAACTATGTTATTGCAGCCTCGCAAACACTAGCCAGCCCCGCTTATATTAACCCTTCCGTGTTATTCCTGTAACCGCACAACAAGATTCCTGATTTACACCGATCGCCCTTCGTTTCTACCACACCAGATTACATAATCCAAACAGCGTTTGAGCCACGTATCCACGTCTCGGTGAAACAACTTGCCCGGTGCCGATTTGAGTACACGGCACACCCGACTAGACCAGTCCCACTTCCCCGGCGCAAACACACGGCTCCCCTACTGTTCAGACACGCAAAAATTACCAACATTATAGCGCCCGTCTCCTGAGAAATGTATTAGGGTTTTCATAACCCAGGACACGCTTCCGTCGAAAGCCAAATCAGATATACCGAGCCTCGTGATCATTTAAGCCTTTCATGTGTCGCAATCCGACGCCACGACCAACCCCATAAATCAGGTAGTTGCGCTCCCCCCAACGCCTACATATTTTAATACAATACAAGGTTTCCAACTTCCTCACATAATACTATATGAGGCTTTAACTTTACTTCATATACTCCTATATGAGGCATTAACCTTTCCCAACCCCTTGTTGTTCGAACTGAGCAGCTCATTCTTCTTCAACACTCACCTCTCTCACAGGATCGAAGCTCACGCAGTTGTGTCCTTCGTCGTCCGCTGATGAGGTTGATGAGTGAAGAAAAAAAATTCTCGTCCACGGCCGCCACTTGTTCACGGGTCAAAGCACCAAAATGTAGTATATTCCCAAGCTAAACGGTTCTGCTCTGTATCAGAACCGGCGCTGATCTGCTCTGCGTTGTGATTCAAAAACTTTAAAGCCTTGGGAAATACTTTAAACAAAGACTGGAGGGTCTTTGTTATGACGCTCAGCGGTGCAGGCAGGAATCAGGAGGGAAGAGGGTAGTTATTTCAAACGGAGTGGTTTATTAAATCCACAAAGTTATACAAAAATGATCTGTTTCAATTAAAAGTAAAGAATGCTATAGTTGTGATCCAGACAATATGCCGTCTGTGATCTCAACCAGACTAATATTACAGTAGAGTTGATAAGTCGTTGATGAGCTTTGTTCTCTGGCTGAATGAACAAAGCAGTCTATTTTCCCTCCAAAAGTTCTGTCCTTTGTTGTCCTGCCCGCGTCGTGTGTAGATGGGTGTGGTTCCTCCTGGTGAGTTGGTTTCAGAGTCCTCTCCTCGTCACCACACCCAGATCTTATAGCAAAGGCCTGCAGTCTCTCGTGATGTCATCAGAATGACATCATCAAATTCTTTCCTCCAATGCCAGGCCTGCTAAGTTTGGATTTGAAAATAGGCGTTTGGCTTAATAGGCCAACCCCCCATACTTTGTTTAAGCCCAGAGAATAGTTTCACTGTATATTTAATACTTTGATTGATGAACCCCAAGATATATTGATTACATAAACACAGATATATCATACTTAAACACATTATACTTGTACACATTCTGTTATTTTTAAGACTAGTTTCACCTTAAGTGAAACTAATCTCCTTTACCACAAAGTCTGCTGACTTTCAATAAATTGCTACCAGGTCTAATCATTCTTTTAGCTTACATCAATATTTTATACAGTTTAGTATGACTTCAGAATTATTACCACAATGTAAACAGGCCTAATTGTACTTTATATCAAACTAATCTAAGTGTGTTATCAGACATTTGCAGTTATACTTAGTATTAACAAACCAGGTGGCCACATATGTTCATAGGAACATATGTGTTTAGCTAGGGCTTCCTGTCCCCCACTCAGGTGGCGAGCCTTTGTTCTACAACCCCCTAAGGGGAAGTAGGTTATCTTCCTGATCAGCCACCGAACCCGTTTAACAACCTCTCTCTATTGTTACTTCAGCTGCCACTATATGCAAATGACCTCCTGGGGTGAGCACAATGTATCTGTAAACACACACACCCTATGAGCTAAGTCACCCTAGTCAAATCAGGTTTAAACTATATTTGATTGCCAATTGTTCCACTTTGACTGTTTCTATAAGACTATTACACATTAGTTTGATTTGAATTCCAGTTATGATCTATGTCCAAAATATACCACAGTTTCCACACTCGGATAGTTTATCTATCCTTAATTATGTCAAACATAGATCCTAACTTCTACTCACTACTATCTGGATAATACTTAAGACATTTTAAATCATACTTGGATAAAATACATATGGTTTGCCACACTCAGATCCTAAAATTCAACCGTACATTCTCTTAAACAAACATCAAGTACAGATATAGCCTTAAGCCGTTCAAATAATAAATGTATACATAAATAAATAGTTACAATATATAATCTAATAATCTAAATCTAATCTAATATATAATCTAAAAAAACGAAAGGCTAAAATGCTAAATGTATGACCTAAGAATCCAATAATCTAAATCTAATATATAATATAAAAATGCTAAATGCATGAGTCTTTTGTCTTTAATGTTAGCTTGCAAACTCAAATACTGTCTTGGTAAGCCTCATAATTAGGGATGTCCCGATCGCCTTTTTTTGCTTCCGATCCGATCCCGATCATGTGATTTTAAATATCTATCGATCCGATCGTTTCCGATCCGATCTTTCACATTAGTAATCAATTTTGACGCATTTTTGTCAGAAACTGGCGGAGCGAGACAAGCCCCTCTGTTGCCTATGGAAACTGGCGTGAGCTCGGAGGCTTTTGTTATTACATTCACCCTGAGAAATGTGCTTCTGCTTCATATGAGAAATATTAAAAGTTTCAATATATGTTTGCACATTAGTATACATTCAGTGTTCGACTTACGTAATGGTCCATTCTGGTCTGAAACGCTGACGATAATCCTCAGTCACGTTATCCTCCAGGTGAAAAGTTAGTCTGAAAACTTCGCCTCTAGCCTGTCCTTGCAAACATTGCAACTGGCTTGACTTTCTATTTTAAAATGCTTAGTTCCAAACCTCTGACATTAAGTCTAGCTGCTCAAGTCAGTGGATATTAACCGTGTTAGCTCGCGGCATGCTTCACTGAGTCTCCACAACATAGCAGAGAGTAGCGTTAGCGTTAGTGTTAGCTCGCGGCATGCTTCACTGAGTCTCCACAACATAGCAGAGAGTAGCGTTAGCGTTAGCTCGCGGCATGCTTCCCTGAGTTTCCACAACATAGCAGAGAGTAGCGTTAGCGTTAGTGTTAGCGTTAGCTCGCGGCATGCTTCCCTGAGTCTCCACAACATAGCAGAGAGTAGCGTTAGCGTTAGTGTTAGCGTTAGCTCGCGGCATGCTTCCCTGAGTCTCCACAACATAGCAGAGAGTAGCGTTAGCGTTAGCTTGCGGCATACTTCCCTGAGTCTCCACAACATAGCAGAGAGTAGCGTTAGCGTTAGCTCGCGGCATGCTTCCCTGAGTCTCCACAACATAGCAGAGAGTAGCGTTAGCGTTAGTGTTAGCTCGCGGCATGCTTCACTGAGTCTCCACAACATAGCAGAGAGTAGCGTTAGCGTTAGCTCGTGGCATGCTTCCTTGAGTCTGTTGTTGTGATGTGGAGCGTGTAGCCAGTCTAAATTAAAGGGATGTGTTTGTTGCAGCGGTGTAAATTAAAGGGGAATGTGTTTGTTGTGGACAATAATTTCTGCTCTGTGTGAAAATAAATACATTAATGATGATATATTATATGTAATTTAAAACCAAAACTTAGGCCTCCGTATGAGTTTAAGACGTGGACATGGTCATGTTTGTTGAATAAAATTTTTCTTTTTTTGACTGCCGATTTTTATCATTATTTTTTCCCGATCCCCGATACTCTGAAAAGCACGTGATCGACGCCGATCCCGATCACGTGATCGACGCCGATCCCGATCACGTGATCGGATCGGGACATCCCTACTCATAATGAATTGTTTGGGGAAAAAAGGAAAAACATTGTGATGTGTATCGTGTATCGCTGAAAGGTCAGGAAATATCGTGATATCATATTTAGGCCATATCGCCCAGACCTACATCTGACCCCCGGCCGTTGGGGGGCGCACTCTGCAAAAGACCCGGATGTTGCCCTGCAGGGGACAAGAGACCTGGTTAGTCAGGGGCTGGGCATCCGTTTGGTTGTTGAATACATATAGGGAGGGGGAAACTGGACTACCAGAGAGGGGTAAACTACTGGACTACCAGAGGGGGGAAACTACTGGTATACCAGAGAGGGGTAAACTACTGGACTACCAGAGGGGGGAAACTACTGGTATACCAGAGGGGGAAACTACTGGACTACCAGAGGGGGGAAACTACTGGACTACCAGAGAGGGGGAAACTACTGGACTACCAGAGGGGGGAAACTACTGGTATACCAGAGAGGGGGAAACTACTGGACTACCAGAGGGGGGAAACTACTGGTATACCAGAGAGGGGGAAACTACTGGACTACCAGAGGGGGGAAACTACTGGTATACCAGAGGGGGAAACTACTGGACTACCAGAGGGGGGAAACTACTGGACTACCAGAGAGGGGGAAACTACTGGACTACCAGAGGGGGGAAACTACTGGACTACCAAAGGGGGGGGGGGGGAACTACTGGACTACCAGAGGGGGGGAAACTACTGGACTACCAGAGAGGGGGAAACTACTGGTATACCAGAGGGGGGAAACTACTGGTATATCAGAGGGGGGAAACTACTGGACTACCAGAGGGGGGAAACTACTGGTATACCAGAGGGGGGAAACTACTGGACTACCAGAGGGGGGAAACTACTGGACTACCAGAGGGGGGAAACTACTGGTATACCAGAGGGGGGAAACTACTGGACTACCAGAGGGGGAAACTACTGGTATACCAGAGGGGGGAAACTACTGGACTACCAGAGGGGGGAAACTACTGGACTACCAGAGGGGGGAAACTACTGGACTACCAGAGGGGGGAAACTACTGGACTACCAGAGGGGGGAAACTACTGGTATACCAGAGGGGGGAAACTACTGGTATACCAGAGGGGGGAAACTACTGGTATACCAGAGGGGGGAAACTACTGGACTACCAGAGGGGGGAAACTACTGGACTACCAGAGGGGGGACACTACTGGACTACCAGAGGGGGGACACTACTGGACTACCAGAGGGGGGAAACTACTGGACTACCAGAGGGGGAAACTACTGGACTACCAGAGGGGGGAAACTACTGGACTACCAGAGGGGGGACACTACTGGACTACCAGAGGGGGGAAACCACTGGACTACCAGAGGGGGAAACTACTGGACTACCAGAGGGGGGAAACTACTGGACTACCAGAGGGGGGAAACTACTGGACTACCAGAGGGGGGAAACTACTGGACTACCAGAGGGGGGAAACTACTGGACTACCAGTTAATTTTTTAACGACACATCCACGACCCACTCAAAATGGCCCCACGACCCACCAGTTGAGAACCACTGCTTTAACACCATATTTGATCAATTTATTACCAAAAGATTTGCACTACCCCTCTACCTCATTTTGTACAGTGTTAGTCTTGTGAACCTGCCTTGAGCTCCTGGACGGTGTTGTGGAGGAGGCAGCGCGCCATCTCACTGGTGTAGAGCTCGTCCCTCTGCTGGGCGATCGTGCCCCTCTGCTGGGCGATCGTGTCCCTCTGCTGGGCCACCGGGTCCTCCATGGAACAGACCACCGCCTTCGCGTCGGCCAGAGTGGCTTGGCAGTCCGACAAGGTCGAGCTCTGAACAGACATCCGGATCTGGAGGGAGAGATGGGGGGGGGGGTCCCTTAAAGATTTGTTTTACAATTTCTTAACTCTGTATAAAATATTGTAATTGGATAATTTGCTTGACTGATGTTTTGGGAGATTTAAACAGCAGGTTAAAATACACGTTTCCGACGGCATCTTCATGCTTTCGAAACCAATAAAATCACTGTTTCCTAGGATGTTCGTAAACAATAAAGCCAGACTTGACTTTTTTTATTACCATCATTATTATTAGTGATGGGTACAACAGTCCAGACTGAAAAGGACAGAATAGAACCGGGTATTTGCGGATTTCAACAAGTTAAATGTAAGAATTGTAATACCTTTTTAATACCACAGAGTTAAATGTAATACCAATTCACAACCATACTAATACCTTTAAAGGCCTTAAATTGAGAATTATAAATGCAATACTTTAATACACCGCAGACAGCCAAACACCCTGCAACACAATGCATCCTATATGTTGTGCTGTAAGCAACCCAGATAGCAAAAAATGAGTGAATCAACGTTGAAATAGGGTTCAGCAGAAATATTGAATCTATGTTGAAGCCTGACATCTAAATTATATAGATCGTTGTCTATGACCCTAACGTTGAATCAACGTTAGGTGTCAACCATAGCTGATACTATATCAATGTTGATTCAACCATCATCTAAATGGTAATATACATGCACATTTTAGTTGATTTTATATTGAATCAATGTTAGACATCAATGTTTATTCAACCATACTCTAAATGGTAATCTACATGCACATTTTAGTTGATTTTGTATTGAATCAATGTTAGACATCAATGTTTATTCAACCATAATCTAAATGGTACTCTACTTGTACATTTGTAACTTGTACATCTACTTAATTGTAACTTGTAAAGTTAAGGAATCAATACTGATTAATGTACATTTTACATTAAAATATTGCTGCTGATATGTATACATCATAACATTACATGTTTTTTTCCTGCTGTTAAACATGCACACTATTGTTAAATAAATAATAATAAAATTCTCATATGACCATATTTCCAAAAATGTGTGAACAAAAATGACAACATGGCTTTAATATGAAGATTTATTTTTTTCTAGGGTATCAGAACTTAGTGACTAAAACTTTTTACAAAAAACAAATAACAGACCTTATAACAGGCTTTCATTAACAATATAGCCACTGCCAGAATAGTGACACACATGCACAACGAAGACAAGATTGCAATCATTTTAACTATAAACTTATGAGCTCAAAGTATGAGCTCACTGACTGAAATGTCCAACAAAAAGCATCAATTGTCAAGATGTTTGAGGAAAATAGAAAGGAATAGGAAATAGGAATAGGAAATTAGAAAGGGAACAACAACTTAACCCTTGTGTCTGATCAGATTCGTATTTGTTTGATAACTTTGCAGTGATGAGCCAACATAATATGTGGCATAATCTTTTAATTATCTTGTATTTTTTTTTTACTCTTCATAAATTGTTTATTCCACTTCAGCCCGATCATAACCACCACATATTCTTTTTTTTGTCATATTTAACAACTCTTTTCAGAAAAGTGGGAGTATTTCATTACAAAAATAATATAAAAAATGGTTATGATCAGGGCTGAAGTTGAATAAAATATTTATGGAAAAGAAAGTGGGCAATTATTTCAACATAATCTTTTTATGGAGTTTTTCAATTTAGTCCCCTAATAAGAGTATAATACTTTAGTTTTCAGACACAAGGGTTAAATATAAACAATGGCATAGGATTTGAATTTAAACACAGTGGAGCTTAGATGATCTACAGTTGTCCACGACTTATCCTCCAAGGCATCTGCTATATAATAATCTTCAGATTTACTTAAGTGTTATTAGTAGGTTACAGCAGTAAGCATTAGTTTGCTCAGTCAATTATGGCCAATTCGTTTTATATTGTTTAATACAGTTAAATAAATAGATAAATGAAAAGCAATTTTTTTTGGATTACCCCCCCCCCCCCCCCCCCCACTGTACCGAAAATAATACCAAACTGTGTACCGAACCGTGGATTTTGTGTACCGTTACACCCCTAATGTTTCTATAACTCTCTCCCATATAACTCTCTCCCATACCCTTAACACCAACCGCTGAAGTGCCCTTGAGCAACCCCCAACTGCTCCAGTGGAGTTGCTCAGTGGCCAACAGTGTCAGACTGTGGTTGTACTGGGGCCTAACAAAATTAATAGTTGGTTTCAGGTTGGTTGTCAGTTTGGCCATGGGTAGGTAGGGAATTTATTTTATTTTATTTTTTTATTTTATTCTTTCCCACGGCAACTATGGATAGGGAATTTCTTTATTTAATTAAAATGTTCACAACAACATGGATGCATGTACTCTGCCAGCATGTTTAATATCCATAATACTAAATGTTTGACTAAGATTTCTATGAAACTTTATTAAAAAAAAAAAAAAAAAAAAAAAAACGTTTTTATAATTTTTTCTAAAAACTCATAAAATATATTGGGTCGCACCTAAATCGGCAGGGTCGGTCGGCAACCTGAAACCAACTATTAATTTTGTTAGGCCTGGGCAGCTCCCAGGTGTGAATGGAACTCTGTGAATGTGAAGCAGGGCGTAGCTGAAAAAGAGCATCTGTGCTCAGCGAACCTACCCTGGGTAAATAAAGGTTAAAATTAAAAATAAAAAAAATAAACACTGCAAGAACAGGCTGAAGCATAAGTAATTCAAGTAGATGCCGTCCATGGTTGAACAGTGTCCAGGGTAATTCCTTGTACTGTATGAACCAGGGAAACAGTGTGCTGGGTGTTATGTACTAGAGGCCTGATCACTCTGTGTCACGGGGCATGTAGGTGAGGGCTGCCACTTAGTTAATTAGTGCTGATTGGTTACCTGCTGGGAGGTTTAAAACCAGCCAGGCACACACACATGCAGGGTCTGTGTTTAGAAGAGTGTGGGTTACCAGATAGATTGTCACGTTCTTCCAGTCCTTATCCTTTTAGCTTACACTAGTAATTCCTTAATATAGTAGCACTTGAGTTAATACACAGGTTTTGGTGTCGGTTTTGCACATAGGTTGCGGGCCTTGAGCCAGGGTCGTAACAATTGGGCGCTCATCCGGGATCTTTTACCCCTAGAACTTTGTTTGGTGTTTTTTTTTTGTGTTGCACGGGGTGTCATCATATTATGGTTTGGGTGGTGTTCGTTACATTTGGTGTAACGTGGGGGCTGAGCCATTTCATCAAACAGGTGAGTATGCCGTATTTGTTTGTAATTTGATGTGACTACTTATGCTGTTAAAATATATAGTTTAGTAGGCACCACATGTAGATAGGGACATTATTTTCTGGTTGTGGGTTAGCGTCCGGTGCACCACGTACTCCTGGGGCGGTCAATGAAATGATTGTATATGATCTTTGACTGGTAGCAGGTGTGGTTGAAGAAAGTTAGGTCTACAGGGCATTAGTTTAAGGGTAGGTAGGTTAGGGCGGCCAGGAAACACAGGTAGTGTGGTAGGGCTTGAATTAGTGTTTCTTAGGGTAGACATGTGGTAGGCCGGGTTTTTTTTTTTCCTGCAGTTTAGACGTAGAAGCATATGTGGTCACATCAGGTTAGAAGGCGCACCTGTTTGGAATTGTTTGTTGGATTTATTTTGTTTTGTTTGTTTGAGTGTTTGTTGAGCATACCTGGTAGCACCTAACACCCTGAGTGTATGTCACGTCTATTTAGGGTGGGTGTGGTTTTTATTTTTTTGGTTTTTTTTACGTCCTTGAAATGTGCGCTCCGTAGCACACATTGCCACAGCGTCCCTTTATGGTTGTTATTAGTGGCTTTGGCATTCAGTATGGTTCTTCAGTGGTTCGTCGTGGTTCTTTAGTCGTTCTTCGGTGGTTCTTTGGTGTTTCTTTGGTGACTCTATGGTGAACGGGTGGTGGCGCTGGTGTAGGAAAGATGGCTTCCGTTAGGGATTTTGTTGATCTCCCTTCGCATGACTTGTTGGAGAGGTTTTCCAAAGAACAGCTTCTGGAGCTTGCTGTACACTACAAGGTGGAGCTTTCTCCCAGTGAGAAACGGTTGAAGCCATCTGCCTTGAGTGCTTTAAGGGTGTTGCTCATTAGAGGGCAGGTGCTTGAGGAGAGGGTGGAGCAGCCTCCTTCGTCTGACGCGTCTCCGCTTTTATCTGGTGCAGAGGGTGAATGGAGGGTTAGAGAGTTGGAGTTTAAGGAGAGGCAGCTACACCAAGAGCGTGAGGAGAGGAGAGAGGAGCGTGAGCTTAAGGAGAGGAGAGAGGAGCGTGAGCATGAGCGTGAGCTTAAGGAGAGAGAGAGGAGAGAGGAGCGTGAGCTTAAAGAGAGGAAAGAGGAGCGGGAGCTTAAGGAGAGACAAATGTTGCTGGAGCACGAGCGTGCGCAGAAGGAGCTTGAGTATAAGCATGCTGCCTTACAGGCGGGTGTTCTGCATCCAGAGTCACGTTCCGGTTTTGATGTAGGCAGGAATATTAGGATGGTGCCTCCGTTTTTTGAGAAAGACGTGGAAAGATATTTCCCCCTTTTTGAACGGGTGGCAACCACATTGAAGTGGCCTGATACCGCCTGGACACTGCTGCTGCAATGTGTTTTGGTTGGTAGGGCACAAGAAGCCTACACTGCTCTGTCCCTTGAACAAAGCGCTGATTATGAACTTGTTAAAGCTTCCATATTGAGGGCTTATGAGTTGGTCCCCGAGGCCTATCGTCAGCGTTTTAGAGGTTATCGTAGGCAGGAGGGGCAGTCTTATGTTGAATTTGGAAAAGAGAAGGAGAACCTGTTTGACCGGTGGTGCACCTCGCAGAAAGCAGAGTCAAGGGAGCAGCTCAGACAGTTGGTTCTCCTAGAGGAATTTAAAAGGTGTGTTCCTGATAACGTGTCCACACATCTAAATGAGCATAAGGTATCGAAGATAGCCGACGCTGCTGTCTTGGCTGATGAGTTTGTGTTAACACACAAATCTGTCTTTGTAGAGGAGGGCCGTGTGGAGTCCAGGGGTAGTAGGCGTCCTTCTCAGGGGAGCCGGTTCCCGGCACCCGTGTCTGCTGGTCGGTTTACTCCGACTCCTAGGCAAGGTGGCTCTGCTAGTGCATTCCCAGAGGGGGTTATCTGTTTTTACTGTAAGGAGCCTGGTCATATCGTTGCTGGATGCCCTGTGCTTAAGCAGAAAAATGTAAAAACGGTGGCTCTGGTAGAAATCATGGACAGGACACCTATGCCGACATTAGAGGGTGGGGTGCGAAGTATCAAAGGTGCAGACAGGGAGCTAGAGGGCTCCTCAACATTTATGATGGATGGATTTGTTTCACTGGTTGGTGCATTAGGATCAAGGCAGGCTATTACAATATGGAGAGATACAGGAGCTTTCCAGTCTCTCATTCTGGATGGGATTTTGCCATTTTCGGAAGATTCTTCATTGCATTCCGGTGCCATTGTTCAGGGCTTTGGAGGAGGCTTTGTGAATACTCCTTTGCATGAGGTCTCGCTAAACTCTCCCTTAGTATCAGGCAATGTTGTCGTAGGAGTGTGTTCTCACATTCCCATAAAGGGGGTGTCCTTCATTCTAGGGAACGATTTGGCCGGTGGCAAAGTGCTGGCTACTCCAGTTGTAGTTCCCGTCCCTGTAGTTTCTGAGGTTCCTGATGAGCTCGCACAGAAGCATCCAGGAGTGTTTCCTGTGTGTGCGGTAACACGCGCAATGTCAAAGGTCAAATGTGACACCCATGAGGTTGTTAACTTAGATGGTGATATGACACTTAGTGACACGTTCTTTGTTGAGTTGAAAAGTGGCCCTGATGAGGGTTTTGGTAAGGTGATACCGTCTCATGAGCAGTTGGTACTAGAGCAAAACAAGGATGTCTCCTTGTCGTCCCTCTTTGAAGAGGCGGTTTTAGAGGATGCAATGGTAGATACGTCTCAAGGATACTTTGTTAGCAATGACGTGCTCATGAGAAAGTGGACACCACCTAACCTGTCCAGTCTGGATGACTGGGGCAGTGTGTTTCAGATTGTTGTTCCAGCCGTGTATCGTCCTGATATACTGCATCTAGCACATGATCATGATCTTGCTGGTCACATGGGGGTCAGGAAGACTTATGACCGTGTGCTGAGACATTTTTGTTGGCCTGGTTTGAAGTCAGATGTGGCACAATATTGTCGCTCGTGCCATGTGTGTCAGGTGGTTGGTAAACCAAACCAGAAGATCCCTCAGGCTCCTCTGCAGCCTATCCCTGCCGTTGGGGAACCTTTTGAGCGGATCCTCATTGACTGTGTTGGTCCCCTCCCTCGAACTAAGACAGGGAACCAGTACCTTTTGACTATTATGTGTGCAGCGACCCGTTTTCCTGAAGCCATTCCTTTACGCAAGATCACAGCCCCAGCTATATCCAAAGCTCTGGTTAGGTTTTTTTCGAAGTTTGGTCTACCAAAGGTCATTCAATCAGATCAAGGGTCTAACTTCATGTCCCGTCTCTTTGCTCAGGTCCTCCAGCAGTTGTCTATCCAGCATTGCCCTTCCTCTGCCTATCATCCAGAGTCCCAGGGGGCACTGGAGAGATTTCACCAGACTATCAAAACAATGCTGCGGGCATATTGTACGGAGTTCGACAAAGACTGGGATGATGGAATTCCTTTGCTTCTGTTTGCTGCTAGGGAGGTAACCCAGGAGTCTCTTGGATTCAGCCCGGCTGAGCTGGTGTTCGGCCACACAGTGAGGGGTCCTTTGAAACTGCTGAAGGAAAAGTGGTTGGCTGACCAGACTCCTTCCTCTACTAATTTGTTGGACTATGTGTGTGACTTCAGGCTTAAGCTTAGTAGAGCATGTGAACTAGCGAAAGAGAACCTAAAGGTAGCCCAAGGAAAAATGAAGGTGTGGTATGATAGGCGGGCCCGACATAGGGTGTTCTCACCGGGAGACAAGGTGTTGGTTCTCTCGCCTATTCTTGGGTCTGCATTACAGGCTAAATACAGTGGGCCATACTCCATTGAGCGCAAAGTTGGTGAGGTCGACTACTTGATTAAAACTCCCGACCGCAGGCGCAAGAGTAGATTATGTCACGTCAATATGTTGAAGGCGTACAATGATAGGGCTCAGATGGACCAGTCAGGGGTCAAGCCTGTGGCTATTCTGACAGTTTCTGCATCTCCTATTGTGGCCGACTGTTCTGTGTCGAAGGAGATTTCTCAGGGCAGGTTGCCAAACACCCAGATACTAGGTGACTTGGACTCACACCTGTCGTACTTGCCACTTCCTGAGCGTGCGGATGTGGTGCGCCTACTTAGACAGCATACACGTTTGTTTTCTGATGTCCCTAGTCATACTAATGTACTCGAGCACGACATTGATGTTGGTAGTGCAGGGCCAATTAAGCAACATGCCTACAGGGTGAATCCGGAAAAACGACGGATCTTGAGTAAGGAAGTAGACTATATGGTGAGACATGGCATTGCGGAGCCCAGCTCTAGTGCGTGGAGCTCCCCCTGCCTGCTTGTTGATAAGCCAGACTGCACTCATCGGTTCTGTACTGACTTCCGTAAAGTTAATGCAGTAACCAAGCCGGACTCGTACCCTCTTCCTCGGATGGACGACTGTATCGATCGGGTGGGTTCAGCAGCCTTTGTAAGTAAATTGGATTTGCTGAAGGGATACTGGCAGGTTCCGCTTACTCCGCGAGCACGTGAGATATCCGCTTTTGTCACACCAGAGAGTTTCTGCCAGTATACAGGGATGGCCTTTGGCATGCGAAATGCCCCAGCGACGTTTCAGCGGCTAGTGAACAAGGTCCTGGCCGGAGTAGCGTTCTGTGAGGCATATCTGGATGACCTGGTTATCCACAGTTCCTCTTGGTCACAACATGTGGAGCATCTGGCGGAAGTGTTCAAGCGGTTGGGTGATGCTAACTTGACAGTTAACCTTGCGAAATGTGAATTTGGACAGGCCACGGTTACCTACCTGGGTAAGGTGGTTGGACGTGGGCATGTGTGCCCCATTACAGCTAAGGTGGAGGCTATAGTGGGCTTCCCTGCTCCCATCACCAGGCGGGAGTTAAAGCGCTTCCTAGGTATGGCAGGGTACTATAGGAGTTTCTGTAGGAACTTTGCTTCTGTTGTTGCCCCTTTGACCAATCTGCTCAGTCCTAAGGTACCTTTCGTGTGGACTGAGACTTGTCAACAGTCTTTTGAGAGCATCAAGGGTATTCTGATTAGCGCTCCCGTTCTGTCAGCTCCCGATTTTCAACTGCCATTCAAGTTGGCAGTGGATGCTAGTGACCTCGGTGCTGGAGCCGTCCTCCTGCAAGAGGATGCATTAGAGGTGGAGCACCCAGTGTGCTACTTTTCTAAAAAGTTTGACAGGCATCAACTGCACTACTCTACTATAGAGAAGGAGGCGCTCGCTTTGGTTCTTGCCTTGAACCATTTTGATGTTTACGTTGGATCCTCCAGTTTACCCCTTGTTGTGTATACAGACCATAACCCTTTGGTTTTTCTTCGCAGCATGGTGAACTCGAACCATCGTTTGATGCGATGGAGTTTGTTCCTCCAGGCGTATAACTTGGATATTCGCCACATTCGTGGGAGGGACAACGTGCTAGCAGACGCCCTCTCACGATCATAGTACCGGTGTTTGTGGTACCCGTTATCACTGTTGTGGTAGTGGCCCTGACAACTAAGGGGTCACAGTTGTTTTTTTTGTTTTGTCTATGAGTTGTTGTGTAGTGGTTGCCTCTTGGGCAACCAGTTTGGTGGGGGAGGTGTTATGTACTAGAGGCCTGATCACTCTGTGTCACGGGGCATGTAGGTGAGGGCTGCCACTTAGTTAATTAGTGCTGATTGGTTACCTGCTGGGAGGTTTAAAACCAGCCAGGCACACACACATGCAGGGTCTGTGTTTAGAAGAGTGTGGGTTACCAGATAGATTGTCACGTTCTTCCAGTCCTTATCCTTTTAGCTTACACTAGTAATTCCTTAATATAGTAGCACTTGAGTTAATACACAGGTTTTGGTGTCGGTTTTGCACATAGGTTGCGGGCCTTGAGCCAGGGTCGTAACACTGGGGTACCCCAAGTTTGACTCTGGTTCGCTTGACAATTAAGTTTGGGTCACTTCGGTTCCAAGAACAGGCTGAAGCAGCATATTCAAGTAGATGCCGTCCATGGAAGAACAGTGTCCATCAGGGTAATTCCTTGTACTGTATGAACCAGGGAAACAGTGTGTGCTGTGCTGTGCTGGGGTAGCTGTGCTGTGCTGGGGTACCCTAAGTTTGACTCTGGTTTGCTTGACAATTAAGTTTGGGTCACTTCGGTTCCAAGAACAGGCTGAAGCAGCATATTCAAGTAGATGCCGTCCATGGAAGAACAGTGTCCATCAGGGTAATTCCTTGTACTGTATGAACCAGGGAAACAGTGTGTGCTGTGCTGTGCTGGGGTAGCTGTGCTGTGCTGGGGTACCCTAAGTTTGACTCTGGTTCGCTTGACAATTAAGTTTGGGTCACTTCGGTTCCAAGAACAGGCTGAAGCAGCATATTCAAGTAGATGCCGTCCATGGAAGAACAGTGTCCATCAGGGTAATTCCTTGTACTGTATGAACCAGGGAAACAGTGTGTGCTGTGCTGTGCTGGGGTAGCTGTGCTGTGCTGGGGTACCCTAAGTTTGACTCTGGTTCGCTTGACAATTAAGTTTGGGTCACTTCGGTTCCAAGAACAGGCTGAAGCAGCATATTCAAGTAGATGCCGTCCATGGAAGAACAGTGTCCATCAGGGTAATTCCTTGTACTATATGAACCAGGGAAACAGTGTGTGGTGTGCTGTGCTGTGCTGGGGTACCTTAGGTTTGACTCTGGTTCGCTTGACTTAAGTTTGGGTCACTTCGGTTCCTTGAGATGCCTCCCTCCCGGTCTGGCGCATAACGAAGCCACTTCTTGACAGTTTCGCTGTAGTCCTGGTCGGTCAGCTTGGGGTCAAACTGTCGAGCAGCAGCTGATAGACACAAAAATAAAAAAGGGAGGAAGAGAGGTGGGTGAGATGATGTACGATGAGATAAGAGCACCCGGCCCTCACTTCACACGAGTGCGATTTTTTTTAATCACTCAATTACTCACTCTGTAGGTCTACAGTAACAAGCTACAGTCAGCATCCAGTTAGACTGGACAGGAAAGAGAATTAAGCAATCGCCTAGCCTGACACCATCTAGGCAATACAATGTGTATCCATGCACCTCTAAAGCTCAATTACGTTGTCCATTTCTTATAGGTTGCACTTTCATCACTTTATTCCAACATAACACTTTTTTTTTAAGTTTTTGCAACAGCATAATTATATTCTGAATCACCAGCATCACCAGCATCACCACCTCACTACCTAAACTTAACCTATGAAGTAGTTTGCAGGGGAGGAAGTTCACCAAACATGCAGGCTTGTAGTGTGGTGTGCTTGAATGGCTTCTTGCTTTCTGAACAACGCTTGTCTTTCTTTCCAGCCCAGTTGAACCCACTGGCCAGGGCGTTGGTCATAGCAGTTTTCAACATCAGTCTGATCAGGTTTTCTGAATTGGTGCCTCCTACCAAAGCCAGGCGAGAAATCTAAATCAGAGAGAAGAAAATGAAGGCCCTGCGTTAGAAACAGCATAACGTTTATTTTATGAACACAGAGCAACCAACTTGTTTATACACACACTTTATGCATGCACTGATATTCCAGCCCATGCCAGTCATTAGGTTTAACCACATTAACCCTCCTGTCCATATGTAAACGGTATATTTGAACAATTTCAAAACGTTTCATAAATAGCAGATATACAAGCTCTAACACGTTTTGAACTAGAAAGTGCTAAACACATTTTTCCCCTGAACAAGACCACACTGAAACGATCTACATTTGATAAATGAATGCAGTTCAATAAATTACCATCTTTTGACGGACTGATTGCTCCATCAGTAATGATTCTGCCTCATTGAAGTCTTGTTCACTGGCGATTGGCAGCTGGAAGGGGAGCGTAGTGGTTGTGGTGGCCACGCCGTGTCCCCTGGTCCCACCAGATATGTTGCCCTCAGCCAACTCGGTCTTGATGAACTGCACATCTCTCGATAGATCCTTCACCACGACAAGTAATTCAGCCAGCATTGAATTATTCTTCTGGATGGTAAGGTCTTCAGAAGAAGAGTTAAAATCATTAAGTGAGAAATAAAAATAAGCAGCAAATCACACGAGGAATTACACCATGTCCAATAGACTTGCCTTTCAGAAGCTGCCCGTCATCGCCGGCCATCTGTCTATGCTGTGAAACACCAGATTGCCCTGAGCTGTGTCCTGACATCGCTGTAGAAACAAAATCATAGTTATATATTTCACTAGTTTGACTGCATTGGATCAAACTGGTGGTAGTTCCCTCTAAAATGGCATACCATTTTGTGCATGTTGTGAGAGACCAGGGGGACTGTAGTATTGCCCCGAGCTGCATCCCGACAGCCCTGTAGAAACAAATCATTATATTTAAAAATACAAAATCTGACTTGTCAGTCAAATTAACATACATGTCATAATCACTAACACCGGTTCCTGACAGGCAGCAAGCGAGCGAACTGGAGACGAAATCGCACACGACACTGTCCTGATATGACGCAGCGCGTGTCCGAGTGTGTGTTACCTGGATTCTCGACCAATAAAAAGTGTTTAGGGGCGGGACTCGGCCGCGTAATCGCTCAACTAGAGACACAGCGAGCGAATATTTGAGGGGTGAACGACATCGCTGCTCAGTTCACTGTCGCTCGCGGCAGGTCAGGATAGTCTGATTGAAACGAATACATTTTAATCACTTTTTCTCGCTCGCTAGCGTCGCTCTATGTCAGGAAGGGGTGTAAGGAGTTGTATCCCCGTCTCTCAAAACACTGTTACTGAAAGAGTACAGTATCATACCACTACTTGCACTTTGTCGATCTTGCAGCTGCTGGACATGTGAGGCCTGCTGCTGCTGGTGATACTGAACAATATCAAATCCTGGCATCTCGGCTGAAACACAGTAGGAAATACACAAAGTTATTAGCAAATGACGCTATTGTAATCCCCCATGTGAGAAAATGTTTGATTTCCATTCAGCTAATTTCACGTGCACTGCGAAATACTACTTTAATAAAAATATCAAAGACAATGTGAGACAATACAGATATTTTAAACATGCCAGAATATTATGTTATGAGATTGCTTGATAACTCACCATTATGTTGAGTTAGCGATTGCCGGTAGTTGCTAGTAACCAGATCTACAAAGGGGAAATGTAAAATAAGTTGCGACTCAAACATGGTGGAAATTGTGCTCAATATAAAAGCATTATGTACAACTACACATTTTTATTGTGACATTGTTTGCAAGTTGTGAAGGCTTTGAATTTTTGTAGTGGGCTGGCATGCACATTGTAAACATGTATTCTGTTGCATGCATGATGCCAGCGACCTGCCAGCCATCTCCTCACAAGAACACAGATATGGGTTCACTTACTGTTATTTGGATCAGGAGTCTGCAACGAATCTAAATAGCTAGAGATCCTGCCACCATCCAAAGAATCTAAAAAAGGTAAGCCAGGGTGAGAATTGAAGATGCTACAAATCATGTTTAAACAGTCATCTAGTTGGCATTTTAACATGCATAGCAACATACCATTCATTGTAGGGTCTTGGCCAACAACTGGAGGTTTGACGTATCTTAGCGCCTTACGAGACCGGCTCGATTTTGGAGTCTGTCCTACAACATATTTTAGTTGGCATGTTATTCACAATGTATATATTTTGGGCCAACTATAGAATAACTGCAAGAAATGCAGAAGTCCAATCAAATTAAAATGCTCAATTTGTCGGTACATGGTCAGACTAATTTGTTTAACTGTTTATTATTATTATTAACTGTAGCCATTTCCAAAGTGCCTATATAAAATAAATGCATTGCATCAATACCTGGGAAACCCACATCAGGTGCTTTGGCAAAACGTTTTCTTTTGGCGTCGCCACTCGAGTCAGAGTCCGAGTGCACATACTGCTGATTTGGCCTAAAAAAAAGTATATATATACACGCATATAAATAAATGTAGTTATGATACTACGTTTATTAGTCAAGGCTAAAGTCTGAATACATAGGCCCTCAGGCCACTGTGTGTTATCCTTTTAGCACTACTTGCAACTACAACAGCAGTGCCATTATTTACAACACCCTAGGGAGAGTTGTCCCTTTAACAAAGTGAACACTGTACCTGGATCTTCTTTTTTGGCGGAGATCTCCTTCATCCTCAGATTCAATTTCAGAGGTTGGACACATAGTTGAGGTGTACTTGGTCTCTCGTTTTTTGGCCTCATCATGGGTCTCTGGAAAGAGCAGAGAGAAAATGACAATTAACATATCTGCAGTCCAGTGTTTAACGAAAAAATATATGTACCTCTTATCATATGTGCATCGTCACAATTTGCGTCCTCACTTTTTGTGTATGTGTTGCACGAAATACTCACCACACGTAGTAAGCTCACGTACATCCTTATAGGTGATCCATTTATCATCTGGTTGCAGTCCATCTCGAAGGGCTTTTGTGAGCTTTATGTGTTTAGGGGGCCATAACACAGTCTGGTCTTTAGCATTAAACCAGCTCCCTAGAACTACTGCTGTCCCACCATTTGGGAACTGTACAACTGACCACAGCACCACCTCACCATTCATCTTCAAAGGGCTGAAATGAGAATTTACGGTACTCATAATGATCTCTCCTTACAAGCCATTCCCATACCGTCCTAAACTAATATAATCCAGCCTTATTTCTGTCTGTAGTCGTCGGTGTAGGTTATCCAGTGTACATATCCACACGGTCCTCGTCTAGGGCTCCTCGGGTGAAAGCGCCTGGGTAAGCAGCCCAGCCTGGATAAGCACACTAGCTGGTACGAGGAAACGTTGGTAATGCTGGTCACTGTAGAACGGTAGCCGCACGATACACTATACATAATAGACTAATAATAATAGAATAGGTCGAACTCAACGATACAGCTTTAAACTCTGACACTTCAGCTATCAATTTGCACGCGGTCTCAAGGCTCTATTTTGGGGCAAAACGGGCACACTTCACAGCACGTTGTATCGTGGTGAAGGCTTCAACTTATTGGGGTAACTAACTGCTGTATCCACCTGAAACGTAAGGTGAATAATCTATAGTACCAGCCTTATTTCTGTCTGTAGTCGTCGGTGTAGGTTATCCAGTGTACATATCCACACGGTCCTCGTCTAGGGCTCCTCGGGTGAAAGCGCCTGGGTAAGCAGCCCAGCCTGGATAAGCACACTAGCTGGTACGAGGAAACGTTGGTAATGCTGGTCACTGTAGAACGGTAGCCGCACGATACACTATACATAATAGACTAATAATAATAGAATAGGTCGAACTCAACGATACAGCTTTAAACTCTGACACTTCAGCTATCAATTTGCACGCGGTCTCAAGGCTCTATTTTGGGGCAAAACGGGCACACTTCACAGCACGTTGTATCGTGGTGAAGGCTTCAACTTATTGGGGTAACTAACTGCTGTATCCACCTGAAACGTAAGGTGAATAATCTATAGTACCAGCCTTATTTCTGTCTGTAGTCGTCGGTGTAGGTTATCCAGTGTACATATCCACACGGTCCTCGTCTAGGGCTCCTCGGGTGAAAGCGCCTGGGTAAGCAGCCCAGCCTGGATAAGCACACTAGCTGGTACGAGGAAACGTTGGTAATGCTGGTCACTGTAGAACGGTAGCCGCACGATACACTATACATAATAGACTAATAATAATAGAATAGGTCGAACTCAACGATACAGCTTTAAACTCTGACACTTCAGCTATCAATTTGCACGCGGTCTCAAGGCTCTATTTTGGGGCATCACGTACATCCTTATAGGTGATCCATTTATCATCTGGTTGCAGTCCATCTCGAAGGGCTTTTGTGAGCTTTATGTGTTTAGGGGGCCATAACACAGTCTGGTCTTTAGCATTAAACCAGCTCCCTAGAACTACTGCTGTCCCACCATTTGGGAACTGTACAACTGACCACAGCACCAGACCACAGCACCACCTCACCATTCATCTTCAAAGGGCTGAAATGAGAATTTACGGTACTCATAATGATCTCTCCTTACAAGCCATTCCCATACCGTCCTACAAAGCCAAAGTGCACTACACACATTGCATTTTTGAAGCATTTAAAGGAAAACTCCAACATTTTGTGAAATTAGCTTATTTGACATCTTCCCTGGAGTTATAAGAAGATACATACCTTTTTCGTCTCTCTGCATGCATTGGGCTTAGGGAACGCCTGGACAGTTAGCCTAGCTTAACTTCATCACTGGAAGTGGGGCAGACATCTAACCTAGTTCACTACAGTCAGGAAATATACTCCAAATACAATCAAAATACAACTCCCAAACGTTCCCGTAAACATGTTGTGACCTGTGTATTTACCACGTCTCCCAGTCACACAAGTCACACAAGTCTCCAAGTCACACAAGTCTCCAAGTCACACAAGTCTCCCAGTCACACAAGTCTCCAAGTCACATGAGTCACACAAGTCTCCAAGTCACACAAGTCACACAAGTCCAAGTCTCCAAGTCACACAAGTCACACAAGTCTCCAAGTCTCCAAGTCACACAAGTCACACAAGTCCAAGTCACACAAGTCACACAAGTCCAAGTCTCCAAGTCACACGAGTCACACAAGTCTCCAAGTCACACAAGTCACACAAGTCACACAAGTCCAAGTCACACAAGTCTCCAAGTCACACAAGTCTCCAAGTCACACAAGTCACACAAGTCACACAAGTCACACAAGTCCAAGTCACACAAGTCACACAAGTCTCCAAGTCACACAAGTCACACAAGTCTCCAAGTCACACAAGTCTCCAAGTCACACAAGTCACACAAGTCACACAAGTCCAAGTCACACAAGTCACACAAGTCTCCAAGTCACACAAGTCACACAAGTCTCCAAGTCACAAAAGTCTCCCAGTCACACAAGACTCATGTGACTGGGAGACTCGTGTGACTTGTGTGACTGGGAGACGGGGTAAACACACAGGTCACAACATGTTTACAGGAACGTTTGGGAGTTGTATTTGGAGTATATCTCCTGACTGTAGTGAACTAGGCTAGATGTCTGCCCCACTTCCAGTGATGAAGTTAAGCTAGGCTAACGGTCCAGGCGTTCCCTAAGCCCAAAGCATGCAGAGAGACGAAAAAGGTATGCATCTTCTTGTCCAACTCCAGAGAAGATGTTAAATAAGCTAATTTCACAAAATGTTGGAGTTTTCCTTTAAGCGTTTCAATTGGCCAGCCAAACATGTTATCTGTGTACATGTAATATTGTACTAATTGTGTATTTATTAATGAGGTAAGTTATGCCCCGAAATCCGACGTTAGAGTCAGTGTGTCAATATAGTTACTGCACTTTAGCTTTGTAGGGCAGTATGGTTATGCTGTTAAATGAAGTAGTGGTATTGCAATGGCACCATCTCCGTCTGGAGAGAGAAGACATTTGCGCTTGATATAGCGAAGTTTACCTATCCCTATATCTTCTTGCAAGCCACTGACCTTGTATGTACCAATGTATGATGATTCACAGGGATACATGTAGTATGGCTGTTTGTGTCTGTACTTTCTGTAAATTATATATACCTCTTCCTCTGATTTAAGAATATTCTCTACTAATGCAAATCCATCTCCAACCTCAATACAATTGTCTCCTTTCTTTGTGGACAAAGTAAACCGATGAGTGGAGACCTTCCTGTACTGTTGTGAAGAAGTAAACTGTGGGGGGACAGGCCCATCAGTGTGAATATTACGCAAAATTGGATCATCTGTGGGACATGGGGATCCAACATGTGGAATTTCAGACAACCTTTTCACTACCTGTTGTAGAGGCTGATGTGGCTTGCGTAGAAGATGCTTAATTTGTCCAAGATAGTTCTCAAAAGGGAATCCTGAGATATTATCTAGAGTGCCAAACTTCCTGTATTCCTCAGCCAAATGAATAAGCTGGTGTACATTGTACACAATTTCACCTCTTCCATACACTGTCCCAAAGTGTTCAACAAAAGAAACCATCAACTTGTGCGCAAAGGCCAACATTTCCTCAGAAATACTAGGGGACAGCAACAAGTACATTCCAACAGAAAACAACATGAAGTTGTCATACAGCTCACTGGGGAGGGAATCCTTCAAAACAACAGGACCCCAATACAACATGAAGGATCGCAACTCAGTAGCTTTCCAGCGATCTAACTCTGACAGTTCCCTTGGTTTACGGTTAAATTCACAAGGCATGTAGGGACGTAGCTTTAGCAGTTTACCTGAAATGGCTTGTACAGTTTTGGAAGGGAGCCTTGTTGCCAAATTCTTCCCCTTTAACCATATATTAAGCAGTTTCCTTGTAACTCCGAGACAACAGAGATGCATGTAATCAGTTGGAAACATAGAAACCATCTTAACTAAACCTGTTAAAGGGCTCGTCCCATTGTGATGTGCCTCATCAACCATGTCTGAGAAACTGGAGTCTGTCCTAAGTCTGACTTTTGTTTCAGGATATGTCATTTTATTTCTCCATACACCCTCCTGAAAACACTTGTCACAACCAGAATAGCCATTAAATGCCTTGGTCTGCTTAATATAAGCTCTAGCCGGGGCATCACAAATGAAAGAAGAAATCTGTACATCAAATTGCTTGTCATTATAAATAATGCCATTAGACAGTACATTCTGAAGATCTTTGACAAACTGCTCTAGGTACTCAAAAACACTCTTTGGCTTGCCTAGACCACAAAAAATGCCAACAACAAATGGGGACTTTGTGTAGTCACATTTGAGACTTCCAAGTATGGGCCAAAACTGAAGTTTAGAACTTTTGAATAAAGGTAAACCATCTATATTAAACTGTAAATTAAGAGTTATCAGAGTTGCCGGTAAAATCAAACATGCCAACCGTGAAAGCACCCCTTTGACTAAACCAAAATGATAGTATTCTCCCCCTTCAATCTTAGTGGTAGGCACATGTTTTTGTGTTCCTAGCAATGTTCTTCCATCTTTAGGAAGGGTGGGGTGAAACATCTTCAAAAAGGACAGCAAAGATGATAGTGCAACCAGAGAGACTGAATAGGATGTTGCCCAATATTTTAAACTTGTCATGAGGAAATCTTCATTATGCTCATCACTGTCAAAGACATGTTCAGGTTCAATTTCGTCATCCCCAGCTATACTTTCAAAATGTGCATTTGACTCACCTGGTGAGTCAATATTTTCACTTTGATCACTGATAGTTAGTGGTCTGTTTAGTGGCAAGTCTGAAGTTGATAAATCTAGTGGCAAGTCTGATCTAGTTGTTAAATCTAGTGGCAAGTCTGTCTTTGGTAAATCGAGCAGGCACTCAGTATAGGCTGTGACAGGATCTGTGTTCTCTAAAGAGTGATGGTTTGTCCTTGAATTAGCAGCAACAATTAACTTATAATCAGTGAGGATAGCCTGCTCTGTCTCTCTCACTAATTTGTTGACTCTACGTCTTTTAGCCCGAGAATAAGATGACATAGTGATGAGGTGCTGTAGTCAATGTAATGGTACATACATTGTGCTATTTACTTGGCTAGAACAGGTCTTTGCTTCAATTGCTGCAACGTGCGGCTTCTTGAAACTGGTACGTGATTCTGGAAAAAGAAAGAAAAAAGGAGGGTCGACTGTGCTGCATTGCAATGTGCAGGGTGAAACGCTTGCATAATTCTACATTTTGATCAATATCAAGAGAGTCCATTATTATATTATTGTTATATTGTTCATTAGAAAATACCATGTATATAACCAAACGTCTAACTATATAGTCAATGTAATGGTACATAAATTGTGGTATTTACTTGGCTAGAACAATTAAGTCTCAAACAGCCTGCAAACTACCTGGCGTTCTATCGCCATGCTCTAAGACAAACTCTAACCTTAACCAACTTAGAAAGAGTGCAAGGGGAGATGAAGCATATAGCGATATAAACATAGTCATAGCATCAAATTAGTATTTAGATAAGCAACAGAAAAAAATCACGTTATAAAAATAAGCAGTTTCTAAGAAAAAACGATTTGTTATGTGAAGCGCTTTATCAACATGGGCGCCGCCATTTTGTTTGGTGACATCACCCCGTCGCGGTGCATTTAGCTAGCTGGCTACCTAGCCGCAGCCGGGATTCAAAGCCAACTAACCGGCTAACCCAGCTCGCTAAATACTGCATGTAGCTAGCAGAACTGTAAAATTAGTTTGAACAGCCATACAAAAAGAAACACGCGGTCCCGTTGTTGTCTGGTAGGCAACGTTGCATTTACGGATCCACGTGTTTACTAGGCCAGCTTCCTTGACTATTTCCTGTTCACCCAATAAGCATGCGTTTGATTGGCTGAGTCGCACAACGTCATTCAGTAACAACGCACGCAATTGGACCACGCAATTTCTAATCGTTGGCGCTATAATATTAACATCGAAATAACTTAAACAACCGTACGATTCCACTTGCACACTCTCCAGAGTTATATTAAGCACACGATACGAATATTCATGAACATTTATCTTAGTTGACGTATATATATATTTACCTACCAAACTGCAGCATATCACATGCACAACGCCCTCAAGATCCACTGGTGCACACTCACAATAACGTTATTTTTCACAGAACACAGTTAAGATAAAAGTAATATAGCCAAAACTTACTGTAAAGCACTCAGTAGAATCAAATCAAATCCGGGGGGAACCAGACGTGCTGTTCTGAACAGCAGTTCACATTGAGAGATCGAGTGCTCAGCTGCATGCTGGGATGTACGTCTGTTTCAATTGGGGGGGGGGGGGGGGGAATTCGGGCCAACGTAATGACGACAAACAGCAAACGTTGAACAGCATCCGTTGATTCAACATTTATTAGATATTGGCATTTCAATCATTAAAATGCAATCACAAAACAATATTGATTCAATGATATGTTTTCAACATTAGTCAATTGGTTTAGCGGTTAATGGGTGATTCAACATCAATCGTCGACCTTAACCAAAAAGCAAGCATTGTGACCATAAATCAACATTGAATTAACACCTTTTGCTATCTGGGAAGTCATCGGCTCAATTTGAATAGGAGCAGTAGTTTATAAATAACATGTTTCAGCACAGACATTCATGGGAACACAGGGAAAACATGAATAGTCACATGGAATAGGGCAGATAAGGACAAGTATGTACCTTGACGTGGTGGAGCTCTGTCTCCAGGCTGTCTATTAGGGTCTGAAGGACCCGGTGTTGCTCCCTCAGGCTGGTGTTGCCCCGCTGAAGCTCCTCCCTTTCCCCTGTCACCTGCTGAAGCTCCTCCCTCACCCCCAACAGAGACTGTAGCTCCTCCTCTTTGTGACTGAAAGAGGACAAGGACCACACCAGCCGCTGTTAACAGATGATCCCCATCTTGGCACAAACACCAACCGCTGTTATGGTTTGGATAATGCTAAGCTAGCAAACGCTTCACTCCCAACAGGTGTACTATCCGCTCCATCGCTCCCTGCAACTATTCACACCTCGCAGGATTTCAGAGAGCTTTCCGTTTCACACAAACGGGTACTTGGTGCTAACCAAATCTAAATTAAAAAAGATATTTAAACAATGGAGCACCCTCAAAAACCACTTAAGTTACGTTGAAACTGAGCCTATTAAGTAATCGATTATTCACACCCATCCTTAATATATTTACTAGTTACGCTGCTGGTCAGTATGACTTACTACCATAGTGTCTTTATTTATACATATTAATACTACAACTCTGTAAATACATCAGATTAGCACCAATTTATATATTTTATACTCAGTTTAATCACCGGTACATTCTATATTACTATTGCACTTTACGGTTACATTTGCACTCTGGTTGGATGCCAAACTTTTTTGTTGTACTGCTGTATAATGATAATACATTTGAATCTAATGTGAAAATAAACTACAAAATGCAGATGTTTACCCAAGTTGGGTCTGGAGTAGTTGAACATCTAGCTCCGTTTTGATGAGCATCTGCCGGTTCTGGGCCGTAGAAGCCTTCAGCTTCTCGTTCGCCTCTGTGAGAGAGAGCCCATTTCCCCCTGGTAGGTTAGGATCTTCACTTCCATGTTGGTGACCTTGCCCTTCAGGTCCCAGGCAGGCCTGTGGGTGGCCCCCCCGGCCCCCCCACCAACACCTGTGGCTGAAGATAAATTACACCATCCATCAATTAATTAGGGTTGAACAATTAATCTGAATCTCATCTAAACCACAACATGGCCCTAGTGCAATCGCCAAATGGTACACGTGTAAGTTCTGTGCTGTAGAGATGATCCAGCCTACAAATGTCTTCTACAGAGTAACCTCTTAACATGCAACGGCCTGGCCCCTCTTGAGGACGATTTGCCCACTGGCACGACGCGCCACTTTGCCCACCTCTAGCGGCTCGGGTGTGCATATTTTTAATACAATATATAGATCGAATTAAATCCCCATTTGTTGCCCGTCGATTGCCAAAATCCGTTCAGCGGTTCTCGAGTTACATGCCGATATGAGAGGCATGCGCCGAAGTACACGGCAGACTTAATTTTTTCAAATACCACTCCCGACTCCCGAGCCTCTACCTCCGTCAATCATTTGGCGATCTTGAAAATTATTGCACAGGGTTGTAACTAGGGATGGGCGTGAGTAACAAATTGATCGATTACTCACGGCTATGAGAAAATGCGATCTTTCAGCCAACAGCCAGCCAGCTACTGCACTATGAACCGAGCCAGCTAGCTACCCGAATCCACAACAGCCAGCCGTACAAAATACAGTCTCAGCCAACAATCACATCGATTTGTACAGTTAGTTAGCTCCACTCCATTCCGAATTAAGGTAGCCAGCCAGCACAGCCTGTATTAGCTAGCTACAGTTGCTAGGTAGCCAACAGCTGCAAAAACGAAACGCCAATGATGTTATGATCAGTAGCTAGCCAGCTAGATAACATTAGACAATGCTGTGTATTAAACTAAAGTGAATAGTTTATTTAGTTGGTGGTCATTATGGGCCATGTGGTAGAGTATGTAGCATCAGCATCGTTAATACCTAAGCTCCCATGTTTTTGGGGCCGTTATGGGCCATGTAATAAAAGTTACATTGTTCCATAGCATACGCATGTTAACTTTCTTTTGGCAATGGGATTGGTTTCGTCATAGAGAGTACTTATCATTAGGGCACAAGTATGTTGTAGGATTTATAATAAAACACATGTAGTATTGAACTGATAAAGCAGTAGATCAGCTGACCTCCTTGGCAATTTGTGAGTCCTCTTCGCCAGTTTGCGTGCGGATCTTCCTGAAGAGTTCAAACAGCTCTTTCACTGCCATAGGGTCCTTTATAGAAAAGGAGAAAAATGCTTTTAACTGGCATAGTGAACAAGCATAATGTCGTGTACAATATACCGTTTGCTGACACATCCCGTCTTCATCCATCTGTGTGTTGACATACCAGGTTCCTTTGCCCCCTGTCACCCATCGACTTCAACACCTTATTCAGGTAGGATTCCAGCGCAGACTCGCTAGTGTTGGCAATCAGGGTCAGGTGGTTCAGGATCTAGTCACACAACAAATAACAAGACTTGAAATTTCACAAACTATATATACTTTATGTACATATACCTATTATGTCTTATTCTTATTACTTGTATTATTGCACAAACAGTGCCGTCTGGGAGAAATGCGAGGCCCTTTTTTATTTTATTTTTTTGCATACAGTCAACGTATTCTTAAATAATAGCACTGCCCGAGGCTGGGCATACAGTCAACATATTCTTAAATAATAGCGCTGCCCGAGGCTGGGCATATGATACAGTCAACGTATTCTTAAATAATAGCACTGCCCGAGGCTGGGCATATGATACAGTCAACGCATTCTTAAATAATAGCGCTGCCCGAGGCTGGGCATATGATACAGTCAACGTATTCTTAAATAATAGCGCTGCCCGAGGCTGGGCATACAGTCAACATATTCTTAAATAATAGCGCTGCCCCAGGCTGGGCATATGATAGTCAATGTATTCTTAAATAATAGCGCTGCCCGAGGCTTAGTGGCAATGCACCTGTACAGTTGTACACCTGGCAGTAACGGGGAAAATGCATAAAACACCCCTGGAACCTGATAAACAAGCTTAAAGCCAGGTACATTTTTCAAGCACGACATGCAGATTTGCAGTTTTGCCTTATTTGAATCGAACTCTATAAGCTTAGTACACACGTCACAAACTGCACGAGCACAGTGTGAGCAGACCCTTGTGTAGTGGCCGCTTGTCGCTCCCCAATGAATCGACAAGCGTCCACGATGCACCCGCAATTAATTATCTTACTCGGTCCCAAAGTTTGTGATGTAAATATGGAATGTCCCAAGTTGCTGCTGTTTACAGAGTTTATTGTTGTCCAAAGGTGAATGATGGTGAATGAAGGGTTAAATCAGGACAGTTGTCAATTGCTCCATGGTCAGTTCCAAACAGTGAGACAGGTAGGAAAATGTATCATCAAAGGTTCATGGGATTATGGTAATTAGCTAGGCTATTTATAGAAGAGGGGCCATAATGGAGGCGGTGAGCCCTCTAGTTTTCAAACATGAATAAGACACTATTCTAAGCATAATAATAATAATAATAATAATAATAATAATAATAATAATAATAATAATAATAATAATAATAATAATAATAATAATAATAATAATAACCAAAACACTCATATGGCCTTTACACCTTGCATGATGCAACACACCGAGTGAGAGAGAGAGAGCGCGAGAGAGAGAGCGCGAGAGAGAGAGAGCAAGAGAGAGAGCGCGAGAGAGAGAGCAAGAGAGAGAGCGCGAGAGAGAGAGACAGACAGACAGAGAGAGAGAGAGCAAGAGAGAGACGGAGTGAGAGTGAGAGAGTGAGAGAGTGAGTGAGAGAGAGACACACCCACCCACGGCGGGAACAGAATAGATTGCATTAAAAACTCACCAAACATCCAAGAGGAAGGAGACAACCGTGGAGTTGATAAAGTTCACCAGTCCATAGTGTCCCCCCCATTGGGATGAACTTGGGAGTCTGTTCCTAGTTTACATTTACATTTAGTCATTTAGCTGACGCTTTTATCCAAAGCGACTTACAAGTTCTGTACGACAAGCCATCAGGAAGGGCACAACTCTATCAGCTGAGCAACAATGTTCATCAAAGTGTTGAGTGCTACAGTGTAGGTTAGTTTATTAGGACAAGTGCAGACAGTATGGTTAGTTAGGGTTAGATATTATTTTTTATTTTATATATTTTTTTAATTCAGATAATGGTTGAAGAAGTGCATCTTTAGTCGACGGTGAAAGATTGGACATGTTTCGGCTGTCCTAACTGGGGTGGGTAGTTCATTCCACCATTGTGGGGCAAGGACTGAGAATAGGCGACTTCTCTTTGATGACCCTCCCGGAGCTTGGATAGGAGTAGGTCTGAGGCGGCCAGAAGATGCAGAGCGTAGGGGTCTTGAGGGTGTGTAGTTAGAGACCATTGACCGGAGGTAGGCGGGAGCGGTTCCCTTTGCCGCACGGTATGCTAGGTCGAGAGCCTTGAAGCGGATTCGTGTAGCAATGGGGAGCCATTGCAGGTCCCTAAGAAGTGGGGTGACATGGGCTGACTTCGGTAGGTTTGAGATCAGGCGGGCCGCTGCGTTCTGAATGAGTTGAAGAGGCTTAGTGGCAGTGGCCGGGAGGCCAGCGAGCAGTGCGTTGCAGTAGTCGAGGCGGGAGATGACTGTTGATTGGACGAGGAGTTGGGTGGCTTCTTTTGTCAGGAAGGGGCGGATCCTTCTGACGTTGCTCAGGAGGAATCGGCAGGTTCTGGTTGTCGCTGCGATGTGAGCAGAGAAGTTCAACTGGTCGTCGAGGACAACACCAAGGTTCTTGGCGGTCGGGGACGCGATCACAGCTGCATTCTCGACTGTGATGGAAAGGTCGGTCAGGGGGGAGGATTTGGCCGGCAGGTGGAGCAATTCTGTTTAGCTTAGGTTCAGTTTGAGGTGGTTGGTCGTCATCCAGGCGGAGATGTCGGACAGACAGGCCGAGATCCGCTCAGAGACGTGGATATCTGAGGGAGGGAAGGAGAGGAAGAGTTGAGTATCGTCGGCATAACAATGATAGGAGAAGCCATGAGACGTGATAATGTTACCCAGTGATTTAGTGTAGAGGGAGAAGAGAAGCCCACCCTGCAGAAGTCCTTGGATGGGTGCTACACCAGAACGTGTGGTGCTCAACATCAACAGGGATGAGCATGTCACTAATGCAAACTTGTATGGGGGGATGCTAAGGGTGAGCGAGAAAGTGGCAGTCAGGAGAATGAGGCTGGCAGGTCACTGCCAGAGACATCATGAGATGCCAACCAGCAAACTTGTACTGTGGGAACCAACACACGGGCATCGATCACGAGGACGTCCCACATTAACCTACGTGGACGTACTCAGGAGAAATGCGGGAACAGAATGCACCGGCGAGCTAGCCAGATGCATGGAGGATCGGGATGACTGGAAGCACCGATGGAGGGCCCGTCCGAGGACGACCTAGATAGAGAGATAGATAGAGAAGAGAAGGGGTCCTAAAACCGAGCCCTGGGGGACACTTGGTAGGAGCGGTCATTGAGGTATGATGACAGCCATGTCAGCGCAGAGCCAGCCACTCCCATTCCTGCGAGGGCCGCGAGGAGGATCTGGTGGTTGACTGTGTCGAAGGCAGATAGAAGGCAGATAGATCTAGGAGAATCAGGACAGACGTCTGCCACACGTTAGCACTCGATAACGTAGCTAACGCTAGTTAGCTGTCCCTGCCTTTAGCTAAGCCGACATGGCTAGCCTGACTGAACTTTTTTTTTTTTTTTTTTACTTTTTTTTTTTAGTGTTTATCGCTTTCCTGGTCAAGCATGACCGACAGTTGCAGGGTGAAACGGGAGAGAGAGCAGGGGGAGACATTCGGCAAATGACGGCGAGTCCGGGAATCGAACTCGGAGTCAACCAGATCCGTGACGCAGCACGGAGTCCCGCGCGAGCGCGGTAACATGGTGTGCTACTGGAGCACCCCTGACTGAACTTTCTAACACGCAACAACTTTCATCTTCAGTCCATCTGCCGAACGTCCTCTTCGTCTTGGCATAACCTAATCACTATACTTGGTATTGATAAGCTTACGGCACGCTGCGTTATTTCTTCTGCTCCGATGCTGCACAGGGCTCCCGTGGATAGCGCAGAATAGTCAGACCCCGTACCTGTAAGTTATGTAACTCCTCCCCTCATTGAAACCAATAGTATATCTGCAGAGCCGCAGAGCTCCAATAGTGTATCTGCAGAGCCGCAGAGCTCCAATAGTATATCTGCAGAGCCGCAGAGCCCGGAACAAGTCGGACACATTCTACAAACGTGTCTAATGTGAAATATATAAGCATGTAAGCAAAACTAGATTTTAGGTCTGTGATGGAAAGTGATTGTTAACATTCTATTTTTTTTTTCCCGCGAGGCCCCCCTCCCCGCGAGGCCCTGTGCGACTGCACTGCTCGCACACCCCCTGTGCACAAATGACTTATTCTCATCCTATTCTTATTGTATTATTGCACAATCGTTGCGGGTAAGACCCCCCGCATTTCACTGTATACTTGTATGCCGTGACAAATAAAACTCTTGACTTGACTATAATAGCATCATGTCATCTCAAGCAGATTGTGCTTAGTTTGTTAAAAAAAACATTTACATGTTACAAGTCAGTTTCCTCTTTCAATAAACAGATGTAGGCATTCTGCAAAACTGCACTTTCATGAAGCGATTGTGAAGTCCTCCAGGTTCCACAATCTGTTCCAAAATGCAACATCTTTGGCGGTATTGGCATATTATTATGATTTAACGTCAAGTCTTGAGCACCACATGCACACACACCGTTGGGCCGACGAGGCGGCACAGAGTATATAGCAGGGTCTTGAGCACCACATGCACACACACCGTTGGGCCGACGAGGCGGCACAGAGTATATAGCAGGGTCTTGAGCACCACATGCACACACACCGTTGGGCCGACGAGGCGGCACAGAGTATATAGCAGGGTCTTGAGCGTGCGGTGGGGGTCGGACCCGAACTGGCGCAGCCTCTCTTTCGGGAAGACCCTGATAAAGTTGTGCAGGTCCAGCAGTATTTTGTCCAGGTTCAAGCTACCTATGGTCTCTGGGAGGAACTTAATCTTTCTCCATAGACACTGACATTTTTTTTTTTCAAAGCCCCTTCGGACTGGAACAATCTTCCGGTGAACATTCGACCCATATCTTCATTTTATCTCTTTAAAAATGCTCTTTGTTCTAATTTTTAAATTTTAAATTTTTTTTATTATTATTTTTTTATTATTTTTTAAAATAATTTTTTTCTTTGTTCTAATTTTATGGTCAAGTGTACATGCTTCCGTGGTGGGGCTCCTGCACTGGTGAGGGGACGTGGCGCAGAGCCGTCCTTTACGCGGGTGTTACGGGTTAGCTAGTTGGTTCTACTCCTATTTTTGGGCAGGGGGGGCCGATTGGGTGATTTGGGGCGCTTGTTGGGCGGGTTGATTGCTCCTCTTCTCCTGCCAGTCCTGGAGCTCAATATCTATTACATCCTGTATTCTACTCACCCTTTGAATGTTTTGTTGGGCCTTTCTCGCGGCGGCTGCCTGGCGGTGTCATCGCGAGGTAAGCATATTTGTTTGCCCTGCGGTGGCACCGTCATGTGACTGCCGTGGAGTGGGCCTCTTATGATGGAGATTGAGACATATCCTCTTATCTTCTTATAATGAGACATATTCTCTTACAATGTGTACTTGTTCTGTTGTGTTTTTGTATGTGTTCCTTGTTGTTGTGTGCCATGTGTTCTGATTCTGAATTACATTGCACAAAATGTGGGACCCTCTCGAAAACGAGATACTGTATCTCAATGTGGTTATCCCAATAAAATAATTTCAATATATAAATGATAAGCACAAGACTCACCATGTAAACATTTCTTTAACCCTTTCACTGCAAAGGGTTGACTCTTCTTAAACTGTAGTGTGGTAGTGAAATGGTTAACATTCTATAGTGTGGTAGTGAAAGGGTTAAAAAGGCCCAATCTGCTATTCCTTTTTGACCATATGAATGTGGGGTATTTTCACATGCATTGTAACCTCTGTGTTCAGTTTAAGTTTGGTTCCTACCAGGTTTTGGTTCCTACCTAAAGGCTGCTAGTGTAGCGATTGTAATGGTACATAATTCACCCACGGACTATTGTTAGGAACATTCTGGCATTCTGGCATTTCCACAAAAGGACAAGAGTTCCTTGCATCACTTCACATTGATGAAGGTCTCCTGCAACTTGAAATAATTGACATGCAAGCATCATCTGCTCTGAAGCAGGCACTTGAGAATGAATCCACCACAACATTTTGGATAAAGTCATGTCAACACATTCCCCAAAATAAAAACGCTGGCAATATCTGTGCTAACAATGTTTGGCTCAACATACACCTGTGAATCCAGTTTCTCTCACATGAATGCCATTCAAACAAGCAACCGTGCCTCCTTGACAAATGAGCATTTGCATCACTGTTTGCGGCTAGCCCTCACTTCCTATGAACCCTCTTTCTCTGCCATTTCCCAGTCAAATAAGTGCAATCTCTCTCATTAGATGTGTGTATGTAGGCTAGGCCTGTCTGCCCCCCACCCCCCCTGATGTTTGAGGGTTAAGAGTGGACAATAAGTGCTAATAAGATGCTGTGATTTGCTGTTGTTGCACAGACATGAAGCACTTTTTCATAAGCTCAGCTGCACTATAAATGTGTTTTTTTGTTCAAGTGTTGATGTTAGAATGTTCAGATGCACATCATGCACTTGTTTGTTTTTTTATTTTATTTTTATATTGAAATGTTGTAGAGGAGATGTTGCAGTTGGTGCACAGTCATAAACGAAGCACTTTTTGCAGGAGATGTTGCAGATGTGGCACATCTTTTGCAATGTAGTTAAATAAAAGTTGTGTGGTTGTGTCAAGTGTACATTCATAGCACGGGGAGGCGCCGTGGCAGTCCGGCCCCTGGCCCCTTGGGTTTCTGACAATGTGGCCCCCTGAACAATTTAGTTGAATAGCCCTGTTCTAGAATCTCGCACATCCTTATATAAGTGGAAGTTTCGGCCACGGACAGTCTTTTCGTGTAGAGTTCCTAGCAAGAGGAAGAAGAAGATGCTAAAGTCCATAATTTCCTCTCTTATTGCATGCAGCCAATAAGGTATGTTTGGTGTTGTAAATGTTGCTATGTGTAGGCCCATGCCATGTAGCTAAGGTGCTAACTAAAGGCTTGCTAAGGATTAATGATTGAAGGACTTAATGTGCTTGTAGGTTAAGTTAATTTGGTTAACAACATTGCAAAGACATGTGACACTAAGAGACAAGTAGAGATAATATGGATGTATGTTGTTATTGTTTGAGCTGTGATTTATTGTATTTCATGTATGTGTTTCACAGTTCTCACGGTTCGGATTGAAATAAATCCAATCAGTAATATCAAGAACGTGTTGCTGTCATCATTGCAAGTAGAGGGAGTTACATGCATTCTTCAAAGGTTTTATTTGTAGATGGAAAATAAGTTTGGGGTCAAATCAGAATACAAGTGTTTTACTTCAGTGTTCGCAAACATGAGCAACATAAATAAACCTTTTAAAACTACAAGAAGAAAAGCCATGCCCATCTGTAGTCCTTGTATCAAAAGCTCAAACAAACTCCTTGTTTCCATTCATTAATGTTATTTTTGTGATGGGGTTGCTACCCATTTGTTTAGTCAACATTAGTTTGGCCTTTTAAAATCAGAAAGGTCTTTATTGCCAAGTAGTTTACACATACAAGAAATTTGATTTGGTAGTTGTTGGTGTGACATTAACGGACAGACAATAAAATAAAAAGGTGGAATAAAATATAATAACTAAATTAAGATGGAAGCAATAGAATATAATTATGAAATAAATATGCCAGGGCTGTACAACTAAAATAAAAAGGTGGAATAAAATGTGATAAACTAAATTAAATAGAAGCACAATAGAATATAGTATAATTATGGCTGGAACACAGGCACACAGACTGCTCCGAGCACAGCTTCATATGCCAGCATGTTAAGCCTCAAACCTTTCACACACTAGACGGTTAACCCTCTGTAGTGTGGTAGTGAAAGGGTTAATCGTATGTAGTGTGGCAGTGAAAGGGTTAACCACTTGGTAGTGTGGTAGTGAAAGGGTGGGTTTTACCTTCATGACAAGGTCAGAGAACTTGGTGGATCCGGAAAAGGACATGACTGACTCTTGAAGTAACACCAGTAGAGCACTGAGAAGCCGCTCTATCCCCAGCATCTAGGACGGTTAGCTACCAACCAGACCACAGCTTTATCATTTTATTCCATTTACGGCAGACCAGAGACGGAGACATCCCAAACAGGTTACACACATGTACAACAAACAACGTGTTGATCACTGTAGGTATATATTAAGGGTGTAAAGGTAAAGGTACACGTATCCGCATTCGCGGACTGGGACCATAATTCCTACCGGGAATTTGACTCAGGCAGGCCAGGCCCATACCCCATACCACATGTTTTGTCTTATTTCTGGCTGTGTGTACCACTGATGCCTTGTATCCCCTCTTGAAAAATGTAATTTTTTGGAAAAGGTACATAGATGACATTCTCATGGTGTTTGTTGGCTCGGAAGATGAGTTATTCCTGTTCAGGGAGTACATCAATGGTACACATCACACTTTAAAATTCACGATGGTACACAGCAGAGAACATATTGATTTCTTAGACTTACGGATATCAACAGATAATGAGGGAAACCTGAACACTACTATTTTTCGCAAACCAACAGACCGCAATACTATTTTACATGCACAGAGTCATCACCCAAGACGTATGGCAGAGAATATCCCATACGGACAATTCCTGCGCCTTAAACGTATCTGTAGTGATCCTACAGACCTAGAAAAGAAGGTAGATGAAATGAGCCACAGATTTGAACAGAGGGGATACAAGGCATCAGTGGTACACACAGCCAGAAATAAGACAAAACATGTACAGAGGGAAACCATTTTGGAATCTGACAAAAGAGACACCCCAGGTAACAGTCACGTTCGTTTCAGAATATAGTACTTCATCTCAAGTTGTTAAAAACATTATTTACAAACACTGGAACATTAAATGTGACCCCCATTTAAAAAACATTTCATCATTACCACCAAGATTCTGTTTTAAAAGGGGAAAAAACATAAGGGACTCTTGTCGTCAATTCTATGTATAAGTCACTCTAACTGGCTAAGAACAGAGCTGTGTGGTAGCCATCCATGTGGTCGATGCACCCATTGTTCAAACACCATGAAAACAAAGGTTTTCTACCATCCACAGTCTGGACAGGAATATAAAATAAGGGATCTTATTAATTGCAACACCACACATGTTATATACATGCTGAAATGCCCCTGTGGTAAGGTCTATGTTGGGCAAACAAAGATTTATTTGAAGGTGCGAATAGCAGAACACAAGGCAGCCATCAGGAACAACAATATGGATTATGCCATTGCTAGACACTACAAAGAGAGAGATCATGGATCTACAGCCTCTCTAAAGTTCATTGGAATCGAAAGAGTCACCCTGCCACTTAGGGGCGGTGATATAATAAAACTTCTCCTACAGAGGCAAGCGTATTGGATTTTCACTCTGAATTCTGTGAAACCCCAACCTGGGCATTGTACGGCTGTGATTCTGACCGGCCCGCGAAAGATTACATGATAATAGTTAGGACAGCCGAAACACGTCCAATCTTTCGCCGTCGACTAAAGACTCACTTCTTCAACCATTATCTGAATTAAAAAAAAAAAAAAAAAAAATCTAACCCTAACTAACCATACTGTCATGCACTTGTCCTAATAAACTAACCTACACTGTAGCACTCAACACTTTGATGAACATTGTTACTCAGCTGATAGAGTTGTGCTCTTCCTGATGGCTTGTCGTACAGAACTTGTAAGTCGCTTTGGATAAAAGCGTCAGCTAAATGACTAAATGTAAATGTAAATGTAAATAATAGAAAAAAAGAAAAATGTACTTTATTTTTTTCGTGTCAACGTTCACACGCACAATATACGCTTACCTAGGATTTGACTTGATTCAACAACAAAGCAGTCGGGGCAAGCCGAAAACGGTCGAAAGTGTGGTCATTTGAAGTTTGGATTTCTTTTTTCACAACTGAGGTAGGTAGATTAAATTTTTGGAGACTAAAGTACAGAAAAAGAACCGGTATCGATTCACAGGTACTGGTACCGTATCGGTTCAAATGTGAACGGTACCCATCCCTACTGAACACACAACTGCAGGGCAAGGGCATTTTTGCTCATGAAATGCATAGCCATGTGAAAGCCTTCATGACAAAGTTGCAATAAATTTCAAGGCAACTAGGCAGCAACAATCTCAAACACATGAAAACCCTGAAAGAAGTCAAACCATCAGCTGATCACCGGCACAGGTACTCATCCATGTTGGGAGCACTGCATGATTAATTTTCAAGGCGTTTTCAAGATTTCAAAAAGGTTGAGGATGAAATGCAGCTGGTTTCCTCTCCCTTTACCTGCAGTGTTGATGGTGCACCCACTGATGTTCAGCTTGAACTCATTGACCTGCAGTCTGATTCACTACTGAAAGAGCACTTTAAGTCAGCATCACTGCTAGAGTTCTACTCTGCTCTCAAGGAGGAGAACTTTCCAAACATGAGGAGATATGCTCAGAAGATGTTGGTTCTCTTTGGATCCACCTACTATGTGAACAGACATTCTCAGTCATGACGTTTACCAAGTCCAGGTACAGATCCTCTCTCACTGATGAACATCTGGCAGCTGTGCTTCGCATCTCCACCTCAGACATGCAACCTGACTTTGATGGACTTGTTAAAGCTCAACAGAGACTGGATTTCTCACACTGAATGAAAAAAAAAGAACTGAAGAACACTAAAATGTGGAAATATAACAAGTGAAATGGGACACTTGATATTTTTTTTTTCTTTTTTTTGCACAGTTCTGAAAACATTAAATGTTTAATATAGGCATGTAAAGTAAAAAAGGCTACAAAACTGGGACACTTTTCTTTACACAGTTCAGTGACATGTCTTGTTTATTTTGGCTATAAGATGATGTGATGTCTTTAGTATATGAAACTCAAAATGCCCTTTGTTATTAATGTTTCACATTTTGTTTATCATTTTGGAAATAAATTGTATTTGAATAAATTATATTTTTGAAAGCTAACCTCACCTTTTAATTGCCAAATAATAACATACACTCTTACCAGGGGTCAAAACAATGCCATTTACTGCTTTTTATGTAGAAATAAAATGTATATTATGCATAATTGAGTTTGGAATTTTGGCCCGGCCCTCCAACATATTTTCAGTTGCTCATTCAGCCCCCTGGGAAAAATAATTGCCCACCCCTCTATGGAGATGTTCACCTTCTTTGCAGGGCTATAACTTTTTAAATTGTATTGCTAAATTGACATTACTATAGCCCATTCAACATCAATTATCTATCGTTCAGGATGTAGGAACGTTTTACTTTTTCATTCACACATTCATACTAAAATACCGTCTAGAGTATAAATATGTTTTATCGTTTTCTGCAGTATTTCATAGAATGTGAGATATAGGCATAAATGCATATATTAGATGATCAAATGCAGTTTGATACCAATCAATGTTATATTAAAAATTTCAACTGTACATGGTCCTAAACGTTTATGACTGGTCATCTGCGGGTGAACGGAGGGGGGGGGGGGTAGTTTATAATTCAATGACCGACGTTAAACGATTTATGTAGTATGGGTGATATATTGATCAGAGCAGTTTGTATCGAAAATGGTAAAGAAAAACGCTGAAACTCACCCCAGTCTCCTCGTAGCGTTGGGCGATGATAGTGGAGCAAACAGATCCCAATTATGGGATGTTGATCGATGCGATCCATTTCCGGTTTGTATATTACTAATACACGTCCAAATCATGTCGATTATTGAGTTATGGCAAAGATCCATATTGACGGTGTCTGTATTGAGCCCCGGGACGATAAGCGAGTGGCCAGACAAAAATAGCGGACGGACCCAGCTTCCGGGTTGGCAACTCGCCGATCGGCCACCAGGTGGCGGTATTGAAGCGTTGCAGAGATGTGATGGCTCAGACAGCATCACCCAAGACTCCGTGGGTGAAATATGAATACCATGACGAAAATATGAAATATTGATCTCAAAAACGCCTTACGGAGTTATTGGCAGACAACGCATGCCGGAGAAAACCGCCTTAACACGTGATTGGCGGAGAATGGGTTAAAAAGATTTAATACATTTTTAAATTATACATTTTATTTATTTTTTATATCCTCAAACTAAATCCATAATTTGAATAAAGTGATTAAGATTTGTATATATTTTTTTTAATATCCTCAAATAAAGTTCAACCTGAATTTTAACATTCAGTATTCGATATTGTTGTTAGGACATTCTAGAACATTTGTGATGTCACAGTATGATGTCATAATAGAACATTCTAGAACATTTGTGATGTCACAGTATGATGTCATAATAGCACATTCTAGAACATTTGTGTTCTATGGCCGTAGGGTGTGGTAGTGAGGAGCAGGCGGGGAGGGCTGGGGGGTTGAGGAGCATTGGTGGGGTGGGTATACGGGAGGTGGTGAGAGTAGGGGAGAAGAGATGTAAGGGGGTGATAGCTGGGGTGCCGGTCGAGATGGACGTAGGGCAGCTGGTGGACGAGTTAAGGGAGGACAGGCGAAATGGCACAGTTAGGAGAGTAGAAAGGATGAAGAGGGGAGCGGACTATGTGAGAATGCTGTTCATCGACTACAGCTCAGCATTCAATACCATAGTCCCCTCCAAACTCATAGCCAAGCTCAGGGACCTGGGCTTGAACTATGACCTCTGCCAGTGGGTCTTGGACTTCCTGACGGGCAGACCCCAGGTGGTAAGAGCAGGCAACTGCACCTCCTCATCCATCACGCTCAACATAGGGGCCCCCCAGGGCTGTGTTCTGAGCCCCCTCCTCTACTCCCTGTACACACATGACTGCGTAGCACAGCGGAACAACAACACCATCATCAAATTTGCTGATGACACAGTAGTGGTGGGCCTGATCTCTGCCAACGACAAAAGGGCCTACCTGGAAGAGGTAGAGAACCTGTCACAGTGGTGTCAGGAGAACTGCCTCTCCCTGAACGTCAGCAAAACAAAAGAGATGATTGTGGACTTCAGGAGGTCGGGGGTCAAGGACTACAGCCCCCTCAGCATCGACGGGGCACCGGTTGAGAGAGTGAACAGTTTCAAGTACCTCGGAGCCCACATATCCGAGGATTTGACATGGACCACACATATTGACAGTGTTGTGAAGAAGGCACGACAACGCCTCTACTTCCTCAGGCGCCTAAGGAAGTTCCAAGTCAGTCAGAAGATCCTTAGGAACTTCTACTCATGTACAATAGAGAGCATCCTGACTGGCAACATCACCTCCTGGTTTGGGAATAGCACTGCACAAGACCGTAGCAGACTACAAAGAGTGACACGTTCAGCCGAACGCACAATTGGAGGGGGGCTTCCCACCCTCCAGAACATTTACAACAAGCGGTGCAAGGGGAAGGCTAAGAGAATTATTAAGGACTCGAGCCACCCGAACAACTGCCTCTTTGAACTGCTGCGGTCAGGCAAGCGATACCGGAGTCTTAAGGCGAGCACAGAAAGACTCAGAAGAAGCTTCTATCCCCAGGCCATCAGGCTGCTAAACGAACAATAAACACTATGCAACAACCATCAAATGCACACAGCACACACACCCACACGCACACACTCACTTAAACAAACAACACACTGCAGCACCCACTCTCCACACTTTAGATCACACAAACACACTTTATATTTATTGATAAAGGATTTGCACTACAACTCGTACACCTACTGTAAATTGTACCTAAATTGCACCTCATCCTATTTCTGCCTTGCACTATATAGTATTGTATATTATATGGTAACTCAGTTACGTCTACTCTGCATCGAACATTGTACATATGTCTATACTGAACACTGTGACCTAATTTTTTTTACTTCTAATTTACATGCTATACTATGTTATTTTATTTCATACTTATCTTGTCTTGCACAGTCTCTGGAGCGTAACAGTAAGAAGCATTTTGTATAAAAGTATTCTGTACTTCTGTATGACAACTATTAAAGAAACTTGAAACTTGAAACTTGACAGGACAGAGACGGAGACGGTAGTGATTGAGTTTGAGGGTGGGGATGTTCCTAGGTTGCAGGGCAAATGGTGTATAGGGTTAGGGAATTTGTTCAGAATCCTCTTAGGTGTTATAGGTGCCAGGAGTTTGGCCATATAGCTACCACGTGTAGGAAGGGGCAGAGGTGCGCTAGGTGTGGCGGGGAACATGACTATGGGAAGTGTGGAGAGGGAGTGAAGCCGATGTGCTGTAGTTGTGGTGGGGAGCATAGTGTACCGTTTAGGGGGTGTGAGGTGATGAAGAAGGAGGTCGCGGTTCGGAGAGTGAGAAGGGAGGGTAAGTTGTCGTATGCTGAGGCGGTTAGCAGGGTAGGACAGGGCAGCCAAGAAAGGGTGCAGGGGGTTGGAGAAGGGCATTTGGCAGAGAGGGTAGAGCAGGAGGATAGAGAGAGGGTAAGGGAGGAGAAATTAGGTATTGTGGCCTTCGTGGCAGGGGTAGTTACGGGTATGGCAGAGGCTAAGGGTAGAACAGAGATGGTGAAGATGATTGTTAGGATAGCGGTTCAACATTTGGGAATGGAAGGTCTGAAATGGGAGGAGGTGGTTAGGGAATTGGGTGAGGGGGCTGAGAGGGACCAAGCAGACCAGAATAAGATCGCAGGGGGCAAGGAGGGTCCCGCGGAGGGGGGCTCAGACAGGAAGTAGCAGCATTAGCTGCACTCCAATGGACAATGTAGGGGATGACGGGTTCCAGTAGACTGCGGGAAAAGAAGAAGAAGAAGAAGAGCCCATCAAAAGAATTGCGGAGGGCAGTCATACGCCACGATGCGTCTACACTGCCGGAAATTCAAATAAGAAGAAGAAGAAGATCTCATTGTGCATCTTGAGACAGGACTGAACAGATAGACTAAACAACATATAGACTGAAACCTGCATTTCTCAAACAAGAGGCCTTGATTTAGCTGTGGAAAGGTGAGTGTCCACAACGGCTAGCTGTTCTACTTGAATACTGAATGTCAATATTGAATCAGACAATATCGAATACTGAATGTTAAAATTCAGGTTGAACTTTATTTGAGGATATTAAAAAAATATATATAAAAATCTTAATCACTATTCAAATTGAGGATTTAGTTTGAGGATATAAAAAATAAATAAAATGTATAATTTTTTATTAAATCTTTTTAATTAAAAACGAAGGTTGGAACGTCCGTTCAAAAAACCCTGACGAAGTTTGAATCCCAAAAACAGGCTTCGGGGACAGCCTTCCCATACATATTATAATTCAAATGGAACTCAAACATGTTCCCTTGTGATGTCACAGTATGATGTCATAATAGAACATTCTAGAACATCCGTGATGGCACAATATGTCATAATAGACCATTCTAGAACATTTGTGATGTCACAGTATGGTCATAATAGAACATTCTATAACATTTGTGTATCACAGTATGATGTCATAATATAACATTCTAGAACATTTGTGATGTCACAGTATGGTCATAATAGAACATTCTAGAACATTTGTGATATCACAGTATGATGTCATAATAGAACATTCTAGAACATTTGTGATGTCACAGTATGATGTCATAATAGGACATTCTAGAACATTTGTGTTCTATATATATTCAACATGGAGGAAGTGGGACCAAGCCAGGTGATTATATGTTCTGACTCGGCTGCTGCACTGATGGCTCTGAGTGCAGGTGGGTCTAAAGCTCGCCCTGATCTCATTCAGGAAATAATGTTGGTTTTATATAGGATTGCGAAGGCAGGCTGTTCAGTGGAGTTTTGTTGGGTCCCGGGGCACGCTGGGATTGAGGGAAATGAGATGGCTGACTCCCTTGCCAAACAGAGCCTGGGAAGGGAGGAAGAGATAGTGTCATGTACGCAGGTCTGATAATAACAACTGGAGGGCGGCACATGAGCAAAAGCAGCCCCTCTCAGCAAATATGTTCAAAATCAAGGTCCCAGGTGTAGGTGAAAAAAGACACAACACAAGACGTTTTCCAAATCGTAAATTATATATTGAATGGAGGTAGGGGTTTAAACCTTCTCCATGGTGCACAGGGGAAAAGGTAGGAGAGGACAAACAAGACATACATATAAGGCAACTCAACCCAGATAGACAAACCTTGAGGCTACCGTACTATGTGGCCGTGTGAACATCAGAGAGCACACGGTTCCATACACAAGGTGCAGAAACAGGCTGGCACCATCATCAGTCCATCAGGTCTATGGACTAGGGCTAACTGCATATCCATTTTATATGAACATACACACATATATCTATATCCACGCAGTGGCAAACAAAGGCAACCTCATACACTGAGGTCACTGGAAAATGACACACAACAGGACTCCCGACGTGTGTGTGCTGTCAGCTACTTGTGCACCCGCCCCCTCCTGATGTGATTGATTGCCATCAGCTGTCCTTCATTAGGCAATCAGCACCCTTCAGTATAGGGACGGGCAGCACCTGACAGGAAGAGAAGAAGAGATATCATTAGCTCTCATGTTCACACACACACACACACATACAAACGATACTAATCTAATGTTCACATGGTCTTCCAAATACAGTAATAATGATAATGACCAACCCACGTACGTCACACCTCCCCCCATAAGAGCGAACCCGCAGGGTTAGCAAAACATTATCACTTATTATCAACCAACATCCGATTAGTACCAACAGAACAAAAATAAATAGAAATCACACTCCATATAGACCACATGCCCCATTTTGGGCCCACACGGTCAACCACCACCTCACCCAATACCAGACGCATCAGCCGCCGGACGTGGCCGGCACCTTCCTCATACCGAGGCCATGACGGCATCCTATAGTCAACCATACGCAAATTGCTCAATGGTGTTCGCACTCCCAACATCAACCCTGTGCGTCCTGTAAGGCACATTAGAACACAACACAGCATGTGAAACAACAGTCCTGTCACATCTCAACTCCGACGAGACGCGGGCAGGACTTTTCATTAGCCTATTCACATGACACCAGCGTGTCCTCCTCCGCCGCCCGAGCGTATGCAACATATACTTAGTGGCAGATACCTTTCCTCTTACCACATAAGGTCCTGAGAACCGGGCAGTGAGCACCGTACTAGGCGTGGGCAGCACAATAAACACCTCATCCCCGCCTCAAAATCCCTAGGGACAGCACAAATAGAAGGGACATTGGGGTGATTATTAATCAATGCATCACACAACAAGTTAGTAAACGGAGCGCCTCCAACCGCCAACACAGGGACGACCTTACCCCCAGCGATATCATTCCCCATGACGAAATCCACGCCCTTTACGGGAAAACATGGGCGAACCGCGACCGGAAAACAACCTGTGATCAGTGCAGACTGTACATGCACCTTATGCAACGGCACGCGCACACACCCCATGCCAATACCTCTCACCAATCCGCTCGACCGACAGGAGTCCACATCCAATGGTAATACATCAGCCAGGATGAACGATTGAGAGGCTCCTGTATCACGGAGTATTCTCACCCGATGGTAGTCCCCAACTTTACCCGACAGGGACACACAACCATCAAACACAAAGGGCTCAAAAGAGCTATGCTGGTCAGGACATGACACCGTACCAATCAACCCCACCCCTTTCGGTTCCTGGGCTGACTCCCTGGTCTCCTGTCGATCCCTTAGCGCATGACAGTCCTTCACAAAATGCCCTTTTTTACAATAATGACACACCCTTTCAGACGGCGGAGATCGTGATCGGAATGCTCGCTCGTCACCCAAGGTATTTCGAGACGGCGGTGAGCGAGGTCGGAATGGTCGCTCGTCACCTCCGCGATACGGCGGCCCCGACGGAGAAAACGCGCCCCCTCCTACATACACACCATTCCGTACAGAAACATTTTTGTGGATCATTGCTAACTCGTCACACAAAACTGCAGCTTCCTGGAGGGTAGAAACCTTTCGCTCCTCTAACTGTATTATCATGTGTTCGGGCACAAATTTTTTAAATTGTTCAATGAAGATTAACTCGCTCAAAGCCTCGACCCCATCCACCTTACACGCTTCACACCAACGAGTGAACATCATCCGTTGTTCATGGGAAAATGCCACATGTGTTTGCGAGGGAGCTTTACTTAGTCCCCTAAACCGCTGCCTATACGCCTCCGGCACCAGTTCATATACGCGCAAGACAGCACCCTTCACTTTCTCATATACCATGCTGTCCTCCTTTGATAAAAACTGGCATGCGTCCTGAGCCCTACCCGTGAGCTTATATTGCACTAATAGTGCCCACTGATCCTCCGGCCAATTCGCAGCCCCCGCTACCCGCTAAAAATTCACAAAAAATGCCTCCACCTCAGATTCTCGAAAAACAGGGACCATAGCAATATGTTGCCCAACATTAAAACTGCCCTGGCCACCTTCAGATGAGGGCGAAGAAGAGCCAACACTCCCCAGCTCCATCCTCTTCAGTGTAATCTGGAGCTCTCTATCTCTCTCCTTCTCCCTTCCTCGCTCTTCCCTGTCTCTCTCAGCTGCTCTGTCCTCTCTGTCAGCTGCTCTGTCCTCCCTGTCTCGTGTAATCTGGAGCTCTCTATCTCTCTCCTGACGTGTAATCTGGAGCTCTCTATCTCTCTCCTTCTCCCTTCCTCGCTCTTCCCTGTCTTTCTCAGCTGCTCTGTCCTCTCTGTCAGCTGCTCTGTCCTCCCTGTCTCGTACAGCTGCTTTGTCCTCTCTGTCCTCTCTGCGCAACAGCGCTCTCTCCTCCATCTGGAGACGGGCAAAACGCAGACTAGAGCGCGCATGGCCAGAAGACGTGGAGTCTTTATCCGAATCGCCCGCGGCCTCACTTTCAGCTCCGGCCGTACTACCATCCTTCCTAATAGCACCACCATCCGGGTTAAGATCACGTAAGGGAGAGTCAACCCATTCGCCAGTGTGTGCAACCTCCTGATCACTATGACTCACTACTCCCTGAGCCGTGCTAAACACCTGTTGCTCCACCAACCCCGCTATAACAGCTGCCTTCATATCCGCCTTGGATTGGGAATTTTGCACCGCAATATCATAATGCCTAGCAATAAGGCCTAATTCCGCCTTAGTGCAACCTTCCACCTGATCCTCTGTCGGATCCGCCATAAAGGCTTCAAAAACAAATGCCGACGCAGCCATATTATGTTTTTATGCGTGCGTAAAAAAAATATACATATATATCACGTCCTCACTTAATTAACCATGACCGTGCACAATAATAATAGACACATTCTGCTTTCATACCTCTTAACCAAAACAATCCAACTGACCACATCTACTAAATGAAAATAATAACAAATGGTCCTAACCACTCAACTAGGAGTCACCTGTGTCACTCTAGCCTATCCCAGATAAACTACTCCACTAGCTGGATGAAAGGCTACACATATCTTCAATCGCTTACCGATTTCATTGCGCGCTCCACCGGAATCACGACTCGTGCCCCCCACCCTCTAGCCAAGCAGGTGACCCCCCCCTGTTACCTATGTGGCAGAAAAATAGAATGGTTTACATCAATCAACTGTGCACGGACAATGGACCCCACTAACTTACCAATTTAGAAAACGCTATCTTATTACACCTGATATGCTTCAATCGACAAGTCACCCCGTTATTTTACCAACAAGGAACCATACAATTGCGCAAACTTAACGAGCCCCCATGTCATGTACGCAGGTCTGATAATAACAACTGGAGGGCGGCACATGAGCAAAAGCAGCCCCTCTCAGCAAATATGTTCAAAATCAAGGTCCCAGGTGTAGGTGAAAAAAGACACAACACAAGACGTTTTCCAAATCGTAAATTATATATTGAATGGAGGTAGGGGTTTAAACCTTCTCCATGGTGCACAGGGGAAAAGGTAGGAGAGGACAAACAAGACATACATATAAGGCAACTCAACCCAGATAGACAAACCTTGAGGCTACCGTACTATGTGGCCGTGTGAACATCAGAGAGCACACGGTTCCATACACAAGGTGCAGAAACAGGCTGGCACCATCATCAGTCCATCAGGTCTATGGACTAGGGCTAACTGCATATCCATTTTATATGAACATACGCACATATATCTATATCCATGCAGTGGCAAACAAAGGCAACCTCATACACTGAGGTCACTGGAAAATGACACACAACAGGACTCCCGACGTGTGTGTGCTGTCAGCTACTTGTGCACCTGCCCCCTCCTGATGTGATTGATTGCCATCAGCTGTCCTTCATTAGGCAATCAGCGCCCTTCAGTATAGGGACGGGCAGCACCTGACAGGAAGAGAAGAAGAGATATCATTAGCTCTCATGTTCACACACACACACACACATACAAACGATGCTAATCTAATGTTCACATGGTCTTCCAAATACAGTAATAATGATAATGACCAACCCACGTACGTCACAGATAGGCATTTCAATGGGAAGAGTAGAACTCAGAGAGAAGATAAAGAAAGGAGTTGAAGCTGAGTGGCAGGCTGAGTGGGAAAGGGGGACCAAGGGAAGGCACTATTTCTCTCTGCAGCCTCGGGTCAAAATCAAGGTGGATGGATATGGGTCGAGGAGTGATAGGGTGAAGATGTGTAGATTGAGGCTGGGACACTGTGGGTTGAACAGTACCTTGTGCATTGTGGGAAAACATCCAGATGGGGGGTGTGAATGTGGAGAGACTGAAACTGTCTGGCATGTCTTCCTAAAATGTGAAAGGTATAGGAAAGAGAGGGAAATCTTTTATAAAAGTCTGGTAGAGTTGGGAGTCTCTTCCTTCTCTCTTAAATCTTTCTTTGGCATGGATAATGAGAACCACCAGCTGATCACAGAGGCAGTGCTGACATTTCTGCATGCTTCAGAGTTGTACCAGAGGATATAGCGTTAATGTATTTATTAGTATTGGACAGGCAAGAGGAGCAGAGAAGAAGGAGATAGTGTGTGTTGAAGATGAGAAGAAGAAGAGGGTAAACAATCAAAAGGTGGTTTACCAGAGGCCTAACTATGGCACACCACTAACGTAGTATAAGAACTGAGGAGGGCAGTAATACGCCTGAGGGAAATTCAAGAGAAGAAGAAGAAGAAGAAGAAGAAGAAGAAGAAGAAGAAGAAGAAGAAGAAGAAGAAGAAGAAGAAGAAGAAGAAGAAGAAGAAGAAGAAGAAGAAGAAGAAGAAGAAGAAGAAGAAGAAGAAGAAGAAGAAGAAGAAGAAGAAGAAGAAGAAGAAGAAGAAGAAGAAGAAGAAGAAGAAGAAGAAGAAGAAGAAGAAGAAGAAGAAGAAGAAGAAGAAGAAGAAGAAGAAGAAGAAGAAGAAGAAGAAGAAGAAGAAGAATAATAATAATAATAATAATAATAATAATAATAGCGGAGGGCAGTAATACGCCATGATGCGTCTACACTGCCGGAAATTCTAAAGAAGAAGAAGAAGAAGAACATTGGTTTAGCTGTGGAAATGTGAGTGTCCACAACGGCTAGCTAGCTGTTCTACTTGAATACTGAATGTTAATATTGAATCAGACAATATTGAATACTGAATGTTAATATTGAATCAGACAATATTGAATACTGAATGTTAAAATGTAGGTTGACAGTTGACAGCCTATGGCTCCTAGAAAAATGGCTCATAGTCAGATTTAGGAATTATAGGCATAGTAGGCGTGACCATGCTGTATTACTCCAATAGAAATTCTTCTGGAACTTTACTCTCACTCTATTGGCCACAGGCAATGATTATGCCCCAAAGGGAGTAAATATGACTACTTGAGAGGAAAATAATAACTCCGTAATAATTATTCTGGGAAAATTACTCTCCAGTTTTTCCTGTGTATGGCTTCGGCTGGGCCTTTCCCGGACCTTTCCTGGAGTTGGGTGCTGGTCTCTTGCGTGTGCTTTGATGGATTTTGGTTGGTTCTCATCTTTGGGCTCCCTCGGTTCGCAGGCGTTTTGGGGATTCCTTGCGTGGGGGGCTCGCTGTGGCTTCCGCTGTGTTTCGGGGGGGGGGGTCCCGGGGGTCCCGGTGTCGTCTCGGTTCATTCGTAGTGCTGCATGTCTTCAGGTTTTGCTGCTGTTGTGTCTGTCTGCTATCCTATACATCTGTAAAGGAATATAACAATGGGTTATGTTATGATAACATGTATGGCAGACTCTAGTTCAGGGGTCTCAAACTCGCGGCCCGCGGGCCAATTGCGGCCCGCGGGATGATATTTTGCGGCCCCCTACTGGACGTCAACGTTTAGTGTTAGTGCGGCCCGCGCGCAACTGTTTGCCGAGTCGTTGCGCGAGAGTTGGAAGTTTAATTTATTTTATCACTTGTAGGCTACCATAGCGCAGGCTCATGACAGCAACGTTATGTTAGTGACTTGGTTGAAACGTGATTCCGGAGTGATATCAAGTAAAGTGGAAGCAAATGCATCCTCGCTCTCTCTCTCCTCTGCGAGCAGTGCTCTGCATGTCCCGCAGCACTGCCACTGTGTGTCTGTGTATGGGTCTGGTCCAATCACATACGCGTCCCGTCAGCGTTTTCCCCCCTCACCCACAGTCTGCGAATCAGATGCAGAGTAGGGGAGTAGGGCGGGTCTTCACGGACTGCATGTCGTCTCTCTCTTTCAGTTCAAATCGGAGCAGAGTTGACAGCGCATCTATTCTACAGTAAACTCGCTCCCAGTTTTATCTCTGTGAGCTAAATGTAGCTATTAGCCTATTTTCGCCAGCAGGCAGGCAGCAGAAAAATATGGCATTTTCAAAGATGTAAAAGTAAAAGAAATGTCGACTGCATTCAAAGGTGAATGGACGGGGAAATAATCCGTTCATGCTGAGTCCCACTCCCAGCACCAAACCAATTATGTGACTATATGCCAAGAAACGGTAGCTATTTGAAAATAATGTATGACTGAAGTGATGGAGACCATGTTTGAAGGCAAACAAAAGCAAATCCCCCTCAGATCGCACAGCAACCAGAATAACTGAAATACTGGCACAGTGCATTTCCATAGCTGTGGATAAGTCTACTGACATAGCTGTGGATAAGTCTACTGACACCACTAAGAAGCCTGAAGATAAGATTGAGAAGATTGGATCAGTTGTACTTTTTTTTGAATACTTGAAACCCTTTTTTTGTGGAATATTTGATGCGGCCCAGCCTCACCCAGACTCCACCTCCAGCGGCCCCCAGGTAAATTGAGTTTGAGACCCCTGCTCTAGTTTATTGAGTGCATTTGTACAAAAGGAAATTATATATTTATTTCCTTTTCAAAGTTATGTAGTAAAGTAATATTATTATTGTTATTATTATTATTATTTGTATTATTGTAGTTGTTATTATGATTATTATTACTACTATTATTAATACTATTATATGTCAAACATATAATTCTAAAAAAAAAACGTTTTTATTAAATTATTATTATTATTATTATTATTTTTCCATCATTCTATTTGGGCTGTGGGGGTGCTTAGTGTCTGATTTAGGTTAAATAACTGTACATTGGATTATCGACTAAACCTTACTTGGTCCCAAGAAGAGGGTCTCGTGTATTATTGGGTTTAATAGGACATTTACTGTACATTGGAGGGGGTGTTTTTTTTACAGGGGCCAGTTTCGAATTGCAGTCTCTCGTAGGTGCTCTTTGAGAGTGGTTTTGAAAGTGGGTAATGATTCACATTCCTTTACAGCTGTGGGTAGGGCGTTCCACATTGATGTGGCATAATTGCGAAACTCGTTTAGTCCCTTGTTTGAGCCGAATCTGGGTTTAACATGATTTGTGGAGCTCCCTCTGGTGTTGTGATCGTGGTATTCACTGACCTTTGGGAAGTATTTTGACATGTACATGGGTACCTTAGTCGTGTAGTGTATCTTGTAGACCAGGCCCATTGCAAGTTGCTGTACTCTGTTGTCTACTCTAAGCCATCCTAGGTTGTCAAAGTGGGCAGGAATGAGGTGGGTTCTAGGAGTAAGGTCAAGCAGTAGTGTTGTAAATTCCCCACTATTTTCCATACTGTGTATTATTATTGCCATTCAGGCATTACTTTGGACAGCCCAGGGGGTACTCTTATTCCTAGTCAGGCATCTCTCCAGACAGCCCAAGGGTCCTTAGTCTGGTGATTAAATACAGGTGGTGAATTGCCAGCACCTGTGTTTCCATTTGCAGACAGAGTGCGTCCTTGAGGAAGTAAGTTATCACCAGCTTCCAAAATGTAATGCCTGTGGTTTGTCATATGTAGCCTGCATGTCATATGTAGCCTGCATTGTGTGTTGTTGGGGCGCTGTGATTCATGTGTATGATTATTAGTGATGGCGAGATGAAGCTTCATGAAGCATTGAGGCTTTCCATCCAATAGTACCACACATGTGTCGAAGCTTCATGGTGCATTTGCTCTACTATGCCATCAAGTGGACAATAAATGTAGAACAGGCAGAGTGATGATGATGCCAATAAACAAATAATAATGTGTCTGTTTTTCTAACAGAATGATGGCAGTGACAGAGGAGAAAGTGCTTGTGTTACTACAACATTCTATAATTTAATATAGTGTGTTTTTCTAACAGAATGATGGCAGGGACAAGTGCTTGCTTCATTCATTTTTATTCAGAAAAAGCAACTCAAAATCGACATGCCATCCTGCATTTGGATCATACAGATGTGATCAGATTAGGCACAGCAAGTTAGACATTACAGCAAGTTTATATTTAACGGAGATGATATCATATGGTCACCTTTTTTGCGTTGTGTTTAACTTTCTTCGATGCCCCGAGGGAGTTTAGAACCCGGGTCTGCCGTGACACGGGCGACAGGTGACAGCACAGACCGCTACACCAAGGTGAATTCACTCTTCATGACGTGTAAAGTGTGTCTTTTTAAGTGGAGTGAGTTTAACTCGCAGTACCGCTACTCGCCAGTCACTTCACAACGCTTGAAGTCCATCGTGACTGACAGTGCCTCGCGCTACCATCTGTTATATGTATGTTGGGATTATTAGGATACACATTTATTTGTCTTTCCCAGTACTCCACGGGATTCTCCAACGCAAAGAAACTCGTAATGAATTCCTATGTCGACACTTGTGTTGCGGGGATGTTCCGGGGAACATAGGGATGATCCCGTGTTGGAGACGCGTTGCGCACCAACCCCGAAGCCATTTCCTGAATCAGTGATGCGGAGTGAGGCTTCGGGGGCGGTACCCCCCGGAGTGGGGCTTCGGACGTCATCAGTACGTCACCTGATACGCGCTTCGATACAGGCTCCACTTAAAAAAAGCTGGATTGCTCGACACAAGCTCCGGAGCCTCGCTTCAAACGTCACATCACTAATGATTATGGCTTGGGGTTTGCTGCTTTGTGTTGTGTTTGGTCCGTGCTGCTAATTGAGCTAGTGCTAGCCAGCTGGCTATGCTATATGGTATTTCCATTGGCATGTCAGCACTGGCGCTGGCTCGGTACCAGCTGCGGGCTGCAGTTAAAAACTCAAACAGATTTTCAAACGTAAACATAAAGACGGACAAAACGCTCATCACAGACAAGCTGGATGTAGCCAATTACTTAAACATTTTCTTCACAAACATAGCCACAACACTGGTAAACAAACTACCCTCCCACTCAGGGCATTTTGGGGTACAACATATCATAGCCTACTACAATAACCTAGGGGTCCGCAAAGACGATTTCAAACTAGAAATGGTAACAACAGCTGAGGTACTCAAAAAACTGAGCGCCCTCCAACCTAACAAGGCCACTGGCCATGACAATATCCCCTCCAAATTCCTCAGAGACTCAGCAGCCGCCATCACCCCAGTCATCACACACATAATAAACCTCTCCATAAAACAGGGACACGTACCAAAATACTTAAAAATTGCGAGAGTAACACGCCTGCAAAAAAAGGGTAGCAAATTAGACCCAGGCAACTACCGCCCTGTTTCTATCCTTACCTCCATCTCGAAAGTCATGGAAAAAATAGTATACGACGAACAGGTCGAAAAGTACCTTGCGAAAAAAAAATCGAATCTACGAATTCCAATCTGGCTTCAGAACATCCCACTCCACTGACACATGCCTTTTCTATTTAAACGACCACATCAAACAAGAGGTGGACGTGGGCAAATACTGCGGCATGGTTATGCAGGACCTACAAAAGGCCTTCGACACTGTCAATCACTCCATTCTGATTGACAAGCTAAAAGCAATTGGTTTTGATAGTCTATCAGTTAGCTGGATGCAATCCTACCTGGAGGGGAGAGAACAGATGGTGGAGGTAAACGGTACCCTACCCCCCCTCCCCTCCCCTCCCAGTGAGCTGTGGTGTTCCACAAGGAAGCATACTAGGACCGCTACTGTTCCTAATTTATGCAAATGACATGTCGTCAGCTTGTGACTGCAACTTGTTCCTGTTCACGGACGACTCAGCCCTGCTGGTCTCTGAAAAGAACAAGTTACAGGTTGAAAAAACCCTCAGCTCGGAACTAGGCAAAATCTGCATCTGGCTCGCTGATAACAAACTATCATTACACCTGGGTAAAACAGAGTCCATTCTCTTCGTTCAAATAACAAACTCTGCAAGACCGACGGCTTCTCAGTTACAGTGGGTGACAATATTGTCACAAGGAAAGATGAAATTACATACCTAGGTTCCATCCTAGAGGCAAATCTTTCCTGTGACAAAATGGCATCCAATGTAATAAAAAAAGTCAACCAACGAACTTGATTCTTGTACCGGATCTCCTCTCTGGTAAACAAGAATACCCTGAAGACTCTGGCAGGAGCACTCATTCAAGGGTACTACGACTATGCTTGCACCTCATGGTACCAAAGCACCTCAAAGGCGCTAAAAACAAGATTACAAACATCACAAAACAAACTGGTCAGACTACTGCTTGACCTTGAATTGAATTTTATTGTATTTTGTAATAAAGGTAAAAGTTATTCAAAAAAGGAGGCAAAGCTATTAATCAGTAACACCGAAATCAAACAAGTAACTTCAACAACGTTTTTAGGGATCTTAGTTGATGATAAACTCAATTGGAAAAAAACACATTGATCATGTTTGTAAAAAAGCAATGAAGTCAGTAGGTATAATTAGGAAGGTGTGTTCATTGATAAATAGAAGTTGTTTTTTAATCCTGTATTATAGTCTTATCTTTCCTTACATATCTTATTGTAACATAATATGGGCTAGCACTCATTCATCTCATCTTCAAAAAAAAATTTTACTTCAAAAAAGATTTGTTAGACTGGCAACCCTCTCAGATCGATTTGAACCATCTGCTCCTCTTTTCAAGAAACTAAACATTCTGACTGTCTGAGGTAAATTCTTTACAGATATGTATATTTGTGTACAAATGCATTCATGATCACAATCTACCAAATGGTTTTAATAGTTTTTTTTCTTTTAATTCAGATGTTCATTCATATGTTACACGTCAGTCCAGGGACCTGCATATACCTTATTGTGGTACTTCTCTTAGGCAGTTCTCAGTGAGGCATAGAGGGTCCAATCTTTGGAATGCAGCTGATCCTATGCTGAGGAAATCTCCATCTCTGCTTATTTTTAAAGCAAACTACAAAAACATTATCATATCCAAAAGTAGTAGATAGATAAATAGGTCATACATGTAGGTATGCATTTGGTTATGTGGGTGGGTAGGTTTGTAGGCAGGTGGGTGGGTTGTTATATATTATTATGTACGCAGTATACAGTATATGCATGTATGTACTGTGTGTATGTATGTTTGTATTAACACGTATCTTTTGAATGTATTCTGGTATTTTATAATATGCATATTTTTGTATGTTTGATTTTATAAAACGGGAAGTTCTTGATAAGCCTCTAGGCTTCTAACTTCTCCTTCACAATCGTTAGAACTTATTATGTATTGTTTTTACTTCTGTTTAACTGTTAATAAACAAACAAACAAAACTTACTCTAAGAAACCACCTCACCCCTGCCCACTTTGACAACCTAGGATGGCTTAGAGTAGACGACAGAGTACAGCAACATGCAATGGGCCTGGTCTACAAGATACACTACACGACTAAGGTACCCATGTACATGTCTAAATACTTCCCAAAGGTCAGTGAATACCACGACCACAACACCAGAGCGAGTTCCACAAATCATGTTAAACCCATATTCGGCTCAAACAAGGGACTAAACATGTTTCGCAATTATGCCACATCAATGTGGAACACCCTACCCACAGCTGTAAAGGAATGTGAATCACTACCCACTTTTAAAACCACTCTCAAAGAGCACCTACGAGAGACTGCAATTCGAAACTGGCCCCTGTAAATGTCCTAACCCAACCCCCTCCAATGTACAGTAAATGTCCTAACCCAATAATACACGAGACCCTCTTCTTAGGACCAAGTAAGGTTTCGTCGATAATCCAATGTACAGTTACCCCACCCCGCCTACCCTAACCCCCCACCCACCCCACCCACCCAACCACCTCCAATGTACAGTTCCCCCCCCACCCCACCTACCCAACCCCCCTCCACCCCACCTACCCAACCTCCTCCAATGTACTGTTTCTTCGTCAAATGTATATACTCTCTTTTTTAGACTCTCTTTTGTATCACAAACAGTACTGTATTTAGGGCGGTCGGGTGGCGTAGCGGAGATTGCGCTCGTCACCAATGCAAGAGGCTGCAGTCTCGACTCCCGGTGTCAGCATTGCCTGCGGCTTGGGCCGATCGCCATACTAACTCATTTGGCTGAGTTAGCGGGAGGGAAGTCGTGGGTGGTAATCTGCCGTTGTGGACAGCGACGCCCACAGGTCAGGTGTGGGTGCCTGCTCAGCGAAAGACAGGAAGTGGTGAAGGCAGCATGACCTCCCACGCGTTACACTTCACCAATGAGAGTCCTCGCTGCCAGGTGAAAAGAGAGCCACTGGCTGTCTCCGCATGTGTCGGAGGAAGCAGGCGGTAGACTTCAGGGTTCCCTTGTACCGACCGGTAGGGGGAACATGCGCACAACGACCAGGTAGGGGAGGGGTGGAATTGGCATAACGACTAAATTGGGATGGGGAGAAAAAGAGAAAAATCTGAGAAAGAGGATTAAAAAAAATAATAAAAACAGTACTGTATTTGTTAATCTGGTATTTCATAAATGTACTGTATTTGTACTGTACTGTATTTGTAAATCTGGTATGTCATAAATGTATAGATGTAGCAGGACTGTCTACCTGTATGTCATGTATGTCATATGTTATGATTAATTGAAAATGGGGGACCCTGATGTAAACGAGACGAAAGTCTTTCTCTGGTCTGCATCCCCTTAACAATTGTGTTTTCGATTCCCATCCCTAAACAGGAGGGAGTGTTACTGAGTGACAAAATGGCTTCGTCTCATTGTGAAGAGGATCTGTCTTGTCCTGTGTGCCGTGACATCTACACAGATCCTGTCCTCGTGTCGTGTGGCCACAGCTTCTGTAAAGCCTGTCTGCAACAATACTGGAGAGACGGAGAAGACAAGAACTGTCCACTTTGTAGGGAAGTGTCTTCAATTTCAGATCCTCCTCGTAACTTGGCTTTGAAGAACCTGTGTGAGGCCTTCAGGGAGAGAAGCCAGGGAGCTCCAGCAGGTTCTGCTTCGGAGGATCACAAGGTATGGCAAAATCATTATTATATTAATGTATTCAATCTTTAATTATACTCAATAAATACACAGAGTAATTATACTAATTTACAGTGTTGTCACGTTGTTAATGAATACAGAAACATTAGACAATCTGAACAATTAGATGGGATTAGATTCAGACACTGAAGTTGGAGTTGATTTATATTTGTCCACAACGTAGGAGGTGTGGGAGTCAATGTCAGCGTGGGAGTCAATGTCAGTGGTGGATTCAATGTCAGTGTGGGAGTCAATGTCAGCGTGGGAGTCAGTCAGTGTGGGAGTCAATGTCAGTGTGGGAGTCAATGTCAGTGTGGGAGTCAATGTCAGTGTGGGAGTCAATGTCAGTGTGTGAGTCAATGTCAGCATGGGAGTCAATGTCAGTGTGGGAGTCAATGTCAGTGTGGGAGTCAATGTCAGTGTGTGAGTCAATGTCAGTGTGGGAGTCAATGTCAGTGTGGGAGTCCATGTCAGTGTGGGAGTCCATGTCAGTGTGAGAGTCCATGTCAGTGTGGGAGTCCATGTCAGTGTGGGAGTCAATGTCAGTGTGGGAGTCCAGGGTGGCCTGGGTGGCAAACATACTCCAGTTCGTGTGTTGAAACCGGTTGTGCAGCACAGAGTCCTCAGGGGGAAGACTGGCATCTTTCAAGTGAAATGCATCATGAATGAATGAATTCCATTGCAGAAGCAGCTCCAGGCTCCACTGAAGACCCTACGCGACAAGCTACAGGCCTTTAAAGAAATCAAACAAACATGCGTCCGCACAGCAGAACACTTAAAGGTACAAATATTCAGTGTTAATGATAAATAATTTACTGTAAGGTTGTAGCTGCACTCAACCTGCACATTGTAGAAATAAGTGACCTATTGTACATTTGTAGTCCATTGTGGGAGAGACATGATTTTTAACAGCATCATCTCCAGGTCCAGGCCCTGCACACAGAGAAGCAGATTGAGAAGGAGTTTAAGAAGCTTCTCCAGTTTCTCCATGAGGAAAAGGAGGCCAGGGTAGCTGCACTGAAGGAGGAAGAGGAGCAGAAGTGCCAGACGATGAAGGAGAAGATTGAGGGGCTGGACAGAGAGATGTCAACCCTTTCAGACACAATCAGAGCCATAGAGCAGGAGCTGAACGCTGAACACGTCTCCTTGCAGGTCAGGACTGGTCTCTTCAGTTCATAGGGAATGATGCTGAGGATGTTTAGTAACACTAAAAACTGGGATTTGGGTTAATTCATATTTATTAAATAATTATTAGTAACCTATACATAATAAAAAATACTATGTGCCATTTGAAATAGAATTGAGCTGCATTCAATGAATTTGAACCATTTATGAATTGCATTTTACACAGTTTTAGTTAAATACAATTAGCTGATAGTTTAAAAGTGACCAGATGACGCTCAGTTTTTACAGTGTTTAATTTGATGTCTTTACCTCCATAGAACTACAAGACCACACTGAAAAGGTAAGTGATTTATCTCTCTTTTTGTCGCTCTCTTTCTTTCTCTCATCTCTATCTCTTTCTATCTCTCTTTTTCTCAATTTCTCTTTTTCTATCTTTCTCTCCTTTCTCTCTCTCCTTTCTCTCTGACTCTCTTTCCCTGACGGTATTTTGCTCTCTTTCTCTATCTTTCTCTCTCTCTCTCTCTCTCTCTCTCTCTCTCTCTCTCTCTCTCTCTCTCTCTCTCTCTCTCTCTCTCTCTCTCTCTCTCTCTCTCTCTCTCTCTCTCTCTCTCTCTCTCTCTCTCTCTCTCTGACTCTCTTTTGCTCTCTCTCTCTCTCTCTCTCTCTGACTCCCTCTCTCTCTCTATCTCCCTCTCTCTATCTCCCTCTGACGCAGGTGAGCGATCAGCGCTTCACTTTCGCTCCCAAGTTAACACGCCGGGCGCCTGAACGCCTGATTTCTGGTCATGTGACATGTATGCCCAATCGTGGGACCGCAAGTTTCTACACTGGTTAAGCTTAGGCGCTCGTTCGAAGTTGGTTAAGGTTAGAGTTTGTCTTAGAGCATGGCGATAGAACGGCAGGTAGTTTGCAGGCTGTTAGACCCGGAAATAGGCGCAGAACTTGCTGTCCCACGATTGGCGCACATGTCACATGACCTGGCCAATCAGAGCGCAAAACTCTAACGCGGAAATGCAGTTCCGTTGTAGAAGGCATACACGCGCCCCGGGCAGACCAGACGCGCATGAAGTCTCGCGCGGATTCCGTGCGAGATCGCTCGTGCGGCCTGGCAGCGTATATACTTTCGGCAGCCCACTTGTCCTTCCGCATTGCTCTGATTGGCCGAGCGAGCGCATGAGCCGCGGCTGAGGAGCGCGTGCTCCTCAGCCGCGTCTATACTTTCCGTAGCCGCATTTCTGGCAGACGTTTCTGGTCATGTGACATGTGCGCCCAATCGCGTGACGAGCTGTGTCTTTGCCCATTTCCACGTCAAACAGCCTGCAAACTACCTGCCGTTCTATCGCCATGCTCTAAGACAAACTCTAACCTTAAGTGCCTAAGCTTAACCGTCGAAAGAACTTGCCTAACCTTAACCAACTTCGAAGATTGCCTAAGCTTAACCAGTGTAGAAACTGACGTCGGCAAATCAGAGATCGTCTGCCAGAAATGCGGCTACCTTTGGTAGAAATGCTCCTCAGCAGCTCCTCAGCCAGGCTGCGTGTATACTTTCCGCAACGGAGTTCGGTTTCCGGGTTCGCCTGATTGGCCGCGACGCCCACGTGACACACGTGGCATGCCCCCGCGGCAGCGGCAGATGCGCCGCTACACGCTGCTGTGTTTCACTGCCGCTTTCCCACTTCAACGCCAGAGCAATATTGTCGCGCCATCTTCTGAGTGCAGAAACGCTGCTGTTTAATCACTTTTCCCACTTCAATGACAGAGCTGCTGTTTAATGCTCACTTTTCCCACTTCAATGACAGAGCTGCTGTTTAATGCTCACTTTTCCCACTTCAATGACAGAGCTGCTGTGTAATGCTCACTTTTCCCACTTCAATGACAGAGCTGCTGTTTAATGCTCACTTTTCCCACTTCAATGACAGAGCTGCTGTTTAATGCTATTGTTGCTTTTCACATAGTCATCTTGAGTCAAGAATCACTTTTCCCACTTTAATGACAGAGCTCGCTTGTTTAATAATATTGTCACGTTGTGGAAAGCAGGATGAGATAGTGTAGATTTCAGTGTGTATCATTTAATCATTTATCATTTAACATTTGAAAGGCATATATTGTTGTCATACAGAAGTACAGAATACTTTTATCCAAAATGCTTCTTACTGTTACTGTTAGAGACTGTGCTAGACAAGATAAGTATGAAATAAAATAGTATAGCATGTAAAAATAGAGGTCACAGTGTTCAGTATAGACATATGTACAATGTTCGATGCAGAATAGAAGTAACTGAGTTACCATACAATATACAATATACTATGCAATGTACTAATATACAATACGCTATAGTGCAAAGCAGAAATGGGATGAGGTACAATTTACAGTAAGGTGTACGAGTTGCAGTGCAAATGCTTCTTACTGTTCCGCTCCAGAAACTGTTACCATACAGTATACAATATACTATGCAATGTACTAATATACAATACGCTATAGTGCAAAGCAGAAATGGGATGAGGTACAATTTACAGTAAGGTGTACGAGTTGCAGTGCAAATGCTTCTTACTGGCGCGCTCCAGAGACTGTTACCATACAATATACAATATACTATGCAATGTACTAATATACAATACGCTATAGTGCAAAGCAGAAATGGGATGAGGTACAATTTACAGTAAGGTGTATGAGTTGCAGTGCAAATGCTTCTTAGTGTATTCAGTTAAAAGTGATTAAACAGCAGCGTTTCTGCACTCAGAAGATGGCGCGACAATATTGCTCTGGCGTTGAAGTGGGAAAGCGGCAGTGAAACACAGCAGCGTGTAGCGGCGCCTCTGCCGCTGCCGCGGGGGCGTGCCACGCGTGTCAAGTGGCCGTCGCGGCCAATCAGGCGAACCCGGAAACCGAACTCGGTTGCGGAAAGTATACACGCAGCCAGGCTCCGCTTAAGGCAATTTATACAAATGGAAGTATTGATTACGCCGTAACGAATCATTAAAAAAATATACCCTTAACTGGAATATGTTGTGCCTTTACACATATGTTGGATTATGTAATTGGTTTGTCATGACAAACCAATAAAAAATCGCGAATTAACAGGTGGCTACAACAACACACTGTAACTAGTCTACATGCACCTGACTGGCCGTGGGGAGGATGGACTTGTTGAGGCAACGTCACATTTTTTTTAATACATATTATGAAAGTACAGATTCATACCTTGAAAGGAATTCCCTCATAGTTCTTTTATTGAATGTCGGCGAGGTGAACAGAGAGTGAGACAGAGTCAGATGGCAGTCTGCAGAGTTTTACTGAACCGTCACAGCACAAGTAGATCACAATCCGTGTGTGTGTGTGTGTGCTGGTGTTTGCTTAGATGGGGAAAAGGAGGGGCTGATTCCTCCGCTCTCCTTATCAGATGAGTGCATATAATTTGTGTGTGTGCATGTGTGTTGGTGTGTGTGTGTGTGAGTGTGTGTGTGTCGGTGTGTGAGTGTGTGCTAAAGTGAGAGACATGAGTTTGCATGTCTAGGTCACACTCTCGAACAAAAAAGGGGGGGGGGGGTGTGTATCTCTCTATGTGTGTGCATTGGTGTCTGCGTGATGTGTCCGCAGAGTGTGTTAAAGTGTGTGTGCTGGTGTGTGTGTAGGCTTGTGCATGCTCCTGATATCATCATGCACCTGTGTCCAGACTGTTTCAAAGGGGGGCCTATGTTTACACAGAGACCGTTTCATGGGGCGGCCTGTGTCTACACAGAGACATCTGACGTCAGTGTACAGCCTGAAGAAGATATTGACAACAGATCAATGAATTAAAACTATCAACCTTCAAAATAAGCCATCACTTGAAATTTTTGGTGGGATACTTTTCAAGCTACTTCCTATGAATCATGGTGATATCACAAAACGCATTCAGAAATTAATGGCCTTCGAACTTTGTGGAGAGTTTCACACCTGTGTGTTAAACAACTACAACCCTACCCAGAATGCATTGTATTCCATGGCCCCCCTCTCTCTCTGGGGACATTAACACCTTGCGTCAGGCTCTTTTGTTATGTCAATTTGTTGGAAGCCTCACATAAGCCTTCTGTAGTGTGGTAGTGAAAGAGTTAACCTTATGTAGTGTGGTAGTGAAAGAGTTAACCTTCTGTAATGTGGTAGTGAAAGAGTTAACCTTCTGTAGTCTGTAGTGAAAGAGTTAACCTTCTGTAGTGTGGTAGTGAAACATCACCAGAAACATCAGTGGCCAATCAGAGCGCAAAACGCGAACGCGGAAGCATGAACCGGTTAGTCTTCGAATAGACAACGGTCGACACGCCGCAGGCAGACCAGACGCCCACAAAGTCACGCGTGGGTTCCGTGTGAGATCGCGAGCGTGGCCTGGCAGAGTTCGACTTCAGAGCGCACGGGAGCACATTTACATTGGAACAGCTGTAAATGCCTAGTCTATATGCAAAGTAAGTTTTTTTAAGACTTCCAGTTCCAGTGTTCTATTGTCCATTTTGCATACAACCCGTTATTATATAATTAATTAGAATTCATTTTAGAATGATGATCAGTGTGACTGTAGCCTACTCTTGAAAAAGTATAGTAATATGGTTTATTTGTATTGGGAAAGATACACACATTAGCTGTTTGAACAACATCTATATGTGTGGTAATAATGCAGATATTGAGTGTATTTCTGTAAAAATGCACGTGGCGCACGCCTCTGAATCCAATTGAAGCGAAAACGATCGCTTCCGCCCCGCGAGTCGCGCGCCCGCCCGCTTGCGGCCAGTGGGCACAGCTACGTCCGTTAACATGGGAGCGGAAGTGAAGCGGCGGTCGCCCGTCCGTCCGCCTGCCTTGAATCGCGTCTGGTCTGCCTGCCGGCCGCGGGTGGGCGGGCGACTCGCGGGCGGGAAGCAAAGTTCTTTTTTCTGCTTCGGTTGGAATTTGAGGCGTGCGCCACACGCATTTTCACAGAAATACACTCAATATCTGAATTATTACCACACATATAGATGTTGTTCAACCAGCTAATGTGTCTGTATCTTTCCCAATACAAATAAACAGAGGTGCAGTGCTCATGCCACGCGGTACCACGCCGTTCCACCACTTTTCTGAGCAGAAGCACGCACAAGCACACAAAAATGCGTTCACAACTTTCCCTCGACTCGTCGTGCCGTGCGCCAAGTAGCCTACCGGTACTCACATAGCTACGTGTCTTTGCATAACAATAGCATGAAATAACGAGAAGAGCAAAACCAAAATACAAGCCCTGTACCAATTGGTGGGGGTTTGCTTGAGCTGTGGTCCCGACTGGAAGGAAGAGACATTTCTTAAGTTGTGCTTCAGAAGGAAAACTGTCCTTCTGTAAACTGTAAGTTACATTGTTAATTTAGTTTGTGTTTACTTTTCTAGTTTAAGTTAATTCAATTAAAGAAATTGTAACTACAATATTGTATCTACAATTACATTTAAAACATTGGGCACGTGGTAGCCTCCACTCTCCCAGACCGACTGTGGGGGGTAAGTGCGTAGCGACCAGGAAGGGGATTGGGAATTGGCATAACGACTAACATTGGGATGGGAGAAAATCAGAGGAAAAATGGAGGGGGAAAAAGATTTGTAAAAAAAAAAAAAAAAAAAAAAAAAAAGCGTGCAACCGCTTATGAAATCGGTGCAAATAAACCATACTCTACTTTTTCAGGAGTACATCACACTGATTTCATCATTCTAAAATTCATTCTAACATTCTAATTAATGAGATAATAACGGGTTATACATGCAAAATGGACAATTACAGAATAGAACACTGGAACTGGAAATCTTTAAAAAATAATCTTCAAACGGGGACTGACTTCGCATGTAGAATATAGGCATTTACAGCTGTTCCAATGTAAATCCGTGCGCTCCCGCTCTGAAGTCGGACTCGGTGTGGACGGCAACGCAAGCAGTTCTCGCACTAAACCCACGCGCTCAATATCAATATCTCTCTCTTCTCTGCGGCTCTGAAGCCCACAGCAGGACTGACTCTTGAATGTTCTTCCAGAGCTCAGTGCAACCTGCCTCGTCCACAGCTGGTCTCAGGAGCGCTGATAGACGAGGCCAAACACCTGGGCAACCTGACCTTCAGAGTCTGGGAGAAGATGAAGGAGAGGGTCAAGTTCACTCCTGTCACTGTGGACCCAAACACTGCATCACCCTGGTTCTCTATATCTGATGATCTGACCAGTGTGAGACACACAGACACGTGGCAGCAGCTCCCTGACAACCCAGAGAGGAGCATGGTGTATCCCATTGTTCTGGGTTCTGAGAGCTTCAGCTCAGGAGAACACAGCTGGGAGGTGGAGGTGGGAGACCATCCTCACTGGGATATAGGTGTAGCTAAAGAGTCATTTGACAACAAGAGTGATGAGCTAGTGGCATCACCACAACATGGTATCTGGGCTATGAGTTATTATAGTGGTGAGTACTGTAATGTTCTGGATGAGATCCTCACAGTGAAGAGGAGCCCCCAGAGGGTCAGAGTACAGCTGGACTATAACAGGGGGAAGCTGTCCTTCTACGACCCTGAAGACATGACTCACATCTGCACTCAACAACACACCTTCACTGAGAAACTCTACCCATTCTTCTATATAGAACGGGCTGGTGATGCCAAACACCCTGATATAAACATCTGCCCATCAGAGGTGTATCTCACTGTGATATAGTCATGACAGTGAGGTGTGCGTGTGTGTGTGTCTATATATATGTGTGTGTGTGTGTGTGTGTCTGTGTGGCCGATCCCACTTCACTTCCCTTCCTCTGGCTCTACCGCTTGGCAGGTATTACCTTAAAGAGATGAAGTAAGGTATTACTTACCTTAAAGAGATATTTCACTTTAGTTTCACTAGTTTCATCGGTCTTACCTCTACACCTTCAGGAAGGGTGCTGTTGACAGAAGACGACTTGAGGTTCTACTAAAGTGGAATGTCCCTTTAAGCAGTAACTGTCCCATTACCAACAAGGATGTATTTTATTTGTTTTAGGACAGAGGAGGCGATTGTCTTGTGATTTTACGGAAAGAGTTCATAAATGTGCCCTTTTTCCCCCCACGGCTGAGCGATATCGATGCCGTTGTGGTCAGAGGTCAGAGTTGAGACGCACCACTTGACCCCCACATGGGGGGGGGGGGGTACTGTGGTTAGATACATGTAGTGGAAACAGAGCGTCAGGCATGTTTCTGATGCAGTGCAGAGGTTCACTGGTGGCACCAAACTACAGCTTGTTCAGTCTTTTGGCGCCACCTTGTGGCCATATTGATGTGTGTTTTTGTTTTGTTTGATCTTCAGTATAAACGAGACACTCGGTGGTTAAAACATCATTCGGGAATAATACTAAAGTTCTTCTCTGTCTCCAGAACGTCTCTGAGGACGGGATATTTTTTTTATTGAAACATGGATTTTACAGTGAAAGATATTTTTCCTAGTATGGATGTTGTTAGCATTATGTAGCTTGAGGCTCTGAGCAGAGTGTGTTGTACAGCATGCCTCTTCATCATCCCCAGAAGATACCACATCCTCTTCATCACCACCACCACCCAGTGTTAACCCCGTCAGGTGCAGCTTTTTAAGATGAGATATTCCTTCACTGATGCATCCATCTCTCCTGTGGCTCCCAGTAGTCATGGTGACATCATCCAGTAGTCATGGTGACATCATCGCTCCTGCAGCTCCCAGTGGCCAGTAGTCATGGTGACATCTTCTCTCCTGTGGCTCCCAGTGGCCAGTAGTCATGGTGACATCATAATTAGAATGTGTGACGACACCTGAAAGGGCAGATGCTTCATTTGAAAGTTTCACTAACGGGACAAGAGCTCCGATGGCTTCTCTCTTCTCTACGTCTTCTGGCCGGAAGAACCTTTCAGTGTAATATTGAAAAATAACACCATCCCGCTTAAAGGTGCTACTAGCCACTATATGGTGCTATAGATAACATTCAGCCACTATTAGCAGGTTAACTGTTCTCACACTGGAATGTCAGCGTTTTTACTCCAAAATAAATGTTAATCTGATATTATGATAATTTTTTTCCTGTTTTAAAGCCCGTTATTGTGTTTAATAAATGGATACTTGTGTCAAACCGTGTTGTGTTGTGCTTCCTGCTTCAAGAACAGAACGGACCAATAGAGCCTGCTCTGGATTTAAACACTGAATCCACTTCTGTATTTAAACATGGAATCCACTTCTGTATTTAGGTAGTTTGCAGGTTGTTAGATGCGGAAATAGGCGCAGAAACAGGCGTCACGCGATTGGCGCAGATGTCACATGTCCAGAAACGTCAGTGGCCAATCAGATTGCGGAAAACTGCAAGTGTGTTGGCAGAAAACTAGACGCAGCCAGGCAGGCACTTAGGAATAGAAATACATTGACCTGTGTGACCTGTGTGACCTAATGCTTGGCTATATCGGCCTCCGGCCACAGGCCACTGAGGAGGAGCAAAGATGGACATATTATCAGATTCAGCAACAGCTCACATATAACCCCACATATGACCAGTGTTGGGCAAGTTACTTTTAAAAAGTAACTAGTTACAGTTACTAGTTACTTCTTCCAAAAAGTAACTAAATTACTTACTCAGTTACAAATTATAAAAGTAACTAGTTACTTCAGAAAGTAACTATTGTGTTACTTTCAATATTTTTTTTTTACATAAACAACATACACAAATCTAAACTATTTTAATGTTGCTGTGGGACAAAGTGAGACTAGCCTCCAATCAAATGTCATGTATGTAGATATTATAATTACTATGTTTATATAGTGGATCATACAAATACAATAGATGTTTTGGAACTTTTTATATGTATTGCCCCTCAACAGGCCACAACTGGGCAACATTAAATTATGATTGTTAAGCACTATACCAAAAATAAATAACAAATATATACTGATTGATTGAACATTTTAATTAACAGATTGCAGAATGGGTACAGCAGTACGGCTCAATACACACAATTGTTAAGGGGATGCAGATCAGAGAAAGACTTTCGTCTTGTTTACATCAGGGTCCCCCATTTTCAATTCATGACATTTATGACATACACAACATACAGATATAAGAATCTAATCGAATCATTCTAAACCAGGGGTCTCAAACTCAATTTACCTGGGGGCCGCTGGAGGTAGAGTCTGGGTGAGGCTGGGTCGCATCAAATATTCCACAAAAAAAGGGTTTAAAGTATTCCAAAAAAAAGTACAACTGATCCAATCTTCTCACAAACAAACTCACTAAAACCTCACAAACACCAGCAAATGAGTATTCTCAGTGGTGTCAGTGGACTCATCCACAGCTATGGAAATGCATGTGCATTTTTTTAACAATAATTCTGCTTGCAGATTGATATGATTTCATTCCATTTATTTTTGTGGTTCTTAGCACTGAATTCTGAGGAAAGGCTGCATCAAAATAACTGTGTTTTGTTTCATAGTGGCGTTGTAGTATATTCCTATAAAATCCTACAATAATCTAAGGTTATTGTACAGCACAATGCGATTGCTATCTGGAAGGAGGAGAGGGGATTCATACATGATAGAATTGTTGGTCTCCTCATCTGACTTAAGCAGATGAGGAATAAACGTGTAAGCCAGACAACCAGAACTGTAGTTCAACTCAGCTGATTTATTTGAGCCAGGGCCAAGAGTGAATAAAAGGTTGCCTTTCACATACAAGGATTTATCGGAAAACATTAACATGTCTGCTGTGTACAGGAATCAACAAGGTTTGTGTAACTGAGGGGTACAATTCCCTGACTGTATTAATAAGTATTGGTATCATTAAACCACTACCGTCTTATGTACATTATACTGGCCATACCGTACACGAGTATATGATGAGAACACTTCCCCACAATGAAATCGGTTCCACACAAAGTTGTAATTAAGTATTTATTGCAGCAAAAGGTACATAATATACTTCTCTATTTACTTTGAATGCACTTGTAAGGCAAAGGAATGTGCGTAGGCAAATCAACAATGAATGTCCATTCTCTGGTTTCGCAGGAAATAAGAATACAACCTGATTATTAGGAATTATATCTATGGTACTCTGAGGAGGCAGCAGGGATACTGGTAGGGGGTTCCCACCGGTTGTAAGCCAGCAGGGGGAGGAAATGTTCGAATGCAAAGTCTGGATCAGCGGAGACTCAATAAGCTCCTGCGATGGGAGGCGGTATATTACTCCCTGATCGGCAGACGAAAAGCAGCAGCTGTAATCCCAGTATGCGTGCAGCATAGGTGGAAGCCGGCCAGCCTCTCCAATAGAGACGGGTTCGAATGATGTTCCTCACGGGTGGATCCCACAGCAGTGGGTGTTGACGATTCTTCTCCGCTCCAACAGCCTGGTCCAAAGCAATAAGAATAATAATCCAGCCGGAAAGGGGCTCTGCATTCACCGTTGTAGATACTCCGGTGCGCGGTACTTCACATTAACTAAGTTGAACTTGACGTTATTCAACTAGGCTCTGACACTTTACTATCCTATTCGCACGCGGCTATAAGTGCTCTATTTAGACGCACGGTTGTTCACTTCACTTGGTCGTTGACTCGTGATGAAGGCTTTACTTGTAAGGAGCGAACGATACGTTGAACAAACGTATTAGGATAAGACAAGACTCTATTTTGGGGCAAAACGGGCCCACTTCACAGCACGTTGTATCGTAGTGTGAGGCTTCAACTTGTTACTAAGACTGAACTGAACTACTTCTGTATTCACCTGTGACGTATTTATACGTTTGGCGAATAAACTAGTACCAGCCTTATTCCTGTCTCGTAGTCTTGGGCAGAGCCGGGCATGTACAGACATGTCTTGACGGTGGCTTTGAACTCGACTCTGGGGGCATGGTCGCTGGCGCCTGGAGGGCGCTGTCCAATAGGAGAACGAAATATTATGGTCTGTACTAGGTTAAAGGGATATTCCGTGTATATGTACAAAGAATACACAAGGGATATCAAACGATATACAAATATTATGCAATATATATCAATCAATAAATATATATATTCGGTTTAATCTGACCCTTTGTAACAGCCGCCTCCTAATTAGTCCCACCTAATTAGATAAGCAGAGACAGATTAACCGCACTGTCCACTACTCAATGTCCGTTGTGAGGGTAGGCAGTTCACAAAGTCAGGGGTCATGGTCGTCATTAAGCGAGTCGGGGAGCCTTGGCGACTCTATCAGCCTCGCCACGGGTCGGTTGTAGGTCCGCCCTTGGACGAGCAATTCTGCCGCTCTGACCTTTCCGTCGGCACCAGTGATCACTTTGTTTACGCGGGCCGGCCACGCAGCTCGGGGTAGTGACTGGTCTATGGTCATGACGACTGGACGGGATGAAGGGGGGCTTAGGAGGAAGCGGGCCTGAGACTGCTTTGATCTGTGCTTGGCTGTGCCTCCTCCTCCTCCGATTGTTTCTCTTGTTTGCTCTGTACCCCGTCTGAGGAGGGGCCGGTGCCGGCCGCCCCGTCAAGGAGTCGCTTGGGGTGCTGGGTTCGAGGTCAGCTACGTCTGGAGCGCAGCTGAGGGGGGTGGAGTTCCCTCACGGGCCTCTCGCTTAATGTCAATAGCCTCTGCTGTACGAGGGAGTGGCCGGTGTCGCTCGCCTTTGTGTGTAGGCAGCGTGTAGACGTGGGTTGACTGGGCATCCTTTGGGTCCGATGTGGGCCGCCTCAATTGGGAGAATGAGGTCCGCGTGGTCGGAGCCGATGAGCAGGGTCGGTGTGGCGCCGTCGATAAGCGGTATAGGTAGTTGACGTAGGTGCACATACTTGGCCATCAGCTGTGGGATGGGGTAGGTGTACTGAGACAGGCCTATGTCGTGGCTGGTGAAGACGTTGGTTATACTATACTGCTTCTCGGGCTGGTCCACCGCTGCCATCTTGAAGGAGACCCTTTCACCTTTTATGGTCTTCTGGTCCCTTCTGATGGTGCGTATGGTCATGGTATCTTTGACACCCCGCAGGCCCAACTGGGCTGCTGCGGAAGCGAGGAGGAGAGTCTTCTCAGACCCATCGTCCAGGACGGCGTAAGTGTCCAGGACCTTGTCCTCGTAGCTCAGGAGCACTCTGACCACTTTGAGGAGCACTCGGGGGGTCCCGCTATGCTGGTCAATGTGGAGCACTCCTGTTGGTCGGTTGCCTTGGATCTTCTGGTGGGCTCCGCACCGTGCTGCGCGGTAAGCGGCACCCGCCTGGGCCGCCCCTGCGCGGTAAGCGGCGCCCGCCTGGGCCGCCTCACGCCACTGGTCAACTTGGACGGGGTTCAGTGTCTTATATTCGGCGCACTGTGCCAGCCAGTGTCCGCCGTCGCAGTAGGTACAGTAGGGAGCGGTCTGGTGGCTCTTCGGTACTGGTGCCACCGCCTCGGCATGGTACATTACCGCGACGGGCCCACTCTGTTGTCCTGGCTGACGCCTGTTGATGTCATGCAGGACCTCCAAGTGGGTGCCACCGCACCTGCTGCACTTCTTCTTCAAGCGGCACTCAGCTGCTAGGTGGCTGCGCGCACAGCGGAAGCAGCGGCGGTGGTCCTTGATCCACTGACTCACCTCGTCCGTGGTCAGCTTCCCGAAAGTGTCGCATTGGTACAGCCGATGTTCTCCCTCACAGTACTGGCACTCAATCTTCCACTGGTCCTCTTTCGTCGAGGGGGTGTTGTGGTTCCTGTGCTGCGGTACTGATTCGGCTTGGTGCATAACGGTCACCAACCGACGGTTATCTGTTGATCCCCGAGGTCCGAGTCTTGGGCTTGGTCCACTCCATACGAACGTGTCGAGTCGTAGGCTACTGACCTCCCTGGCGAGGAACTCAGATAGGTCTAGGAGGGATGCCTCTGGACCGTTGGGGTCGCAGTGGTCTCTCTGCCGCCTGAAGCGCTCTTGTCGGGCGGGAGGGAGCTTCTCTAGTATCCTCTCTACATTAGAGTTAGCGTACAGTTCATAGATCCCTTTTTCCTTTTGGGACCCCAGCATCCCTACCAGGGACTGTACCTTGATAGAGAGGTCATCTAATGCTCTGTTGTCTCTGGCTGGGGGGAGACGGTCAATGTCTCTTATCTCCTGTATCACATAGTCCCATATGCGTCCATAACGTTGGTCGAGGGCTACTAGAGCCACGGTGTATGGGGTAGTAGAGCTGGAATATGCCAGCGCTATATTGTGCGCTCTGGGCACCTTCAGGTGCTTGAGTAGGATAGCATACTTGTACGGTTCATCTGGTACGTCGGACAGCATAGTCTCTAAGCACATTCGTAGCTCTGTGTACTGTGCTCTGTTCTCGTGTGTGAAGTCCGGGAACGTCGGTGTGCCAAGGTACGATGCCATGGATGACTGGCACATCGGTGAGCGTTGGGGGAGAGGCCTCCTAGGCGAGTCTCCTCTTGCGTGTCGTCTTGGGCTGGTACTTGGTGGGTACCGAAGGTCAGGTACCCAGGTGCTGTTCCTCGGGGCTGGCGGTGCGTCAAACTCACCCGTGAGTTGAGTCGGGGGTTTGTAGCGCAGTGCCTCTGGGCTGACTTCTGGGCTGTACTGGGCCTCCTGGTCCAGAGTACGTTGCTGCTGGTCGGGGCTGTACTGGGCCTCCTGGTCCGTGGTCCGTGGTACGTTGCTGCTGGTCGGCTTGACATTCCTCCTCTTCCTCCTCCTCTTCCTCTGCTAGGACCTGGAGTCTTCTGTTCAGTCTCCCGGCGTGGTCTGGTTCTTCCCGGTTGCTGGGTCTCGTATGGACCGGCCGGGGAGGGGGTTCGGAGACGTGGACAGGATCCTCCTGTTGGCGGGGTCCCGGGTCGCTTGGTCGGGTAGGGGAATGTGTCCTAGACCCTTGTCGTGACGATCTCCGGGAGCTCCGTGCGGAGAGAGGGGGTGTCGCCATGGTGATCAATTTGTCCATCAGCTGCACCTGCAGCCGGTCGCGCTCTGCCTCGCGCTGGGTATGGGCGGCTTCGCGCACTGCTTCGCGCTGGGCATTGGCGGCGTCGCGCTGCGCATTGGCGCTGGCATGGCCGGCTTCGCGCTGTGCATTGGCGGCGGCGCACTGTGCATCGGCGCGGCTTCTCTCAATGTTCTCTTCCGTCTGAAGGCATCTGGTCTCCAGTCTTATGCGGTCGTCTTCACTCCTTTGTTGCGCCTGGAAGCGCTCTCGCTCGGTTGCAGAATGTTCGCGTTCACGGAGGGCTTGCGCTTGGAGTTGCGCGTGAAGGCGCTCTCGTTCGTCTGCAGCTTGTTCGCGCTCGCTCGTCTGTTGCGCTTGGAGTCGATCGCGTTCACCCTGAAGTCGATCGCGTTCGGTAGAGGCTGCCAGGGTGGCGATGAGTGCCTGTGCCAGCATCTTGTCCGCCTCGCTGGGGGAAGACGCCGGTCGAGGCGATCGGCTCCCGGCAGTACTCGTTGGAGATCCGTTCTCTTGTCGCGTACCGAGGAGATCCATCTCGTGGGTGCGCGTCTCTTCTTGTGGTGGGTCGGGTTCCGTCCCGGGAGGGCTTTCTTTATCCTGGAGCTCTCCGGGGACTACCTCGTCGACGTTGTCTGGGGGTAAAGTCATGTCATGTCCCTCCTGGTCCCCCCCGTGAGCTTGGTCAGTTACGTTAGAACCCACTAGGGTCTCTACTGGCGGGGTAGCCTGGTCGGTAGGGTTGGACATAATTTTACTATCCGTATTTAACTTCCTTTTAAAGCTAGGTATTGGACTGACAACGTAGTCCTCTAGGTGAAGAGGTGGCTGCCGTCTGCGCTCTGGGCGATCTAGCTTAGGAGAACCGTTTGTGGAGTGTTCATCATCGGCCATGTTAATATTAATATTATATTAATATTACGCTAATTATTCTCCGGCTCGAAGGACCAATTGTAACTGAGGGGTACAATTCCCTGACTGTATTAATAAGTATTGGTATCATTAAACCACTACCGTCTTATGTACATTATACTGGCCATACCGTACACGAGTATATGATGAGAACACTTCCCCACAATGAAATCGGTTCCACACAAAGTTGTAATTAAGTATTTATTGCAGCAAAAGGTACATAATATACTTCTCTATTTACTTTGAATGCACTTGTAAGGCAAAGGAATGTGCGTAGGCAAATCAACAATGAATGTCCATTCTCTGGTTTCGCAGGAAATAAGAATACAACCTGATTATTAGGAATTATATCTATGGTACTCTGAGGAGGCAGCGGGGATACTGGTAGGGGGTTCCCACCGGTTGTAAGCCAGCAGGGGGAGGAAATGTTCGAATGCAAAGTCTGGATCAGCGGAGACTCAATAAGCTCCTGCGATGGGAGGCGGTATATTACTCCCTGATCGGCCGACGAAAAGCAGCAGCTGTAATCCCAGTATGCGTGCAGCATAGGTGGAAGCCGGCCAGCCTCTCCAATAGAGACGGGTTCGAATGATGTTCCTCACGGGTGGATCCCACAGCAGTGGGTGTTGACGATTCTTCTCCGCTCCAACAGCCTGGTCCAAAGCAATAAGAATAATAATCCAGCCGGAAAGGGGCTCTGCATTCACCGTTGTAGATACTCCGGTGCGCGGTACTTCACATTAACTAAGTTGAACTTGACGTTATTCAACTAGGCTCTGACACTTTACTATCCTATTCGCACGCGGCTATAAGTGCTCTATTTAGACGCACGGTTGTTCACTTCACTTGGTCGTTGACTCGTGATGAAGGCTTTACTTGTAAGGAGCGAACGATACGTTGAACAAACGTATTAGGATAAGACAAGACTCTATTTTGGGGCAAAACGGGCCCACTTCACAGCACGTTGTATCGTAGTGTGAGGCTTCAACTTGTTACTAAGACTGAACTGAACTACTTCTGTATTCACCTGTGACGTATTTATACGTTTGGCGAATAAACTAGTACCAGCCTTATTCCTGTCTCGTAGTCTTGGGCAGAGCCGGGCATGTACAGACATGTCTTGACGGTGGCTTTGAACTCGACTCTGGGGGCATGGTCGCTGGCGCCTGGAGGGCGCTGTCCAATAGGAGAACGAAATATTATGGTCTGTACTAGGTTAAAGGGATATTCCGTGTATATGTACAAAGAATACACAAGGGATATCAAACGATATACAAATATTATGCAATATATATCAATCAATAAATATATATATTCGGTTTAATCTGACCCTTTGTAACAGCCGCCTCCTAATTAGTCCCACCTAATTAGATAAGCAGAGACAGATTAACCGCACTGTCCACTACTCAATGTCCGTTGTGAGGGTAGGCAGTTCACAAAGTCAGGGGTCATGGTCGTCATTAAGCGAGTCGGGGAGCCTTGGCGACTCTATCAGCCTCGCCACGGGTCGGTTGTAGGTCCGCCCTTGGACGAGCAATTCTGCCGCTCTGACCTTTCCGTCGGCACCAGTGATCACTTTGTTTACGCGGGCCGGCCACGCAGCTCGTGGTAGTGACTGGTCTATGGTCATGACGACTGGACGGGATGAAGGGGGGCTTAGGAGGAAGCGGGCCTGAGACTGCTTTGATCTGTGCTTGGCTGTGCCTCCTCCTCCTCCGATTGTTTCTCTTGTTTGCTCTGTACCCCGTCTGAGGAGGGGCCGGTGCCGGCCGCCCCGTCAAGGAGTCGCTTGGGGTGCTGGGTTCGAGGTCAGCTACGTCTGGAGCGCAGCTGAGGGGGGTGGAGTTCCCTCACGGGCCTCTCGCTTAATGTCAATAGCCTCTGCTGTACGAGGGAGTGGCCGGTGTCGCTCGCCTTTGTGTGTAGGCAGCGTGTAGACGTGGGTTGACTGGGCATCCTTTGGGTCCGATGTGGGCCGCCTCAATTGGGAGAATGAGGTCCGCGTGGTCGGAGCCGATGAGCAGGGTCGGTGTGGCGCCGTCGATAAGCGGTATAGGTAGTTGACGTAGGTGCACATACTTGGCCATCAGCTGTGGGATGGGGTAGGTGTACTGAGACAGGCCTATGTCGTGGCTGGTGAAGACGTTGGTTATACTATACTGCTTCTCGGGCTGGTCCACCGCTGCCATCTTGAAGGAGACCCTTTCACCTTTTATGGTCTTCTGGTCCCTTCTGATGGTGCGTATGGTCATGGTATCTTTGACACCCCGCAGGCCCAACTGGGCTGCTGCGGAAGCGAGGAGGAGAGTCTTCTCAGACCCATCGTCCAGGACGGCGTAAGTGTCCAGGACCTTGTCCTCGTAGCTCAGGAGCACTCTGACCACTTTGAGGAGCACTCGGGGGGTCCCGCTATGCTGGTCAATGTGGAGCACTCCTGTTGGTCGGTTGCCTTGGATCTTCTGGTGGGCTCCGCACCGTGCTGCGCGGTAAGCGGCGCCCGCCTGGGCCGCCCCTGCGCGGTAAGCGGCGCCCGCCTGGGCCGCCTCACGCCACTGGTCAACTTGGACGGGGTTCAGTGTCTTATATTCGGCGCACTGTGCCAGCCAGTGTCCGCCGTCGCAGTAGGTACAGTAGGGAGCGGTCTGGTGGCTCTTCGGTACTGGTGCCACCGCCTCGGCATGGTACATTACCGCGACGGGCCCACTCTGTTGTCCTGGCTGACGCCTGTTGATGTCATGCAGGACCTCCAAGTGGGTGCCACCGCACCTGCTGCACTTCTTCTTCAAGCGGCACTCAGCTGCTAGGTGGCTGCGCGCACAGCGGAAGCAGCGGCGGTGGTCCTTGATCCACTGACTCACCTCGTCCGTGGTCAGCTTCCCGAAAGTGTCGCATTGGTACAGCCGATGTTCTCCCTCACAGTACTGGCACTCAATCTTCCACTGGTCCTCTTTCGTCGAGGGGGTGTTGTGGTTCCTGTGCTGCGGTACTGATTCGGCTTGGTGCATAACGGTCACCAACCGACGGTTATCTGTTGATCCCCGAGGTCCGAGTCTTGGGCTTGGTCCACTCCATACGAACGTGTCGAGTCGTAGGCTACTGACCTCCCTGGCGAGGAACTCAGATAGGTCTAGGAGGGATGCCTCTGGACCGTTGGGGTCGCAGTGGTCTCTCTGCCGCCTGAAGCGCTCTTGTCGGGCGGGAGGGAGCTTCTCTAGTATCCTCTCTACATTAGAGTTAGCGTACAGTTCATAGATCCCTTTTTCCTTTTGGGACCCCAGCATCCCTACCAGGGACTGTACCTTGATAGAGAGGTCATCTAATGCTCTGTTGTCTCTGGCTGGGGGGAGACGGTCAATGTCTCTTATCTCCTGTATCACATAGTCCCATATGCGTCCATAACGTTGGTCGAGGGCTACTAGAGCCACGGTGTATGGGGTAGTAGAGCTGGAATATGCCAGCGCTATATTGTGCGCTCTGGGCACCTTCAGGTGCTTGAGTAGGATAGCATACTTGTACGGTTCATCTGGTACGTCGGACAGCATAGTCTCTAAGCACATTCGTAGCTCTGTGTACTGTGCTCTGTTCTCGTGTGTGAAGTCCGGGAACGTCGGTGTGCCAAGGTACGATGCCATGGATGACTGGCACATCGGTGAGCGTTGGGGGAGAGGCCTCCTAGGCGAGTCTCCTCTTGCGTGTCGTCTTGGGCTGGTACTTGGTGGGTACCGAAGGTCAGGTACCCAGGTGCTGTTCCTCGGGGCTGGCGGTGCGTCAAACTCACCCGTGAGTTGAGTCGGGGGTTTGTAGCGCAGTGCCTCTGGGCTGACTTCTGGGCTGTACTGGGCCTCCTGGTCCAGAGTACGTTGCTGCTGGTCGGGGCTGTACTGGGCCTCCTGGTCCGTGGTCCGTGGTACGTTGCTGCTGGTCGGCTTGACATTCCTCCTCTTCCTCCTCCTCTTCCTCTGCTAGGACCTGGAGTCTTCTGTTCAGTCTCCCGGCGTGGTCCGGTTCTTCCCGGTTGCTGGGTCTCGTATGGACCGGCCGGGGAGGGGGTTCGGAGACGTGGACAGGATCCTCCTGTTGGCGGGGTCCCGGGTCGCTTGGTCGGGTAGGGGAATGTGTCCTAGACCCTTGTCGTGACGATCTCCGGGAGCTCCGTGCGGAGAGAGGGGGTGTCGCCATGGTGATCAATTTGTCCATCAGCTGCACCTGCAGCCGGTCGCGCTCTGCCTCGCGCTGGGTATGGGCGGCTTCGCGCACTGCTTCGCGCTGGGCATTGGCGGCGTCGCGCTGCGCATTGGCGCTGGCATGGCCGGCTTCGCGCTGTGCATTGGCGGCGGCGCACTGTGCATCGGCGCGGCTTCTCTCAATGTTCTCTTCCGTCTGAAGGCATCTGGTCTCCAGTCTTATGCGGTCGTCTTCACTCCTTTGTTGCGCCTGGAAGCGCTCTCGCTCGGTTGCAGAATGTTCGCGTTCACGGAGGGCTTGCGCTTGGAGTTGCGCGTGAAGGCGCTCTCATTCGTCTGCAGCTTGTTCGCGCTCGCTCGTCTGTTGCGCTTGGAGTCGATCGCGTTCACCCTGAAGTCGATCGCGTTCGGTAGAGGCTGCCAGGGTGGCGATGAGTGCCTGTGCCAGCATCTTGTCCGCCTCGCTGGGGGAAGACGCCGGTCGAGGCGATCGGCTCCCGGCAGTACTCGTTGGAGATCCGTTCTCTTGTCGCGTACCGAGGAGATCCATCTCGTGGGTGCGCGTCTCTTCTTGTGGTGGGTCGGGTTCCGTCCCGGGAGGGCTTTCTTTATCCTGGAGCTCTCCGGGGACTACCTCGTCGACGTTGTCTGGGGGTAAAGTCATGTCATGTCCCTCCTGGTCCCCCCCGTGAGCTTGGTCAGTTACGTTAGAACCCACTAGGGTCTCTACTGGCGGGGTAGCCTGGTCGGTAGGGTTGGACATAATTTTACTATCCGTATTTAACTTCCTTTTAAAGCTAGGTATTGGACTGACAACGTAGTCCTCTAGGTGAAGAGGTGGCTGCCGTCTGCGCTCTGGGCGATCTAGCTTAGGAGAACCGTTTGTGGAGTGTTCATCATCGGCCATGTTAATATTAATATTATATTAATATTACGCTAATTATTCTCCGGCTCGAAGGACCAATTGTAACTGAGGGGTACAATTCCCTGACTGTATTAATAAGTATTGGTATCATTAAACCACTACCGTCTTATGTACATTATACTGGCCATACCGTACACGAGTATATGATGAGAACACTTCCCCACAATGAAATCGGTTCCACACAAAGTTGTAATTAAGTATTTATTGCAGCAAAAGGTACATAATATACTTCTCTATTTACTTTGAATGCACTTATATCTATGGTACTCTGAGGAGGCAGCGGGGATACTGGTAGGGGGTTCCCACCGGTTGTAAGCCAGCAGGGGGAGGAAATGTTCGAATGCAAAGTCTGGATCAGCGGAGACTCAATAAGCTCCTGCGATGGGAGGCGGTATATTACTCCCTGATCGGCCGACGAAAAGCAGCAGCTGTAATCCCAGTATGCGTGCAGCATAGGTGGAAGCCGGCCAGCCTCTCCAATAGAGACGGGTTCGAATGATGTTCCTCACGGGTGGATCCCACAGCAGTGGGTGTTGACGATTCTTCTCCGCTCCAACAGCCTGGTCCAAAGCAATAAGAATAATAATCCAGCCGGAAAGGGGCTCTGCATTCACCGTTGTAGATACTCCGGTGCGCGGTACTTCACATTAACTAAGTTGAACTTGACGTTATTCAACTAGGCTCTGACACTTTACTATCCTATTCGCACGCGGCTATAAGTGCTCTATTTAGACGCACGGTTGTTCACTTCACTTGGTCGTTGACTCGTGATGAAGGCTTTACTTGTAAGGAGCGAACGATACGTTGAACAAACGTATTAGGATAAGACAAGACTCTATTTTGGGGCAAAACGGGCCCACTTCACAGCACGTTGTATCGTAGTGTGAGGCTTCAACTTGTTACTAAGACTGAACTGAACTACTTCTGTATTCACCTGCGACGTATTTATACGTTTGGCGAATAAACTAGTACCAGCCTTATTCCTGTCTCGTAGTCTTGGGCAGAGCCGGGCATGTACAGACATGTCTTGACGGTGGCTTTGAACTCGACTCTGGGGGCATGGTCGCTGGCGCCTGGATGGCGCTGTCCAATAGGAGAACGAAATATTATGGTCTGTACTAGGTTAAAGGGATATTCCGTGTATATGTACAAAGAATACACAAGGGATATCAAACGATATACAAATATTATGCAATATATATCAATCAATAAATATATATATTCAGTTTAATCTGACCCTTTGTAACAGTTTGCATCTCAAACCCCAACAGGTACATAAAACAGTCATTTGTTTCATAATTTGAACATACATTGACAATACTGTAAGCCCTTTTTGTATATAAGTAAGCCTGGTTTCTAAGCTAAGTTACATTCTATTCTAACCAAACATAATGGTTCCATCCGGCTTACTTACGGGAGGGGTGGAGCCGCATACCTGGGTTGGGTGGTCTGGGCTCCTGAACTACCAATATGTTCGCTCTTATATACTATCATTTCTGGCCAATAATAGCACATTTTACTAATACAGTTGGTCCAATCAGGTGGCCTTCTGTGGGCGGTCCTCTGTGGCGACGTGATGGGACAGAGAGAGAGGGGGCTTATCTGTGGCCCCCGTTAGTGTGGTATTTCGCTGAGTACAGAGGGGTTCTGCTGATGGCCCCCGTCATCCTCGGGTGGGGGTTGAGGTCGTCTTCATTCAGTGAACAGAAGGGGGTCTTGATGACCCCCCTCCTTGGTGTGGCCAAATCTCCTCTAAATGAATCTATATGGCTATAGATGTCTAATATCATCCAAGTACAGTCAGTGCTTTCTCAGACTGATACAAGACATCCTATGAAACCACACAACCTTTATTCACCAGACTGACACTCTGTCTATCTGTGATAGATATACCAGGCTTCCATAACAACCCAGATAGCAAAAAATCGTTGAATCAACATTGTGTTTTTGTCAGGCTGAAGATTGGAATCAACATTGATATCAGACATAGAAAATGGCATTGAAAGTGCTTGCTATGATCAACATGGAAAGAACATTGGATTTTCAACCAAAATTTAGAAATTTCAATTTGAAAGCCGACAATGAATCAACGTTGATTCAACTATGATATGATCAACATTGAAATAATGTAGCATTGCATCAACATTGATTCAACTATATATATATATATATATTGCATTATACATTGAAATAATGATATTATTGAATGACCATTTCAGCACTTTTTCAACTCTGTATGCTTTTAATATGCCTCATTAATAAAGAAAAATAATCACTTTACATCTAAATTATATTATTAGTTGTAGTTCCACCGGGAGCATGCTAAAAGGTGTCTACTAGTGACATTACTGCCATATGCCTGAATGGCAGTGATGTCACTGATAGACAGGCTTGGAGCAACCCCTGCAGAACTTTAAAACACCAAATAGAGTAAAGTGATTATTTTTGGCTTAAATGAGACATATTAACACTTTGGGTGCCGGCCAAAAATCCGGAAAATGACTGTGGGTTGCCAGGATTCCTGGACGATTCTAGCATATCTCATGATCTTAGCGGAGCTATTTCTATATTTTATATTATAACTATGGGGAAATGGTTGGGCTCATTTGAAGACGACAAGTTGATGTACACAATGCAAAAAACCGTTTGTTTCTGCATGTCTTCGTTCGTTCACAATTACAAGTTAAAAAACGTCAACAAAAGATAAAAGTGGAGGTAAATTATTTAGAACAGAAGTTACAGGCACTTTTATGAAAGGTGTGCCGGCGGGGTGATAATAGGTACTGAACGTGTTATAAAGCAATTTAGACTGGGATGGATGGATGGATGGTTTGATTGATTGATTGTTTGACAGATTGTTTTATTGGTTTGATTGATAGAATGTTTTATTGTTTTGTTGATAGTTTGATTCATAGATTGATTTGTTTGATTGATTGATTACTTTGTTGGTCATTTGATTGATAGAATGTTTGATTGTTTTGTTGATAGTTTGCTTGATAGAATGTTTGATTGTTTTGTTGATAGTTTGCTTGATAGAATGTTTGATTGTTTTGTTGATAGTTTGATTCATAGATTGATTTGTTTGATTGATTGATTACTTTGTTGGTCATTTGATTGATAGAATGTTTGATTGTTTTGTTGATAGTTTGATTCATAGATTGATTGGTTTGATTGATTGATTACTTTGTTGGTCATTTGATTGATAGAATGTTTGATTGTTTTGTTGGTAATTTGCTTGATAGAATGTTTTATTGTTTTGTTGATAGTTTGATTCATAGATTGATTGGTTTGATTGATTGATTACTTTGTTGGTCATTTGATTGATAGAATGTTTGATTGTTTTGTTGATAGTTTGATTCATAGATTGATTTGTTTGATTGATTGATTACTTTGTTGGTCATTTGATTGATAGAATGTTTGATTGTTTTGTTGATAGTTTGCTTGATAGAATGTTTGATTGTTTTGTTGATAGTTTGATTCATAGATTGATTGGTTTGATTGATTGATTACTTTGTTGGTCATTTGATTGATAGAATGTTTGATTGTTTTGTTGATAGTTTGATTCATAGATTGATTGGTTTGATTGATTGATTACTTTGTTGGTCATTTGATTGATAGAATGTTTGATTGTTTTGTTGATAGTTTGATTCATAGATTGATTTGTTTGATTGATTGATTACTTTGTTGGTCATTTGATTGATAGAATGTTTGATTGTTTTGTTGATAGTTTGCCTGATAGAATGTTTGATTGTTTTGTTGATAGTTTGATTCATAGATTGATTGGTTTGATTGATTGATTACTTTGTTGGTCATTTGATTGATATAATGTTTGATTGTTTTGTTGATAGTTTGATTCATAGATTGATTTGTTTGATTGATTGATTACTTTGTTGGTCATTTGATTGATATAATGTTTGATTGTTTTGTTGGTAATTTGCTTGATAGAATGTTTTATTGTTTTGTTGATAGTTTGATTCATAGATTGATTGGTTTGATTGATTGATTACTTTGTTGGTCATTTGATTGATAGAATGTTTGATTGTTTTGTTGATAGTTTGATTCATAGATTGATTTGTTTGATTGATTGAATACTTTGTTGGTCATTTGATTGATATGCCTGGCGCTAATGAACAAGTAAGTTTTATAACTACTGGTGTAGGTCCAGACAACATTATTATAAAATACAGAATACTTTACAATGCAAAAAACTTGAAACTTTGATGCCATGAACATTTTTATTGTAAAATATGTTCAATAAACTGGGTGACAAGTCATCAGTACCAACCATTGTTGCTGTGCATTATATGCTGGTAACATTCACAGTATAGGATTATGGTAATTTACCAAGACAATACCTTATAAAAAGTGAACACTGGAGGATAATCAACCATTGTTTCAGTGCATTTAGGAGTTTGTTGGTAACATTCACAGTATAGGATTATGGTAATTTACCAATACAATACCTTATAAAAAGTGAACACTGGAGGATAATCAACCATTGTTTCAGTGCATTTAGGAGTTTGTTGGTAACATTCACAGTATAGGATTATGGTAATTTACCAAGACAATACCTTATAAAAAGTGAACACTGTGATGATAACCAACCATTGTTTCAGTGCATTTAGGAGTTTGTTGGTAACATTCACAGTATAGGATTATGGTAATTTACCAAGACAATACCTTATAAAAAGTGAACACTGGAGGATAATCAACCATTGTTTCAGTGCATTTAGGAGTTTGTTGGTAACATTCACAGTATAGGATTATGGTAATTTACCAAGACAATACCTTATAAAAAGTGAACACTGGAGGATAATCAACCATTGTTTCAGTGCATTTAGGAGTTTGTTGGTAACATTCACAGTATAGGATTATGGTAATTTACCAAGACAATACCTTATAAAAAGTGAACACTGGCTGATGATAACCAACCATTGTGTCAGTGCATTTAGGAGTTTGTTGGTAACATTCACAGTATAGGATTATGGTAATTTACCAAGACAATACCTTATAAAAAGTGAACACTGGAGGATAATCAACCATTGTTTCAGTGCATTTAGGAGTTTGTTGGTAACATTCACAGTATAGGATTATGGTAATTTACCAAGACAATACCTTATAAAAAGTGAACACTGGAGGATAATCAACCATTGTTTCAGTGCATTTAGGAGTTTGTTGGTAACATTCACAGTATAGGATTATGGTAATTTACCAATACAATACCTTATAAAAAGTGAACACTGGAGGATAATCAACCATTGTTTCAGTGCATTTAGGAGTTTGTTGGTAACATTCACAGTATAGGATTATGGTAATTTACCAAGACAATACCTTATAAAAAGTGAACACTGTGATGATAACCAACCATTGTTTCAGTGCATTTAGGAGTTTGTTGGTAACATTCACAGTATAGGATTATGGTAATTTACCAAGACAATACCTTATAAAAAGTGAACACTGGAGGATAATCAACCATTGTTTCAGTGCATTTAGGAGTTTGTTGGTAACATTCACAGTATAGGATTATGGTAATTTACCAAGACAATACCTTATAAAAAGTGAACACTGGAGGATAATCAACCATTGTTTCAGTGCATTTAGGAGTTTGTTGGTAACATTCACAGTATAGGATTATGGTAATTTACCAAGACAATACCTTATAAAAAGTGAACACTGGCTGATGATAACCAACCATTGTGTCAGTGCATTTAGGAGTTTGTTGGTAACATTCACAGTATAGGATTATGGTAATTTACCAAGACAATACCTTATAAAAAGTGAACACTGGAGGATAATCAACCATTGTTTCAGTGCATTTAGGAGTTTGTTGGTAACATTCACAGTATAGGATTATGGTAATTTACCAAGACAATACCTTATAAAAAGTGAACACTGGAGGATAATCAACCATTGTTTCAGTGCATTTAGGAGTTTGTTGGTAACATTCACAGTATAGGATTATGGTAATTTACCAATACAATACCTTATAAAAAGTGAACACTGGAGGATAATCAACCATTGTTTCAGTGCATTTAGGAGTTTGTTGGTAACATTCACAGTATAGGATTATGGTAATTTACCAAGACAATACCTTATAAAAAGTGAACACTGTGATGATAACCAACCATTGTTTCAGTGCATTTAGGAGTTTGTTGGTAACATTCACAGTATAGGATTATGGTAATTTACCAAGACAATACCTTATAAAAAGTGAACACTGGAGGATAATCAACCATTGTTTCAGTGCATTTAGGAGTTTGTTGGTAACATTCACAGTATAGGATTATGGTAATTTACCAAGACAATACCTTATAAAAAGTGAACACTGGAGGATAATCAACCATTGTTTCAGTGCATTTAGGAGTTTGTTGGTAACATTCACAGTATAGGATTATGGTAATTTACCAATACAATACTTTATAAAAAGTGAACACTGGAGGATAATCAACCATTGTTTCAGTGCATTTAGGAGTTTGTTGGTAACATTCACAGTATAGGATTATGGTAATTTACCAAGACAATACCTTATAAAAAGTGAACACTGGCTGATGATAACCAACCATTGTGTCAGTGCATTTAGGAGTTTGTTGGTAACATTCACAGTATAGGATTATGGTAATTTACAAAGACAATACCTTATAAAAAGTGAACACTGGAGGATAACCAACCATTGTTTCAGTGCATTTAGAAGTTTGCTGGTAACATTCACGTCACATGAACTACAGGGCATATCTTACTTGGTCTCTCGCATCGATGACTGCATTGTCCATTGATAAATGGATGAAGCGCCAGATGATCTGTGGACCAAAAAATATCCAATACATGCTTCCAAAGTATATAAATAATAGGCCAATGGACTGCATTAGAAAAGTGTGGTATGTTACCTACAGTATATACTTTTTTAAACTGGGTGACTGTCAGCAACCATTGGTTCTGTGCAAACGGTAAAAATGAGGGGGGAAAAAGATAAATAAAAAAAAACTATATACACACACAATGCAAATTATGAATGGAGTCGATACAGCTAGATCGCTAACATAACGTCTCATCTGCAAGTGGTCCAAACATGCCTATGCAATATCGACAACCGTGGCCCAAATACATGTGTTCAACGCATTTGTCTTGTACAGAAAACAGTGCAACTACCCATACACTATACTATACTATACTATACTACAATATACTATACTATACTATACTACACTATACTATACTACACTCAGCTAGCTATACTATGTACCGGTACACATGGTTCTGTCTGTATCACACAATGATGGATTATTTAGAAGTAATCTGTACTTCTGTGTGCCGGATTATTTAGAAGTAGTCTGTACTTCTGTATGACAACTAATAAAGAAACTATTTAGAGAAATCCCTCTTTGTGTGGTACAGAGCGAAGCATTTGTCACGATGCAGGGGGACTTTGCACGATGTGCAAAAATATCTGGTCTCACTCCTGATGCCACGCCTACTGCAGACACGACATTTCCTACACGGTAGTTTTCTCTTCGGGGTGGCTTTGTATGCAACCATTACATGCTTCACAAAGCCACCCACTAATCTGCTCTGCGGGTCCCCCAGTGGGGCCCTAGGGTTGACACGCCCCACCTGCTCAGCCCCTGCCTCCTCCTCATCCCCACCCCCTGCCTCCTCCCCTGCCTCCTCCCCTGCCTCCGCCTCCGCCTCCATCTCCGCTGTCACCCCAGGAATCTTCTTCTCCTTACCGTCTGTGTAGGTCCGCGCCACAGCCCTGGTGAACCGGAAGAGGTTGGAGTAATGCCCTTGTGGGTGCTTTTTTTTGTACAAGACAAAAGCGTTGAAGATACATATTTGGATCAGATACATCACAAACTTTTTGGTCCACTTTCCAGTCTTACGTGTAACCGGATAGTACGATATATTCTGATCCAGCTGTTCGACGCCGTTCATGAATTTATTGTACTCCAGGATTGATGATGGCTTGAGCATCTCCACCCTCAGCGCTTTGCCCTTCTTCTGCTTCTTCCACACCATCGCCTTTTCCATGGTGTCCTCGTGGAAGCTGCTGATGGTCTTCACGATTCTCTTATCGCGCCATGCCACGATCAGGACCTCCTTGTTGTTGACCGCAATGCGCTCCCCCACACCGATGTCACGTTTGGTAATGTTCTTGATGATGGCTGGCTCGCCCCGGTGCTTCCTGAGGGTACCACAGACGTCGGTCCTCAACTGTCGGAGCCTGGCGGACATACGTACCGAGTTGTAGAAGTTGTCCATGAAGAGCGTATAGCCGGCCCCAGACAGACGTCCAAGCAGACCGACGACCGTGTCCCCCAGGAGCGAGCCTTCCCGACAATATGGCTTAAATGAAAAGCAATATCCTGTGCGTGATTCGCACAGGAAGTAGGACTTGATGCCATAGCGGGTGGGCTTGTTGGGGTTGTAGACCCGGAAGGTCAGGCGGCCTCGCCATGCCATCACCCCCTCGTCAATGGCGAGCTCGCGTTCAGGCTGGTACAGCTCCTTGCACCTCGCGTTTACATGGTCGACTACAGGGCGTACTTTGCACAATTTGTCTCTAACCTCCAGGGAAGTATTGTCCGCAAAGTGGAGGAATCGCCAGATCAATTGGAACCTGTTGCGTGGCATGGTATCAGAGTAGTACGGTGTGTACATCATGTCGTCAGTGGTCCACATCTGGTCCACGCGAGGCTTCCGCAGGACACTGCTAAGGAAATGGAGTCCGAGGAACTTCTTCAGCTCCTTCAATGTGAGGGGCTTCCAAAGCAGTGCCCTGCTACTGGTTAGCGTGGGGTCCAGCCGGGCAATGGACTGCTCAGCGTAGAGGTTGGACTGGGCAACAATAGAGTTCAGAAAAGCATCTGTCAGGAACAGATCCATCCATTTCGCAGGCCGGTAAGATCTGAGTGCCTTGGCGTCCTGGAGCAACCCCGGTTGGGCTGTGAAGGGGATCCTTTGAGGCACCCAGCCCTCATGAGACCAGGCATTCTCCTCTTCCTGGCGGATCGCAGCCCTGCTCTTCGCTCCTCCACGACCTGTCAATTATACAAATATACTATAACACCCCTACTGTAGACATTCATATGCCACGTAGTTACAAACTGTGTGAGTGAATGAGTGAGTGTGTGTGGGGTTCAGATGTCAGAGCTGGACGTGGTGTGGGGGTCAGAGGTCAGAGCTGGAAGTGGTGTGCAGAGTGAGGCCAACTTACCGCTCTTAGATGTGCGTTTCCGCCCTGCAACGGGTTCCGGCATGTCCAGACTAGCATCCAGTTCTAGAATCACATGATGTAATACATTACACTAGGGCAACGCATTGTCATTGTATTTACCACCATCACCACCAGACCAGGCCCTGCAGCAGCCAGTCACCACCAGGCCCAGGCCCTGCAGCAGCCAGTCACCACCAGGCCCAGGCCCTGCAGCAGCCAGTCACCACCAGGCCCAGGCTCTAGCAGCAGCCAGTCACCACCAGGCCCAGGCTCTAGCAGCAGCCAGCTACCACCAGGCCCAGGCTCTAGCAGCAGCCAGTCACCACCATGTACAATTACCTGCAGGAGTAGAATGTGATCCTATGTCGTTGCCAGTCTCAGCGTCACTATCTGCAGGGTCTGCGCCAGAATCTGAATTGGATTAAATTCATTCAGTAAGTAAGTCTCACAAAACACAATAGTAATACATTTACACATACATAAATGTAGTTAGTACATACCCAAGCATGTTGGTGTATTGGCCCCGGATTCGGTTTCGGAGTGTTCTGCTGTGTGAACACAAAATAAATCAGCGGCCATCAAAGCATGTACATGTGTGTGTGTTGTAATCAATGGAATTTTACATATGCTACACAACCATGCATTTAAATATAGGCCTCGCCATGTGCCCATGCCATTGTGTATGTGTGTGCTGTAATCAATGGAATTTGCATATAGAGGCCTCACCATGTACTGCGAAGTTCAAAGGTGTTGGAGAGGATGCATGTCTTTTGATCTTGTGTGTGTGTGTGTACACACACTGCACACACACACACACACACATACACACACACATCAAATGGCATGGGGTGAGGCATCTACACACACACACACACACACATCCATGTAACTAAATGTAGTGGCCTGTACATGCCTACTATATCCTATATCATTCAACTATCGATTTGAACATGCACAAAACAATATTCACATTGCAACATACCAATTACCACGTCGACCACCACCACCACGTCGTATCATGCCCAGCATGCAACTATTATCACTTACATGATAGCTACACACTTCAAAGAGCCACTTCAAAGGGCGTGCACATGCACACACACACACACATGCACACAAGACAACCTAACTGTAGCACATCGTAGCGTGGCCTGTACTACATGCCTACTATATCCTATATCATTCAACTATCGATTTGAACATGCACAAAACAATATTCACATTGCAACATACCAATTACCACGTCGACCACCACCACCACGTCGTATCATGCCCAGCATGCAACTATTATCACTTACATGATAGCTACACACTTCAAAGAGCCACTTCAAAGGGCGTGCACATGCACACACACACACACGCACACAAGACAACCTAACTGTAGCACATGGTCGCGTGGCCTGTACTACATGCCTACTATATCCTATATCATTCAACTATCGATTTGAACATGCACAAAACAATATTCACATTGCATTAGTAAACATGACGTACCGTTGCCCCGTCAACCACCACCGTGTCCGACTCCCACGTCTGAATCGTGCGATGAATCAGACTCATACCTCCGACCCAAGCCGAGATCATCGTCAGATGATTCCGGAGCTAGAATATAATAAATGCATATCAGCGTTAGGTTTGGCAAACTAACGTTACATAGTCACAGAATAAGCGGTAGGTAAATCATCAAATACACGTTTCACACACACACAATCACATGCATATCGCCGGCGTTGGTTTGTCGAACTAACGTTACATAGTCACAGTATGTAAATCATCAAATACACGTTTCACACACACACACAATCACATGCATATCGCCGTTGGTTTGTCGAACTAACGTTACATAGTCACAGTATGTAAATCATCAAATACACGTTTCACACACACACATATATATATATATAAGACCGTGTAATTACCTGGTGGTTCCCAATCGGCGCTCCCATCAGATTCGTGGGCGGTCGAATCGCTGTCCCCTGACTCGCATGAAGAAGCTATGACCACAGCGGCAGCCTTCCTCTTCCTCGAACTGCGTCGGGTAGAGCCGCTCCCGGTCCCGGGGCGAGACGCGTTACTGGGCCCAGCAACGGTCTCACGGCTCTCTCCGATCGGAGCTACCAAAGACGTTGGTGCTGTTGGTGCTGCTGCTGCTTGAACAACCGCGGGTCCAAACGCCAGCTTCGTCTGAACAAAGCGACCCGCCGCCGGATTGTCCCCTCGCTTTCCTACACTACGTCTCTTCATACTGATCTAATAATCTAAATGAAACTACTAACTGATCAAACTACTATTACTACTACTGAAATATACTACCTAGACTACACACGAATCCCTCGAATAGTACTACTACTTAGCACGACTAAGTACTTTCTAAAGCACAGCTGAAACCTTACAATTAGTCTGATACTACCACTATACTGTATAACACTATAAATATAGACTATAGGCTGATCTCAATTCAAATATCTCTCTCAATCTCTCTCTCTCTCTCTCTATCGCTCTATCTATCTCTCTCTCTCTCTCTCCTCCAAAACCTCGTATATTCTGGGATCGCGCTAACGTTTTATACCTGTGGTTACATTGGCCAGGTATGCTGGCCAATCAAATGCCAGATTCATTGTGGGGTACAATATTCCCCCTATTGTGATAGTGTTAGAAAATAGGGGGACACTGCCACCTAGTGAAATTTGAGAGGAAATGCAGTTTCCGGTAAAAATTTTCTTCCAAAAGCTCGGCGGTGAAGTTCAGACGGGGAAAATCGAAAAAAGATGTAAACAGATCAAAGACGCTGTACAGCGTCCTCGGCACCTTGAGCATGGCCGGGAAAGACGCTGTAAAGCGTTTCCCGGCACCCAAAGTGTTAAAAACATACAGAGGAAGGTTGAAACATGCTGAAATGGTCCATATGCTTTACTGCAGTGGTTCTCAACCTTTTTATACAAAGACCTCACAGGAAAAATATTTGGGGACTCCAAACTTGATTATAATTATGCCATTCTATGTGAATATTCGAAAATATGTTGCAAGCTTGTAGATCGGCTATTTCGAATTTTTTTCTTCTTCAAGAAACCAAGGTTGAGAACAGCTGCTTTACGACATGCTCTATGAACAAAGAAACAGACAATTTATTGCTTTAACCATTTATTAAAGCCAATTAATTCGCACATACATATTCTTTGAAATGCCTCTCTTTCTATTAGACTTCGATGCCAACTATGCACGTGGCTCCAGATCAGCTGACATTCAGCTGACTCTCCCATACAAAAATGACAGAATAATAAGTTATTGAAAATATTCATACAGAACTCTGAACCTTCGCACATACATATTCTCTTTGAAATGCCTGAGTTCAATTTGGATTTAGTATCACCAGGCGTGCATGAGAACATAATGAAATCTACTGTAATGTACAGTAGCTTTTTTATTTTATCAGGGTGGCACCATTGAAACTATTTAATGATGCGTGTCCCTTCTCTTTCTATTAGACTTCGATGCCAACTACGCACGTGGCTCCAGATCAGCTGACATTCAGCTGACTCTCCCATACAAAAATGACAGAATAATAACAGTTATTGAAAATATTCATACAGAACTCTGAACCTTGAACCCCTATAGAATCTTCCAGGAAGTGTTGTTTTCCAAAATTCCAACGCAGAATCAAATCTAAAAGTTAAATCTATCTAAAAACACTTTTACCTATTGCTAAACTAAGTATAATACTTCAGAGTATTATAGAGACACATTAGAGATGTACATCTATATAATATATTCACATCCACACTATAAATAGCATCCATTAATCCATCATTAATCATCACTCCATTCAGACTACCGACTACTGACAACCTTCTGAACTTGAATAAGCATGCAAAACCAACAATTAGCATTTCAGGTGGCAGACTGCCTCTCCCGGGCGCACGTCAGCCCTGTGCACCCGGGCATCGACTATGCTGCCATGGCTGCTGACCAGCTCACCGACTCAGACCTTCAGGCGTTCAGGACGGCTGTGACAGGACTTCGACTTGAGGATGTGGTGTTTCACGACAGCGGCGCCACGCTCCTCTGTGACGTCTCCACTGGCCAGCCCCGCCCCATGGTTCCAACTGACTGGCGCCGCCGGGTATTTGACACCATTCATGCCCTTTCACACCCTGGGGTAAAGGCGTCGGTCAAGTTGGTAGGGGCCAAGTTCGTCTGGCCGGGCCTTAGGAAGGACGTCAAAGTATGGGCGGCCTCCTGTGTGGCGTGCCAGCGTGCCAAGGTACATCGTCACACTAAGGTCTGGAGGGGGGCTGAGTCTAAACTAGGGGGTGGTCCTGAGGGGGGCTGAGTCTAAACTAGGGGGTGGTCCTGAGGGGGGCTGAGTCTCAACTAGGGGTGGTCTGGAGGGGGGCTGAGTCTAAACTAGGGGGTGGTCCTGAGGGGGGCTGAGTCTAAACTAGGGGGTGGTCCTGAGGGGGGCTGAGTCTAAACTAGGGGGTGGTCCTGAGGGGGGCTGAGTCTCAACTAGGGGTGGTCTGGAGGGGGGCTGAGTCTAAACTAGGGGGTGGTCCTGAGGGGGGCTGAGTCTAAACTAGGGGGTGGTCCTGAGGGGGGCTGAGTCTAAACTAGGGGGTGGTCCTGAGGGGGGCTGAGTCTAAACTAGGGGGTGGTCCTGAGGGGGGCTGAGTCTAAACTAGGGGGTGGTCCTGAGGGGGGCTGAGTCTCAACTAGGGGTGGTCTGGAGGGGGGCTGAGTCTAAACTAGGGGGTGGTCCTGAGGGGGGCTGAGTCTAAACTAGGGGGTGGTCCTGAGGGGGGCTGAGTCTCAACTAGGGGTGGTCTGGAGGGGGGCTGAGTCTAAACTAGGGGGCCTCAGGCTCTCTGAGCGCCGACTCGACTTGACTCCTCTCGGGGGTAAATCCAACACTCACAGGCGTCGGCGATTATCCGCTCCACAAATCACAGTACCAAAGCAAATATATATTCCAGCCGCACAGGGCTATGCAGTCGTCGGGTAGGTAATCCAGTGTACATGTCCATTCGGTCCTCGCCTAGATCTCCTCGGATGAAAGCGCCATGTGGTCGGCCCAGCCTGGATAAGACTCTAGATAACACGAGGAAGCGTTGGAGATGCTGGTCACTTTAGAACTCTAACCGCACGATGCACCATACACAATAGACTATTATTAACTTAAACTAGGGGGTGGTCCTGAGGGGGGCTGAGTCTCAACTAGGGGTGGTCTGGAGGGGGGCTGAGTCTAAACTAGGGGTGGTCTGGAGGGGGGCTGAGTCTAAACTAGGGGGTGGTCCTGAGGGGGGCTCAGTCTAAACTAGGGGGTGGTCCTGAGGGGGGCTGAGTCTCAACTAGGGGGTGGTCCTGGAGGCTAAATTAGGGGGTGGTCCTGGAGGCTAAACTAGGGGCTAAACATATGCACGCACGCATGCACGCGACAGCTGCAACCAGAGATGCTGGAGATAAATGTTGCCCCTGGATCAGCTTCCAATGATCCAACTCCCATGAAACCCACTGTCCTCCAAACCATTTGTCCTTTTAAGTCTTTGTCTTTCTTCGTATCCCGCCATTCCTCTCAGGTGCATAACGCAGCCACTTCTGCAGTGCATCTCTGTATATCAAGTCAGTCAACTTGCGGTCAAATTGACGAGCAGACGCTGGGAAAAAAGAAAAAAAGAATACTTAAAGATAAACAAGAAAGCTGCAGTGGGCACGTTCCATTCCAAAGTGAACAGTGTCCTTTTTAGTGTACTAGATTTTCAGGTGGCCTTAGGTGCATTTTCAACCCCATAGTCATATAATTGATCCACATTAATGCTCGTAAAAAATCTTATTGTGAGCATTACAGAGGACCACTTATATGACGTTAAGGTTGGAAATGGGTGAGGTGTTTCTTTAAGAGTGGTTGCATGTTCCATCAGGCTCATTCCATGGTGATAAAAATGCATCCATTCGTATTTACTTGAGATAAAAGTGAAAATACTTAATTAAATGAAATATCCATCATCAAAATAGCTAAATCCACTGTAGTAAACCTAGTATTTTGAGGTGCAGATTGACCATTCACCATTCACCAAACATGCAGTCCTGCATCAGTGTGTCATTGAAGGCCCTCTTCGGTCCCTTTCCCGCCCAGTTGAAGATGCATGCTAGACAGTTTGTCATGGTAGCGGATAGCATTCGCCGGATCATATTTTCTGAGTTGGTCCCTCCGATTAATGCCAGGCGGGTTGTCTTAACAGATTGGAGAGGAAAAAAAGTGAGTGTGCTAAAGTGTACATTGTACTATGTCAAATGGACAGAATATGATGTTTTAAGTACACATTTTAAGACTTTTTTTTATTAACTCTAAAGAAAGACCATTACTGTGTCAAAACTCAACAAACAATACCATCAAACAAATTAGCTAAATGAATTGTCAAATATTGACTAAGAAAAAAATATCATCCCGCATATCATTGCAAGGCTATTTTCACAATATTTCTATGCCAAGCACACATCCAAGCAAAAAACTAAATAAATGCCTCCACTCCTACAATTCAGACATTATAAACACTTAGATTTCAAACAATAAATTTTTAACAAAATACAAAAATTTTCACCATCTTTCGACGGACTGTTTCGTCCTTCAGTGCAGCTTCAGCCTCATCAAACTGCTCCTCATTGGTGAGTGGCAGCACGATGGGGAAGTTCTCTTCTCTCTGTGATTCAGGTCCAGCTCTGTGATCGTTAAAGGTGGATTTAGCCATTTCAGTCTTCAGAAACTGAACGTCATGTGAAATTTGCTTCACCTCCACGAGTAGCTCTGCAAGCATCCTGGTGTTTTTGTTGGCAGCAAGGTCTTGAAGAAAAACAATTGGTTTTACATTAAATTTCAAGGATAGATTCACCATTTCAATCATTTAGAATGACACTAAGCAATAAGGGCCTTCAGCACATTCAAATCACGTCTAATTAAAGGGATCATCACATGACAACAACGTTACTATTTACATTTAAATGTGACGCTTAAGTCTTTGCACCCCTAACTTATAGTAACCATTAAGTGCTTAAATATTAAGCCTATAAACACCATGACAAATTACATGAAAAAAAAAAGTGACAAAGACTGTAAAGTCACAAGGGACATATGTTTCTCAATGCATCAGAAAATGATACTTGCCTTGTAACATTTGACTGGGCTCTCCATGGAATCTTCCCCGCGGCGTTTCAGGAGCTGAAGCTGAAGAAATCAACATGGCATCAGCATTGCACATTAGGTAATTGTGTATGGGGGAGGCGGGGGGTAAAGTGGAATATAGGCATCTTTACCCAGGCGACGTGAGTTGAAGTCAGCTGATCTGGAGCCACGGCTATAGTTGGCATTGAAGTCTAATAGAAAGAGAATAAAGGACACACATCATTGTTTACATTGAACACGAATTATGGAATTTTACCCAAAAAAACAACATTTAAGATGAGAAATGCATACCATTCCTTGCTCGCTCTGATGGCACAGTGTGGTAGGGGCTGGAGTTATACATTGGCTTTCCTAGAGAAAGAGCGACAGAATTAACAAAATAAGGTAAGCACCATCAAAGTATCAATGAGCACCATATACAGTAGCAAGCAAAAGACATACCATTCCTTACTTGTCCAGTGTGGTTCCCTCCTGAAATGGATTAAAATAACCGTAATTAGTCACTGTAAAATACAAGTTCTCATATAATATCATGCCAACATTAACAGCTCATTGCAAAATAGTGAGACACTGAATAAGCTACTCATATATGCACTCAACTTTACATTTCCACCCATTTAACTAACATTTCCAGTCAGTAAGGTATCCAGTAAGGCAGGACTAGTAATCCAACCGCCACCTATTGAAACAGACTGGAGACACAAGAGTGGCTGAGAGAATCACATAGCTATATCTAGTTTATTAATCTACTTACCATCATTGCAGTGGTCCATTGACTCCAACTGTGCCAAGAAGCTTCCACCAAAGCCTAAAATGAGAGAACACAACAAAACATGAACAATGAATGCTATCAAAAGCACATTTACAATCTGTCCACCGGCTCCACCCTGACTTAGTAGTGTGAAGTGATTCACTTACCATTATTAGGCTGGTTATTCTCCGAGCAGCTTCCTCCAGAGACCGAGCAGCTTCCTCCAGAGACTAAAAGAAGGGAACACAAGACATGAATAGTGGACACTGTAACTTTTGAACACATAACCTGACTGATATGTTTGGATGTATTGACAGAGGAACTAAATGCTTGTAAAGCTCTCATGCAACTACATTTTGTTCTGCTATGTTAGTAAATAATGACATACCACTGCTTGCATTTGATGTTGGCACCGAGGGGTACTGGCTGGATTCTGGCTGCACTGTATTAATAAATAAATGGAATTATACATGGCAATACTTAAAGTAGGTGTAGCAGTTAGTGTCATAACTGACAAGTGTCACCACTATACCTGGGAAATGAACATCAGGTGGCTTGGCATATCGTCGCGTCACCCTGCTGTCTGGCTCTTCATCTGACTCCACTGCGTGCATATGATTTGTCCTAAAAAAAAAAACATTTAACATTCCCAGGCTACCAGGATAATTCAATTAATTGAGCAATCCTTGAGACACTGTTCAGGAGCCAGCCCATGGCCCATTTCTGTTTAACCAAAAACTATCACGAGGAATTCAACTGTACCTTGCTCTTCTTTTCCGACGTACATCTGCTTCCTCTTCAGATTCCAAATCAGTGGTTAGACATCCAGTAGTCACGTACTTGTCTTCATGTTGCTTGGCCTTTAGAAATGAGTCTGTAAAAGAACAAGCAGAAAATACAGCATGACATTAATAAGAAGTATGAGGAACAATTCACATCAGACAATAGCAGTGACTATACTTACCACAAGTAATTAAGAGCCGAATTTTGTCATATGTGGTCCATCCTTCACAGGGCATCATGTTTTCTTTAAGGGCCTTTGAATAATTTGTGTTTTTTGGGGGCCATAATAATGTACCTTCCGTTGGATTGAACCAGCTGGAAAGAACTGTTGCAGTTCCGCCATTTGGAAACAGTACAATGCCCCAGAGCACCACCTCACTTTCCATTCTGTGTACAATAAATTAAATTAGAATATTAATGATAAAAAAATTATAATGACAAAAACATGAATCATAAGATGTCTACTGCAGATGAGCTATTGGAATAGCTATGAGGCTATTTCCCTCTGGATACAGAACACATTTACGTTTAATAAAGCTAATTTTACCAACCCCGATCTCATCACACAACTCTCTAACCTTGTATGTACCTATGAGGGAGGACTCGCAGGGATAAGTGTAATATAATTCTTGGTGTCTGAACTTTCTGTAGATCACATAGACCTCACCTTCTTCCTGGACTATATTCTGCACTACTGCAATTGTATCTCCCACCTGAATACAATTATCCCCCTGCTTTGTAGACAAGGTAAAACGACAACTGGAGACCTTTGTGTACTGTAGAGCAACACTGAAATGTTGAGGAAGTGGACCATCAGTATGAATGTGCTTTAAAACTGGTTGATCTGTTGCTAATGGAACCTCAACATGTGGCATTTCTGACAGCCTTTTGACTACCTGTTGTAGAGGTTGGTGTGGCTTGCGTAAAAGATACTTTATTTGGCCAAGATAATTCTCAAAAGGGAACCCTGAAACATTATCTAAAGGTCCAAATTGTTTGTATTCATCTGCTAAATGTATAAGCTGGTGGACACTGAACACAATCTCACCCGTACCATACAACTGTCCAAAGTGGCCCACAAAGGATATCATTAATCTATGTGCAAATTCAACCATTTGGCCAGAAGTTCCAGGAGACAAAAACAAATACATGGCCACTGAAAACAACATGAAGTTGTCATAAAACTCACTGGGAAGGCAATCCTTCAGAACTACAGGACCCCAGTATAACATGAAGGATCGGAGCTCAGTAGCTTTCCAACGATCAAGCTCATTCAAACCTCTTGGCTTGCGATTGAATTCAACAGGGGTGTGGGAATGTAACACCAGCAGTTTGCTTGATATACTGTTAACTGTTTGTGAAGGAAGCCTAGTGGCTAGATTGCCCTTTAACCACATATGCAACAGTTTTCTCATCAACCCAAGACAACAGAGGTGCATATAATCTATTGGGAATGAAGAAACCATCTTTACTATCCCTGTTAAAGGACTGAGTTTCTGTTTCAAGTGGTGTTCCTCATCAATCATATCACAATAACTCGAATCCGTCCTGAGCCTGACATTTGTTTCTGGATACGTCATTTTGTTCCTCCACACACCCTCTTGGTCACACTTGTCACACCCTGAATAACCATTATGTGACTTAATATTCTTAACGTAGGCCCTAGCAGGAGCATCACACACAAATGAGGAAACCTGTACATTCAATTTCTTACCATTATGAACAATGCCATTAGCCAGCACATTTTTAAGGTTGCTAACAAATTTCTGCAGATACTCAACAACACACTTTGGCTTGCTTAAACCACTAAATATACCGACAATAAATGGGGACTTAGTGTAATCACAATTCAGGATTGCAAGTATAGGCCAGAATTGAAGTCTTGAACTCCTAAAGAGGGGGAGACCATCTATATTGAACTGTAAAGTAAGAGTTGTGAGGTTCACTGGTAAACTTAAACATTTTAATCGTGAAAGTATTCCTCGCACCAATCCAAAATGATAGTACTCGCCACCTTGCATTTGAGTGGTTGCAACATGAGATTGTGTTCCAAGCAGAGTCCTTCCATCTTTAGGGAGCTTAGGGTGAAATAGCTTTAAGATGGACAGCAGAGCAGACAAAGCAACAAGACTAATGGAGTAGGATGTTGCCCAATATCTTAGGCTCCTTATAAGCAGATCCTGACTAGGCGGCTGCTCCTCATCGCTCTCATAGTGAGAATCTGATTCATCTTCATCATTGCCAGGTTCATCGTCTATATCATCATTTTCCATTTGCACATGATCAACTTCATTTCGAGCTACTGCACTACCATCAGAATGATCATTTTTCATTTGCACATCGGACTCAACTTCATCATTGCCAGCTACACTGCCATCTATATGACAATTTTCTATGTCTACATGTGAAGCTGGTAGTGCATCTAGTTGGGAAAAGTGTGAGCTTGTGAAGGCAGGTTCCCTATTCACACAGGGGTAAATATTTTCTCTTTGATTATGCAGAGATTCCTCATATTCCTTAAGGATATCTTTCTCTATGCCCCTTACAGTTCGAATGACTCTACGTCTTTTAGCCCAATACGATTCATAAGAAGCCATCTTAACCCATTAACTCCCGGATTGAAAGGTATATAATAACGTATAGGTTACAACAGGTCTAAATAGAAAAGAGGTGGTGCTGATTATAATTTTTTTGTTATTACTTGGCCTTTTTTTTGCAGTGAACCCTCCAGTCCTCTTCTCTTGTAGCACAACCCTGAAAATAGAGGGGAAAAAATTATTAAAATAATATATGCATAAAACAAATATATATATCAGCCAAATTATTAATTTATCAGGTCCTTCCAACATATTTTAAAATATTTAACCTCTTCCACCCGGAGCCTATTTTCTGAAAATCCGCCTAAAATATATACCTAGGTAAATGGAATATTGCTCCACTTCTACAAGGGCCATTTGCATATTCTTGTATAGCGTCATCTATCTATCTAATGTATATTCACAGTGTCAGAAATATTGTGTCTATTACTAGGCTTGCTTAAATTGTGATGAAACAAAGGAGAATATTAATTATGATTTTTCTTTGCATCTTTGACAGTGAATAACACCATGCTAATAATGACCAAACATTAAAAACTGCCACTGATCTTGTTCAATACCTTCTTGAGTGTAAAATAAATAAAGGGAAGATTATTAAACAGAAGGTTCTGTAGATACTGTACTGAATTCTCCCATCCGGACCAATGTAATTTGAAATATTATCATAGAATATACAATAGCAGGCTCATAAATTACCTTATTATAGCCAATTCGCACATTTATATATATACATATATTATCTTTCAAATGCCCGAGTTCAATTTGGATTTAGTATCACCAGCGTGCATGAGAACAGATAATGAAATCTACTGTAATGTACAGTAGCTTTTTTATTTTATCAAGGTGGCACCATTTTGAAACTTTTCAAATCTAATTGTTGCTGAATGCTAACAATAGGGAAGATAAACTAACTATGTTTCAATATTTGTCATAAAAGTTACCTTTTGTGGTAGAATGATCTCGAATAATAGCAGTTATTGGAATCATTCTCAAAGTCAACTTCCTTTCTGTTTAACTTTCTGTCTAAGTGCATGTCTATGGCTTGGGGGGGAAACATACACTTTAGAATCACCAGAAAGGCTTTCGAAATAGTGAAATGCCATGTTGGCCTCAATATTTTCAAAACAAATTATATGAAAAGGTTATGAAATCAACAAGAATGTGGTAAAATATGTAATAAAAACAGAGCTCAACGCAGACATTTGATCAGTAGAAATCCATTTGTTTCCCCCATACAAAGATGGCGCCGTTCTCGTGACGTCAGAGTGTAGCTGACGTTAGCTTGCTAAGCTATCAGATTCGCATGGTCTGTATAGCTGGCTAAAGCTAGCAGACTCGCATGGTCGAGCTGACGTTAGCTTGCTAAGCTATCAGATTCGCATGGTCTGTGTAGCTGGCTAAAGCTAGCAGACTCGCATGGTCGAGCTGACATTAGCTTGCTAAGCTATCAGATTCGCATGGTCCGTGTAGCTGGTTAAAGCTAGCAGACTCGCATGGTCGAGCTAACGTTAGCTTGCTAAGCTATCAGATTCGCATGGTCTGTGTAGCTGGCTAAAGCTAGCAGATTCGCATGGTCGAGCTGACGTTAGCTTGCTAAGCTATCAGATTCGCATGGTCTGTGTAGGCTAAAGCTAGCAGACTTGCATGGTCGAGCTGACGTTAGCTTGCTAAGCTATCAGATTCGCATGGTCTGTGTAGGCTAAAGCTAGCAGACTCGCATGGTCGAGCTGACGTTAGCTGGCTAAGCTAGCAGACTCGCATGGTTGAGCTGACGTATAGCTGACGTACGTTAGCTTGCGCTGTTATAAGTTAACGCTACTTTCCAGGCCGGGGGTTTTGACATTTTCAAACCGTGAAACCGGTTACCGGCACATGCCTAATGTGAATAGCATAATACATTATATTGTCAAGGACTTACCAAAGACGTGTGCGCACTTGACTAGTCACGCTGAATGAAGACACCATGGCGCCAAGTTTTTCTTTTAATGCCTCAAGTCCCGTGAGATCTTCTAGCTGGCCTCGCGAGTTGCTTACGACCTACCCCCTCGAAGGGGAGGGGGGAGGGGAGGGGGGATTATCAGCACTACGTTGTAACCATGTAATTTCATTGTTGGGCATTTCAACATTGAAAAACAAGCATCTATACTAAATCGATTTAACAACAGTTTTTCAAATGTTGAAATGGTGTCTGTAATTTAGATATTGAATAAACATAGCTTTTTCAACCTCAACCAAAAATAACCAATCTGACCAAAATCCAACATTTAATTAATGTCTTTTGCTATCTGGGAAGAGTGTAATACCACTTGTTCCTCTGCTATTTAAAGTGAGCCTGTTTACTGTGGGGTGTGACTTCCCCTGTGGCCTTTTATGACCGGCAACTGTCGTTCTCTCCACTCCAGTCTTCCCCCTGATCGGGGGGTTGTTTGGACTGCACTTTTGGCTAAGCCCTGTTTTTACATTATGGATTCATTTCTTTTATTCACACATATTAGTTATGGAATTCAAGGTCAATATTTACCACATTTCCCCACTTTGACAATTCACATTGTCATATACTGTATATTGACTTGATTTTCTATACATACTAATATAATATAATAATAAAAATCATTTTTTCAAATTTCTAAATTTTTTCTTTTTTCTCACATTTCTTTTTCCATTATTCTTTGGTACATATCATCAATGAGTTTTTTCTTCTTAAGGCTCATTAGCCAGAGGCCCACCTTTTAAACAACAACTTTTGGGTTTGTTGAAAACAATAAAACAATTCAATCTAAACATTATACCTTAAAATAAAACACAATTTTTAAAAACACAATTTTCTTAAGTTACAGAACGTTTGGTTCCACATTCTTTTATAAGATCTGGGGGAGACAACATGCATTAGTATTCATTTTTACATTAAATTGTTTTTTCTCCTGTTAATTCCTTTTCTAAGACAGCACAATCACATCTGCATAATCCTTCAATTGGTCTTCTCATCTATCCACCACCTCGTCGTCACAGCACAGTCGGGCAGGGAAGGCGGAGAATCACTCAAGGAGAACAAAATGTCACCACCTCACTTTGGCCATAACCTATATCTAATATTCTACCTATGTGAATGCGTCTATACCCTGCGTTGTGTCATAATCTATATCAGTTGCTACCGTTCAGTTACCTCCCGTCCTCCACACCAATCAAATTCCACATTCCACAGAGGCCCTTGCTCACTTATCCTGCACAGTTCCCGACCGGCCTAGCCTCCCCCTTCCCCCCATGCATGCTAGCCAGCTTCAGCTGTAGCCACTGTTTGTAGGCCTGTGATCCAGTCATATTCTGACCTATGACCGCCCTTCCTTGGATTTACAGACGGCTCTCTCAGTCTGGACGTTTTCCCAAACCTGCGTCTGTTTTGGCCTCTGTCCTCGGGGCTATGATGAAGGAGGGGCTAGCGTCCACGAGCGACCTCTTTTCACAACCTAATAATTTCCCACAGGAGACAACTGAACAGGTTCACTCCTCTGTGTCGTAATCTAATGAAATGTATTCATACCCATCATCTATGACTCCTCTACACGTGACGGTCCGCTTCCCCCCCTCGACTGAATCTGTGAGGGAAAAAACACAAATCAAATCCTTATCACATAATATGTCAAATACTTTCAAGAGAAGCCACTGTTAATCATATGCAAACGTGATAGGCCACTTAGCTTTTGTTGACATTCTGCCCTGCGCCACTTCCTACAGCCACCAGCTCTCTCCACTCACACCCAGACCATAAAAAGCAGATGAGAAATAAAAACAAAAGGCAAATAATAAAAAAAAATATCTCAATAGACCACATTCTGCACCTCCTACACGTGAAATTACCATTCATACCTAAAACAGTAAATCAATAAAAACAACAAGCTCCAAACTTCACATCAACGGTTATTAGAAAGGAAAGAAAAACCAAAAATACACCAAACACTCCCTCCTCACACAACTCTTCCATTCAAACACGTCTTTGTGCCTTGACACATCTATGTTAGCACATGTGCCTTGACACGTCTATGTTAGCACAGTCTCCCCTACAGGCTCCATTCAAACCCATTCAGTCCACGCAATCAAAAATTAAAATAGACATCTGTACTGACAAACCATTCTTAAAAAAAACAATATCAAATGAAGGTAATAAAATAAAACTCCTTTCATCCAATATCTCACAGTTTCACAACACATTCAATCCTGAACATCAGAGTCCTCAGAAAAGAAAGAAAAACAAAACCCAATTAAACATCACAATTCAACATCATCCATACATTCTGAGCATACCACAGTGTCTGTTAACCTAAAAAAAAAAGAACTCTTTCATTCAAATGATATGAACTGAAATCAAAATGACACAGCCAAACCCAACAGCATCACAATCATCCACTGTTCTACTTCATTGAAATCCTCACAAAGAAAAAAACATTCACGCTCTGCTTCACTCCTGCATCAAACCCCTTTCATACAACATAATCTCTCAAACACACAAAATAACCAACACTCTCTCAATCATTCACAGCCACTCTGATCATTCCAACCTTGTCCTCTCCAACATACATCACTCTTATTATAAACAAACACTCTCAACCTGCTCCCACACTTGTTAATCACCCAACATACAGACAAACCATGGTTAGTTGTTTCTCCCTCTCCTACCTCTAACTCAGTCTACACTCATTTCAGGCTAACACAATCTACACTTACATCTGCACTCAAAGGGTCTAGCAGAACCCCTTTTTCAACCTGAAGTCACCCCAGCCTGCTAGAACCGTGATAACACCAGGTTATTCCTCCAATCAAATAGGCCGCCCTAATCAATGTAAATAACCGCATCTGACTTGGCCCCTATTCAACCTACTCCTACCTTCTCTTCCTAAATTAGCCGCTTCCTGTCTCACCTTCCAGTCACCTCCTGTTGTAAATATAACTGTCAACTGTTATCTCACTTTGCAACTGTTTTCTGCAATCTTCACCTCTGACCTGTCTTCCTATTGTAAAAATAGCTGCATCTGTTATCACTCTCTGACCCTCGCTCCCTATCTCCACCAGCTGTGACCTCTCTCCTGTTGCATCTAATCTGCTGCCCCTTCTTGACCCCCCTTGGGCCGTTCCTAAATTGCTTAGTAAAGATAGCCTGGGTCTCTCCTGTGAGCCCTGTGACCTTTCCTAAATTGCTTTACCCCATGACCCTCCTGTAATTCAACAAAGGGTTAACCATCACACACAAATCATTTATAATAACTGCAAAAACACAATCTTACATCAAAGCAGCATCTAAACAAATCCCCCATCACTAAATTATCCTATTGTGACCCAAGGACCTGCAATCAATCTTAATATAAAACATCAGCCTATGTAATCCAATGGCCTTAAAGATTTAACAATCTAAAACAAGCTAAACAGTATTTTAACATAGCAATGCAACCAAATAATATGCCAACAAGCCTACATCATAAAATGATCACCCCCATGATCTAAAGACTTGCAGCAACATTAATTCAACAGTGTATCAAAAATGTACCTCATACAAGCATAAACAATCTCAAAATATTTTCCATTGATTTACCTCATACAAGCATAAACAATCTCAAAATAATTTCCATTCCATACAGATTTTAAAATCACACATTTGTACAACACTAATCATGCATAACACAAATATAAGCATCTCTATCACGCCACTCATCAGAAATTAAACATTATTATTAGTTAAGTTCCAATCATGCTAAGACTTAAAACTGTAAACAGGATATTCTGGGAACGTTAGCCCTGTATATAGGTGACATGCGATTATAATGTAGATGTATTAATCAAATATAACGCAAGCGATATGTCTTTTTCAGTGTAGAGTGCTTCCCCAACTCAGCTCTCAAACCCCACTTGGTCAAGACTCCCCTTGTGTAACATATTATTGCCCATTGTTACAGGTTCAATGTGTAGCTGGTTTATGAATCCCAGTTTAGTTATGGGCATGTATATTAAATCATCTACTCTTTGTCTGATAGGCTCACCGCATTGTTTACAGCCCAAGTAAACCTCTCATTGACTATCTTCCCCTGTCTAATCATCACATGCTGCACCTACTCCCTCTATTTTGTCACACAAACTTGTAGTAACACAACCAAAACCACTCCCAGAACATTGTTTACAACCCACAGAATGCACAACATACAAACACAACCATTTTACACAATGCAAAATATTCCCTCACCCTGGTATTCATCCTCTGAGCGAATTAATATGAATGCAGTGATCCGCGTTGTACCGCACCTGCGCAGTAGCGCAAACGGCGCACACAGAACGATGCATCGCGACAAAGCATAACTAATATCATAAAACACTCCGTTTCAACTCAACACAATGCCACGACAACCACCGCGTCCTCTAACACTTTCCAACCATCACTTTCAAAACTCGAATCATAACATACGTCGCCCGCAAACTCACAAAACAGCCGCATGCAAGCTAAATAGCCTAGCCAGCCCTGATGCTATGTTCAATGTGCCCCCGGGCGTCGCACGCTATGCGACGTCCGAGATCCGTACATTCATTCAATCCGCTCAGTACCAATCTAACAATAAACAACTCACACATGTCTAAATAACAAACTACTTTAAAAGAAAATAATCTTTAAAACACTCTCACATACCAATGCCGCATACACAGTCCAACACGAATCATAAACCAATTCTCCTACCCTTCTCTTCGCCCGGCCCACGCACAGCGGACGTTTCACACTCTCCATTCAACACCATGACATCATCAAGCAGCGACTTCTTCCTTCACCATAATAACGTACACAATTGTTACCGCATTAAATATAACCCTCAAAACGGCCACAATCTCCTCAACTTACGCCTCGATTAGCTTCTTACCTGCAATTGCCGCCACAGTGTTTCGTCAATTCTCCCACATCGTCGCCTTAACGTCCCTAGATTTACCGCGGCTCTTCCACAGAGCTAAGCTAGTTAGCCCCAATCTCCAATATGATTCGCTCCAGACTCGTATACCACCCTGATCCACGTTAAAACTACACAACAACCCGCCAAGGCTGCTCTGCATACATACAATACACGCAATGTACACTTACATTTGTCTAAGAGCTACTGTCCCCGTTTTTGCCACGACGAACATGTCGATATAGGACGCCGAAGCCTGCCAAACACGTTCTAATCGGATTTGCTGCGGCTTTTTGCTTTCTGTAATTACCCTTCTCATGGCTAACAAGTAAATCCCGCCTACCCTTCTAATCAACCCTCAATATCGGATCGACTATAGTTAGATCGGCTGATATTCTCAGAAAAAATCCCCTCCCCGTTAAACTATCGAGGTGTCTGGCTAATCTGATCAATATTTTCAAAAGCCTACGCGCTGGCTTCGAACAAGCCCCTGTTCACCTATATCACCATACCACGTTTATAATCTCGCGACCCGTGACGATCTCTCATCATATTAGCGCATTTCTTTACATATCCATCTGAATCCGCGGATCTGTTTCAGCGTTGGCTACAGGGCCTGTAACTTCCATCTGCATCGCTCGCCGACGTTTAAAACCTCCGTACCCTGCCGCTCGAGAGGCGCCAACGAACGGAAATTCTGCGTTAGCCCAGCAAGACGTACACCCAGTCCACTCACTGTACAGATTCACGAAAAAAATAACCATCACATTTCTACGCTCCCTGGAACGACACGGCCTGTCTTGTATCCCAGGGCGTACTCCTATCGTACTTACCAAACACAACGACGAATGTGGCCTGATCAGGACCACACGCCGACGCGCAGTACAATACCATCAATCATCGCATTAAACTGACATTCTGCTCTATATGATCTCTGCTCGCCACGCACACCCTATTCACCCCCTCATCTCCCCCCTCGACGGCTGCCCCGTCCTGGGCGAGAATCCCATGAGGCAACCTCTGTTCTCACCGTGGAACCAGGAAATCCTGTACTACAATCACGGTTCTCTCATCAGACTCTTTACCTTACCCTATAATCTTTTCTTTAAGATCTGCCTACTCTGCATTTCCCATTAATGTCCATAATCACATCACAGTCCCACTTCCTGCATATCTGTGACTATTCTCCGTTCTACCGCTCCACGCCTGCGCCTTCTAGTAAATTACCTATCCCTAACCTATCCCCCTAAGCTATTACTTTCAACAAAAATAAAAATTACTATCCCCCTGTCCGCAAGGGCCTGGCACCAAACACGCTGCTCATACTTACTGCCATAAACCTCAAACGAATAGGCCGGGAACGGCCCCCTGTGTCTGAATAAACATACAAACATCAAAAGCACATGTTTGTATGCTTACTACACAACAAGCGCGATCCCTTTACCTTTGGATATTCTAACCTAAACTAACCTAAACACCACTCCCCCATTCCTGTACGCAAAAGGCTATATTCACTGTGGGTTCCAACTAGTGGCGTACACAACCAGCCTTCATCCTGTCCCCTCTGTCCTCCATCCAGACAGCAAACCCTGCACCGCAACTATCCTTATTGAAACGCAACAACCCCCGGCTCTTCTCCTGCATGTCCCCAACATACAAGCAAGGTCATGGCTCTGAGCAGCCTGCCACATAGACCTCACCGCACATCTTCAGGGGGGGGGGCACAACAGGGCGGGTGGAACGGCACCACTTCTGTAGTATATTCCTATAAAATCCTACAATAATCTAAGGTTATTGTACAGCACAATGAGATTGCTATCTGGAAGGAGGAGAGGGGATTCATACGTGATAGAATTGTTGGTCTCCTCATCTGACTTAAGCAGATGAGGAATAAACGTGTAAGCCAGACAACCAGAACTGTAGTTCAACTCAGCTGATTTATTTGAGCCAGGGCCAAGAGTGAATAAAAGGTTGCCTTTCACATACAAGGATTTATCAGAAAACATTAGGCGGCCTTCTGTGGGCGGTCCTCTGTGGCGACGTGATGCGACAGAGAGAGAGGGGGCTTATCTGTGGCCCCCGTTAGTGTGGTCTTTCGCTGAGTACAGAGGGGTTCTGCTGATGGCCCCCGTCATCCTCGGGTGGGGGTTGAGGTCGTCTTCATTCAGTGAACAGAAGGGGGTCTTGATGACCCCCCTCCTTGGTGTGGCCAAATCTCCTCTAAATGAATCTATATGGCTATAGATGTCTAATATCATCCAAGTACAGTCAGTGCTTTCTCAGACTGATACAAGACATATGAAACCACACAACCTTTATTCACCAGACTGACACTCTGTCTATCTGTGATATATATACCAGGCTTCCATAACAAGAGTGTAATACCACTTGTTCCTCTGCTATTTAAAGTGAGCCTGTTTACTGTGGGGTGTGACTTCCCCTGTGGCCTTTTATGACCGGCAACTGTCGTTCTCTCCACTCCAGTCTTCCCCCTGATCGGGGGGTTGTTTGGACTGCACTTTTGGCTAAGCCGTGTTTTTACATTATGGATTCATTTATTTTATTCACACATATTAGTTATGGAATTCAAGGTCAATATTTACCACAGCGTTTCATATTGCTACTCTTCACAAGAGCTACCGTTTCTTGGTGCTGGGACTCTGGGAGGATGCATGCACGCATATGTTTTAGTCCATGCAGCTTTGAATTGCAGCGATTTTCACTGTCGACTTTTCTTTTACTTTCTTTGAACATGCCACATTTTTCTACTAACTGCATGCTGGCGAAACTAGGCTACTAGCTACATTTATCTCACAGGGATACAACTGGGAATGAGGTTACTAGCTACAGTACACGCAGATTAGACTACCTGTCGATGCGCTGTCAACTCGCTCTGACTCTGCCCCGCTGAAAGACGACATGCATTCCGTGAAGACCCGCCCTACTCTGCTCTGATTGGTGGGGGGGGAGACACGCTGACGGGACGCTGAATGTGACCAGAGTACCAGAGTAGACACACACACAGTGGAGCAGTGCTTGCAGAGGAGATGAGTGGAGAATTTGCCCACTAAACAAGGAAGAACATATTGCCCCTCAGCGCAGATATCTGTCTGATGAAAGAAACAGGTTCATTCATAGTAACGCGCCGCATTTATTTGCAGTAACGGTAATGGCGTTATTGAGATTGGAAGAGTAATCCGTTAGATTACTAGTTACTAAAAAAACTAATGCCGTTAGTAACGTCATTACTTATAGCGCCGTTATTCCCATCACTGCATATGACTCTATACGACCAAGTCTGATCATCATTTTTAACCATTGGCTCGCTAAATCTGGAATCCACATAGTATAAAAGCATTGTTGTGTCATCATTCTGGAGCCTTGCAGCCCCAATGGAGGGCTGTGGTCTCCAGGACTGTTCCTCGTTCTCTGTGTGTTCCTGTCAATAAATACCATCGATTGACTTCCTGAATATCTGTCCAGCTGGCTCATCATATCAATCCAAATAACTCAGTTTTATACTATCAAATGGAGGCGCTGCTGAGATTGATTTGGGCCAGATGACAGACCAAGAACACCAAAGAAGGACCGCTGGTGCTTTCTCTTCAGTAACAGAACGAGAACTCCTGACATCAGAAGGAAGGGAACATGGAGAATGGCAAAGAAGACATTGCAAGGAGATCCAGACATTCAGCAGCTGTCTGTGGCGCGTCTTCAGAATCAGCTGTGGCAGAGAGGGTGGTCGGCAGACAGTCTGTGCTGGTCAGGAAGGGCTCTCTCAGGGGAGGGATGCCAGCAGCAGCCCCTCAGACGTCCGAGACCCAGACCACCAGCAGACGGCCCTCGCCGTCCTCCGTGGAGACCAACCTACAGGCTGGAGGAGGAGGCAGCTAAGCCCCATATCTCCTCCACCCAGCAAGGCCAAACACCACAGCCTGGTACAGATCATCTACGACGAGAAGGAAAAGACAGCAGCAGGAGAGACACTGAGGCAGAGCTGAAGAGACGGGGTACCAGCTAGGGAGAGGCGGAGAAGACAGCTCAAAGACACTGAGGCAGAACACCAGAAAGACATCTTGCCTTAGAGCTGCACTCTGGAATGGGGACTTCTCGTTCAAAAAGGAGAACTTTGCCCTGGGAAGGGAGACCTGCATGCGCCTCTATTTGGGGTAGGGGGCCTGCGGGCGAATGCAAGGCAGCCAAGGCTGGTTGGTTCGAGGTAGGATCTACCTGAACCTTTTGGAGGGAGGTGTATCTTAAGTAAGGGGAGGAATGCATCTGAACGGAAGGGGTGCATCTGAGTAAGGGGGGTTCAGGGCTAGGTGTAATTCTTTTGAAAGTTGTAAATCTGTGTCTCTCTTTTCTCTCTCCCTCTCTCACTCCCCCCCCTCTCTCTCTCTCACCTCTCTAACTGTTGTTTAGTTTTCTTATGATGTGTGATAGCTGATGATCGACAGGTATGGTCCAATAATGAACTGTTGTGTTGACATATTTAATTCATGTCAAAAGAGGGGTTGATAGGTATTTTCAGTTCATTACTGTCTAATATTTTACATTCAGCTCCTCTGGTCACCATGAGTGCATAGATCTCTGAAATGTGCCAGGAGGCCAAGCCAGGCAGGCACTTAGGAATAGAAATACATTGACCTGTGTGACCTGTGTGACCTAATGCTTGGCTATATCGGCCTCCGGCCACAGGCCACTGAGGAGGAGCAAAGATTCAGCAACAGCTCACATATAACCCCACATATGACCATATACGACCAAGTCTGATCATCATTTTTAACCATTGGCTTGCTAAATTTGGAATCCACATAGTATAAAAGCATGGTTGTGTCATCATTCTGGAGCCTTGCAGCCCCGATGGAGGGCTGTGGTCTCCAGGACTGTTCCTCGTTCTCCGTGTACCTGTCAATAAATACCATCGATTGACTTCCTGAATATCTGTCCAGCTGGCTCATCATATCAATCCAAAGAACTCAGTTTTCTACTATCAGACTGTTCAGGAAAAGACTGTTCAGGCTGAGGCTCTTCAGGAAGAGACTGCTAGGGACGAGACTTCACGGCAAGGGCGTTCCGGATGCAGAAGAGAATAGATCAAATAAAGCAAGAAAGAGGAAAAGAAAACAGAAAAAGGAAAGAGACGGGAATAAAAGAGAGAAAAGAAGGCAGAAGAGAATAGAAAAAGTAAATGGAAGGAAGGGAAAAAGAAAACAGGAAAGAGAAAGAGACGAGAAAATTGTGAAAATGAAGAGAAAAAAGAAAGGACAAATATTTTGTATAGTTGAATGTTGTATTAATGATTGTTTTGTGTTTCAGATGCTATGTTTTGTGGTGGTTGCCTCCTGGGCAACCATTTTTAAGGGTGGGCATGTTACGTGCCAGGCTGTTTGCCACTGTCCTGTGTTGCAGCAATTGGGAATTGGGAAGCTGCCTGTCTGGGCTCAAAAAGCCCTCCCCTGCCCCACACACTGCCACTCTACTGCTGGAAGACACTGTGGGAGCAGTTCAGTTCAGAGTAATGTGACTGTGGATATATTCATCTCAGTTCAGAGTAAAGTGACTATGGATATATTCATCTCAGTTAAGAGTCATGTGACTGTGGATATATTCATCTCAGTTAAGAGTCATGTGACTGTGGATATATTCATCTCAGTTCAGAGTAATGTGACTGTGGATATATTCATCTCAGTTCAGAGTAAAGTGACTGTGGATATATTCATCTCAGTTCAGAGTAAAGTGACTGTGGATATATTCATCTCAGTTCAGAGTCATGTGACTGTGGATATATTCATCTCAGTTCAGAGTAATGTGACTGTGGATATATTCACCTCAGTTCAGAGTCATGTGACTGTGGATATATTCATCTCAGTTCAGAGTCATGTGACTGTGGATATATTCATCTCAGTTCAGAGTAAAGTGACTGTGGATATATTCATATCAGTTCAGAGTCATGTGACTGTGGATATATTCATCTCAGTTCAGAGTCATGTGACTGTGGATATATTCATCTCAGTTCAGAGTCATGTGACTGTGGATATATTCATCTCAGTTCAGAGTCATGTGACTGTGGATATATTCATCTCAGTTCAGAGTCATGTGACTGTGGATATATTCATCTCAGTTCAGAGTCATGTGACTGTGGATATATTCATCTCAGTTCAGAGTCATGTGACTGTGGATATATTCATCTCAGTTCAGAGTAAAGTGACTGTGGATATATTCATCTCAGTTCAGAGTAAAGAGACTGTGGATATATTCATCTCAGTTCAGAGTAAAGAGACTGTGGATATATTCATCTCAGTTCAGAGTAAAGTGACTGTGGATATATTCATCTCAGTTCAGAGTAAAGTGACTGTGGATATATTCATCTCAGTTCAGAGTCATGTGACTGTGGATATATTCATCTCAGTTCAGAGTAAAGTGACTGTGGATATATTCATCTCAGTTCAGAGTCATGTGACTGTGGATATATATTCATCTCAGTTCAGAGTAAAGAGACTGTGGATATATTCATCTCAGTTAAGAGTCATGTGACTGTGGATATATTCATCTCAGTTCAGAGTCATGTGACTGTGGATATATTCATCTCAGTTAAGAGTCATGTGACTGTGGATATATTCATCTCAGTTCAGAGTAATGTGACTGTGGATATATTCATCTCAGTTCAGAGTAAAGTGACTGTGGATATATTCATCTCAGTTCAGAGTCATGTGACTGTGGATATATTCATCTCAGTTCAGAGTCATGTGACTGGATATATTCATCTCAGTTCAGAGTAAAGAGACTGTGGATATATTCATCTCAGTTCAGAGTAAAGTGACTGTGGATATATTCATCTCAGTTCAGAGTAAAGTGACTGTGGATATATTCATCTCAGTTCAGAGTAAAGTGACTGTGGATATATTCATCTCAGTTCACAGTCATGTGACTGTGGATATATTCATCTCAGTTCAGAGTAAAGAGACTGTGGATATATTCATCTCAGTTCAGAGTCATGTGACTGTGGATATATTCATCTCAGTTCAGAGTAAAGTGACTGTGGATATATTCATCTCAGTTAAGAGTAATGTGACTGTGGATATATTCATCTCAGTTCAGAGTCATGTGACTGTGGATATATTCATCTCAGTTCAGAGTCATGTGACTGTGGATATATTCATCTCAGTTCAGAGTCATGTGACTGTGGATATATTCATCTCAGTTAAGAGTCATGTGACTGTGGATATATTCATCTCAGTTCAGAGTCATGTGACTGTGGATATATTCATCTCAGTTCAGAGTAAAGAGACTGTGGATATATTCATCTCAGTTCAGAGTAAAGTGACTGTGGATATATTCATCTCAGTTCAGAGTAATGTGACTGTGGATATATTCATCTCAGTTCAGAGTAAAGTGACTGTGGATATATTCATCTCAGTTCAGAGTAAAGAGACTGTGGATATATTCATCTCAGTTCAGAGTAAAGTGACTGTGGATATATATTCAAGTGGCTGCTTACGGATGAGGTGCCTCTTCAGTCTTACGGTCTCCTTATTTTGAGAGAACATGTTTCTGTTCCTGCAGCCTCTTCTACTGTTAAGATCTACTCCTCCAGTCTAGTGACTGATGTTCCTGCAGCCTCTTCTACTGTTAAGATCTACTCCTCCAGTCTAGTGACTGATGTTCCTGCAGCCTCTTCTACTGTTAAGATCTACTCCTCCAGTCTAGTGACTGATGTTCCTGCAGCCTCTTCTACTGTTAAGATCTACTCCTCCAGTCTAGTGACTGATGTTCCTGCAGCCTCTTCTACTGTTAAGATCTACTCCTCCAGTCTAGTGACTGATGTTCCTGCAGCCTCTTCTACTGTTAAGATCTACTCCTCCAGTCTAGTGACTGATGTTCCTGCAGCCTCTTCTACTGTTAAGATCTACTCCTCCAGTCTAGTGACTGATGTTCCTGCAGCCTCTTCTACTGTTAAGATCTACTCCTCCAGTCTAGTGACTGATGTTCCTGCAGCCTCTTCTACTGTTAAGATCTACTCCTCCAGTCTAGTGACTGATGTTCCTGCAGCCTCTTCTACTGTTAAGATCTACTCCTCCAGTCTAGTGACTGATGTTCCTGCAGCCTCTTCTACTGTTAAGATCTACTCCTCCAGTCTAGTGACTGATGTTCCTGCAGCCTCTTCTACTGTTAAGATCTACTCCTCCAGTCTAGTGACTGATGTTCCTGCAGCCTCTTCTACTGTTAAGATCTACTCCTCCAGTCTAGTGACTGATGTTCCTGCAGCCTCTTCTACTGTTAAGATCTACTCCTCCAGTCTAGTGACTGATGTGAAAGGTTGCAGCACAAACCATACACTTTTAGTTATATTATTGATATTGCTCTGAGGGAATATTTAGTCTAATCCAGGCCCTGATACTCTGCACATTGATTTACACCTGCAGATTTTAAATATAGATCAGGATAATAATAATAATAATAATAATAATAATAATAATAATAATAATAATAATAATAATAATAATAATAATAATAATAATAATAATAATATTAATAATAATAATAATAATAATAATAATAATAATAATAATAATAATAATAATAATAATAATAATAATAATAATTATTATTATTATTATTATTATTATAATTATAATTATAATTATAATTATAATAATAATAATAATAATAATAATAATAATAATAATAATAATAATAATAATAATTATAATTATAATAATAATAATAATAATACACTGTTTGTATAGCACCTTTCATACAAGAATTGCAGCTCAAAGTGCTTCACAGCAGTACAAAAAGACAGGCATAAAATGAGCACAACATTGGCAGATCAAGAGCAATGCATAAAGTGCAGACATAAAGCATAAAATAGATAGCAGTAAAATAGACAAAGTCAAGGTAAGACATAGAACATTAAATCACATCGTTTTTCATATTAGGATCTAAGATCTAGGGTTAACTCGCCGAACGTTGAGCGCCAGGACCCCCGAAAACCAGAGTATAGTCGGGTTTTCATCGTTGTTTCTTTTATTCTATATTTCCATTCATAAAGATATGCCGGCAGCCTGTGTTATCACATATCTCAAAAGCTATGTTTCTAAGGTGGAAGAATTATGTTTTTGTCAACTTGTTGATTGTGATTTAAAGCTTAGGTCTGAGTCTACCATAACACCAAGACTTAACTCACTCAAATACAGTTAGCAGCTGGATAGACTACAGATGGAAATTAGCTTCTGCTAAATCTGGTGCAAACATATTTTCATGTAACATTGATAAATTGTCAAAAAAAATATAATATATATATATTTTTTTTTTTTGAAAATAGATTCGTGGCTTTTCAGAAAACATTCGGGGCTTGAGCCCAAGTAGCCACCCCCTAGCCCCGCCCCTGCTTTGGATGTTCTTGCTAGGGATCCCGATGAGGAGTGCGTTGCAATCCAACCTGGAGGACACAAAGGCGTGGATGAGCCTTTCGGCATCTGACAGAGTGAGTGAGGGGGGAAGTTTGGCGATGTTCCTAAGGTGGTAGAAGGAGTTTTTGTATAATTGATTTATGTGCGCCTCAAAGGTCAGGTGAGGGTCCATTTTTACCCCTAGGTTGGTGATTGTTGGTGACAGGGTGATGTTTTGGCCGGAAAAGGTGATGGTGGTGATGGTGGATGAGCGAACCTGGTGTGGGATGCGAATAATAATGGCTTCAGTAATAATAATAATTCATATCAATGTAAGGAGTTTGCTCAGTAAGATGGACGTGATAAAGATCTGGATAAACTCAACAAATACTGACATTGTTGTTTTATCTGAAACATGGCTCACAAAATCTGTGCATGATAAGGATATTTGCATTAATGGCTACAATGTGTATCGCACTGATCGTCCGAAAAAAGGAGGTGGAGTGGCGATTTATGTCGAGCGCAATTTTGGTGTTAACTTAGTGCTTACTGAGTCAGTAAGTCAAGAACTCGAGTTGTTAGCTCTTGATATAGAATGATCTAGAAATCACCATATTATGTTATGGTAGGATGTTATAGACCTCCATCTGCCCATACAAATTCATTGTCTACTCTTGTGAAGCTTCTGTCACAACTGAAATACAATGAAATAGTGTTGGTTGGAGATTTAAATTGGAATTGCTATTGCCTGTGTCTGATGCTCTGAAAGCACAATGTCATTCCCTAAATCTTACGCAATTAATTAATTCCCCTACTAGACCTAATCCCAAATGTTTACAAAAATCGGCACTCATTGATTTAGTTTTAACGAATATGCCTTTTAAATTTGTTGCATCAGGTGTTTTCCCAAATGATGTCAATGATCATTGTGTGATCACAGTTGTGAGAGACACAAGGATCTCTAAAAGTAAACTACGTTTTGTTGAAAAGCGTAACATGAAGATGTTTGTTGAACAAGCTTTTTTGCATGATCTGTATCTTTTAAACTGGGATAGGATTGCCTATTTTGATGATGTTGAACTGGTCTGGAATTACTTTCATGAAAGCTTCAGTCATATTGTAAATAAACATGCCCCCCTTCGCAAATTCAGAATTAAAGGGCGTGACAATCCATGGTTTACAGCCGAATGATCAGAAGTACTTCATGAACGTAACTCAGCATGGGCCAGGGCACGTAAGTCAGGAATAGAGACTGACTGGCTTTATTTTAGACAACTCAGAAATAAATGTACCTCTCTCCTCCGAAAAGCAAAGTCGGAGTTTTACTTGACGACAGAAAGCCTCAAGAATCCAAAGAAATTTAGGAAAACCATTGAATCACCAAAGAAATAAAACCAAGTTAACATTCTAAAGACAGAGATCAAAGCAATATACAGACAAAAATCGGAAATGCAAATACGCAGCACAAGACAACAGCAGTATTTCCAAGGTTCTAAACCTAGTCACCTATTAGCCATGCGATTAAGAATTAATGCAAAATTTGCAGATATAACTGCCATTAGAAAACAACAAGTACTTGTATCAGACCCCAAAATAATAAACGATACATTCAAAGAATTCTACTCCGACTTGTATAATTCAGAAACGACCTTTGATCAAAACAAATTAGACACATATCTTAATCAAATTACTCTCCCTAAACTTTCGGAGGACGACGCTAAACAGTTAGAAGCACCGATCACATTAGAAGAACTCAAGAAGGCCATATCCGGAATGAAAAACGGTAAGGCTCCGGGAAAAGACGGTATCCCATCAGAAATGTACCTTTCTTGCTGGGACATATTTGGACCCTTATTACTAAATATGATCTTATACTCAGTCAAGGAGGGGAGCTTCCATAAACACCACAATATCGCACTCATTTCAGTCCTTCTCAAAAAAGACAAAGACCCCACTGAGTGCGGTAGTTACTGACCTTTAAGCCTCCTCGGAACCGATGTCAAACTGTACTCTAAGATATTAGCCATCAGATTGCAAAAGCATATGACGTCTTTAGTTCATCCGGACCAAACTGGCTTCATAAGAGGTCGCCTGATCAATGATAACATAAGGCGAATACTGCACGTACTAGATGCAGACAAAGAGGACACCACACCTAAGGCGATGCTATCCCTGGCTGCTATGAAAGCATTTGACAGGCTGGAATGGTCGTTTCTATGGGCAGTATTAGAAAGGATGGGGTTAGGAAAAGGATTCATTGATATGATTAAAGTACTATACAAGGACCCATCGGCCATGATTACAACAGGCACATTCATCTCCGAAATCTTTCCGGTATCACGCTCAGCCAGACAGGGTTGCCCTCTTAGTCCCGGACTATTCGATCTATCATTAGAGCCTTTAGCACAATTTATAAGACAATCCCAACACATAGAACCAATCGTAATCAAGGTCACACAACATAAAATTAGTTTATATGCGGACGACGTAATATTGTTCATGCAAAACCCCAACACCACATTGCCGCACCTACTCAAGTTGATGGAGAACTTTGGTGATTTATCGGGATTTAAAATAAATTGGCCGAAGTCGGCTTTCCTTCCTCTTAACATCCGTGCAAAAAAAGACACAACCCTCCCAGGCGCGATACCCATGGTTAAACATTTTAGATGCTTGGGTGTGGAAATATTTCCCACCATAAGACAAACGGTGAAGCACAATTACACAAAAATACAGAACAAAATCAAAGACGACCTGGACAGGTGGGCAAAACTTAAAAACTCAGTACAGGCAAGGGTATCAATAGTTAAGATGGATGTATTACCAAGAATCAATTTCATCAGCTCAATGCTACCGTTACCTCCTCCAGAGGGCTACTGGAAAAGATTACAATCCTCCACATACAAATTTATTTGGAATAATAAACCACCTCGCATAAAAAGATCCACCGCACAGAGAAATAAAGCAGACGGTGGCATGGCAGTTCCAGATTTTTTACAATATTTTAAGGCTTTCACATTAAGACCATTGAAAATATGGTTTGATCCCCAGGCTTTGGTATCTTGGAGAGAATTGGAAGAAAACATAGTAGCCCCACAGAGACTGAAGGACATAGCACACACTAAACTTTCAATCAAGCATTGTGAGCGGGAATTTGGCCCCATAATTACCCATGCAATCAGAACATGGCGGGAAACACAAAAGAAATATCCTAACCCTCAAAAATGGCATAATCACACTCCCATATTCAATAACAATGCACTCTTAATGGGAAAACGCCCTATAAGATTCCCTATATGGGAAGAGCAAGGCATACACTCATTAGGGGATATTTTTAATAACCAGGGCTTCTGTAGTTATGGCGAAATATGCACAAAGTTTAACCTCACCGAGTCCACATGGCTTTTTTACATACAGTTACGACTATGTCTGAGGTCTCACGGTGTTCCATTACTCATACCAATTGAACACCACAGATACCACACATTTTTCTATGAAAGAGAAACATTGGGAGGTTTTGTATCAGGTTTTTATTATCAATTACTAACGTCCTCGTATGAAACCCTTCAACTAGACACTGTCTGGAGGAGGGATATACCAGACCTGGAAAATGACTTTGATTGGCAAGGAGCCTGGGCAAATGTCCGACTTACATCAAGGAACCCGGATCATCAACAAATCAATCTGAACTATATTCACAGGACATACTTGACTCCTATAAGACTGTGCAGAATGGGGCTTAAGGGGAGACACTGCAGGTGAATAGGGTAAACAAATTAACTAATAGATATCACAATGAAACTTCCCCAGTTGATTACTTATATTAAGACAAGATTTTTTTGTATTACAAGTTTTCTGAAATTGTATGTTTAAATATGCAAATGAGGCATGATCTACTTAAATATGCACTAATTTGCATATAATTCCAGGACAGAAATCATTGGATAAAGCCATTTTCAAAATTATAGTTTCATTTTGTTGACATATTAGAGCCAAAGGTTATTACAGAGGGGATTTTGGATATCTCTTTTTATCACTCCATAAATCAGAAAATACTCCATTCAGTCCATTTTTATGGTAAAATTCCATATTTCGCCATGTTTTTAGGAATAAAATGTGATATAAATCAGGGTATGAATGCGATATCAACAAACCCTTCTGTAAATACCTTCAGAACATAGATATGAATAGAACTGGAAGTTTTGGTGTATGTGAGTGCTACTGAAGTGGATATTTCTGGCTCAGAGTATGAGGAAAAACTCTTAAAACTCATTTTCGGGAAAACGCCTTCAAAGTTCTGTATTGTAAAATGCCATCCTTTTTTTTTTTAAACAGATATTTACAAACACAATACCTAATCAAACCATTAGTAATAGACAACCTAAACACATGCCTGATAACTGAATAATAATAATAATGATGTTATTGAACTGAACAGAACTACACACAGGCTACAAACAGTGTAGTACAGTGTAGTACCCCCTAATAGGCAAAACATATTTGAATAGATATCACTATGAAACATTCCCAATTTGTTATGTACATATAAACTAAGAAAAAATATATTGCAAGTTTTCTGAAATGTATGTTTATATATGCAAATGAGGCACTTCCACATTAAATATGTGCACATTTATGGATGCAATAAGGCAAAATGATGTAAAATAAACAACTAAATGTGTGTTATTGACGTTTTATTGTCACTAGTTTCATAGAAGACATGTTTAGGAAGCAAAATATAACAATCTCAAAATCAACAAAAAAAGTATATTTGACTATTCACCTGCAGTGTCTCGCCTTAAACAAGACTCCAAATGCGCCCAATGTACAAATGGGGACGAAGGAACATTTATGCACATGTATTGGGACTGCCCACCAGTTAAGGCATTCTGGAAAGATGTGTCCCAACAATTATCAAAACTCGTATCTTGGAATATACCTGTACACCCCTCGGTATTACTATTGAATGATGTTTTTGAGTTTGCAGTGAATCCACAGCTAAAGAGATTGGTTTTATCGGGTATCACAGTAGCTAAAAAGCTGATCGCATCACGCTGGTTTCAACCAGAAAAAATTTGCCGGAAAGTTTGGTTTCTTACATATCTCGATGTGATATATCAAGAAATATCTACAGCAAGAATTCTGGGTCTCAATTAATCCAAAATGTCAATGTGGGTAGAAGTGGTGGAGAGAATAAAAGCTAGCTTATAATGGTAGTGTCTGGTTAGGAGTGAGGGATAATGGAGGTACTATCCAAGGGGGGGTCCGGGAGGGGGGGGTTCGAGCTGGAGCATATGTGTGTAGGGTTTTAGAAAATAGGTATTAGGGGTATATTCTATACTAACATTTATATAATTGTAATTTCGCTGGATATACACTGTATACGGTTAAAATGTTATTATAGACTATTTTTGTTTTATCTTGTTTCTGTACTTGCATGTAATTTTAACCACCTTGACTGAAAGTTTCATTATGCATTATGTGTTGAGTACTGACTTTTAATAATTTTTGTTTTGCAATAATAAAAGAAATATAAAAAAAAATAAAAAGAATCCAAAGAAATTTAGGAAAACCATTGAATCACTGTCTGCTAGCTGTAACTCAATTAATCTTCCACCCATGTGCTCATTGATGGTAGCAGGGTAATGGACATTTTTTAAAAGCACTAGTAAGATTTAATTTAAAAACATACTTAGTTAAAGGGTGATATCGGTACATTTATGCATATGTATTGGGAATGCCCCCCTGTTAAGATATTCTGGGAAGAAGTAACCACGCAATTATCAGAATTTTTATTTCTGACCATACCTGTACTTCCTTCGGTATTGTTGCTGAATAATGTCTCTCAGTTATCACACTCTGTACATGTAAAGAGGCTAATCTTGTCCGGTCTTACGGCTGCCAAAAAGCTAATAGCATCACGTTGGATTCAACCGGATAAAATGTGCCTGAAGGTATGGATTCTTACCTATCTTGATGTGATTTATTTAGAGATATCTACCGCACGAATCCTAGGTGTTAATGAAGCCAGCATAGCAATTTGGTCAGATGTGGTGGAGAAGATAAAGCATAGCATATGAATTTGTAATCCTTGGTTTTAAACGAAATAATGGTTGGATTGTCCAAGGGGGGTCCTGAGGGGGGGGGGGGGGGGGGGTAAGAGGAGCGAGCAAGAGCATATGTATGTATTGTATTGTATTGTAATTATTATGTATATATCTTATAATCTACATTTATATTGATTCAAATACTGGACTGTCATAGTCCTGTGATTTATTGTGGATTTTTACTGTTAATGTTTGTGTGTCTAGTTTTATGTTATGTCAAAAATTGAAAATAAAAAAAGTGTTAAAAAAAACACTTCGTTTTCAGCAGTCTACCACCATCATCTATATCTGCGTCATACATCTACTATTAAGCATTTTGAACTGCAATTTCTGTATGAAAAATGCTTTACAAATAACATTATATTATTTGAACTTGAACAGGAAGGAGGGCTGCAGCGTCTTTGTAGTGTGAATCCAGTGTTTCAGAAGGTGCTCTTTGGATAAAGGGGAGCCAGTTGGAAAAACAAAGAAGTTCCAGGCACTCTTCAAGTATATAAAAAAGCTTTAATTAGTTGCTTAGTTCATAATAGAACAATTAAAAAACCAACATGTTTCGGCCTCTCTATCGGCCTTCTTCAGGGCATACAAACAAACAAATGGGTGAACTGAGCTATATTCTAAAATGGAGGCTGTGCTAATTGCTCTATCAAGCTCAGGTGTGAGCACTTAGTGAGCCTGGGGTCTAGCTGTCATAATTGCATATGCCTCTAGACTCTAGAGATCCTCTAACATCTAGAGTGACTGACATGTAACCCATAGTTACAATACTCTTCAATTGGAAGCTATATACACATTTTTAAACTAGAATAGAAAAACACCAACAAAAGATACTCCCATATTTACAAAAAGGAAACCATATCTATGGTATCATTTATCCCCCAGCTGTATTTATATAGCACATTTACAATGACTAAAAGCATACCAAAGTATGTAAGACATGAAGCAGAACAGACCGATTACAATTAAAGGCTGGGTGACAGTTGCAGGTATGTAAACAACTCTGTGATAGAGTTCTAACCAAGTGAGGGCGATCAATTTGTCGATTTTCAAAGTAGTTTGTGTGGTGGAATTCTCTGTTCAAAACTGTCCAATTATTATGGAAATCTGATATGTTGATTGAAGCTTGAGTCCCAAAAGTCATAGGCCCCAGAATGAGGTTGAACTTGGTAAGGACCATTGCACACACCTTTTAGATAGTCTCTATGTTCTCCCTAAAATAGGTTATTAAGATATAGGTGTTCTAAACTAAGGATAAGTACAAATTGGACTTCTAAAGTCAGCACAGATAATAAAAATGTTGGGCAGATTCACCATTAGGATAATCTCTGGTCAGGGCCGATACTAGGGGGGTCTGTCTCTCTGGGGAACCACAGGTGGGCAAACATGAAACCTTTTAGATTTAAATACAGGCTTAAAATGACCAAACTTCCCCCTTGCCTGTAAACATTCGAACAAAAGGCTTTTTGGAGCCCCCAGCCAAATGGTTGGAAGTAGCTGGGGGAGGATGAGGCAAGCGTCCGTGATTCTATTTCAACCATTGATAAAATCTTCCTTGAATAGATTTACATACAGGTGTCACAATACAGTGGGGGCAATAGGCCGTTTGTCTTATGGTTTGTAACCGACCTCAAACGCAACGGCACAGAGAGGAAGTTCAGAGTTAGCCAAAAGCTAGGGCGTATTTATTTACAGAGTCACAAGATGGATGAGGTACAGTAATCAAACAAACGGGGATCTGGCATGTGACGATGTAGCGGCTCTGCAGATACTCCCAGTAGATAGTGGTGAGGAATTGGCATGGGACGTTGTAGCGGCTCTGCAGATACTCCCAGGTTTCACTCACGGTGGAAAACGGAGAGAGAGAGAGAAATCAGCCCAACGAACACACAGAGGCAGAGAGGTGACTGAGTCCAGTATTAATCCCAAGTGACTTGATCTTCGGTGTACCACACACAAGTTAGCTGAGTCCAGTGAAAAACAACACGGTATTCTTCAGTGTTATTCTAACACACAAATTAGCTGAGTCCAGTGCGAAACTAAACGGAATTCTTCAGTGTTATCCTAACACACAAATTAGCTGAGTCCAGTACAAAACAAAAACGGTATTTCTTCAGTGTTCACCAAACACACAAAAAACTGATAATCCAAAAAGGACTGTTTCCAAAAACTCACCAGAGCGCAACGCGTAAAGCGGGCAGATAACGAGGCGCAGCTCCAAACGGGGAACCAGGTTCTCCACAGCGGTTCTCCACAAAAATGTCCTGGAGAGAAAGAAGACAGGAACAGCGACGGGGAAAGGCAGGTATATGCAGTTGTATTCCAGAACGACCCAACATCGATAGCAAGGAGGTCTGTGTATATAAAGCCTTCAGGGGCTTTAATTACAAACTGTGACAGCTGCGGGATGAGATTGATACCTGCTCCAAAAGCGTGTGGCGGGGAATGCACCAATCAACACGGCACCTTAAAGGAACGGAGCGCGTGGCGGGGAATGCATCAATCAACATAGTACCTTAAAGGAACAGAGCGTGTGGCGGGGAGCGGACCAAACCTCACAGTTTGGTCATTTAGGACATCTAGCAAGAGCTCATTCTCTAAACAGACTCCCCGGCCTGGTGCCAACACCCAGATTTTGTCTATATTCAAAAACCGGTTTTCCCAACATTGAGGTGACTAGCCGGCCCTATAATGGGGGGGGGGGGGGGGGGGGGGAACTCCTCCGGTTCACAAAGAACATGGAGGAAAATACATTTGGACAAAAACAGAGTTAAAGTAATATTAGACATTTATACTGTACCAGACAATAACAGAATAATATAGATCTGTTTAAACCTGTCAGTTTAAGATTAAGTAGAAAGTTTAAGGCCAGTTGGACACTGAATTAGATAACAAGGTGGGTTAGAAAAAGGGCAAACTAACTTCAAAAATATGCAGTAACTAACTATAGGATCAGTAATAACTGTAAAACCATAACATAGAATATAGATTCTCTTGTATTGATCTTAGGACCAACAGTCAGCAAAATCAGGTATAAAGGAGATTCTTACATTTGAATTAATAAATAGGCTAACTTAGGTATTTAAGTCACTAGGAAAGTCTACAAAAGCGTTAAGCTATTAGTTTATTAGAGTTAGAAAATATCCCTGGGGTTTTAAGATAGTAAGATTAATCTAAATACCTTTAAAAGCTAAAAATCCAAAACAATATATATTTTAAGGACGGCCTCTTAATAAGTAATGTCTGACGGCCGGCGTACTCAAAATGGCCGCTTTTAGGGTTTCAACCAATGAACCGCTCTCTCTTCTACAAAAAACATCCCCGCCTGCATGGGCAGAGGGGGAGGAGTTTAAGCTTTAAAGCTAGTGGTTTAGTGAGAGAGGATGAACAGAAGGACAACAGAAACGGAACCGACAACAGAACACACCTCCCGATTCACAGAGAGGACGGCGAAACCGGCAAGCAGCAGGAACCCAGGAGGAGCAGACGAGAGAACAGAATCTCTTTGTTTGTCACCAGACAACAAAGACAATCCACAACTCAACGACGAAGACCATTCTTTTTAACTGCTTTCTTAGACTAATAGTAATGGCAAGCGGCATAGTGCTTTTGGTACATTAATATTATTGCACATCTCAGTTGATTGAAACAGATCATTTTTGTATAACTTTGTGGATTTTAATAAACCACTACTTTTGAAATAACTACACTCTCCTTTTCTTATTTCTGTTCCTCCGCCGTGAAAACAAGGCCAGTTTCCTGGTCTTTGAAAGTACAAGGGAATTAGTACCGGACAAAATCACAACGCAGAGGAGCTTAGCTGGTTCTGTATATCAGAACCATCCTCCCTTGTCACTTCATTTGCATCTTGTTCCAACTGCTGGGAGCAGCACATTGGAAGGAGGATTGACCGAAGGAAGTGTTAACACAGGGAACATCTAGAGAGATATGGTGAGCAGCTCTGGTGTTATAGAGATATGGTGAGCAGCTAAAGATATGGTGAGCAGCTCTGGTGTTATAGAGATATGGTGAGCAGCTCTGGTGTTATAGAGATATGGTGAGCAGCTCTGGTGTTATTATGGTGAGCAGCTCTGGTGTTATAGAGACAATAATGATTCACTTCAACCATACAGATACTGTAGTGATAATGATTCACTTTAACCAGATACTGTAATAATAATGATTCACTTTAACCAGATACTGTAGTGATAATGAGTCACTTTAACCAGATACTGTAATAATAATGATTCACTTTAACCAGACAGATACTGTAGTAATAATGATTCACTTTAACCAGATACTGTAATAATAATTATTCACTTTAACCAGATACTGTAGTAATAATGATTCACTCTAACCATACAGATACTGTAGTGATAATGATTCACTTTAACCAGATACTGTAATAATAATGATTCACTTTAACCAGATTCTGTAGTAATAATTATTCACTTTAACCAGATACTGTAGTAATAATGATTCACTTTAACCATACAGATACTGTAGTGATAATGATTCACTTTAACCAGATACTGTAATAATAATGATTCACTTTAACCAGATACTGTAGTGATAATGATTCACTTTAACCAGATACTGTAATAATAATGATTCACTTTAACCAGACAGATACTGTAGTAATAATGATTCACTTTAACCAGATACTGTAGTGATAATGATTAACTTTAACCAGATATTGTAATAATAATGATTCACTTTAACCAGACAGATACTGTAGTAATAATGATTCACTTTAACCAGATACTGTAGTAATAATGATTCACTTTAACCATACAGATACTGTAGTGATAATGATTCACTTTAACCAGATACTGTAATAATAATGATTCACTTTAACCAGATACTGTAGTAATAATGATTCACTTTAACCAGATACTGTAGTAATAATGATTCACTTTAACCAGATACTGTAATAATTGTCATGGTCGGGGCTCGGGCCTTCCTCTGCCCTCATCCTGCCGCGCCCATATATGGGCAGCTTCCTGCCGCAGCATTCCCACGCTGCCAGACGAGCATCAATCGGCGCGGCTGTGAGGAATTCCCTCATCAGGCAGCCCCTATATCACCTGACGGATCCTGTCGTCCCTCCTTGCAGTGTTAAACTGCCTACCTAGGTACGACCCCTCAGTCCGAAGACAAGCTAGACACTCTCATATTATTATTCCCTGTTCTAACCTTCCTTCTCTTGTGCCCAAGGACCTCCGTTCCAGCGAGCCCGTCTGGACCCCTGGAGCTTGACTACGGAGTTCCTGCTCTCACCCCGGACACAGCCGGTGTCTACCTTCTCCCGTACTGCACAAGGAGTGCACCTGTCCTAAGAGAACATTCTCCCGTACTGCACAAGGACTGCACCTGTCCTAAAGAACATTCATTCCTGTCTGTTGTACATTTCTGAATGTAATTTCCGTCTGCTTGGGGAGAACGATTAAAGCACCCTAAACCGCTCCATTCTCTCTCCTCCTGCGTTTGCTATTGGGCTCCGCAAGAACCCCCTCCTCAAAAAACACTGCGACCATGATGTTGGACCCAGCATCACAGGACGTCGGGGAATGGAGCAACAAGATCCAGGCCGCCGTCAATGGACACGCCATTCTGGTAAACCAACACTCACAGATACTGGACGAAACCATTGCCCAAATCGGCGCTATCACGCTCAGCTCCGTGGAGCGAGACAGACAATATGAGCGTTTTGATGCATACGTCACTGCCCAGCTAGATGCCCCACCTGTTGTAATCCCACCTGTTGTATCCCCGCACAGGGAGCCACATGTCTCCACACCAGGACGTTATGGCGGAGACGTCACTAAGTGTCGTGCCTTTCTTTTCCAATGTTCATTAGTATTCGGGCAACAGCCACGAACCTTCCAGAGTGAAAAATCCAAAGTCTCCCGCGCTAGAATGGGCAACCACCCTCCACTTCAGTAGTTCCCCCCCTCTGCGATTCGTACTCTGATTATGTCGGCGACATGCGAAAGGTTTTCGACCATCCCCCCAGAGGCTCGGATAGTACTGCCGCCTTGTTTACAATCCGTCAAGGTCATCGCAGTGTGAGCGACTATGCAATCGAATTCCGTATCCTGGCAGCAGGTTCCGAGTGGAACGACACGCCGCTGCGAGGGGCTTTCCGCCAAGGCCTTAGCGACGTCCTAAAAGATTAATTGGCGTCTAAGGAGAAGCCAACTTCCCTTGACAAGTTGATTAACTTAGCCAGAGAATTGGACACACGCCGCAGTGAGAAGGCTAGTGCCGTCAATAATGTGCCGCTGCAGAGCCGAAGACTCGGAGCCTATGGAACTCGACTGCTCCCGCCTCCCTCTCCGCGAACGCCGTCACAGACTCAGGACAGGGGCATGTTTGTACTGCGGGCAACTCGGCCACTCCATCGCTTCATGCTCGGTTCGCCCAAACGACGGGGCTCGACAGTGACGCTGGGCGCATGTACGAGCCTTAATTATGCTCCCAGCTCCGGCCCAAACATGCAATTCAGTGCCACGCTTTATCACAATGGTCAATCGCTCCTTCTGTCCGCGCTGGTCGACTCAGGCGCAGACGAAAACCTCATTGACGCTGGGGTAGTGTCCCACTTCCACATTGCCACAGACGCCTTGCCAATTCCCTGCGATGCTCAAGGTCTAAACAAGAGGTTGCTCTCGCGAATAACCCGCCACACCACGCCTCTCCGCCTCCAACTCTCAGGGAATCATAGCGAGGACATCCGTTTCCATGTCACTAATTCCCCCCATAATCCCATCGTTCTAGGCATGCCTTGGCTAAAGCTACACAACCCTGTAATAAACTGGCCAACGGGCTCAGTCACGAGCTGGAGTGCTCACTGCCACGCCTCTTGTCTACGGTCGGCTCGGTCGCCACCGGCCGGCACTTATCACCTAGACTTTGCATAATAATAGGATGCACGCAATTCTGCCTCAGTGACGGAGCCCAAACGCAAAATCATGCAAGGAAAAATCGGACCAAAAATTAACCAATGCTCCAGCAGTATTAATGACCCTGATGTCTTTCTCTAGTCTGCATCCCCTTATACAATTGTGTGTATTGAGCCGTACTGTATTGTACCCATTCTGCAATCTGTTAAATAAATAAAAAGAAAGTTTGACTGGCCGCCGAGCCATACTGTAGTGTACATGGTGACTGCTTGACTTAAAAAATTTAAATTAAAATATTAATAAAAATATTTAATAATTTTTTTTTTAATATTTTTTTTTTGGCATCCCCTGTTATTTTACCCACACACACTGGTACAGTTTAAGAAAGCGAGCATACATAAAATTCAGGTTGCTTATAATGACTGCATGTGCATCTTGCTGAAAAAGCCCAGATGGACAAGTGCAGGTGAACTGTTCTGTAAGGCAGTTGTTTTCTTTCTAAACCAAAGCTGTCACCTTGCCGCAGCTGACAGTAATCAATGACATCACCGTTATCCTGTCAAACTAAAAGTCCCTCGGCCTATCAGCCAAATATCACATAAGAAACAAACTAACAACAAAGAAATCATTCTTACCGATAGACATGGATTGTCTTTAACATTTTAACTTCTATAATAATAATATTCATCTATTTATCCTATGAAATACAAGGCCAAAATGCTTTTCTATTAACTGCTATTAACTGAAATTACTCTTAATTACCAGACTAGGCATTTAGGCACCTACAAGGTTCATCTGTAGAATAAATGTGTCTCAGAATGCCATTATCAAGCTGCTCACTGATCCTGGGCTAAGCACTGTGAGATACCAGTCACAAATGTGGAAATTCTGGTACGACTCTCTTTTATAAACATGTTTTTTGTGTATGTGACATCTATGTGTATGTGACATCTATGGACCAAGTGTCTGACAATAAAGGTTTGATGATTGATGATGATGCTGTGTGGCAATACAATTATTTTAACTTGGAGTGCTGTCCTTATACTTTTTCTTTAACTATTGACAATGTAATAAAATAAGTGGGATGGATGTAGGTAGGTAGGTAGGTAGGTAGGTAGGTAGGTAGGTAGGTAGGTAGGTAGGTAGGTAGATAGATAGATAGATAGATAGATAGATAGATAGATAGATAGATAGATAGATAGATAGATAGATAGATGTGTGTAAGTAATATAAATAGGCTACCTTATCTGTGTGTGTAAAGCCATTGCTTTACTTATCTGTTTAAAGTTATTTTCATATGAAAGTCCATAATTATAAGTATGCAGTATCATAACTACATCTTTGATGTTTATAGCAAACCAACCCGTTTGAAAATCGGTAAAGAATTGAGCAATCTAAGGTTATTTAAATAGTACATGCACCATAGACATGAATGTTATCAGTAGCTGAGCTGCCTGGGGCAAGATGGCCACCCTACGACGACATCGCTCTCCATTGGCCGGCAGCGCGGGTAAGCTATCTAGTGTTCTATATATATCTATCGGTGCAACCGCGTGATTTTTTTCCATAGCCGCATTTCTCGGAGACGCTCTCTGATTGGCACTGACTGACGCTCTCTGATTGGCCACTGACGCGTTTGCCCAATTGCGTGACGAGCTGTGTCTTTGCCCATTTCCACGTCAAACAGCCTGCAAACTACCTGACATTCTATCGCCATTCTCTAAGACAAACTCTAACCTTAACCAACTTCGAAAGAGTGCCTAAGCTTAACCAGTGTAGAAACAGGCGTCGGCCAATCAGAAAGCGTCTCCGAGAAATGCGGCTATGGAAAAAAATCACGCGGTGCAACCAGCGTTAATTTTTTCCGTAACCGCATTTTGCGGAGACGCTCTCTGATTGGCCACTTCATGTGACATGTGCGCCCAATCGTGTGACGCCTGTTTCTACACCGGTTAAGCTTAGGCACTCTTTCGAAGTTGGTTAAGGTTAGAGTTTGTATTAGAGCAGGGCGATAGAACACCAGCCCTGATTCCAAACTTTAACCTTAACCAACTTCGAAAGAGAGCCTAAGCTTAACCAGTGATAAACTAGGCGTTAGGTCGTTTGCAGGCTGTTAGACCCGGCAATGGGCTCGTCGCGCGATTGGGCGCACATGTCAGTGGCCAATCAGAGAGCGTCTCCGCAAAATGCGGCTACGGAAAAAAATAACGCTAATGAGCAGCAATGCAATTCAGGTGTGAATGACATCTTGGAGTGGAGAGGCAGAGAGAAAAATGTGCTGTGCAGGTGAAGGATTGGGCTCCTTCAGTGGGTAAAAAATTCCCATTTAGACCAGTAAAAGAGGGTTCAGTGAGGGAATCACTCCAGAGACGCCATTGGTATGTATGTTTGTAGTTGTGTAATTGTCAATTTAAATCACTAAAATTTTTACCTGTGGAGGGCTGGGTTGGTGGCAATTTTGTGGGAATCATTCCAATTAATGAATGTTTGGGTGTACTGTGTAACCAGATAGGAGGGGATGCCAATTGGCAAGTTGTTTTGTGTACTTTGGGTTGGATCTGGTCCATTGTGATCAAGTAACAATTGTTTGGTTAAATGAAATTCAAACATAATTGATTTGGTCTGTTTAAATTTAAAGTAAAATGTATGTGGAAGGTTGGTAAACTAATTTGGTTAAATTGAAATGAGAAACGCCAGGCTAAATAAAACCCTGATTTTTTTTTATGCAAGCGGGTGGGTTTGCATACTGAGGCGTGCTGCTCTGATCTCGGGTGGAGGCGTGTGAAGAGAAAGCTGCTACTGTGCTTCCTGCCTCCTGCGTTCAGCAGCTGCACAGCGCCAACTGGAAGGACAGGCTGGCCAGCATGGAGGAGTTCCTCAAGGTCACCACCAGCACTTTGTCCAGTTGTTCTTCTATTGCAAACTTGTGTCTTGTGTTTTCGTAATGGATGCCTCCGACACATAGACTAGCAAAAAAATAAATAAAAAATCATTCACATCCCTAGTCTTTATATTTTGCTCACGTTACCCTTCGCAGAGCGCCTCTTTGCTATTGCTTTGCCTCCCATGTGTATGAAAGTGTTTTTGTGATCCTCTTGTCTGGTCCAGGCTGTGGAGGCAATGGAGAGCAGTGAGATGCCCCGTCAGGCTCTGGTCCGCATGCTGGCCAAGAAACCAGGCTGGGAGGAGACTCACTTCCAGGTCCTTGCCCACAATACAGTATTTACCAATGGATGATAGGGCCATGCAAAATAAATGGTTTGCTTCCGGTTGCCGACCGACCCTTTATGAGTTTAAAAAAAAAAAAAAAAAATGTAACTAAAGTTTAGTTCAATCTTTTTAATACCACTACCTTTGTACATTGTACTTTTGTAGTATAGTGTCTTTGTATTTTAACCTTTAGTATTATGGATATTAAACATGCTGGCACTGGCAGAGTACATGCATCCATGTTGTCGTGAACATTTTAAATAAAGAAATTCCCTATCCATGGGAAAAAATTCAATAAAATAAATTCCCTACCTACCCATGGCCTTAACTGACAACCAACTAGCCCCTTTCGTGACTTTCGGTTTGCAAGCCTGTGGCTTTTGTGACCGGAGTCACTTGCCCACCCGCCCCGATCACCCAGTAGAGAAACGACCAAGCGCCGTCAAGGGGCTCGCGGTGTGTCAAGAATACATCAGATCTGAATTTCAAAGATACCCAGCGTACAATATGGGTCCAACACAGCTCCACGATGGGGTCTGGAAGCTCGCAGTTGCCAATAAACAGTTTAAAACAGTGTTACTCGACGAGTGGTATTTACAGACCGAACGTCCATCTCCGCCGTTGGTGTCACAGCGCATGCGCACCATGCCGCGTTCACGTTACTGGGAAGAAGCGGAAGAACCAGCTTCCGACTGGGAAAAACCATTCACGTCAGCCTCCTAGTGGTAATTCCTACTAGGACATATGGGATTCTTTTATAGACCCCATATCTCCCACTTCGCGTCACGAATTGCGGAAGTATGGATGTGGGCGTTTCATCCATAGATATATATAGAGTCAAAGTGTGAAGCTTCCTAGTTGTAGCAACGAGATGTCCTCTGGTTCTTACGCTTCTTCCCAGTAACGTGAACGCGGCATGGTGCGCATGCGCTGTGACACCAACGGCGGAGATGGACGTTCGGTCTGTAAATACCACTCGTCGAGTAACAATGTTTTAAACTGTTTATTGGCAACTGCGAGCTTCCAGACCCCATCGTGGAGCTGTGTTGGACCCATATTGTACGCTGGGTATCTTTGAAATTCAGATCTGATGTATTCTTGACACACCGCGAGCCCCTTGACGGCGCTTGGTCGTTTCTCTACTGGGTGATCGGGGCGGGTGGGCAAGTGACTCCGGTCACAAAAGCCACAGGCTTGCAAACCGAAAGTCACGAAAGGGGCTAACAACCAACAGGAACCAAACAATTTATTTTGTTAGGCCTAACCCTTATCTATTGGATAAGGGTACCCGTATTCCATTAGACACGGAGCAATATGTTGTATTTGCTTAAAATGTTTGTCCTATTCTTCATTGTTTTAGGTGATGCAGCTGAAGCTGCAGGTGGTAGCAGCAGTAGCCAGAGGGGTCGTTTCTCCAAGATGTCTGCCTCTGTGCTGCTGGATGCTCTGGTTGACAAGGTGGGAGATGCCAAGTGTGGAGAGAAGGCCAAGGAAGCCCTGACTGCCATCGGGGAGCCTGCTCTTTACCTTGGACTGCTGATCAGGTAACTAGTAGAGATGGGCACGTTATTCTAAATTATGTATTTATTCTACTATAGCTGATGGGTTTTGTAACTGAGGGGTACAATTCCCTGACTGTATTGAGAGTATGGTATTATTAAACCACTACTTAGTTATGTACTTTAATTACTGGCCATACAGTACATGATATATCTGGTGAACACCCACAAAAGAATACGGCAATGACAAAGAAAGTTCTAGTTAGAGGTATTTATTATTATTAGAGCAGCAACGGTAGGTTACAGATTGAGAATTATAATTGCGCTTGTAAGGCGAAGAACACTTAAAGTAGGTCAAGAGCGTAAGTCCATGAGAATAGTAAGATGGGTATAACTGACGCCACCTGTAGCATAGTAATTGCATAAGGCACACTCGTAGTCAGCTGGAGACACTAGGGGGTTCCCTCCGGTTGTAAGCCGGCAGGGTAGAGGAATGTTCGGGAGCAAAGTCTGGATCAACGCGGAATAACGAGGCTCCAGATACAGGAGCCAGTGCAGTACTCCCTTGGTCCTTAGACAAAGCAACAGCTATAATCCAGTATGCACGACAGCATGGATGAAAGCTAGCCAGCCTCTGGTCCTAGAGGCGGGCTCGAGGGTGCTCCTCACAGGGGTAGATCCCACACGACAGTGGGGTAGACGGTTCTCTGCTCCAGCAGCCACGGTACCAAAGCAATATAATCCAGCCGGAAAAGGCTCTGCATTCGCCGGTGTAAGTTCTCCGGTGTACATATCCAACGGTTCTCGTCTAGGACTCCTCGGGTGGTGGCGCGAGTTTAGGCCGCCCAGCCTGGATAAGTGCACTAGCTATAGGTACGACGAACCGGTGGTAATGCTGGTCACTGTAGAACGGTAGCCGCACAATACACTATAAATAATAGACTATTACTTCACAATAGAATAAGTCGAACTCGACGATACGGCGTTAAACTCTGACACTTTAGCTATATATTCGCACGCGGTTCTCAAGGCTCTATTCAGGGGCAAAGAGGCCCACTTCACGGCACGTTGTATCGTGGTGAAGGCTTCAACGTTTAGGATACTCTACTGCTGTATCCACCTGCGACGTATTTATACGTAAGGTGAATAATCTAGTGCCAACCTCAGTTCTGTCTCGTATTACTGCGCAAACCTGGACATGTTGAGACATGCCTTGGCGTTGTCTTTGAACTTGCCATTGGGGGTATGGCCGTTGGCGCCTAGGGGTCGCTGTCCAATAGGAGAACGAGTATTATGGTCTGGTTTGTACCTAGGTAAAGGGATATTCCGTGTATATATACAAAGAATATACAAGGGATATCAAACGATATACAAATATTATACATGGGATCTCAAGCAATAAATATATATATATTCGGTTTAATCTGACCCTTTGTAACAGGTTTCATTTGTCAACTGCACTGATTCAGCCTACTTATTGATCGAGTTTATTTGTTCCATATTTATTCAACTACTAAAGGGAGAAACTGTTCTGATTTATTTGTTTAGTAAAGGCAAGGATCTGAGAAGCCCTTCTGGCTATGAGTGCACTGCACTCCTTTTCTTTATTTTAATTTGGGGTAGTTTGATTTAACACTTTGAGTGCTGCACTGTTTTCAGGCCCCATCTATTCAATGCCACGCTTTAAAAGATACGAGTCCGTCACCTTGTTTGTAGAGCTATAACTATATTCTATATTATAGCTATGGATACAATACTATGGTCATTTGACAGTGACTTTCTTCCGGTCAAGATGCAAAAAAGAAAATTCTTCAATGCATACATTCGAGCGTTATACCGTGGTGAAGATTTGGGTCGATTAACAATGTTGTCTGTTTATGTTTGCAGTTGTATTCAATCTAGCGCCTCCCTTCTCCTTCCAGAATAAACGTGAAGGCTTTTATCAACCATATCAAGACTGCTTTGGGAGCCAACAATCCTGTGAGTGTTTCAGCCTTAGTTAATTCAGCACAGCGTATGTCTGCTGCTATTGTGAGTGCCTGAGCTTTCCTGGCTCAAAGCTATGCTGTAGGTAGGAAGGCGTACCTATTTGGAGTTGCAGGGCTTTATCTAATTTTGTTGTTACAAAAGACATATCCCATCGTTCTTCCTGCGGCAGAAATGTTAGATGGCATCTTGGTGTGTTTGTCAGGGTTCGCACAAGGCTCTTAAAGTGCTTGATTTGTTTTACCAAAAAAAGCCAAGGCCTGGAATTCCTTATACAGCCCATTTTTTTACGAGGTGCTTAAAAAGTCCCTGAAATCAACCATTCGCATTGAGAGTTTGTTCATCCATGATAAATGTCTGAATCAAGAGATTATATATTTTTTTCATTTAAAAGTAACTAATTGTCGGAAAATGGTTTTAAGCCATACATATTGGATCCGATCTTTCTTCTATAAAAACGGCATTTAAAAGTGAATTGTATCCTTTTTAAATGCCCTTTTTAAAATGAAAGATGGTGCTTGGAAAAGTACTTGCATTTCATTTAGCAATGTCTGGGAACCCTGGTTTGTGTTGCAGCAGCTGTGCGAGCAGCAACCATCTCCCTGATGGGGGTCATGTTTCTGTATATGGGCGCTCCTCTGCCGATGTTCTTTGAGGATGAGAAGGATATCTCTGCGATAGACGCAGCGTTCCAGAAGGTAACTGTACACAACAAATGCTACCTTTTTATAAGTCCTGTGTGATGTTACTTGGAGGTCCTGTCTGTACAAGCTCACCAAAATCTACTTTGTGTGCACTGTGGGGTACATTTCAGTGAGCCTCACCCATTTACTTTGCATTGCTTTGTGGCTAACTAACTAGCCGGAGCTAGTATTGGGGAACAGCTTTGATTGTACTTCAGTATTGGTAGGTAAGACATTTTAATGGGGCTAGGGTTCCAAAAATCTGTTTACATCCATGTGACAACACAAATTCAAGCATTCTCTCCCGATTTCGATTAACGAATATTGACTGAACTGTCCCGGAGCACAGGAATAACAACCATTTTGAAATGGTTCCATGCCGTCAGGCCTACTTGAAGTATGACCGTATTATGTTCACTGACTGATGTTGAATGTGCTGTGTTTTAGATGCAGGGCCAGAAGCCTCCTGCTCCTACCAGGGGCTCCACTGAGGGGCCTGGGGGCCAGAAGGAGGATGACGACGACGCTGCTGAGGAGCAGGAGGAAGAGGGAGGACCAGCAGCTGCTATGGACCTGCTTCCCCGCACAGACATCAGGTCAGTGTCTCCAGCTCTACTCTGACTGAGCGTTACAGTGATCTTTCTGCTTTATTTATCATTTAATAAAATGTGTAAAGGTGCAGAATGAAGTATTGCTTTCCCCCAAAACATTATTATGGATTTTATGATTTATTTATCTTTTAAATATTCAATTTTTGGATTACAGACAATTATCACTAAAGTGCTATCTGTTGCAGCTGCACTGTTTTCCATGAAAATACCATATTTGGATAAGTTTGACCATTTCTCAAAATCTGAAAATCATTATGAAACTTTGTGTTAATAAAACACAGAAAGGGATCACCAAGTTACTCTGGATAAAAAAAACCTTTACAGACAACATTGAGACAAAGCTTCCTGACACATCTCCATCCAAACTATTGGAAGAACTCATTGAAATCTCATCTGATACCACCTGGAGAGCTAGTTTCAGTGTGGTGTTGAGTACCAAGTATCTCATGATGCAGCAGTTAAGGTGTTAAGTTAAGGTGTTGATACCATTCAGCACCACATATCGGGGTGAAGCTGGCTTTTCATCCATGACAGCTCTGAAAACAAAATATAGGGCCAAGTTGAGCCTTGAGGATGACATGCGTGTTGCCTTGTCAAAGATCTCCCCGCGTATTGACCGTATTATTAGCCAGCAGCAGTAGACCTCGCATTGAGCTAGACATTTCCACTGAGTGAACGAGTGCTTATTTTCTGTATTTATTTATATTTTGAGAAATGGTAACTTGGTGATCCTTTTCTGTATTAAAAAAAATACATGATTTTCTGTTTTTGAGAAATGGTCAAACTTATCCAAATATGCTATTTTTATGGAGAACAGTGCAGCTGCAACAGATAGCACTTTAGTGATCCTTTTCTGTAGTAAAAAAAATATACATGATTTTCAGTTTGAGAAATGGTCACACTTATCCAAATATGCTATTTTTATGGAAAAGTGTGCAGCTGCAACAGATAGCACTTTAGTGATGATTTTCTGTAATTTTATTTAAAGAATTATGCTATTTGATTTACTACTACAAGCAGTGTAATGTCAACAGTACTAAGCCATTTAGACGTGAAACACCTGTTAATAATGCATTATATAGCCTGCATATACACACAAATGTGTTTCCCGGTTTCTTAAATAAACATTATTTTGAAAGCAAGCACTTGTCATCATTGTAGCAAAAAAGACAGGACCGGAAAAGTCTTTATCGTATGTAGGGGTGCCCTGGAATATTTTATTGAACACAGGGGTGCATTGGCAGCAGAAAGGTTGAGAACCAACATTGATATAGTATCAGCTATGGTTGACACCTAACGTTGATTCAACGTGTAAGTCATAGACAACGATCTATATAATTTAGATGTCAGGCTTCAACATAGATTCAATATTTCTGCTGAACCCTATTTCAACGTTGATTCACTCATTTTTTGCTATCTGGGCAGCAGCGAAACAGGGACCTCAACAACTAGCAGCATATTTAACCAATGAGGTGCATTCCACATGTGGAAATGGGAAGTAGGCTAGGGTTATTAGTAGGTTACAGCAGTAAGCATTAGTTTGCTCAGTCAATTATGGCCAATTCGTTTTATATTGTTTAATACAGTTAAATAAATAGATAAATGAAAAGAAATTTTTTTTTTATTCCCCCCCCCCCCCCCCCCCCCCCCACTGTACCGAAAATAATACCGAACCGTGTCTTCAAAACTGAGGTACGTACCGAACCGTGGATTTTGTGTACCGTTACACCCCTAATGTTTCTATAACTCTCTCCCATATAACTCTCTCCTTAACACCAACCGCTGAAGTGCCCTTGAGCAAGGCACTAAACCCCCAACTGCTCCAGTGGAGTTGCTCAGTGGCCAACAGTGTCAGACTGTGGTTGTACTGGGGCCTAACAAAATTAATAGTTGGTTTCAGGTTGGTTGTCAGTTTGGCCATGGGTAGGTAGGGAATTTATTTTATTTTATTTTTTTATTTTATTCTTTCCCACGGCGACTATGGATAGGGAATTTCTTTATTTAATTAAAATGTTCACAACAACATGGATGCATGTACTCTGCCAGCATGTTTAATATCCATAATACTAAATGTTTGACTAAGATTTCTAGGAAACTTTATTAAAAAAAAAAAAAAAAAACGTTTTTTTTTTTTTTTTTTTAATTTTTTCTAAAAACTCATAAAATATATTGGGTCGCACCTAAATCGGCAGGGTCGGTCGGCAACCTGAAACCAACTATTAATTTTGTTAGGCCTGGGCAGCTCCCAGGTGTGAATGGAACTCTGTGAATGTGAAGCAGGGCGTAGCTGAAAAAGAGCATCTGTGCTCAGCGAACCTACCCTGGGTAAATAAAGGTTAAAATAAAAAATAAAAAAAATAAACACGGCAAGAACAGGCTGAAGCAGCATAAGTCATTCAAGTAGATGCCGTCCATGGAAGAACAGTGTCCAGGGTAATTCCTTGTACTGTATGAACCAGGGAAACAGTGTGCTGGGGTACCCCAAGTTTGACTCTGGTTCGCTTGACAATTAAGTTTGGGTCACTTCGGTTCCAAGAACAGGCTGAAGCAGCATAAGTCATTCAAGTAGATGCCGTCCATGGAAGAACAGTGTCCATCAGGGTAATTCCTTGTACTGTATGAAACAGGGAAACAGTGTGCTGGGGTACCCTAAGTTTGACTCTGGTTCGCTTGACAATTAAGTTTGGGTCACTTCGGTTCCAAGAACAGGCTGAAGCAGCATAAGTCATTCAAGTAGATGCCGTCCATGGAAGAACAGTGTCCATCAGGGTAATTCCTTGTACTGTATGAACCAGGGAAACAGTGTGTGCTGTGCTGTGCTGGGGTAGCCTAAGTTTGACTCTGGTTCGCTTGACTTAAGTTTGGGTCACTTCGGTTCCTTGAGATGCCTCCCTCCCGGTCTGGCGCATAACAAAGCCACTTCTTGACAGTTTCGCTGTAGTCCTGGTCGGTCAGCTTGGGGTCAAACTGTCGAGCAGCAGCTGATAGACACAAAAATAAAAAAGTGAGGAAGAGAGGTGGGTGAGATGATGTACGATGATAAGAGCACCCCTCACTTCACACGAGTGCGATTTTTTTTAATCACTCAATTACTCACTCTGTAGGTCTACAGTAACAAGCTACAGTCGGCATCCAGTTAGACTGGACAGGAAAGAGAATTAAGCAATCGCCTAGCCTGACACCATCTAGGCAATACAATGTGTATCCATGCACCTCTAAAGCTCAATTACGTTGTCCATTTCTTATAGGTTGCACTTTCATCACTTTATTCCAACATAACACTTTTTTTTTAAGTTTTTGCAACAGCATAATTATATTCTGAATCACCAGCATCACCAGCATCACCACCTCACTACCTAAACTTAACCTATGAAGTAGTTTGCAGGGGAGGAAGCTCACCAAACATGCAGGCTTGTAGTGTGGTGTGCTTGAATGTCTTCTTGCTTTCTGAACAACGCTTGTCTTTCTTTCCAGCCCAGTTGAACCCACTGGCCAGGGCGTTGGTCATAGCAGTTTTCAACATCAGTCTGATCAGGTTCTCTGAATTGGTGCCTCCTACCAAAGCCAGGCGAGAAATCTAAATCAGAGAGAAGAAAATGAAGGCCCTGCGTTAGAAACAGCATAACGTTTATTTTATGAACACAGAGCAACCAACTTGTTTATACACACACTTTATGCATGCACTGATATTCCAGCCCATGCCAGTCATTAGGTTTAACCACATTAACCCTCCTGTCCATATGTAAACGGTATATTTGAACAATTTCAAAACGTTTCATAAATAGCAGATATACAAGCTCTAACACGTTTTGAACTAGAAAGTGCTAAACACATTTTTCCCCTGAACAAGACCACACTGAAACGATCTACATTTGATAAATGAATGCAGTTCAATAAATTACCATCTTTTGACTGACTGATTGCTCCATCAGTAATGATTCTGCCTCATTGAAGTCTTGTTCACTGGTGATTGGCAGCTGGAAGGGGAGCATAGTGGTTGTGGTGGCCACCCCGTGTCCCCTGGTCCCACCAGATATGTTGCCCTCAGCCAACTCGGTCTTGATGAACTGCACATCTCTCGATAGATCCTTCACCACGACAAGTAATTCAGCCAGCATTGAATTATTCTTCTGGATGGTAAGGTCTTCAGAAGAAGAGTTAAAATCATTAAGTGAGAAATAAAAATAAGCAGCAAATCACACGAGGAATTACACCATGTCCAATAGACTTGCCTTTCAGAAGCTGCCCGTCATCGCCGGCCATCTGTCTACGCTGTGAAACACCAGATTGCCCTGAGCTGTGTCCTGACATCGCTGTAGAAACAAAATCATAGTTATATATTTCACTAGTTTGACTGCATTGGATCAAACTGGTGGTAGTTCCCTCTAAAATGGCATACCATTTTGTGCATGTTGTGAGAGACCAGGGGGACTGTAGTATTGCCCCGAGCTGCATCCCGACATCCCTGTAGAAACAAATCATTATATTTAAAAATACAAAATCTGACTTGTCAGTCAAATTAACATACATGTCATAATCACTAACACCGGTTCTTGACAGGCAGCAAGCGAGCGAACTGGAGACGAAATCGCACACGACACTGTCCTGATATGACGCAGCGCGTGTCCGAGTGTGTGTTACCTGGATTCTCGACCAATAAAAAGTGTTTAGGGGCGGGACTCAGCCACGTAATCGCTCAACTAGAGACACAGCGAGCGAATATTTGAGGGGTGAACGACATCGCTGCTCAGTTCACTGTCGCTCGCGGCAGGTCAGGATAGTCTGATTGAAACTAATACATTTTAATCACTTTTTCTCGCTCGCTCGCGTCGCTCTATGTCAGGAAGGGGTGTAAGGAGTTGTATCCCCGTCTCTCAAAAAACTGTTACTGAAAGAGTACACTATCATACCACTACTTGCACTTTGTCGATCTTGCAGCTGCTGGACATGTGAGGCCTGCTGCTGCTGGTGATACTGAACAATATCAAATCCTGGCATCTCGGCTGAAACACAGTAGGAAATACACAAAGTTATTAGCAAATGACGCTATTGTAATCCCCCATGTGAGAAAATGTTTGATTTCCATTCAGCTGATTTCACGTGCACTGCCAAATACTACTTTAATAAAAATATCAAAGACAATGCGAGACAATACAGATATTTTAAACATGCCAGAATATTATGTTATGAGATTGCTTGATAACTCACCATTATGTTGAGTTAGCGATTGCCGGTAGTTGCTAGTAACCAGATCTACAAAGGGGAAATGTAAAATAAGTTGCGACTCAAACATGGTGGAAATTGTGCTCAATATAAAAGCATTATGTACAACTACACATTTGTATTGTGACATTGCTTGCAAGTTGTGAAGGCTTTGAATTTTTGTAGTGGGCTGGCATGCACATTGTAAACATGTATTCTGTTGCATGCATGATGCCAGCGACCTGCCAGCAAGCTCCTCACAAGAACACAGATATGGGTTCACTTACTGTTATTTGGATCAGGAGTCTGCAACAAATCTAAATAGCTGTAGATCATGCCACCATCCAAATAATCTAAAAAAGGTAAGCCAGGGTGAGAATTGAAGATGCTACAAATCATGTTTAAACAGTCATCTAGTTGGCATTTTAACATGCATAGCAACATACCATTCATTGTAGGCTCTTGGCCAACAACTGGAGGGTTGCCGGATCTTAGCGCCTTACGAGACCGGCTCGATTTTGGAGTCTGTCCTACAACATATTTTAGTTGGCATGTTATTCACAATGTATATATTTTGGGCCAACTATAGAATAACTGCAAGAAATGCAGAAGTCCAATCAAATTAAAATGCTCAATTTGTCGGTACATGGTCAGACTAATTTGTTTAACTGTTTATTATTATTATTATTATTATTATTATTAACTGTAGCCATTTCCAAAGTGCCTATATAAAATAAATGCATTGCATCAATACCTGGGAAACCCACATCAGGTGCTTTGGCAAAACGTTTTCTTTTGGCGTCGCCACTCGAGTCAGAGTCCGAGTGCACATACTGCTGATTTGGCCTAAAAAAAAGTATATATATACACACATATAAATAAATGTAGTTATGATACTACGTTTATTAGTCAAGGCTAAAGTCTGAATACATAGGCCCTCAGGCCACTGTGTGTTATCCTTTTAGCACTACTTGCAACTACAACAGCAGTGCCATTATTTACAACACCCTAGGGAGAGTTGTCCCTTTAACAAAGTGAACACTGTACCTGGATCTTCTTTTCTGGCGGAGATCTCCTTCGTCCTCGGATTCAATTTCAGAGGTTGGACACATAGTTGAGGTGTACTTGGTCTCTCGTTTTTTGGCCTCATCATGGGTCTCTGGAAAGAGCAGAGAGAAAATGACAATTAACATCTGCAGTCCAGTGTTTAACGAAAAAATATATGTACCTCTTGTCATATGTGCATTGTCACAATTTGCGTCCTCACTTTTTGTGTATGTGTTGCACGAAATACTCACCACACGTAGTAAGCTCACGTACATCCTTATAGGTGATCCATTTATCATCTGGTTGCATTCCATCTCGAAGGGCTTTTGTGAGCTTTATGTGTTTAGGGGGCCATAACACAGTCTGGTCTTTAGCATTAAACCAGCTCTCTAGAACTACTGCTGTCCCACCATTTGGGAACTGTACAACTGACCACAGCACCACCTCACCATTCATCTTCAAAGGGCTGAAATGAGAATTTACGGTACTCATAATGATCTCTCCTTACAAGCCATTCCCATACCGTCCTAAACTAATATAATCCAGCCTTATTTCTGTCTGTAGTCGTCGGTGTAGGTTATCCAGTGTACATATCCACACGGTCCTCGTCTAGGGCTCCTCGGGTGAAAGCGCCAGGGTAAGCAGCCCAGCCTGGATAAGCACACTAGCTGGTACGAGGAAACGTTGGTAATGCTGGTCACTGTAGAACGGTAGCCGCACGATACACTATACATAATAGACTAATAATAATAGAATAGGTTGAACTCGACGATACAGCTTTAAACTCTGACACTTCAGCTATCAATTTGCACGCGGTCTCAAGGCTCTATTTTGGGGCAAAACGGGCACACTTCACAGCACGTTGTATCGTGGTGAAGGCTTCAACTTATTGGGGTAACTAACTGCTGTATCCACCTGAAACGTATTTATACGTAAGGTGAATAATCTATAGTACCAGCCTTATTTCTGTCTGTAGTCATCGGTGTAGGTTATCCAGTGTACATATCCACACGGTTCTCGTCTAGGGCTCTGTTGAGCACCGGTCGTAAACCGAGGTCAGATTGATTATCCCATAACTCTTTAGTCCGAATCCCAGCTTCAAGCAGCGTCCCGCGAAGCGTGAGACCTCTAGGACTCAATTTGTCTATAACGTTCAGGGCTTAAACTCAGCAGACCTCGGCTCACACACAGGAACCCCCCGTCCCCTCCAGTAATACAGTTGATTAAATGGAGTTGCGGGGTATAATTTTTATTCTATTTGCACTGGGAAGGACTCTCTTTTCTTAGATGAGGTCCATTTTCCCTATCCTATGTACACGTATTATCATTATATGGCTTTACTTGATAATCCCATTATACAGAATTCACCTTTAGTCCTTAATGCATAATCATAAGTCTCCTTTTACTCCGTAGGGATAAAGCCTATAGTTATAGTTATATCCCCATTATACAGAATGCACCTTTAGTCCTTAATGCATAATCATAAGTCTCCTTTTACTCCGTAGGGATAAAGCCTATAGTTATAGTTATATCCCCATTATACAGAATGCACCTTTAGTCCTTAATGCATAATCATAAGTCTCCTTTTACTCCGTAGGGATAAAGCCTATAGTCATAGTTACATCCCCATTATACAGAATGCACCTTTAGTCCTTAATGCATAATCATAAGTCTCCTTTTACTCCGTAGGGATAAAGCCTATAGTTATAGTTACATCCCCATTATACAGAATGCACCTTTAGTCCTTAATGCATAATCATAAGTCTCCTTTTACTCCGTAGGGATAAAGCCTATTACACATCTTATCACTATATGGCATTACTTGATAAAACCAGGCTTGCCGAACCCACTTTTCTCCTCCTCCTCCGTCTGGGGAAAAAGTTCTTTTTTATATCATATATTAGGCACAATACAGGCACATTGGTGCACATTATCATTATTATTATTATTATTATTATTACTGGTAAAGTTACAATGCAAAAATACATCTCCATCCTTACCCGTCTTTTTGGGAAAAATAGAAGCAAAACGTGGTTTCCAAAAGAGGATTGTTTTTATTTTTTAACAGTAGAAAATTACATTTAAGGGTTCAGTTTCATTTATAAAAGTACACAGGTTTTTCAGCTTACTATATATCAGGTTTCAGTCCTCTCCTCAAAATCTCTCAAAAAAGTCTCTAAGTACCATTCTTCTTCTCTCTCCAGCTCAGTGTAAAAATCCCACCGTGCTCTCGCCAGTTGGCCCTTTTTATAAGGTCCGTCACGTCACGCCATCGTCAGTACATAGCTCCAATCACTGTACAGTACGTGTCATATCCCTCCTTCAGTTATTTGTTACTTTGCAGTTACATATCAAATCAAGTAATTTATAAGAATACAATGCCCCTCTGACTAGCGCCCCCCCTTCTTGGCCTTGCATTCCAGCCGGTCACTTCCCTACTGCATGGGGCCTCTTTCGTTCTGAGACGAGGACGAGGCAGACTTCCGTAATATATCTTACATAGCCCACCACATACATATACAGAGATATACAGGTACAATAGGTTACAGGTACACTACAGTACTCGGTGTACTATATTACATTAGTTTACATTACATTATAGTCATTATAGTCTGCTCTCCTCTCCTTCCTCTTCTGATTCAAGACTTCAACCAGCAACCCTTCCCGTCTGAAAGGGTTTAACATTACACAGCTCTTTCTCCTCTGTCTCTGTCTCTCTCCTCTCCAGAGGCCCACATTCCGTTGGTTCACTCCCTTTTCACAGCTTTTCACAGACATTTTCTATGGAGACATTTAAAGGCTCAGTTCCATTTTTTTATAAGTAGAGCTGTCATAGAGCTGTCTTTCCAGAGTTCAGTTCCAAGATTTATACTGGTCATATAGGAACGACCCAGGATGTCATTGTCAAAAAGTGTCACTTGTTCTGTGGCACTTCTCACCCACTCTGTCATTCTGGGCGGTCATTGTCCATCATCAACTGAATAATGAAGCATATAATTACATGTGAAAAATAGGTATATACGGTCATATAGGAACGACCCAGGATGTCATTGTCAAAAGTGTCACTTGTTCTGTGGCACTTCTCACCCACTCTGTCATTCTGGGCGGTCATTGTCCATCATCAACTGAATAATGAAGCATATAATTACATGTGAAAAATAGGTATATACGGATATATTGCTACATAAACAACAACAAAAAATTCAAAATAGAAATCACTGTTCTTCTTTAGAGAACAGGGCTTTTGCTTTTAAAAATTGTAATCACTGTTCTTTCTCAGAGAACAGGGCTCTTGCTTCTTTTTTGATTATATTTCTACCAACATTTTTATGTCATTGGTAAGGTGATTTTGATGACTTTCGTGCTTTCTTCGGCCTCTCGTAGTCCGCCCAGCCTCTGGAAGATGGTGGCGATGCACTTGTACCGGGGACTTCTTGTCTTGACCCCCCGGATCGAGAGGCCAGGGATCTTGGGTCTGGCAGGCCTTGACCTTTTTCACCTCCCCTGACTTCTTGACCGACCACACTACTGTGCTCGGTGGAGGGCAGGACAGGATAAATCTTCGGGTCCCTCCGCGCATAACGGATTCCAGATTGAACTTTGATGTTGGACGTGCTCATCTTAGGATAAAAGATCAAATCCATTCTATAATATTCGCAGCTGTTTCCCCAGCTCTTGACGGTCGCCCATGTCTTGCCGAAATTTGTGTCACCCTCTCGGGTAACCATGTAGATCTTCACCCAGGCCGGGAGGATACCGGCCCAGTTACCTCCCACCAGAACATGGGCGACACTGGATCTCTCTTCTGACGCAGCGTCCAAGTAGAAGAAGTCCTCGTACTGCATCCTGGTGAAAGGGTCAGAATAAGGTCTTCTCCCGGGTTTTATTCCCACTATGTCAGGCCAACTGGCAGGGGACTTAAGTTCTTCATTTGTCATCATTCTGCCAGTTCCTGTATATAACTGAGATCGTTGGCCGTCATCTACAACGTCCCATTTCCCTCTCTGGAGCGTTATTTTCTTCATCCAGGTTACTCCTAGGCCCAGAGACAATTTATCCTCCGGTGTTGTCATCGCAGTTGCTGTCTGTCCCTGGTCAGGCATTTTTGGTGAAACCAGACTTGGTGATGATGACACGAGGGCCGCTCTCAATCTATCAAGGGGGTCTTGATCCAAAATACTCAATACGCTATCACCATGTAACGTAAGTTCGTCTGAGATGGTATATCCCTTAACCGCCATTCTCCGGTGGTGTCTGTTCGTTCCAGCGTTTCTGACTAGTGTGTGAGAGAGACAACACTGGTCCTCTTTTATCTTCATTTCAGAAGAGGCTCCGTCATAGTTGAAGGCCAAATTCTCTTTTTTGCATAATTTACGGCCCTCCCTGACCGGGAGAGGAGGCCCATACGACGTAGTAGATTTATTGTAATAATGACCCCTATTATCACAATGCAGGGGAGGGCCCATCTCACTATCCCTATCACCACCGCCCTGGCTGTCTGTACCATGGAAGTGGCAAAATTCCAAACATCACCTACTCCATCTGCCACGGCCCCCCCTATATCTTCAGCTGCACGCCCGATAATGGTACCGAGTACTATCGCAAATTGAGTTATGTCTCTCCTCCTGCTCCATTCGTCCACATGCGGTGCCCGATCCTGTGAACAGGACCCGTTTGTCATGTTGTTAGCATGCGAAATGGGAAAAACACCATCCAGGTAGAATCCTCTTGTTGTCCAGCCAAACCCCGGACCCAGCCCTCCTCCCGTTTCCAAATAATCAGATATGGGTTTCCATGGGGATACAAAGTCAAACAGGGCCTTGTCGCATCCCGTACAGGTGTTAAACAGATGGTGATTGTTTCCCCGTCTGTTATTGCAGTACTGGGTATTGATGAAATTCCATCGGTTCAACAGGTATGCCTCCGGTGGCCAATAGTAGGGGAATCCTCTATCCAGGGTGTGTTCAAACAGCGTTGCTAGGGGTCCGCATTTTGAAGTTTTTGCCTGCCATGTGGCTTCATTCTGTCTATCTCCCCATTTCGCAGTGGGAGAAGAGCGGTAGCAGTTAGCCACTATCAAGGGGATGCTCACCTGCCGGGGGAATTTTGAGTCATAATACAGTGTTCCACCCTCCCCCGAAACTGCCCTCCATCTCATTAGGTCACTGGTGTCCCGTGAGGTTGGAGAGTCAAACCAGTGCATATTACTCCATGCATGTTCCTGCGGCGGAGGGTTACGCACAATGTAGTACCTTTCTACCATTCTTCGAGGGTCGCATCCTATCTCCTGAGCCTTAGCCAGAGGGAGAGTGCCCCAATGGATCCACGTACTGTTAATCCCATCCCGGGATCTCCCCCTAGTCAGGGTCCTAGTAGAAGCTAGGTCCACCATAGCTGAGGTAGCTTCCTCCACATGTAGGTGCGGATAAGTATCCTTCTCTGTACACAGACTCTGATCATTCTGCGTACAATACTGTTTCCCCCATTTACCATAAGTTGTTCCGGGGTAGGCCCCGAGCTGGGCCCCTGTCGCTCTGAAGCTTGGTTCCAGACCCCACCTCATTATGTAGCCACTAGAGGTCTTTCTAGTGAGAATAAGAGGTGGGGGTATTAGGATTTCGCCTAATTGTCTCTCTTTAATGTTTACCATAGTGAATGGTAGCTGTGGATCCTTTTCCTTCCAATCCTGTACCCACTCCAATATATCCTCTTTTTCTGATCCATCGGGATTAAGGTTTGGATTAGGTTTGCTTTCTTTTGGGGGATCTTTGTTATTGCTCCCCACCGCCACTACCAATGCTCCGGGGTATGGGGTGCTGGAATTTGGGTCTATATGCCTACCCACATTTAGTTGGAACCCCAAAACCTGAGCAGCTAACTGTTGGTGGATGAACAGGGTCAACTTGGTCTCTTCCGTATCTGGCTCCTTCTGCCAGCATGCCGCCACCAGGTTGACCTCCTCATCCGTGAGGCCTATTCCTGCATAGGCCCTCCATTCATTGAGGGGCCGTTTTGCCCACCTGCTGTGGTATCTGTCGAATTTTGAGGGTTCTGGGTATACTCTATACCTCCTCAAATAATTCCTGAAATTCACACGACAGGTGGCTTCCTGGCCCAGAGTTCCATTCGAGTATGGGCGTGGGACCCCCATATTCCGTGCTTCTCGGCATATAGGGACTAATTCACCCGCTTCTCTCATCATTCTTTTTCCCACTTCAATGGTGGTAAGACCCCTCCATACCTCGTCAGTTTTTGCCAGGTTATCAGATAGGCAATCGAGGAGAGAGTCTAGTATTTGCGTGCCCCACTTTCCCTCGAGTTTCTCCACCTGGCTCGGGGTCAAGGTTGGGACGTCTGTGTACCATAAGGTCCTCCCCCCCGCCAGGGGGAGACCGCGCACCCATGGAAGTGTAGGTGGGTATGGTTTGATTTTTACCCGTCCTGGGTTGGTTACCGCCACAGTCCATTTGAACCATGTAGCGGTAGTCTGAAAAGGACATCCTCCTGCTTGGTCAGTAGCTGTGAGAGGTATATCCTGTTCAGGCCGTTCCTGGACCTGAGCCTCCGGCAGAGTGTCCTGTCTGGGGGTCGAGATGGCGATTGTGGGGTCACGTGGCTGTGACTCTCCACACCCCCTCTGCCATCTCGGTACCTTGTTACCCTGGTAGCCGGCGGGAAGACTTGCATCTGTTGTTCCCTGGCTGGACGGCTCGACAGGATAGGGGTCACGTTGTTGCTTGGTATCCGGCGGGAAGACTTGCATCTGTTGTTCCCGGCCGATGCACCCAGGCTGTTGTCGTCTTGGTCATCTTGGTCACCTTGGTCATCTTGGTCATCTTGGTCATCTTGGGGTCACCCCCTCTGACCTCTTGGATCTCTCCCATAGTTTGAGGTAGGTTGATTCGTCACTTCTCGGGCGACCCCCACGGGTTCCCGAGAATTGTAGCAGCAGTCCTCTATTGAAGTGTGGTTGGCCTGGTCGTGTGACCCTGTCCGTAGGCCTCGCAGGACATCACAGATACAGTCCACAGAGGACTCATTTCTTTTCTCTCTTTCAGGTCCATTCAGGGCTCTCGTCGCCCTGTAACCTGGGTCCAGGCCGATGTCTCTCTGTCCGGTCTGGGAGGTCTAGGAGGTCTGGGAGGTCTGGGAGGTCTAGATGAGGACCCTGAGGATGCTCTGTAGCTTGACCTATCCCGGTCTTCCTCCATTTCCGATTTCTGACCTGAGTCAGTATATTCCTTCTTGCCATTCGCTGCGTCGTCCACTGACTCCGGGGGACAGCCCCCCCCCCCCCCCCCCCCGTCTAAGGGTGTGGCACTGGTTCAGGTTTTGTCCCCCTCACCAGCGCACATTGTTCACAGATCTTTCGGACTGTTGTTTCCGTCCACTTCCTTCTTGCACAGGGGGTCTACCCTGTGTTGTGCTTGTCTCGGTCCAGACTGGGTAGTTAGTTACTTTTTTATGTCTGGTATTAGCTCCGGCTAGTTAGCCAGCTTGTAGATTCAGGCTATGTAGCCTCTTATAGACTCAGCCCCTGCTGATAACACCAGCCTGTATTATTACGCCGGTTCCACTTCCGTCACAGTAGCAGGACTTATGCATGACTTATTTTGAACTTATGTTCTTAGCCCCGGAACCTCCAATCCGTTTTGACAGACCTATAAACCAGTGACTTGGCCGCCCAAGCACCACAGCGTCCTGTGCCAGGTTGCACTTGCTTGAGTGTCATGTGTCAGGGCCCCAGAAGGTAATTTCTCCCTTTGTTGCCCTTATCTCTGCTTGCTGCTCGGGGGTTAGTTTCTCCATCTTATCCCCTGGATCTTGACCGGGGGTCTTTACCTCTCTTTCCATCATTTGGGACATTGAAGCCTCGTTGGTGAGCTAGCGTCTCCTTGTGCTAGCTTCTCTTTAGCTGTTACTCAATATGTTGAGTAATCAGAACTGTGTTCAGTTTCAGAGGTATTTAGCTCCCCATCCTGTTCAGGCTCAGACTCAGTTTCACCTGAAGGCGTCATCTGTGGCCTCGGGTTCTGATCCTTCATTTGAATATCGCCATCCTCCTCTTCTTGGTTTTTTCCATTTCCACACTCGTCATTGATAGTGCGTCGCCGTGTTCTTGAGCGAGACACATCACCCCTTACTGCCCCCGTTAAGCAGGTTGGCACCTTGCATGGCTGCCTCCGCCGTCTGTGTCTCTGAAGCCCTTGCAGGTTCCGGAAGCTCATGTAACACTGGTCACAGTAGTATGGTTTCTCTTGTGTGTGTACCATGTGGTGTAGTGTAAGGTTACGCTTCGCCTTGAAGCTCTTTCCACACTGGTCACAGCAGTAAGGTTTCTCTTCTGTGTGTACCGTGTGGTGAATTCTAAGCTCTCTCTTCGTCTTGAAGGCCTTCTCACACTGGGCGCAACCGTAAGGTTTATTTTCTGTGTGTACCACGTGGTGACGTCTAAGGTGATCCTTCGTCTTGAAGCTCCTTCCACACTGGTCACAGCAGTAAGGTTTCTCTTCTGTGTGTACCGTGTGGTGTTGTTTAAGTTCTGCCTTCGTCTTGAAGGTCTTCCCACACTGGACACAGCAGTAAGGTTTCTCTTCTGTGTGTACCACGTGGTGTTGTTTAAGTTCTGCCTTCGTCTTGAAGGTCTTCCCACACTGGTCACAACCGTAAGGTTTATTTTCTGTGTGTACCACGTGGTGACGTCTAAGGTGATCCTTCGCCTTGAAGCTCCTTCCACACTGGTCACAGCAGTAAGGTTTCTCTTCTGTGTGTACCGTGTGGTGACTTTTAAGATGATGCTTTGTCTTGAAGCTCTTTCCACACTGGACACAGCAGTAAGGTTTCTCCCCTGTGCCAATTACGGCTTGCTGTACAGCCGGCAGCTCTGGGTATTGTGATTTGCTTGGTTCTGTGAATTCCTCCCTTGTGGTCCTCACCCCTGCTTGCTGTTCTGGGGTTAGTGCGGCCCACTTGTCTGGAGACAGGTATATGTAATTCATCTTCCAGGATTTAATTTCCTCCCGTCTTGCCCTCGTCTCCGCTTGCCGTTCTGGGGTTAACGCCCCCCAGTCGTCTGCAGAGAGGTATTCGATGCCGGAAGGATCCTTTATCCTTGTTCTCTCCTTGGTCGTTTTCGGGGGAGGCTCCTGGGAGGCCCCCCCTTTGTCAGATAGCATTTTAACTTGGTCATACAGCATACATTCGATACGTAGCTGGTCTTGTGACCATGCTGCGCATCGGGCTGCCAGTGGGTTACCCCCTGGGACTCCTCTGAGTAGCTTTTCAAGCAGTGAGCATGATCCTTGCATAGGTGTTCCATTCATGACTGATCCTGCTGCATCATTGAGAGACATGCTCCCGCCTCGCACCTGTGGGATTAGTTTCTCCACCATCTTATACCCTGGATCTTGACCGGGGGTCCTTACTTCTCTTTCCATCAGTTGGTCCATTGAGGCCCTTTCGGGGATCTCTAGTCCTTTGAGATGTCTCAACATGCGAGCTAGCGTCTCGTGTGCTTGTATCTCCTGAGCGAGCATCTGCTGCGCCAGCTTCTCATGAGCTAGCATCTGCTGCGCCAGTTTCTTCTGAGCTACCCGTGCCAACTTCTCCTGAGCTAGCATCTGCCGCGCCAGCCTCTCCTGAGCTACCCGTGCCAGCTTCTCCTGGGCTGGCATCTCCTGGGTTGGCTTCTCTTGTGCTAGCTCCTCCTGAGCTAGCTTCTCTTGTGCTAGCTTCTTCTGAGCTAGCTTCTGGCGTGCCAGCTCCTCCTGAGCTAGCATCTCTCGTGCTAGCTCCTCCTGAGCTAGCTACTCTCGTGCTAGCTCCTCTTGCGCTAGCTTCTCTTGTGCTGGCTCCTCTTGAACTAGCTTCTCTCGTGCTAGCTCCTCTTGAGCTAGCTTCTCTCGTGCTAGCTCCTCCTGAGCTAGCTTCTCTCGTGCTAGCTCCTCTGTGTTAGCACTGGCTTGTTAGCCGATGTAGTGCTAGTTAGCTTCCGTCTAGCTACGGCTAGCTCATGGGTCTTCCGTCTGGCTAAAGCCAGCTCATGGGTGTTAGCACTGGCTTGTTAGCCGATGTAGTGCTAGTTAGCTTCCGTCTGGCTACGGCCAGCTCCTGGGTCTTCCGTCTAGCCAGCTCATGGGTGTTAGCACTGGCTTGTTAGCCGATGTAGTGCTAGTTAGCTTGCAGTTCTGTGAATTCTTTTTGACTTCGCTTCACATCCAGTCTCCCCTTACAAACAGTGTCTTTGGGCTAGGGAGCCCTCGCCTTTCTGTGAACGGCCGTTTTGGCTTCGCTTCACATCCAGTCTCCCCTTACAAACAGTGTCTTTGGGCTAGGGAGCCCTCGCCTTTCTGTGAACGGCCGTTTTGGCTTCGCTTCACATCCAGTCTCCCCTTACAAACAGTGTCTTTGGGCTAGGGAGCCCTCGCCTTTCTGTGAACGGCCGTTTTGGCTTCGCTTCACATCCAGTCTCCCCTTACAAACAGTGTCTTTGGGCTAGGGAGCCCTCGCCTTTCTGTGAACGGCCGTTTTGGCTTCGCTTCACATCCAGTCTCCCCTTACAAACAGTGTCTTTGGGCTAGGGAGCCCTCGCCTTTCTGTGAACGGCCGTTTTGGCTACGCTTCACATCCAGTCTCCCCTTACAAACAGTGTCTTTGGGCTAGGGAGCCCTCGCCTTTCTGTGAACGGCCGTTTTGGCTTCGCTTCACATCCAGTCTCCCCTTACAAACAGTGTCTTTGGGCTAGGGAGCCCTCGCCTTTCTGTGAACGGCCGTTTTGGCTTCGCTTCACATCCAGTCTCCCCTTACAAACAGTGTCTTTGGGCTAGGGAGCCCTCGCCTTTCTGTGAACGGCCGTTTTGGCTACGCTTCACATCCAGTCTCCCCTTACAAACAGTGTCTTTGGGCTAGGGAGCCCTCGCCTTTCTGTGAACGGCCGTTTTGGCTTCGCTTCACATCCAGTCTCCCCTTACAAACAGTGTCTTTGGGCTAGGGAGCCCTCGCCTTTCTGTGAACGGCCGTTTTGGCTTCGCTTCACATCCAGTCTCCCCTTACAAACAGTGTCTTTGGGCTAGGGAGCCCTCGCCTTTCTGTGAACGGCCGTTTTGGCTTCGCTTCACATCCAGTCTCCCCTTACAAACAGTGTCTTTGGGCTAGGGAGCCCTCGCCTTTCTGTGAACGGCCGTTTTGGCTTCGCTTCACATCCAGTCTCCCCTTACAAACAGTGTCTTGGGGCTAGGGAGCCCTCGCCTTTCTGTGAACAAAGCATGAAAGTGACTTTTGCATTGCAACTTCACCCAGCAGAATTTTTACAGTAATCACAAAAATATACTTTAAGCGTGATCCTTTGTTTAAGTAGAACCTCCTACTTTTTTTTTTGACTGTAAGAAAACATTACGTAACTTTTTAGTCATGAGTAAACCTTTTTACCGCAATCACAAAAATATACTTTAAGCGTGATCCTTTGTTTAAGTAGAACCTCCTACTTTTTTTTTTTTTTTGACTGTAAGAAAACATTACGTAACTTTTTAGTCATGAGTAAACCTTTTTACCGCAATCACAAAAATATACTTTAAGCGTGATCCTTTGTTTAAGTAGAACCTCCTACTTTTTTTTTGACTGTAAGAAAACATTACGTAACTTTTTAGTCATGAGTAAACCTTTTTACCGCAATCACAAAAATATACTTTAAGCGTGATCCTTTGTTTAAGTAGAACCTCCTACTTTTTTTTTTTTGCCAAATCTGTAATTTAATTTTACTCCAGAGGATTTTGACAGTAGTCCTGTCTTCTTCGGCCGTTTTAGCACCTATTTTGGTTAGTATAAATGCACATCGCCAGGGACGCCATGTTGAGCACCGGTCGTAAACCGAGGTCAGATTGATTATCCCATAACTCTTTAGTCCGAATCCCAGCTTCAAGCAGCGTCCCGCGAAGCGTGAGACCTCTAGGACTCAATTTGTCTATAACGTTCAGGGCTTAAACTCAGCAGACCTCGGCTCACACACAGGAACCCCCCGTCCCCTCCAGTAATACAGTTGATTAAATGGAGTTGCGGGGTATAATTTTTATTCTATTTGCACTGGGAAGGACTCTCTTTTCTTAGATGAGGTCCATTTTCCCTATCCTATGTACACGTATTATCATTATATGGCTTTACTTGATAATCCCATTATACAGAATTCACCTTTAGTCCTTAATGCATAATCATAAGTCTCCTTTTACTCCGTAGGGATAAAGCCTATAGTTATAGTTATATCCCCATTATACAGAATGCACCTTTAGTCCTTAATGCATAATCATAAGTCTCCTTTTACTCCGTAGGGATAAAGCCTATAGTTATAGTTATATCCCCATTATACAGAATGCACCTTTAGTCCTTAATGCATAATCATAAGTCTCCTTTTACTCCGTAGGGATAAAGCCTATAGTCATAGTTACATCCCCATTATACAGAATGCACCTTTAGTCCTTAATGCATAATCATAAGTCTCCTTTTACTCCGTAGGGATAAAGCCTATAGTTATAGTTACATCCCCATTATACAGAATGCACCTTTAGTCCTTAATGCATAATCATAAGTCTCCTTTTACTCCGTAGGGATAAAGCCTATTACACATCTTATCACTATATGGCATTACTTGATAAAACCAGGCTTGCCGAACCCACTTTTCTCCTCCTCCTCCGTCTGGGGAAAAAGTTCTTTTTTATATCATATATTAGGCACAATACAGGCACATTGGTGCACATTATCATTATTATTATTATTATTATTATTATTACTGGTAAAGTTACAATGCAAAAATACATCTCCATCCTTACCCGTCTTTTTGGGAAAAATAGAAGCAAAACGTGGTTTCCAAAAGAGGATTGTTTTTATTTTTTAACAGTAGAAAATTACATTTAAGGGTTCAGTTTCATTTATAAAAGTACACAGGTTTTTCAGCTTACTATATATCAGGTTTCAGTCCTCTCCTCAAAATCTCTCAAAAAAGTCTCTAAGTACCATTCTTCTTCTCTCTCCAGCTCAGTGTAAAAATCCCACCGTGCTCTCGCCAGTTGGCCCTTTTTATAAGGTCCGTCACGTCACGCCATCGTCAGTACATAGCTCCAATCACTGTACAGTACGTGTCATATCCCTCCTTCAGTTATTTGTTACTTTGCAGTTACATATCAAATCAAGTAATTTATAAGAATACAATGCCCCTCTGACTAGTGCCCCCCCTTCTTGGCCTTGCATTCCAGCCGGTCACTTCCCTACTGCATGGGGCCTCTTTCGTTCTGAGACGAGGACGAGGCAGACTTCCGTAATATATCTTACATAGCCCACCACATACATATACAGAGATATACAGGTACAATAGGTTACAGGTACACTACAGTACTCGGTGTACTATATTACATTAGTTTACATTACATTATAGTCATTATAGTCTGCTCTCCTCTCCTTCCTCTTCTGATTCAAGACTTCAACCAGCAACCCTTCCCGTCTGAAAGGGTTTAACATTACACAGCTCTTTCTCCTCTGTCTCTGTCTCTCTCCTCTCCAGAGGCCCACATTCCGTTGGTTCACTCCCTTTTCACAGCTTTTCACAGACATTTTCTATGGAGACATTTAAAGGCTCAGTTCCATTTTTTTATAAGTAGAGCTGTCATAGAGCTGTCTTTCCAGAGTTCAGTTCCAAGATTTATACTGGTCATATAGGAACGACCCAGGATGTCATTGTCAAAAAGTGTCACTTGTTCTGTGGCACTTCTCACCCACTCTGTCATTCTGGGCGGTCATTGTCCATCATCAACTGAATAATGAAGCATATAATTACATGTGAAAAATAGGTATATACGGTCATATAGGAACGACCCAGGATGTCATTGTCAAAAGTGTCACTTGTTCTGTGGCACTTCTCAGGCTCCTCGGGTGAAAGCGCCTGGGTAAGCAGCCCAGCCTGGATAAGCACACTAGCTGGTACGAGGAAACGTTGGTAATTAGTCCGCACACATTGCATTTTTGAAGCATTTAAAGGAAAACTCCAACATTTTGTGAAATTAGCTTATTTGACATCTTCCCTGGAGTTATAAGAAGATACATACCTTTTTCGTCTCTCTGCATGCATTGGGCTTAGGGAACGCCTGGACAGTTAGCCTAGCTTAACTTCATCACTGGAAGTGGGGCAGACATCTAACCTAGTTCACTACAGTCAGGAAATATACTCCAAATACAATCAAAATACAACTCCCAAACGTTCCCGTAAACATGTTGTGACCTGTGTATTTACCACGTCTCCCAGTCACACAAGTCACATGTCTCCAAGTCACACAAGTCTCCCAGTCACACAAGTCTCCAAGTCACATGAGTCACACAAGTCTCCAAGTCACACAAGTCACACAAGTCCAAGTCACACAAGTCACACAAGTCACACAAGTCACACAAGTCTCCAAGTCACACAAGTCTCCAAGTCACACAAGTCACACAAGTCACACAAGTCTCCAAGTCTCCAAGTCACACAAGTCACACAAGTCACACAAGTCTCCAAGTCACACAAGTCTCCAAGTCACAAGTCACACAAGTCACACAAGTCACACAAGTCCAAGTCACACAAGTCACACAAGTCCAAGTCACACAAGTCACACAAGTCCAAGTCTCCAAGTCACACGAGTCACACAAGTCTCCAAGTCACACAAGTCACACAAGTCACACAAGTCACACAAGTCACACAAGTCACACAAGTCCAAGTCACACAAGTCGCACAAGTCTCCAAGTCACACAAGTCTCCAAGTCACACAAGTCCAAGTCACACAAGTCACACAAGTCTCCAAGTCACACAAGTCACACAAGTCTCCAAGTCACACAAGTCTCCAAGTCACACAAGTCACACAAGTCACACAAGTCCAAGTCACACAAGTCACACAAGTCCAAGTCACACAAGTCACACAAGTCTCCAAGTCACACAAGTCTCCCAGTCACACGAGACTCATGTGACTGGGAGACTCGTGTGACTTGTGTGACTGGGAGACGGGGTAAACACACAGGTCACAACATGTTTACAGGAACGTTTGGGAGTTGTATTTGGAGTATATTTCCTGACTGTAGTGAACTAGGCTAGATGTCTGCCCCACTTCCAGTGATGAAGTTAAGCTAGGCTAACGGTCCAGGCGTTCCCTAAGCCCAAAGCATGCAGAGAGACAAAAAAGGTATGCATCTTCTTGTCCAACTCCAGGGAAGATGTTAAATAAGCTAATTTCACAAAATGTTGGAGTTTTCCTTTAAGCGTTTCAATTGGCCAGCCGAACATGTTATCTGTGTACATGTAATATTGTACTAATTGTGTATTTATTAATGAGGTAAGTTATGCCCCGAAATCCGACGTTAGAGTCAGTGTGTCAATATAGTTACTGCACTTTAGCTTTGTAGGGCAGTATGGTTATGCTGTTAAATGAAGTAGTGGTATTGCAATGGCACCATCTCCGTCTGGAGAGAGAAGACATTTGCGCTTGATATAGCGAAGTTTACCTATCCCTATATCTTCTTGCAAGCCACTGACCTTGTATGTACCAATGTATGATGATTCACAGGGATACATGTAGTATGGCTGTTTGTGTCTGTACTTTCTGTAAATTATATATACCTCTTCCTCTGATTTAAGAATATTCTCTACTAATGCAAATCCATCTCCAACCTCAATACAATTGTCTCCTTTCTTTGTGGACAAAGTAAACCGATGAGTGGAGACCTTCCTGTACTGTTGTGAAGAAGTAAACTGTGGGGGGACAGGCCCATCAGTGTGAATATTACGCAAAATTGGATCATCTGTGGGACATGGGGATCCAACATGTGGAATTTCAGACAACCTTTTCACTACCTGTTGTAGAGGCTGATGTGGCTTGCGTAGAAGATGCTTAATTTGTCCAAGATAGTTCTCAAAAGGGAATCCTGAGATATTATCTAGAGTGCCAAACTTCCTGTATTCCTCAGCCAAATGAATAAGCTGGTGTACATTGTACACAATTTACAATTTGTTCACAAAGTGTTCAACAAAAGAAACCATCAACTTGTGCGCAAAGGCCAACATTTCCTCAGAAATACTAGGGGACAGCAACAAGTACATTCCAACAGAAAACAACATGAAGTTGTCATACAGCTCACTGGGGAGGGAATCCTTCAAAACAACAGGACCCCAATACAACATGAAGGATCGCAACTCAGTAGCTTTCCAGCGATCTAACTCTGACAGTTCCCTTGGTTTACGGTTAAATTCACAAGGCATGTAGGGACGTAGCTTTAGTAGTTTACCGGAAATGGCTTGTACAGTTTTGGAAGGGACCCTTGTTGCCAAATTCTTCCCCTTTAACCATATATTAAGCAGTTTCCTTGTAACTCCGAGACAACAGAGATGCATGTAATCAGTTGGAAACATAGAAACCATCTTAACTAAACCTGTTAAAGGGCTCGTCCCATTGTGATGTGCCTCATCAACCATGTCTGAGAAACTGGAGTCTGTCCTAAGTCTGACTTTTGTTTCAGGATATGTCATTTTATTTCTCCATACACCCTCCTGAAAACACTTGTCACAACCAGAATAGCCATTAAATGCCTTGGTCTGCTTAATATAAGCTCTAGCCGGGGCATCACAAATGAAAGAAGAAATCTGTACATCAAATTGCTTGTCATTATAAATAATGCCATTAGACGGTACATTCTGAAGATCTTTGACAAACTGCTCTAGGTACTCAAAAACACTCTTTGGCTTGCTTAGACCACAAAAAATGCCAACAACAAATGGGGACTTTGTGTAGTCACATTTGAGACTTCCAAGTATGGGCCAAAACTGAAGTTTAGAACTTTTGAATAAAGGTAAACCATCTATATTAAACTGTAAATTAAGAGTTGTCAGAGTTGCCGGTAAAATCAAACATGCCAACCGTGAAAGCACCCCTTTGACTAAACCAAAATGATAGTATTCTCCCCCTTCAATCTTAGTGGTAGGCACATGTTTTTGTGTTCCTAGCAATGTTCTTCCATCTTTAGGAAGGGTGGGGTGAAACATCTTCAAAAAGGACAGCAAAGATGATAGTGCAACCAGAGAGACTGAATAGGATGTTGCCCAATATTTTAAACTTGTCATGAGGAAATCTTCATTATGCTCATCACTGTCAAAGACATGTTCAGGTTCAATTTCGTCATCCCCAGCTATACTTTCAAAATGTGCATTTGACTCACCTGGTGAGTCAATATTTTCACTTTGATCACTGATAGTTAGTGGTCTGTTTAGTGGCAAGTCTGAAGTTGATAAATCTAGTGGCAAGTCTGATCTAGTTGTTAAATCTAGTGGCAAGTCTGTCTTTGGTAAATCGAGCAGGCACTCAGTATAGGCTGTGACAGGATCTGTGTTCTCTAAAGAGTGATGGTTTGTCCTTGAATTAGCAGCAACAATTAACTTATAATCAGTGAGGATAGCTTGCTCTGTCTCTCTCACTAATTTGTTGACTCTACGTCTTTTAGCCCGAGAATAAGATGACATAGTGATGAGGTGCTGTAGTCAATGTAATGGTTAATACATTGTGCTATTTACTTGGCTAGAACAGGTCTTTGCTTCAATTGCTGCAACGTGCGGCTTCTTGAAACTGGTACGTGATTCTGGAAAAAGAAAGAAATAAGGGGGGAGGGTCGACATTAATGTGCTGCATTGCAATGTGCAGGGTGAAACGCTTGCATAATTCTACATTTTGATCAATATCAAGAGAGTCCATTATTATATTATTGTTATATTGTTCATTAGAAAATACCATGTATATAACCAAACGTCTAACTATATAGTCAATGTAATGGTACATAAATTGTGGTATTTACTTGGCTAGAACAATTAAGTCTCAAACAGCCTGCAAACTACCTGGCGCTCTATCGCCATGCTCTAAGACAAACTCTAACCTTAACCAACTTAGAAAGAGTGCAAGGGGAGATGAAGCATATAGCGATATAAACATAGTCATAGCATCAAATTAGTATTTAGATAAGCCACAGAAAAAAATCACGTTATAAAAATAAACAGTTTCTAAGAAAAAACGATTTGTTATGTGAAGCGCTTTATCAACATGGGCGCCGCCATTTTGTTTGGTGACATCACCGTCGCGGTGCATTTAGCTAGCTGGCTACCTAGCCGCAGCCGGGATTCAAAGCCAACTAACCGGCTAACCCAGCTCGCTAAATACTGCATGTAGCTAGCAGAACTGTAAAATTAGTTTCAACAGCCATACAAAAAGAAACACGCGGTCCCGTTGTCTGGTAGGCAACGTTGCATTTACGGATCCACGTGTTTACTAGGCCAGCTAGCGCGTGCTTCCTTGACTACTTCCTGTTCACCCAATAAGCATGCTTTTGATTGGCTGAGTCGCACAACGTCATTCAGTACCAACGCACGCAATTGGACCACGCAATTTCTAATCGTTGGCGCTATAATATTTACATCGAAATAACTTAAACAACCGTACGATTCCACTTGCACACTCTCCAGAGTTATATTAAGCACACGCTACGAATATTCATGAATATTTATCTTAGTTGACGTATATATATATTTACCTACCAAACTGCAGCATATCACATGCACAACGCCGTCAAGATCCACTGGTGCACACTCACAATAACGTTATTTTTCACAGAACACAGTTAAGATAAAAGTAATATAGCCAAAACTTACTGTAAAGCACTCAGTAGAATCAAATCCGGGGGAACCAGACGTGCTGTTCTGAACAGCAGTTCACATTGAGAGAGTGCTCAGCTGCATGCTGGGACGTACGTCTGTTTAAATTGGGGGGGGGAATTCGGATCGGTCCAACGTAATGACGACAAACCGCATACGTTGAACAGCATCCGTTGATTCAACATTTATTAGATATTGGCATTTCAATCATTAAAATGCAACCACAAAACAATATTGATTCAATGATATGTTTTCAACATTAGTCAATTGCTTTAGCGGTTAATGGGTGATTCAACATCAATCGTCGACCTTAACCAAAAATCAAGCATTTTGACCATAAATCAACATTGAATTAACACCTTTTGCTATCTGGGTGTTTTCAAAAATAAAATGGCGTCTGGCTTGCTCATCAACTTTCTCTTTTGCAACCAAAAATGTTAATGTTTCTGACGACTATAGTATAAACTAATAGTAGACGGATTGATCTGCACTTAGTTTGATACGGTGTACAATTATTGTAATTATCTACGCATCCCGGGTGATTTTTTTCCATAGCCTCTGTTTGCGAAGACGCTCTCTGATTGGCTAGCCCGCGTACAGCGAAGACCCTCTCTGATTGGTTTAGCTCCGAAGGGCTCTGGGATATATATATTATCTGCTTCGAAGTGGTTATGCTTTGGCCCTCTTTCGAAGTGGGTTATGGTTAGGGTTAGCCCTAACCCAAACCATAACTCTAAGCATAACCCACTTCGAAAGAGGGCCAAAGCATAACTTCTTCTTCTTAATTGGAATTTCCGGCAGTGTAGACGCATCGTGGCGTATTACTGCCCTCCGAACTTCCTTTGACGATCTCTTCTTCTTCTTCCTCTTTCTTGGCGTATTACTTCCCTCCTCAGTTCTTATACTACACTAGTGGTGTGCCACCTTTAGGCCTCTTCAACTCACACTTTCTCCTTCTCCTCTGCTCCTCTTGCCTGTCCAATACTAATACACACACTAACGCTATATCCTCTGGTACAACTCTGAAGGGTTTGCTAACTCACACGTCGATTGTGCTGAAATGGCTGGTCGGCACATAGACTGATTACACTGTTTGATTAACCTGCTAATTCCACTTTCTTCTTCCTCCATGCTGGTGGCCCCCTCACTCTCCCTGCCTGTTGTCTGCCCCCTGCCTCCCCGCACTTTCTTCCCTTGCCGTTCCTCCTCTCCTATCTGCCCACTTTCCTTCTCCATTGCCCCTAGCGCACACGACTGTCGAAGCAGAGAATATATATGTAAAGGCGGAAGAGACCCTTCGGAGCTAAACCAATCAGAGAGGGTATTTTCTTCTTCGCTGTACGCGGGCTAGCCAATCAGAGAGCGTATTCGCAAACGGAGGCTATAGACCACTACACTTCCGCGTTACATTGAAATCGGGGAGGAGATTGCGGGGGGGGGCAAATTAATGAATGTGGACGAGAGCCTAGACATTAAGTGATTGCTGATACGGCTGTGGGGGTGCTAGAGACATGATCGAATATACTTGTATGCGCCTGAGTCTCCTGAACACGGCGCAAGACATTCCTAATCGATCAGAACTAAATTGGCAGCGAAAAATACCGTTTTTAAGCATCGATTCCCCATGCACATGCGCAGATTGGCCACAGAGTGTGACGCAACGCACATCCACACTGGAATGTTCCATTAGAGGGGCATTAGAGGGGGTGTTATGTTGTGAGAATGATAAGATGGAAGTAAATATACAGTAAAAGGAATACAGTACAAATATATATACATATACATTCATATACAGAAGTCTACAGTAAGTGTAATATTGCACAGTGTTGTGCATTTATAATCAGTAGCTTAGGCTACATAGTAGGCTAATGACAGCCTATTCTAGTCTAGCAGGTGCTAGACTATAATATATGACATATATCACATGTATGAAATTCTTTGCCTAGATCAACATTAGTCTATACCAGCACCTGCTAGACTAGAATAGGCTGTCATTAGCCTACTATGTAGCCTAAGCTACTGATTATAAATGCACAACACTGTGCAATATTACACTTACTGTAGACTTCTGTATATTTGTACTGTATTCCTTTTACTGTATATTTAATTCTATCTTAGCATTCTCACAACACAACACCCCCTCTAATGGAACATTCCAGTGTGGACGATCCGGAAGGAAGGACTAGATGAGGTGGCTGCTGTCATCTCGGAGGCTAAGCTCATTAAGCCCTCTGTGGGAGATCTTCCTGTCGCTCTCAAGGCACGCCTTGGCGACTCCAACAAGATCCTGGTGGGTAGGAAGTCCATTGCTGCCACAAACGTTGGCCATGATGCTTGATGTGGCACTAGTGTGTGTGATACCATCCTGTTGGTGTGTTTCAGGTCCAGCAGACCCTGTCTATCCTTCAGCAGATGGCCACGGCCATGGGCCCTGCCCTCAAACAGCATGTCAAAACGCTTGGCGTGCCAGTTATCACTGCTCTGGGAGACCGTAATGTACAGCGTTGGAAAATGGTGCAGTTTGAATACTAGGCCTGTCAACCAAAGAGCATTGGCTAACAGTATTTACACTATGTGAAAATTCATCAACTAATATTCTGACCACCCCTGCTGCTCACTGCCGTGTCCCTCTCATGGTTGTTCATGTGCGTTTACCTTAGAACACTGTTCGTGCCACAGCGCTGGCCACCCTGACCATCTGGGTGGAGCAGACTGGTATGAAGGAGTGGCTGGAGAGAGGACCTCGCCGAGGAGCTGAAGAGGGAGAACCCTTTCCTCAGACAAGAGGTGGGACCACCACTAGTTCTTCATGACCAATATGCAATTGATTGATTGATTGATTGATCCTGGTGTCGTCAGGGCGAGATGATGCCCTATGGTGGTCTGGGTTACAGACAAACGGATGTTCTTTAGTATGGAAATGGTACGTTTCTCTGAGCTGAAATAAAGAGAATTCACATAAATAGAATATTAACATGTATTCCCATCTCATTTTAATTACATAATTAGTCTGTCTGGAAGTTGATGTTTAGAGGGAAACTATCGGAAGTAAGAGACTTTGCTCTGACTGTGCTCCTCCTATCCAACAACTCTTCCATCCACTTAAAGGATTACAGTTAGACATAGTTTGATTTATAGCATATGGTTTGACAACTGGCCAAACTTGATAGCAGCTTATTTTACCACGTTATGCTCTAGTCAGCCTATAGCAGGAACTGGTTAAATGTGTAATCTTTTGCAAATATTGTTGACTATGTATAATTTCTTGACATCCATTAGGGGCAGGGGTGGTGTGCACTGCTAGGTCACTTAATTAATGGCAATGGTAGGCATAAGGAACCAGCTGTTGCACCATGTCAACAGACTCATCTGTGCTCTCGATGGCTCTTCCCCCTAGGTGCTGGGCTGGCTGGCGGAGTGCCTGACCTCCATGCCATCTGTGCCCTCTGACCTGATGCTGTGTGTGGCCCCTCTGTATGTCTGCCTGGAAGACCGCAATGGAGACGTGAGGAAGAAGGCCCAGGATGCCCTGCCTGTTTTCATGACTCACTTGGGGTTTGATAAGATGAATAAGGCTGCAGGGAAACTCAAGGTAGGCCACATGGACTGGATTAAGTGACTGCGCTTGTGCCATAAGGTCAATTGGTCCATCTTAAACCCTGCCCTCTTTTTGTGATCCTCCAATCGCCCTTTTCAAGCCCTTGTCCTTCAGTGGGAATTTGTATGCCTGGTTCTCTGCAACGTATTCCAGCTTGTTTAGGAAACGCGACTATGCTTTTGTTTACTTATATTTCTCCACTGTAGCCTCTTCTAAGGACCAGGCGGTGGCCTTGCTTGACGAGGCACAGTCGGTCATGCCGGCCAGGCCAGCTGCTCGTGGTCCCACTGCCTGGTATGGAAACAGCACGGCACAGGACAAGAAGGCCCTACAGAGAGTGGTGCGCTCAGCCGAGCGTACCACGGGTATTGCACTACCCCCCCTGCAGGTTCTATACAACAAGAGGTGCAAATCCAGAGCCTGCAGGATAATGAAAGACCCTCACCACCCCAATAACAGCCTGTTTCAGCTGCTGAGGTCAGGCAGACGCCTGCAAACCCCAGCTACTAGGACAGAGCGGCTTAGGCTCAGCTTCTTCCCCCAGGCCATCAGAGCCATGAACAATGAACATTGAGTGCTCAGAACATTGAACTGTCCACACACAAGCACACATGAACACACACATGACACGCACACTGTGCACGCTCACACACGAGCAGCCACTTAACACTTTAACATGAGCGGGCACACACTCATGTCGCACACACGCACACTTATGGCCAAAGGAAAGGACACTTTAAATTAGAATAACAGGAACAGTGTATTGCACTACCAAAGCTAACTAGCATGTCCCATATGCTCTGTAAATAACTATGTACAGATACCGAGATGTCACTCCATGTTACCTGTTACCTGTTACTGCACAATGTTGTTTTCTTCTTTGATTCTATTATATGTACCACTGTATTGCACATCGTTGCGGGCAAGACCACCCGCATTTCATTGTATACCTGTATGCCGTGACAATTAAAACTCTTGACTTGACTTGACTTGACTTGCCAAGGTGACCACAGGTACGGTCCTCCTGTCTTCATCCAAACAAGGGGAACGTGTCCCTGTTGATTTTCAAGCATGGGTGAGCATTATGATTAAGTGTTGAATCTGTCCTCTATAATACATTTAAATAAATTAATCTATGGAGTGAAATCTTCAACGTTCTGAACTTTCAGCAGTATTCACCGCGGATATAAGAAAGAAGTCTAGCTGAGTCAATGTTGATTGGTTTGTTGAACATTTGTCTTTCACAGGAGAGAAACTGTATTCAAAGAAAGCTATTAAAATAGTGTTTGAATCTAAATATACTTTATTTGTGTTGATTTTACAATAATTCCATGATTTTACTCAAGTAAATATCTGTTACAAGCTTCGGTCTTAAGTAGAAAAATGCTATTTTTAATCTAGATTAATTACAGAAAATTGTGAGATTAATTAGTTTTTATCTATTGACGGCACTAATTATAATATCACGTATGTGATGTACCTTTTCTCCTGTGGTCGATTTAGTACTTTATTTAGGATTTCTGATGAGACGTGTTCAGATCTCTATAATGGAAATGTGTCCAATCTTTCAACATATGAAAGGGCAGAATGTTTTCTGAGTGATCTTGTATATTAGCGACTGACTCTTCCTCTTCCCTCTTTTGAACCTGCACCAGCATCTGGATGCAGAGAACGAGGCCATCTTGTCCTGCTTGGACTTGGTCCTCAAGTGGTTCACCGTGCGCTTCTTTGACATCAACACCAGCGTGCTGATGAAGGCCCTGGAGCTTCTGAAGCTGCTCTTCGTCTCTCTCAGCAGACAGGACTACCACCTGTGTGAGCCGGAAGCCAACGCCTTCAAATCAAAATCAAATCAAATTTATTTATAGGGCCCAACAACACACGTTAATGTCCCCATGGGCCGTACAGATCTTCTTTAAACAAGTCAAGAAGAAAACATAACAATAAGTCAAGAACAGAACAAGAACACCATAAGGTGCAAACATTTTTAGATGGATGCAAATAAATGAAAGAATGCAAGCACTCCCAGACATACCCCACGCGAAGGTAAGGAAAAACTCACTAAAACCTAACAATAGGGAAAAAAAGCTCCACAGGCAGTGTGGAGGAGAGAAACCTTAGAAGGGCCATTCAAGGGGGGATCTCCCTTCTTAGATGTTGGTGATAGTAGTGTTGCAGACGGACAGTTGGTAAGCATGCACTCATGTGTGTAGTGGAACACAGATGAGTGCATGCAATAGCAACTGTACATTTTGAAAAATTAAAGATAGAGCTAATAGCGATAGCAACTGAACATTTTGAAAGATTAAAGATAGAGCTGATAGCAATCTATTTGAGGCACAGGGGCGGCGCAAAGAGGGTCACGTCCTCCCCGTCTTAGTCAAGGGACATTTAACACTCCGGTCGTTGCTCAGGGACAGCCGGAGACAGGGAGATAGGGGCGGCGCAGAGAGGGTCACGAACTCCCCGACATCATCGCGGGACATCCGGCACTCCGGTCACCACTACGAGACCTCCGGAGACAGGGGGGCACGCAGAGGGGGTCGCAACCTCCCGGCCTTCGTCCCGGCCTTCATCCCTTACCTGGTCCTCAAGGTCTGTATAGTGGGTGGACCGTCCTCATTACCTGCTATTGTACGTTTTTGCGATCACGATAATGAAAATCTCACGATATTGTGATTTAAATGATTATCAGTCGAGTTGCTGGTGGCAGTGGCTCATCATCTCCATTGACTCAGTCGCTTGTTTGTTGGTTCTGTTGGCGCTCTCCCTCCCCTGCAGATGGGCGAGTCGAAGGACGTGGTCAGGAAGGATGTGCCAGGCATCATGGGCATGCTGTGTAAGGTCTACCCTGCCAGCAGGATCTTCCCCTTTCTCATGGAGGGCACCAAGTCCAAGAACTCCAAACAGAGAGCTGGTGAGTGGAGATTCGGGGACCCCCACAAGTCCTCAAGGGGTCCTCGGAAACGGGATGTTTATTTTTACAATTTTACTCTGAAAAAGTAATCTCCTCAACTACAGTATAGAAACGGCCATGGGATTGTGAACTTAACCCTGTATTGCTTGACCCAAGAAATAATGGACTGAACTCTATTTGCCCCTTAACACTTTGAGTGCCAGCCACGAGAAACTTGTTAGTTCATGCCATGCGTTGAGTGCCAAGGACGAGAAATCTCGTTATTTAATCATTATTGCTTTTATTAGTGAAATCTTTTTCATCATTCTAGCCTCACGTTATCATTGGGTCTGTCTATGAGCTCGAACAGGGAAAATACCGCCCCCTATCGTCTCCCGGATGGTAATGCACCCATTGGATTGGATTGAATGAAAATGCATGGGGGAAAAAATTTTTGGAATCCACATTTTACTTCTCGGGCATGTAACCCGAGCCTACTGCAGTCATCGCCGACCCTCGAACAGCGTGGATTATGTGTTTCGAGTACCCAGCGTTGGATCAATAAATGCGATTGATATTTGGAATGGCGATCAGGAATTGGAATAATCTTTTTGCAGAACATCTGATGTGAGGTAAGGACTTTAATTTACCAGTCTTGGGGTAATCAGTTGTCCTTCCGTGTTCGGTTTACGCGGCCTGATTGGCCACTGACGCTTCTCTCAACGCCCAATCGCGTTACTCCTAACGCTCGCTCCTAACTTTCAGAACTTCTCTCAGTTCCACATGTCCATCACATCAGCTACCTACCTGCATCAATATACTACTAACTATCAACTAACTCGCTACCGCCGTGCATCAATATACTAACTAACTAGCACATCAATGCACTAACTACTACCGCCGTGCATCGCTATACTGCTACCATATCAATCGACATCACATCAATAAAAATAACGTATTGTTTTCATCTCTCAATATTAATGTAATGCGCTATTCATATCAATCGACATCACATCAATAAAAATAACGTATTGTTTTCATCTCTCTATATTAACGTAATGCGCTATTCATATCAATCGACATCACATTAATAGTTAGTATATTGATGCACGTAAACCGAACGCGGAAGGACAACTGCCTTGGGGGAAAGTATTCACGCGACCTGCTCATCGGGAGCAATTGGGGGTTAAGCGCGTTTTCTCATTAGGATCAGTTGCCTCCGTTCCGTCCTCGAGAACGATAGTCCCCACTCCCCCGCTGGCCAGCTTCCTCACTACCAATCTCGTTTCCTCCCCGAGCACACTTGAGGGAGCAACACCCCGATACAGCAGGTGGCGGTATGCACCTAGTTGGTTTGCTGTAGCTGGCGCTTCAACCCTTCTTTGCTCTCGGAGAAAGCATTTCGGGATCAAATGAGATGGAATGAGACGTGCTTTTTTCCGTAGCCTATGTTTGCGAAGACGCTCTCTGATTGGCTAGCCGCGTACAGCGAAGACCCCCTCTGATTGGTTTAGCGCCGAAGGGTCTCTTCCGCCTTGTACATATATTCTCTGCTTCAAAGTGGTTATGCTTTGGCCCTCTTTCAAAGTGGGTTATGCTTAGAGTTAGGGTTAGGGAACAACATATCAATTGTTGTTGAATATGCGGAAGAGACCCTTCGGCGCTAAACCAATCGGAGAGCGTCTTTGCAAACATAGGCTACGGAAAAAAATCACGCTGGAATGAGACACGCTTTACCGGCAGCACTTCTCTCTCATCTCTCCCTCGTCTCTCCGACACACACTCGCCCAACTTACGTCACGTACACGCACATGCATGCACGCTAGGGCTGAGCCCAAACGTTCAGACCAACATTTAAAATCTTTTTTTTTACTTTTTTGTAGGAGTCTATTCATTCGATTTAAACCATGTGGTTTTTCTTCACAGTTGCAGATAAAGATTAGGCTACACTAATATTATAGTATTAAAAACTGAGTTATAGTCATTAAAGAAAGTTGGTTTAATAAATAAAAACTAATTGGATCACTTTATTCAAACTGAGGATTTAGTTTGAGGATATTTATTAAAAAAAAGTTTATTTTGAAAGACTTAAGGGCGGAATCCACAGAGAATGGATTGCGCAAAGCAAATTGCATTCGCGGAGCCTGCTCTGCGTCTGCGAGATATCCACGAAAGCACATTGCTCGATGAGATACCAGCGCAGACACGGCCAATAGGTGTAGCTCGCGAGCAGTCCGCACTCTGCGCTTTGCCCCCCTGACAGCGCCCTTGGCAGAAATGTGTGTCGAAATGTAGCGTGCTGTCAAGTTCAGCGCGCTGTCCAAAAAAAGAAAAGAAATTAGAAATCAAGAAATCACTCCATCCATCCGTAGCTGTCGTGTACCGACCCAGGGAACTTTGCAACTACGTCAGTAATCACATTACTGGCGTTACACATCACCTGCACGTTTTACGGAATAGGTATGTTTCCTATTCCGAAAAACGTGCTCATTTTCGCCGGGTGGTACAAGTGCAATATGCGTGCAGTCAATCGCGCCCAGGACATTGGGGAACCCAGCAGTGTCAAAGAAACCCCGCTTTGTCTCCTCAATGTCGCGTCTGGCTCGGGGAAATGTAATGTACCTTGCCACTCTGCACAGAATGGCTGGAATAACGTCCCACATCGCCCTACTGATGGACGACTGGGCTATTCCAGAGCCAGCTGCAATCGGTGTCTGAAAGGAGCCAGACGCCAGAACCTGCAGTGTTGCCAGCAGTTTCACGATCCCCGGTACCGCATGTGATCTCTGGGTGGCTGGCTCGATTTCATCAAGCAGATCGAGGATTGCTTGAGGGGGCAACCTGTGTCTCCTGATGACTTCGCTGTCGGTGAAATCGAACAACGATACTCTCCTTCGATATATCCTCTCACGGGGGAATACGCCTGGCGGCATTACGATGCCTTCGTCTGGCAATAACCACTTCTGCCATGATCACCTGCACATATACACACTGTTTTTCAAAAAAGATATATATTTTTACATTTCTATAACCTTTATTTACCCAGGCAAGCAAGTAAGAACAAATTCTGATTTTATTTATTGTCAAAGTATGCATAATGTTGTGTTAATTCCACAACAAGAGATATGTAATGTTAATTACCTGCATTATTGGTATCTGTTGATATCGGTATCGGAAATTAAGAGTTGGACTATATCGGTATCGGTAAAAAAGCCAATATCGAGCATCCCTAATTATGTTAACAATAAATATTAAATCTGATTATATATATATATATATATATATATACACTATTGAGTAAGTAAAGTATACAGGAGAGCAGTGTACATAGATATCCTAACTGCCATGATATACGTCATATGTTGACTCGTCATATGTGCTCTTTGTGACCGTGTGCCAGCGCCCCACACACATGTAAAAGGAGAGACTTGAATAACCATAGTTTCTTTCCCCAGCTGTCCCAGAAGGATATGAGCATGTTGGAGGAGAGGATCAAGCGTTCAGCCAGAGAGACTGCCCCGGTCCCCAAGCAGGTGGAGGAGAAGGCACACCGGGTCCCTCCCTCCCACCCTGGGGGCGCTTCACGTGCTCTGGGGGCCCAGCGCGAGGCCTCGCCTTCCAACACCCCAGCCCAATTCTCCCTCCATCAAGACCTGCTCGGCGACCTTTGTGTTTCTCCCGTCTGCGAGCTACCGGACTTGGTGCAAGTTGACGACGGTGGGCTTTTTCCTTGGCCCAAGTAAGACACACGCACACATTCTCTGAGCCTAAAAAAAAATAAAAAATGTTAACCATCACTTTCCATCACAGACCTAAAATCTAGTTTTGCTTACATGCTTATATATTTCACATTAGACACGTTTGTAGAATAGTGTTCCGGGCTTTGCAGATATACTATTGGTTTCATTCAATGACCCGTTTACTTTTTTGCAAGCATCGTGGGAGGACTAACACTAGGGGGAGCTGGTTGGCATCGGTCTGGTAGTCGGTAGAGAGATGTGAAGAAGACCAGTATTATCCACAAGGGGAGGGGGTACAGGTACGGGGTCTATGTGGCGCTATCCATGGGAGCGAGTGGATGTCTTGGCCAAGAGCATCCTACTTTTGAAAACCAAATGTGCAGCATCGGAGCAGAAGAAATAACGCAGCGTGCCATAAGCTTATCAATACCAAGTATAGTGATTAGGTTATGCCAAGACGAAGAGGACGTTCGGCAGGTGGACTGAAAATGAAAGTTGTTGCGTGTTAGAACATTCAGTCAGGCTAGCCATGTCGGCTAGTAGCTTAGCTAAAGGCAGGGACAGCTAACTAGCATTAGCTAACCTAGTTAGCTTTAGCTACGTAACGTTATCAAGTGCTAACGTGTGGTTCAGTCGGGCTAGCCATGTCGGCTAGTAGCTTAGCTAAGGGCAGGGACAGCTAACTAGCGTTATCGAGCGCTAACATGTGGCAGACTCCCAAGTTCATCCCAACGGTGGGGACAATATCATGGGACTGGTGAACTTTGTCATCTCCACGGTCGTCTCCTTCCTCTTGGACCTGATTCTGCGTTAGGGTGAGTTTTTTTTTATGCAATCTATTCTGTTCCCACCGTGGATCTCTCTCTCTTTCTCTTTCTCTCTCTCGCTCGCTCTCTCTCTCTCGCGCTCTCTCTCTCTGTCTCTCTCTCTCTCTCACTCGGTGTGTTGCTCTCTCTCTCACTCGGTGTGTTGCATCATGCAAGGGTCTGCTCACACTGTGCTTGTGCAGTTTGTGACGCCTGTACTAAGCTTATAGAGTTCGATTCAAATAAGGCAAAACTGCAAATCTGCATGTCGTGAAAAATGTACCTGGCTTTAAGCTTGTTTATCAGGTTCCAGGGGTGTTTCATGCATTTTCCCTGTTACTGCCATGTGTACGACTGTACAGGTGCATTGCCACTAAGCCTCGGGCAGCGCTATTATTTAAGAATACGTTGACTGTATCATATGCCCAGCCTCGTGCAGCGCTATTATTTAAGAATACGTTGACTGTATGCCCAGCCTCGGGCAGTGCTATTATTTAAGAATACGTTGACTGTATGCCCAGCCTCGGGCAGCACTATTATTTAAGAATACGTTGACTGTATGCAAAACATTATTATTATTTTTTAGATTAATAATATAAAATAAAATATTATATATATATATATATATATATATATATATATATATTTACCTTTAGGGGGGGGGGGGGGGGGGGGGGGGCTCGCTCTCTCTCCTTGTTTACGACATACACAACTTTCGTCTTTACATCAGGGTCCCCCATTTTCAATTCATCATAACATGACATACAGATAGACAGTACTGTTACATCTAGACATTTATGACATACCAGATCTACAAATATACTAGACATTTATGACATACCAGATCTACAAATATACAGCACTGTTTGTGATACAAAAATAGTCTAAAAAAGAGAGTATATACATTTGAGGGGGAAGAAACTGTACATTGGAAGAGGTTGGGTAGGTGGGGTTGGGTAGGTGGGGAAAACTGTACATTGGAGGGGGTTGGGTGGGGGGGACTGTGCATTGGAGGATTGGAAGAGGTTGGGTAGGTGCCTTTCTCAGCCTTTCCTGAGCTAGACATTATCAAACAGATCTATAAGCAGATGTATGGATGTCTGGCATCTTTGTCATGGCAGCTAAAGCTTCTTTCGGTTTATTGTAGGGATGCTCGATATTGGCTTTTTTACCGATATTCCGATATTGTCCAACTCTTAATTTCTGATACCGATATCAACCGATACCGATATATGCAGGGTTTCCCCCCCCAAAAAACTGAATAATTTCAGGTAACTAATCATTTCACTGGATATATATATAACAAATATTGTTATTGTTTTTATTTTTTTTTAAACCGATACCGATATTTTCCGATATCACATTTTACTGCCGATATCGGCCGATAATATCGGTCGGCCGATAATATCGGACATCCCTAGTTTATTGTCTGTGGCTGTGCAGGGATTCATGGGGAAAGAAACAGGTTGGTACGTAATGGGCTGCTGGAGTTAAAATGACTTGTACCTGAGGCCTGCCTGGACACATGACATAAGTGGTGGTCCACCCGTCACCTCTCACTTTACCATGACTGCACATTATCCTGGCACACAACATACTTGTTCACATGTCATTTTTCTTTCACTCTAAAGGAAATATGTCTCACATACAGTAGACCCCCCCCCCCCCCCCCCCCCCCCCCAGTACTTTGTGGAGACAAAGATGGGAGGCCCGTCTGTGGACCTGATGATGAGTACCAGTCTTCTCCTGAGACATATAAAATCATTTTTTTTTTTTTTTTAACTTAAATTTTTATTTTCATTTTTTCAACAACATACATAGACAATACACGGTACATAAATTAAAACGAATAGAAAAAAAATTAGTAAAGAAAAAGTGTGACATGCGTGTTTCGGTCCATTCTACATTTGCATTATTTATTTACATTTGTATTCATTTCCTTGTATCCTTTTCAAACCTCTGTGATGTCGTTACTTCCCCTCCTGTATTCTTCCCATTTTCCCCATTTCCATTCAAACTTTTCTTCTTGCAGCCTCAGCAGATGTGTGATTCTCTCCATTTCCTGTATCCCCTCTATCAACTCTATCTGTTACAAAGGGTCAGATTAAACCGAATATATATATTTATTGCTTGAGATATATTTTATAATATTTGTATATCGTTTGATATCCCTTGTATATTCTTTGTACATATACACGGAATATCCCTTTACCTGGTACAGGACAGACCATAATATTCGTTCTCCTATTGGAAGCGATCCCCTAGGCGCCACGGCCATACCCCCAATGTCTAGTTCAAAGTCACCGCTAAGACATGCCTGAACATGCCCAGTTTTGCGCAGGAATACGAGACAGAAATGAGGTTGGCACTAGATTATTCACCGTACGTATAAATACGTTGCAGGTGGATACAGCAGTAGTCGTGTCTTATCCTAAAACGTTCGTTCAACGTATCGTTCGTTCCTTACTAGTAAAGCCTTCATCACGAGTCAACGACCAAGTGAAGTGAGCAACCGTGCATCTAAATAGCGCACTTAGAACCGCGTGCGAATAGGATAGTAAAAGTGTCAGAGCTTAGTGTAATAACGTCAAGTTCGACCTAGTTAATGTGAAGTACCGCGCACCGGAGAATCTACACCGGTGAATGCAGAGCCTTTTCCGGCTGGATTATTGCTTTGGTCCTGTGGCTGTTGGAGCGGAGAATTGTCTACACCCACTACTGTGTGGGATTTACCCGTGAGGAGCATCACTCGAGCCCGTCTCTAGGAAGAGGCTGGCTGGCTTTCACCTATGCTGCACGCATACTTGGATTATAGCTGCTGCTTTCGTCTGCCGATCAAGGGAGTAATGTACCGCCTCCCGTAGCTGGAGCTTATTGATTCCTCGGTGATCCAGACTTTTGCATTCGAACATTCCTCCCCCTGCTGGCTTACAACCGGAGGGACCCTTTTATTATCTCCAGCGGACCTACTAGTGTACCATATATAATTCTTATGATACAGGTGGTATTAATTATCTCCTGCGTAATATTCTCATGGACTTACGCTCTTGACCTATTCATGCACATTCTTCGCCTTACAAGCGCAACTCTCAATCTTGATAAGTAAAGTAATGTAAGATAATCTTCGTGCTGCTAATAAATATCCTTCTAAACAGTATTTGTTGTGAAGCCGTGTTAATGTGGGAGTGTTCATCACATATACCTGTGTACTGTATGGCCAGTAGTAATGTACATAACGCAGTAGTGGTTTAATGATACCATACTTATTCAATACAGTCAGGGAATTGTACCCCTCAGTTACACTATCCATTGATCCTTTGTCGGCACTTCTACCTTGTACCACAGTTTAGTTAAAGCTTTCTTGGCTGCCACTATCAATATCTTAATCAAATATTTGTCTTCCCCTTGGATTCCTTCCTGTGACAGATTCCCCAAATACAACACTTGGCCTCCCTGGGGTATTTCGTATCCTATTATTTCATTTATTATCCCTCCTATCTCTTCCCAGTAGTGCCTTATCTTCTGACATCCCCAGAATATGTGTGTATGGTTCGTCCCTGCCTGTCCACACTCCCTCCAACATGTTTTCTTTGCTGGTGTGTAATTGGTGTTATAAAGTATCTAATTATATTTTTCCACCCAAACTCCCTCCATATCCTTGATCCTGTGGTTGTTTGTTGTGTCTTACATGTGTCATACCATTCCTCCTCTGTTATCTCTATTTCCAACTCTCTTTCCCACTTTTCTTTCACATACAATGTTGTATTTCCCTTACTGTCCATTATTGCCTGATATAGTGCTGATATCACCCTCCCCTTCCGTCCTTCGTATGACTTTACCATTATCTTAATTACCCCATTCTGTTCTTTGTCTCTATCTTGCTTTATTTCCTTGTTATAGTAGTCCCTAATCTGTAAATATCTAAAGTGGTCCCTATTCTCTAGTCCGTATCTTTCTTTCAATTTTTGTAGAGTCTGCATCTCCCCTCCTTCTGTCATCGTGCACATTGCTGTTATACCCCCCCGTTCCCACCTCTTGAACCCATGGTCTTATCCCTGGTCTGGATTTGTTGTCGTGTGCTATCCATCTCAGTATCTTAGATTCTTTTTCTAGCTTGTATTTCTTTACTATTGTGTTCCATATGTTTATAGTGAATCTGGTAATTGGATCTAGTAGTTGTTCCTGTCTTCTGAACAGCGCCCTATCTCCTATCAGTGCCTGCACTTTGAATCCCTCTCTTTTGGTTTTATATCTTTCCATTTGGCCTCATAGTTCACATTGCACCAGCATGCTACTGTTCTAAGCTGTGCTGCATAGTAATAGCTTTCTAAACTGGGTACTGCCATCCCTCCTTTCTCCTTTGGTAATTGTAGAGTCGCATATCTGATCCTTGGCCTTTCCCCCCCCCCAAATGAATCTTGATATCTGTCTATCCCATTCCCTAAATTGTTTTTGTGGTATTAATATAGGTAGGGATTGAAATAGGTATAGTAACCTTGGTAATATGTTCATCTTAATGATTTCGATCCTTGAACTGAAATCTAGGGGCATCACCGTCCATCTTTCTAGATCTCTCTTGATTTTCTGATTTATCTGTGTATAGTTTGCATCGTATAGCCCCTCCACCCCTCTTGTGATGTTCACCCCTAGGTACTTGATCCTGTCCATGTCCCATTTGATTTTGTATTTTTCTTTGATCTCAATCGTTGGTGTGTAGTTCAGTGCTAATGTCTGTCTTCGTCACATTAAGTCTATACCCTGAGTAATATCCATATTCTGTCAGCAGATCCATCAGTGTTGGGAAACTTGTGTCTGGTTGTCTCATATATACTATCACGTCATCTGCAAATAATCCCAATTTATGTTCCGTCCCCCTTATCTCCACCCCTTTGATGTCTTTGGTCTGTCTAATTAGTTGGGCCAGTGGTTCGATGAATACATCGAAGAGCGTCGGCGAAAGACAACAACCCTGTCTGGTAGCTCTCTCTAGTTTAATCCGGTCCGTCAGACTACCATTCACCTTAATCCTAGCCGTCGGTTCTTGATATAATGCCCTAATTGTTTTCATAGCGTTTTTGTCTAATCCAAATCTCTCTAATACTTTATATAGAAATAACCAGCTTACACTATCGAAGGCTTTTTCTGCATCTAGGCTAACTAATACTGCACTTCCTCCTTCCTTTTGTATCTCCTCTACTATCTGCACTGTCTTCCTTATGTTATCCTGTGTCTGCCTTCCTTTAATGAATCCAGTCTGGTCTTCGTCTATTATATCTGTCATAAATGTCGCAAATCTTTTTTTTTTTTATCCACTTTTTCTCCCATTTTTCTATATTTTTCTCCCATCCCAATTTCGTATCATCCAATTCAACCCTCCCCTGTCACGAACGCTGTTTCTTGCCTCCCACAAGCCGGCTGCAATGTGGACTAAGTCATACATAGCACAAGTCCCCTCCGGTACTTGAGGTAACAGCAGTCGCATCTTTTCACCTGCGCAGCTCGATCTCTGTGTCGAGGAGTAACGCGTGGGAGGCTCACGCTGCCCCCGACACTTCCTGATTCTACTGCGCAGGCGCACCAACCGACTTGTAGGAGTCGCTTGTTCACAACGTTCGATCCCCACCTTTCAGTTTTCCCTCCCCATAATACGGCCAATGTGTATTACTGCGGACGACCAGCTAAACTGAAAACAATGTGGAGAGCTGGATTCGAACACGCGAATCCTAGCGTCTCCACACTGGTGGCGAGTGCCTTGCCCACTACACCACCTAGCCGCCCAATGTCGCAAATCTTTTGGATATTATTGATGTATACATCTCTACATTAAGTATGGACACAGGTCTGAAACTACTACACAGTTCTCTATCTTTCCCTTCTTTTGGAATTGTAGTAATTATGGCCTCTTTCCATGAAGGTGGCATTGTGCCTTTTTCCATTGTGTGTCTGAATGCTGCTTCTAACATGGGGCTCAGTTCCTGCCTAAATGTTTTGTAGAATTCCGAGGGGAATCCGTCGCTACCCGGTGACTTACTACTCTTTGCCCTACTGATCGCATTCCCCACTTCTTGTTCTGTGATTTCTGTATTTAATATTCCATTCTGTTCCTTCCCTATTGATGGTAAAAAAAAATTCTATCTCCTCCTCCCCTGCCGCTATCGGTTGTGTGTATAGTTTCCTATAATATTCTTCAAATGCCTTCTCTATTTCCGCTGGTTCTCTCAGTATTTTGTTTGTGTTTGTGTCCCTTATTGTGTGTATTGTGTTTATTTTTTGTTGTCCTAATTCGTCTAGCTAACAGTCTGGTTGCCCTCGGTCCCCCTTCATAGTATGTCTGTTTCATGTATCTACTGTAGCTTTCTTCTCTATTTCTGACAGCAGCTCCCTGTTTATCTGTCCTAACTTCCTTAACCTCTCTAAATGTCTTATGGTTCTTTGAGCTTTGGTGTTCTTTCTCTAATTCTTTCAGCTTCTTTATCAAGTTCTGGTATGTCCCTATTCTAGCCTTCTTGAGTAATGCCGTCTTTGCTATCAATTTTCCCCGTATTACTACCTTTAGTGCATCCCATAAAATGTTTGGATCTACCTCCCCATTATCGTTCTCTTCTCTATATCTAATTATGTCTTCCTTCACCTGGTTAACCAAACCTTTGTTGTTCAATAGTCCTACATTCAGTCTCCAAACTGTATTCCTCCGTCTTCTTTTAAGATTTACTGTCAGATATATTGCGCTATGATCTGAAATATCCGTCACTCCTATCCTGCATTCTTCCACCCGATATCTGTCCCCTGTTGTCATGAGAAAATAGTCTATCCTTGAATATGTTGTGTGCGGGTGTGAATAGTACGTATATTCTCTATCTAGCGTGTTCATTGCTCTCCATATGATTCCTAATTCTGCCATATGTATATTCATAAAATCAGTTTCTTTACAGTGCAATGAAATAGTTCTGGATTACTGTTACTGTACAGTTCAAAGTCATCTTTACCTTCTTTCTTGGTATCCAGTTTAAAACCTTAAAACCTTCCCTCTTGTCTGACACGCACTCTTATATGGTATATATCAGTAAACACAATGGGTTTGATAATCAACCATGTGAGAAAGTACTGTATATCAAGTGCAATGCTGCATATTTCCATATCTAGATTCCACATACTATAAATACTGGCAACAATGTAGAATGCATTAGTTACCAGGAATGGACAGATTGTCTACACAACTTCAATGACATTGATCTACCCTTGTGCCTTTTACTTTAGGAATGTTACAGGTTAGAAACTGGCTGACAACTTATTAAATATACATGGAAATTTGAGGCTCTTACAGATTGAAACTTTATTAACAGATGCAGAATACAATACAGTATGACTCAAGACACAGAACATTAGTATGCAAAATAAAAAATGAACACAGATTTGAGTGTGAATGAGAACTTTATTTAACATATTGTAGAATGGGTACAGTACGTTTCAATACACACAATTGTTAAGGGGATGCAGACCAGAGAAAGACGTTTGTCTTGTTTACATCAGGGTCCCCCATTTTCAATTCATATTGACATAGGGACATACAGGTATTTAGTACTGATACATTTGTGACATATACGGTATTCAAATATACAGTACTGTTACCCATAGATCCTGACAGAGTATGATGGGGAGGGCACTGTACATTAGGAGGAGGTAGGTGGGAGAGAAATATACATACGGTGGTGAGGAGACTGTACATTTGGAGGGGGTGGGTGGGAGAGAAATATACATACGGTGGGGAGAGAATATATACATGCGGTGGGGAGGAGACTGTCTATTAGGAGGGGGTGGGGGGTTTGGACATTTACGGTGGCCAGTTTCGAATTGCAGCCTCCCGTAGGTGCTCTTTAAGAACAGCTTTGAATGTGGGTAGGGATTCACATTCCTTTACAGCTTTGGGTAGGGCGTTCCACATTTTTGTGGCATAATTGCGAAACGTGTTTAGTCCCTTGAGGGCGAATAGAGTTACGAGGTTTAGACGGATGATCTGTTTAATGCTTTCCCATTAGGGGTGTAAAGGTACACATATACGTACCGAACCGTTTCAGTGTGTAACGTGCCGAACAAATACAACGGTATGTTAACCACTAATGATTGACCGCCCATCTGTTTTTTTTCACAATCCAATATAATTTTTTTTCTCTTTTACAAGTTGATTATTCATTTCGATATAGAATATTTTGTATTTTATTTTTTTATTATTTTTTAAACAAACATATAAACAAACATGACAACACACGATAAGATATACAAGCATTAATTGTCAGGGCACATCCAATGAGATCACATTTTAGTTAGTTGTCTTATATAAGATATACCCCTAATACCTGTTATCTAAAAAACCTACACACATATGCTCCAGCTCGAACCCCCCCCTCCCGGACCCCACCTTGAGAAGTACCTCCACTATCCCTCGCACCTAACCAGACACTACCATTATAAGCTAGCTTTTATTCTCTCCACCACTTCTAAATTGACATTTTGGATTCATTGAGACCCAGAATTCTTGCTGTAGATATTTCATGGTAAATTACATTGAGATATGTAAGAAACCAAACTTTACGGCAAATTTTTTCCGGTTGAAACCAGCGTGATGCGATCAGCTTTTTGGCTACTGTGATACCCGATAAAACCAATCTCTTTAGCTGTGGATTCACTGCAAACTCAAAAACATCATTCAATAGTAATACCGAGGGGTGTACAGGTATATTCCAAGATACGAGTTTTGATATTTGTTGTGTCACATCTTCCCAGAATGCCTTAACTGGTGAGCAGTCCCAATACATGTGCATACATGTCCCTTCGTCCCCATTTGTACATTGGGTGCATTTGGAATCTTGTTTAAGCCCCATTCGGCACAGTCTTATAGGAGTCAAGTATGTCCTGTGAATATAGTTAAGATTGATTTGTTGATGATCCGGGTTCCTTGATGTAAGTCGGACATTTGCCCAGGCTCCTTGCCAATCAAAGTCATTTTCCAGGTCTGGTATATCCCTCCTCCAGACAGAGTCTAGTTGGAGGGTTTCATACGAGGACGTTAGTAATTGATGATAAAATTCTGAAACAAAACCTCTCGATGTCTCTCTTGCGTAGAAGAATTTGTGGTATCTGTGGTGTTCAATTGGTCTGTCTAATGGAACACCGTGAGACTTCAAACATAGCTCTAACTGTTTGTGAAAAAGCCATGTGGACTTGGTGAGATAAAAATGTTTGCGTATTTCTTTATCACTACAAAAACCCTGTTTGTTAAAAACATCCCCTAATGAGTGTATGCCTTGCTCTTCCCATATAGGGAATCTTATAGGTCGTTTTCCAATTAAGAGTGCATTGTTATTGAATAAGGGAGTATGATTGTGCCATTTTTGTGGGTTAGGATTTTTTTTTTGTGATTCACGCCATATCCGGATTGCATGAGTAATTATGGGGCCAAATTTTCGTTCAGTGCTTGATTGGTAGTTTAGTGTATGCTATGTCCTTCAGTCTATGTGGGGCTACTATGTTTTCTTCTATTTTTCTCCAGGATGCTAATGCTTGGGAGTCAAACCATGTTGTCAATGGACTTAATGTGTACGCCTTAAAATATAGGAAAAAATCTGGAAATGCCATGCCACCATCTGCCTTATTTCTCTGTGCGGTGGATCTTTTTATACGTGGTGGTTTGTTATTCCAAATAAATTTGTATGTGGAGGAGTGTAATCTTTTCCAGTAACCCTCTGGAGAGGGTAACGGTAGCATTGAACTGAAGAAGTTGATTTTAGGTAGTACATCCATCTTAACTATTGATATCCGTGCTTGTACTGTGTTTTTAAGTTTTGCCCATCTATCAAGGTCGTCTTTGATTTTGTTTTGGATTTTTGTGTAGTTGTGCTTCACCGTTTGTCTTATGGTGGGGAATATTTCCACTCCCAAGCATCTGAAATGTTTTACCATCGGTATCTGTCCTGGGAGGGTTGTATCTTTTTTTGCAGGGGTGTTAAGTGGAAGGAAAGCCGACTTCGGCCAATTTATCTTAAATCCCGATAAATCACCAAAGTCCTCAATCAACTTGAGCAGATGAGGCAATGTGGTGTTGGGGTTTTGCATGAACAATATTACATCGTCCGCATATAAACTAATTTTTTGTTGTGTGCCCTTTATTACGATTGGTTCTATGGATTGGGATTGTGCTAAAGGCTCTAATGATAGATTGACCAGTCCGGGACTAAGAGGACAACCCTGTCTGGCAGAGCGTGATACCGGAAATATTTTGGAGATGATTGTGCCTGTTGTAATCATGGCCGATGGGTCTTTGTATAATACTTTAATCATATCGATGAATCCTTTTCCTAACCCCATCCTTTCTAGCACTGCCCATAGATACGACCATTCCAGCCTGTCAAAGGCTTTCATAGCATCCAGGGACAGCATCGCCTTAGGTATGGTGTCCTCCTTGTCGGCATCAAGTACGTGCAGTATTCGTCTTATGTTCTCAGTGATCAGGCGGCCTCCTATGAAGCCAGTTTGGTCCGGGTGAACTAAAGACGTCATATGCTTTTGTAATCTGATGGCTAATACCTTAGAGTACAGTTTGATATCTGTTCCGAGGAGGCTTAAAGGTCTATAACTACCGCACTCGTTGGGGTCTTTGCCTTTTTTAAGGAGGACTGTTATGAGTGCAATATTGTCATTCTTATGGAAGTTCCCTCCTTGACTGAGTATAAGATCATATTTAGTAATAAGGGGCCAATTATGTCCCAACAAGAAAGGTACATTTCTGATGGGAAACCGTCTCTTCCAGGAGCCTTACCACTTTTCATTGCGGTTATGGCCTTCTTGAGTTCCTCTAGTGTGATCGGTGTTTCTAACTGTTTAGCGTCATCCTCTGAAAGTTTAGGGAGAATAATTTGATTAAGAAATGTGTCTATTTTGTTTTGATCGAAGGTCGTTTCTGATTTATATAAGTCGGAGTAGAATACTTTGAATGTATCGTTTATTTTTACAGGATCTGTTACAAGTACTTGTTGTGCTCTAATGGTAGTTATATCTGCAAATGTTGCATTAATTCTTAATCGCATGGCCAATAGGTGGCTGGGTTTCGAACCATGGGAGTACTGCTGTTGTCTTGTGCTGCGTATTTGTATTTCCAATTGTTGTCTGTATATGGCATTGATCTCTATTTTTAGTACGTTAACTTGATTTTCTAGTTGAGTTGTTGTATTTTAGAGAATTAAATAACGTTGAGTAAAGCGTTTCCAGCTCAGCCAGTTTTGTGCATTGATTCTTGCGCATTTTGGAGGAAAAGCTATCCGTGAAATCTTTGATCATTCCCTTTACCGACATCCATATTATTCTGGGGTCTTGCACCAAGTTTGCATTCTCCCGTTGGAATACTATAAGAGCTTCTTTGAGTTGTGTAATGAATTCCTTGTTATTAAGCAGCAACGAGTTAAATCGCCATCTTGGGGCTCGGGAGGATAGTATACCAAATGTACCTTTAAGGAGTAAATAACAGTGATCTGTTGGGTATCATTTCCACTTCATAATTATCAAATAGTCTCTGTGATGCAAAGACATAATCTATTCTGGATAGTGTATTATGTCTCGCAGATCGACAAGAGTACTTTCGGGTCGTGGGATTAAGTAACCGCCATAAGTCATTTACACCTGTAATCTTCGACCAATCCTTTAATGCCTTCGATGAATTCTTTTGTTCGCTGGAAAAGGCGAGGTAAGATTTGTCCATCCTTGGGTTCCAGATGGCATTAAAATCCGCTCCTATTATAAATGAGTAATTGGGAATGTCTAACATTGCATTGGTTAGTGTAGTGAAGAAATCTTCTTCATACAAATTTGGGGCGTATACCGTTATCAACGCTATTTTCCTGTTCTTATGTTCAATCTTAGCTATAGTTATCCGACCTTCTACATCAGACCATACTCCCTTTAGTACAATATTCAACTTACGTTTAACGACTATGGCTACACCCCGAGTTCTCGTACCAATAGAAGAGTGACTGATATTATGGTATGTGTTGTCCGCTAATTTATCTATGTCTTTCCCTAGAATGTGCGTTTCGCTTAGCAGAGCAATGTCCACATGTTCTTTTTTCATCAGTGTGAGCACGCTTTTGCGTTTGAGTTGGTTATTTATTCCCCCGGTGTTCCATATCATTATATTCAAACTAGCCATAGTCTATACATGTTGCATTGTAATTTTTGGTAATGCTTCTAGAGTGCGAGGCAATAATAGATATACATCCCACTAGTGAGGTCCCGTTGAGAGCCGAGCTTAAAAACATACCGCTGCTGTCGGGACAAAACCTCATAACTCCAAAAACCCAACTTTTCAGCAGATGAAAAAAACTAACACAGATTTGAGGGTGAATAGAGTTAAGAGATTTAGACAGATGATCGGTTTAATGCTTTCCCATTGTTTAAACTTTGTAAAACCCACACACACATATGGAGGATGATCTACGGAGTTGATTTATATAATAAAAAAATAATTCAAAAAATGGAGTTGAGGTTTTGTCCCGACAGCAGCGATACATAATATACAAATAAAAATCCCCTACCCTTCCCTCCCACCGAGAGTCGTACAGGACTGTGTTCCATGAACACAACCTTTGCGTATGACTCCCTCCCTGCAAACACCGGATATCCCAGAATGATCCAATTATCCTTAACATTCCTATGTATACCATAGGATCTAACACTCTAAATTATACCATAAGTAGAATGTCGACTGTGGCTTGGCCACTTTCCCGTAAAAAAAAAATAAATAAATAAAAATTTAAATGAGAGAACTAAAAATAAAGACTAAAAATAAGCTTCAATTGTCATGCCCTAATCACTTACATTTTAGATATAGAATATTTGTTGACAGCCCTACAAGTACAATTAGTTATTGCACACTAAATCACCCCCGAGTGGAACATGGAAAGCCAAACTTCCCCCCACTGTACCGAAAACCCATACCGAACTTCAAAACCGAGGTACATACTTAACCGTGGTTTTTGTGTACCGTTACACCCCTATTTCCCATAGTTTACTTTGTAAAACCACACACATGGAGGATGATCTACGGAGTTGATTTATAAAAAAATATATAAATTATATCCTGCTTTCGTGGAAACATGTGCCAAACCTTGTCATACCATTGTCCTTTTCCAGCTACAGAGAAAGCTCGGTCTCACTGTGTGGAACGCCTGGTGCGGGGGATGGTGAGGAGGTCGGAGTTGGAGTAGGTCGGTCAGGTAGGAAGGGATCAACCCGTGCAGGGATTTGTAGGTGAGGAGGAGGCTCTTGTAGGGTATTCGGTAGTTGATGGGGAGCCAGTGGAGTTTTTGCAGGGTGGGGGTGATGTGCTGCCAGGGTTTGGTGTGCGTGAGGACCCTTTCAGCCGAGTTTGACGTGTTCAGCGCTGCTTCTTGCTTTCACGGTTGATTTTGTCATCGAATGCCTCCCACTCACTAATATGAAAAAGCATAATATATAGAAAATGTAAAAAAGTTTGACAATGCAATATTCTGGTAATTCTACACTGTACCACTATATATAGTTAGGTCTAATAGCGATATGACCAGGACAACACCTACTGTGACAAAGAAAATTCAAAACAGACATTTAAAAAAGAAAATGTTTCAGATAATAAAAACGAATCTGATGATTAGGATCATGTTGGCATGCCTTTTGTCGACATCTGGGGTCCAGAAGATTTCTTCAGCCCTCTTACTGGTGACCTCATTGACTGCTGCAATATCGCTTATAGTGGCCTGTCATGGAGAGAGAAGATTGTTAGGAAACATCAGTTTACCCCATGAGACAAAGGCAAGTAAATTAGCCCCTGGATCATGCATTATTTTTCAATAACTGCACACCTCCACACATTAGAATTGAAATCTCTCAACAAAGGCTTGTTTCATTCTCCTGTAAGATATTAACTTGAGACACATTGACCCCACACAATTTGTATTACAGCATTGTCTGATTCATTGAGTAAATGAGGAGAAATACATAGTACATACATAGTGAAAAGTAAAAATATCATACAAATTCACCTCAGGCAGCAAGACTTCAAGGATATAGGCTATATTATCCAGGATGGGTACAGATGAGACTGTGCTGGCCAGGATGTTTGACAAGAAGTCAAACACTGTTTTGATGCCCGTCGTCCTGAAAATAGACTGGGGCACACGTTGACCATGACTGCTTCTTGCTTGGTGACCTCTGGATGTACTTCTGCAACCAGTTTGACGCAGTGGCGTCGCGTGGGTAACATAACAGGGGAAGCCAAAAAAAAAAAATTAAAAAAAAAATTATTCAATATTTTTATTAATAATTTTTTTTTTTTTTTTTTTTTTTTTTAAAGTCAAGCAGTCACCATGTACACTACAGTATGGCTCGGCGGCCAGTCAAACGTTATTTTTATTTATTTAACAGATTGCAGAATGGGTACAATACAGTACGGCTCAATACACATTTACGATGAATTGAAAATGGGGGACCCTGATGTAAACAAGACGAAAGTCTTTCTCTGGTCTGCATCCCCTTAACAATTGTATGTATTGAGCTGTACTGTACTGTACCCATTCTGCAATCTGTTAATAAAGTTTTCATTCATTCACACACAATTGTATAGGGGGATGCAGACCAGAGAAAGACGTTTGTCTTGTTTACATCAGGGTCATTAATACTGCTGGAGCATTGGTTAATTTTTGGTCCGATTTTTCCTTGCGCGATTTTGCGCGCCGCGTGGGAGCAAATTCGAGACACATATTCGGTTGCAAAAAGGTGTCCCACGGTCTCCTCTATGGCCGTGAATATTTTCACGCGGATCGGAATCACGGCGCGCCCGTGGGACACTTTTCCGTTTCGGCGAGTTTATTCCACGCTTTCTGTTTTCCTTTTCTAAGCATTTTAGGGGCTACATGTGAATCAGTAAAAGTTGCGGGACGCCCAGATGTTTCCACGATAGAAAGCTCGCGTGGATCCCATAATAGGCTCACTTAATACAGCGTTTTTAAAATCACGCGACATTTTCAGGGTCGCGAGCCGACCTTTTCCCCTCGTTTTCGATGATGGAAGTGATTTAGGAAAAGCTTCGGCACGCCGAGAGGTCCCCGTGGATTTAATCTCGCGAGGATCGGGGCAATATTCGGCCCGTGGGAACAGTTACGGGTTAATACAATGTTCAGAGTGCAGAGGGGAAAATATGGCACCTGCCCCGCCTCCAGGTGGAATATTATGCTGAACGTCTTCCTCCCAGCTCCGTTTTAAACTTTTAGGGTGTGGCCAGTGGCAGTCAGCTCGAATCTGATTGGCTAGGATCGGATTTGGAGTTTGGACTCACTCTATAATGCTGGAAGCCTGGAGAAAGAGACCTACCCACTGCTTCTCTCCTATACTAGCTGCAGTAGTGAGCACAGTCTGACAGTGTGTTAGAGGGAGTGAGAAGGAGAAGAGGTAGACATTAAAAAAAAAAAAAAAAAAAAAACACGGATGCACAGATGAAAATGAATGTAAACTATATTAAAAAAAAATTATATTTTAATATTTTTTTTTTTTTCATATTTCATATTTCATAATTTGATATGAAATTTATAGGGAGGCATGGCTTCCGTTGGCTTCCACAAGGATTCGCCACTGGTTTGACGGTTCTCTGCCACTTACGACGGCCTGAGAGTACAGAAAAGCAATGTGAGAGAATCGTCCAGGATCAAATCATTGTAGACAGTCGGATAGGCTTGGTAAACACAGATTTGGCAACTGGTGCCAACATACTGTACCTTTAGGTGTTCTTTAGTCCGATGTGCTGTGATGATGAAGTCCACCAGCTTTTTTTTGTTCAGCACTGCGGTCCATGGCAACCTGGAGGTGTTGTGGGATACTGCTAGTAATCCTTGAAGTCCGAGGCACCCTGTAAACAGGTTGTAGCCGTCCTTGGAGCAGACACCTCGACTCCCTGGTCCTGTGGGCAAACCTCTTGCCGTGCCTTTCAAATTAAGAAAAACAATTATCAGTGGAATTACCGACGCAAAGCAAAATTCTGACTGGAAACAAATGACAGCCGATATGTAACGAAGGTTTATTTTTTTTAATTTTTTAGATAAAAAGGTCAGTTAAATTGATAAAAAAATACATAAAACACAACAATCATATACATAAAGATTAAAACACAATTATATATACAGGTTAAAAAGGGGCAGAGCTCTGCGGGCACGGCTGGTTCTGGAGATGAGAGGACATGTCCACAGAGGAGGGAGGACCGGGACATTTGGAGAGCAGGGGGTTTGGGGTAGGACGTTCCTCGGTCTCCTTCAGCTGATGTCTGTGCGGGGAAGCAGGTCCATAACAGCTGCTGGTCCTCCCTCTTCCTCCTCAGCCTCGTCATCATCCTTCTGGCCCCCAGGCCCCTTAGGAGGCCTCTGGCCCTGCATCTTGAGCTCCTGGATGGTGTTGTGGCGGAGGCGGTGGGCCATTGGTGTGGATCGTGTCCCTCAGCTGGGCCTCCTCGTCCCTCAGCTGGGCCCTCAGCTGGGCCTCCTCGTCCCTCAGCTGGGCCTCCTCGTCCCTCAGCTGGGCCTCCTCCCTCAGCTGGGCCTCCTCGTCCCTCAGCTGGGCCTCCTCGTCCCTCAGCTGGGCCTCCTCGTCCCTCCGCTGGGCCTCTTCGTCCCTCAGCTGGGCCCTCAGCTGGGCCTCCTCGTCCCTCAGCTGGGCCCTCAGCTGGGCCTCCTCGTCCCTCAGCTGGGCCTCCTCGTCCCTCAGTTGGGCCCTCAGCTGGGCCTCCTCGTCCCTCAGCTGGGCCCTCAGCTGGGCCTCCTCGTCCCTCAGCTGGGCCTCCTCGTCACTCAGCTGGGCCTCCTCGTCCCTAAGCTGAGATCGTGTCTCTCTCAGGAGCCGGTTTTGCTCCTCCAGCTGCTCCCTCGACCGTACCTCCTCCTTTGTGTGACTTTTGCCAGACATCACAGGTAACCGGGAGACGTTCTGGAAAGCACTTGGTGAGGGGTTCAATAAGCCTCCTTTGGGACTGTAAACAGGAGCAGCCTGTTCAGATAGTTGGCCCTCTTCAGTGGGAATTAAGTTGCAGCAAACCTGTTCATGGAGATGAAGAAGCAGAGCTGTAACGAAGGTTTCATATCATTGCTTCAACACATGTTGACTAATTATACTCCAAGATATAAAAAAGCAACAAAGTAAAAAAGTTAAGTCACTATTAATCCCATTGCTGGCAAATTGGGCGACCACTTTACCAACTCCAGACGCCCTGGATCAGGAAATTAACTGTAGTTGTACGTGTTTTCTAGCAACACACTAAAGACTAAACTGTAACGTAACCCTCAGTTTGGAAGCGCTCCATTAGTAGAGTACACCACCACTCACAAATTGAGTTCATGTCAAACTAAAAATCACTCATGCCAAACAATAACATGGGATTATCATTAATGGCCAATGAGTTGTACAATTGAGCTATATTGGTAGGCAATGGCATGATGTCATGAGAATGATATGAACTGGTATTTTAAGTAATTGCAATCACAAGTATCTCTGCTTGCAAGTTGTGCAATATGTGTTACATACAGTAGGCCCTTTACTTTGGTTGGAAATACAGACCTCTGTGAACTGGAACCGGGTGTTGGCAACAATGCAAAGGGTGTACTGAAAAAAGGGGTGGGGGAAAACGTGGTGCATCCAGCAGCAGACTCATCTCATCTGCTGGGTAGATGTAGTGCAGTCTTAACCTAAGGCCCAAGCTATTTCTTTTTACATGCATTTTTTATTTCTCTTGGCTATTTGGGCATATTGGACCCTAATTAGAATAAAAACTAAGAATCATCTTTTTATATGATGTACTTTTAGAGAACAATGATGTCCACATATGTGGATTCTTGGTCCGAATTTCCATAAAACTCAATTTAGTCACCATTGTGTAATGGAATGAAAAACTCTTTATAGGCCTGGGTTAGAGACTGGAGGCCTGGGTTAGAGGCTGGAGGCCTGGGTTAGAGACGGGAGGCCTGGGTTAAAGACTGGAGGCCTGGGTTAGAGGCTGGAGGCCTGGGTTAGAGACGGGAGGCCTGGGATAGAGACGGGAGGCCTGGGTTAGAGGCTGGAGGCCTGGGTTAGAGGCTGGAGGCCTGGGTTAGAGGCTGGAGGCCTGGGTTAGAGACGGGAGGCCTGGGTTAGAGGCTGGAGGCCTGGGTTAGAGACTGGAGGCCTGGGTTAGAGACTGGAGGCCTGGGTTAGAGGCTGGAGGCCTGGGTTAGAGGCTGGAGGCCTGGGTTAGAGACTGGAGGCCTGGGTTAGAGGCTGGAGGCCTGGGTTAGAGGCTGGAGGCCTGGGATAGAGACGGGAGGCCTGGGTTAGAGGCTGGAGGCCTGGGTTAGAGACTGGAGGCCTGGGTTAGAGACGGGAGGCCTGGGTTAGAGGCTGGAGGCCTGGGTTAGAGGCTGGAGGCCTGGGTTAGAGACTGGAGGCCTGGGTTAGAGACTGGAGGCCTGGGTTAGAGGCTGGAGGCCTGGGTTAAAGGCTGGAGGCCTGGGTTAGAGGCTGGAGGCCTGGGTTAGAGGCTGGAGGCCTGGGTTAGAGACTGGAGGCCTGGGTTAGAGACTGGAGGCCTGGGTTAAAGGCTGGAGGCCTGGGTTAGAGACGGGAGGCCTGGGTTAGAGGCTGGAGGCCTGGGTTAGAGGCTGGAGGCCTGGGTTAGAGGCTGGAGGCCTGGGTTAGAGGCTGGAGGCCTGGGTTAGAGACTGGAGGCCTGGGTTAGAGGCTGGAGGCCTGGGTTAGAGACTGGAGGCCTGGGTTAGAGACTGGAGGCCTGGGTTAGAGGCTGGAGGCCTGGGTTAGAGACTGGAGGCCTGGGTTAGAGACGGGAGGCCTGGGTTAGAGGCTGGAGGCCTGGGTTAAAGACTGGAGGCCTGGGTTAGATGCTGGAGGCCTGGGTTAAAGACTGGAGGCCTGGGTTAGAGGCTGGAGGCCTGGGTTAGAGACGGGAGGCCTGGGTTAGAGGCTGGAGGCCTGGGTTAGAGACTGGAGGCCTGGGTTAGAGGCTGGAGGCCTGGGTTAGAGACTGGAGGCCTGGGTTAGAGACTGGAGGCCTGGGTTAGAGACTGGAGGCCTGGGTTAGAGGCTGGAGGCCTGGGTTAGAGGCTGGAGGCCTGGGTTAAAGACTGGAGGCCTGGGTTAGAGGCTGGATGCCTGGGTTAGAGACTGGAGGCCTGGGGTAGAGGCTGGAGGCCTGGGTTAGAGACTGGAGGCCTGGGTTAGAGACTGGAGGCCTGGGTTAGATGCTGGAGGCCTGGGTTAGAGGCTGGAGGCCTGGGTTAGAGGCTGGAGGCCTGGGTTAGAGACTGGAGGCCTGGGTTAGAGACTGGAGGCCTGGGTTAGAGGCTGGAGGCCTGGGTTAGAGGCTGGAGGCCTGGGTTAGAGACTGGAGGCCTGGGTTAGAGACTGGAGGCCTGGGTTAGAGGCTGGAGGCCTGGGTTAGAGGCTGGAGGCCTGGGTTAGAGACTGGAGGCCTGGGTTAGAGACTGGAGGCCTGGGTTAGAGACTGGAGGCCTGGGTTAGAGACTGGATGCCTGGGTTAGAGGCTGGAGGCCTGGGTTAGAGACTGGAGGCCTGGGTTAGAGACTGGATGCCTGGGTTAGAGGCTGGAGGCCTGGGTTAGAGGCTGGAAGACCCCAATTCAGCAGCGTACACAATTTGACATAAGAGCTAAAAAGTGCTGTCCACGCATGTGACCACTAAGCCTTAAGAGGTTAAGTGTTATATGTAATGTTCTGTGTCTTCAATAGAAGACTTAATATATATATTCAAGGGTAAAACCAATGTATACCAATATGAAACAATCTTACCATAAGCATAAAAATCCCACAGTCAATTCCATTTTTTTGTCGTGGAATGAACATGTGCTAGAAATGAAATAAAAGTTATTAATGCCCATGAAGAAAAGAAAATGGGGGCTTTATACATGTTATCTTACAACATAACAATGATGGCAGAAATCATGGGGGGTAATAGTAATGACTATTAGCTTTTCACCTGCAAATCATAGGTCGTCGTCTCAGTCCAGGGTCTAGGATCTATGCCCTGTGCAACACGCCTGAGGGAGGGAGGGGCAGAATTAATGATTGGATATCAGTATAATAACTGGACTTGGAGAAGTCTTTATTGGGCATGCAGACAGACACGCAGTTAGTTGGGTCGCTGATGCGTTTGAGTCTCTGCACTCCCTCCCCCCAAGGGCAGCCATGAGCAGCATCTCATCGGTGAACCATCACATCTAAATGCCATATAGCTCTTATCTGTGTACCTAAAAACAGTTAGCAATGTTGGTTCCTCATGGTTAGAAAACGCAATATGGATTAGTTTTAGCATTACACATATTTGCGAGATACAGCAGGTGGCCTTGATAAGCAACGTGCGTTTTTTTAAATAGCGTTTGATTAAAAAAGAGAGAGAGAGAGAGAGAGAGAGGAGGAGAGGGAGAGGGAGAGGGAGAGAGAGCCAGTTAGCCAGTTGGCTAATTCAATTAGATTGCATGTCAATTCGATTGCACAGCTAGTCTGTGTCTAATGAAATGACAATTGCTCGTCATTGAAGCAGAACAAGCCACGATACATGGAGTATACTTCATTATACAACGGCATGCAAATTTCTCGATTCTGATTGGCTGAAACAGTCCATTTACACGTATGTATTGCGATCAGTCCACGCTTGCTGGCCCAGGACCCGCCCACAACCGAATCACATCACATCAATCCGCCGGATCACAAGAAGGTGGACAATAATCTTTACAAATGGATATGTTGATAGGACTAAACGACTAAATATCAAGCGATTCTGTCACAGCGAATGTCTTAGTCGTTTAAACAATGTTGGATGATGTAATTGATGGGTCTTGAATCATTCTGTAACAAAAGAAAAATCGCGGATTGATTGATTTAATTTTCAATTTATTTTTCAATTTATTTTTCCTTTCGACTGTCGGCGCTCGCTCTAGTCTCCACCCACCGCCACACCCCCCCCCCCCCCCACACACACACACACACACATGCACACACACGCACACACACGCACACACACACACACTCTGCCTGCAACGCAGGGGATAGTCAGACTGAGAGAGAGCTGGGTGCTGCGCTGTTCTAAGTGAGCATGGCCTATTGAGTTGATTGATTGATTGATTGCTAATTTTATTACTGTACGCTTGGTTTCCAACTGGTTAAGTTTAGGCCCTCTACAGTAGGTTTAAAAAAATAAATAAAAGAATAGGGCGAAGAAAACGTTTTTTTCCTATAGGGCAAAGAAAACTAATTTGTTTTACCTACTTTCTATAGAAGCATCTAAGAATGAAGTTCTATGGAAAGTAGGTCTGCATTCCCTTAACAATTGTGTGTATTGAGCTGTACTGTATTGTACCCATTCTGCATCTGGTAATAAAATGTTCAATCAATCATTCCAATAATACACAGTTGGATGTGTTAGTTGGTTGGATGCACTTCAAGCTGCTTCCACATGAGGCAACTTCTCTCAATCATTCCAATAATACACAGTTGGATGTGTTAGTTGGTTGGATGCACTTCCGATCTGCTTCCACATGGAGGCAAATTGTCTTTTTTGTAGTTGTGGGAACTACTTTTTCTGGCGGATGGTTTTTTCAATAAATCTTCGATTAATGTGTGTTTATTGTATAGAAATAAGGTTGGATGAATGTGGCAGTTGTATAAAAGCTTTACACCACTTGCAGTCGTGATTTGTGAACAATAAACCATGCCTAGGGGGGTCTAACGACCATCGGCTGCACCTCGGGCCTAACAACCACCCCTAGGCATGGTTTATTGTTCACAAACCACTCCTACACGTGATGTAATGCTTAACTAGTAGATGGTAAAGTGGATGCATTTATGTGGCAACCATGCAAGGTGCCAACCTGCTCATCGGGAGCAATTAGGGGTTAAGTGTTTTGCTCAAGGACACAAAACCAATTACATAATCCAACATATGTGTAAAGGCACAACTGGCCCGGGCGGATTAGACATAATCATAACTACCAAACAATAACTAAACGTGTTTCACGACGAGAGCAGCTGGACCACTGGTGCTCTGCCGGGAAACAAACACAACAGTATTAAAACAATAACACACATACTTATTAGACAACATTACATGCTAAAACAAAGTGCTACATTAAACTACCTGGTCCGTCGGTGGTCCTATTATCCTACCGACTACCGTCAATCCCGCTGGGAACCAAGCAAGTGATCTGAAACAAACACTCCATGTCACACATATTGCACAGCACATATTAAAACCCGCTATTCCTAAACCAGAATACTACCAATGCCTACCTTAGTGTGTAACGCTTGTTCCTGCATCCCGGAGTGAGGTGTGCACCTACCTCACTGCACTGGCCGCAACAAACAATTCCAACTAACGTTCCTCCCGCAGGTAGCCCCCTATAAGGGAACCTGGCTCATTGAGGCCCCTCCTCCTTTCTCATTAATGCCACCCGACACACTAACATATTCCAGTTAACGGTATATTTTTTTAATGATTCGTTACGGCGAAATCAATACTTCCATTTGTATAAATTACGCTAACTCGAGGATAGTATTCCTGCCTGCGGGACCAATATTATTCTATGACAGCCCCGCCCCCATTCACTAACCAACCAATCGACGCAACGTTTGTTCAGATTAGATTTGGGTGAAAGGTACGCATGAGAGAGAAGTCACAGAGTGAGAACTCCGCTGAGAATTGGATCATGTTTTCCGTGCATGTCTTCGATCGGTTTTCACGATCGGCGAAAATAAAGCATTATCGGAATTCACCGATCTCATATTTATACTGAATATCGTCCGATACCGATCGCGGGCCGATCGATCGGGGCATCCCTAGATAATTGGAATATTCTTTTTGGAGCACATCCTAGTCAAGGTAAGGGCTATATGATATCAATCTTGCGTTGATCAAAGCATGCCTTCATTGCGATCCGAGCGTACAGTACGTGTGTAATGCTAGTCCATAACATATTCCGTTGGTGACTATCAAAGCATCAAATGACCCCCCCCCCCCCCCCCCCACCCTTTCATGCATTTATGATGGAACCTAATAGCCTACCTATCATATGAATTTAATTTTTTAATTATAGCGTGTGTAGGGACGGAACGCCAATGCATTTAGTATAATACACGTTGCAGGCTATTACCAGCCTCCCATGAATTACCCTAGACCGCTTTTCTTTTTCACATATTGAACGATAGATACTCGATGTCAAATGGGCCATAGTATTGTATCCATAGCTATAATATATAATGTAGTCATAGCCCTGCAAACACCGCCATGTATTCCTATACTTTAGAACGCTGGCCTTTTAACCACACATTACACATATCCCTCTGGCGTTGATCGAGTTAAAAGGGACCAATGTAGAAACTGTTGTAATTCCTACACTGTTCACCTCAAATAAAAAAAAAAGCACTTGATCATTTTAAGTCCATTGTGGTGGTGTACAGAGCCAAAATTGTGAATTGTCAATATTATGGACCTGACTGTAGTAGTATAGTAATAGCTAATATGTATGCATACATAGTACAAGTTATTATACTGTGAAATCCTCTAGACTTCTCTACAGAGACTGAGGTGTGAACAGCAGTAGCAACTCCTCCTCCCATCCTCACTCAACTCCAACCCACACATCAGATCAAAAACTAAAAATGTAAACAAAGCGCAATCCTACTTTTACATGAACCTCCGACCCATATTAATAAAACACTGACCGTCTAAGAGACTGTGTCGCCAAACCCTCCCCCCTGACCGACCTCTCCATCACAGTCGAGAATGCAGCTGTGGCCGCGTCCTCGACCGCCAATAACCTTGGTGTTGTCCTCGACGACCAGTTGAACTTCTCTGCTCACATCGCGGCGACAACCAGAACCTGCAGATTCCTCCTGAGCAACGTCAGATGGATACGCCCCTTCCTGACAAAAGAAGCCACCCAACTCCTCGTCCAATCAACAGTCATCTCCCGCCTCGACTACTGCAACGCACTGCTAGCTGGCCTCCCGGCCACTGCCACCAAGCCTCTTCAACTCATTCAAAACGCAGCGGCCCGCCTGATCTCAAACCTACCGAAGTCGGCCCATGTCACCCCACTTCTTAGGGACCTGCACTGGCTCCCCATTGCTGCACGTATCCGCTTCAAGGCCCTCGACCTAGCATACCGTGCGGCAAAGGGAACCGCTCCCGCCTACCTCCGGTCAATGGTCTCTAACTACACACCCTCAAGACCCCTACGCTCTGCATCTTCTGGCCGCCTCAGACCTACTCCTATCCAAGCTCCCGGAGGGTCATCAAAGAGAAGCCGCCTATTCTCAGTCCTTGCCCCACAATGGTGGAATTAACTACCCATCCCAGTTAGGACAGCCGAATCCCGTCCAATCTTTCGCCGTCGACTAAAGACTCACTTCTTCAATCTGAAATGATAAAAAAAAAAAAAAAAAAAAAAAAATCTTGACTAACCCTGACTAACCTTACTGTCATGCACTTGTCCTAATAAACTAACCTACACTGTAACATGCAACACTTTGATGAACATTGTTACTCAGCTGATAGAGTTGTACCCTTCTTGCTGTCTTGTCGTACAGAACTTGTAAGTCTCTTTGGATAAAAGAGTCAGCTAAATGACTAAATGTAAATGTAAATGTAAATGCAAGAGGCAGGCCGCCTGTGGGCGGAGGCCTGGAGCTGGGGGCTCCTCTGGGTCTGAAAGCGCAATCCTACTTTTACATGAACCTCCGACCCATATTAATAAAACACTGACCGTCTAAGAGACTGTGTCGCTAGAGGCAGGCCGCCTGTGGGCGGAGGCCTGGAGCTGGGGGCTCCTCTGGGTCTGGCTGCTGCCCACACGTTCCTCTCCCTCTCGCCCCACAGATGGGTGCCCTCGCTGGGCCTGCTCTTGCAAGAGCCTCCTCGGTCCACTCCTCTCCGTTCCTTCCTTCTCCTCTTCCTCCTCCTCAGCCCCCTCCTCCTTGTCCTCTTCCCCTTCACCCGCCTGGCTCTCTCCCATCTGTCCGAGCAGCTGTCTGACCCGCTGGCCCAGGAAGGAGCCCTCGGTGGGGCAGGAGCCATCGCCCATCCCTTCCGAACGGCGTTCGCCCATCTCTTAGGACCGACGAGCCTCCTCGGTCCACTCCTCTCCGTTCCTTCCTCCTCCTCAGCTCCCTCCTCCTCGTCCTCTTCCCCTTCACCCTCCTGGCTCTCTCCCGTCTGTCCGAGCAGCTGTCTGACCCGCTGGCCCAGGAAGTAAAGCAAGCTGACGAACGAGTTGAGCTAACCGTCGATGTTAAAACTGAGTGACGAATGTATAATTTACACTTGTGCCAATTGCCTACTTATTATTAAGCTAGGTATTGTGCGAGCGTTGCTTGATTAACCTGCGTGGTTATTATGTAGGGGGGATTACGAATGCATAATGCCGCGGCAACCTATTAATATTACCTATGCAACCTATGCGACACATTAAAGATGGCGGCTTTGTGTTTTTCTGGAGAGCCTGCAACGAGTGACGCGTCTACTCTCGGTGCGTAGAACTGCTGTGATTCACGAAGGGAGAGCGCTGGCCAATCAGAGCAATGCGGAAGCACAAGTGCGTTGCCTTAAGTGTTCACGCCGCCAGGTCATCCACACTAATACATCTAAATTAAAGGTGCAGTTAAACATAACAATACATATCTGGTATACAATCATATCAAAGATTGATAGCATTTTAAGTTGCCTAAAAAGAGGAGCAAATTCATTAGAAGTAGTGGCAAGCCGTATTAATTTATTTTGCAATATAAAAGGTTTATGAAGAGAAGTAGTTAAAGTACTGGCCCAAATAATATTACAATACGATAAATATGGGTATATCAAACTATAATAAGGAAGAAATCCTTCTAATAATGCCATATGATTTTTTATAACTTTTTTTCACATGAATAGACTCCCCACTGTAGCTAAATTCTCTTAAGAGACAGGACTATGAATGAGCCTCATACACTTCCACTGGAGAAACACACAGACGCACAACTATGGGAGGTGTCAATCAACTCCGTATAGTATCCCCGATCAACAGGGAGGGGGAGAAGGAGAGTGACACGGGGGGAAAGGTTGGGGGGGGGGGGAGGGGCGACGGTGATTGCCGTCGCCGCTGCCTTGACGTAGATAAGGAGTTCGAAAAGATTCGATACATGTTCAAAAAGGAGTAGGAAGTATACTTTATTATTTACTTTTCAAATTAATGTACTAATTAAGAATCTTAAAAAAAATATATATATATATATATGCAAAACAAAACTATATGTACAAAAGAATTTTTTTTTTAATAATAAGTAAAAACAATTCTCAAAGCTGCAGATAAAAAATGCTGGTTAAATTTGCAGATTACGGAGAGGCAGCCTGGACGCTCGGGGGTTGTCGGAGCTTCGTTGGTCGTCTTAGTCTTAGACTTCTTTTGCTGAAAAGGGGAAAGAAACGGCAAGAAATTAATACAGATATTCACACGGTCACTGTTCTTAACCCTTTGGGGGCCAAACCCAAGATAGTCCGGGTTGCGTCATTACTTTTACCAAACGGTTCGTGCGTTTTGCGAATCTGATTGGCCACGCACGTTTCTGGTCATGTGACTTGTGCGCCCAATCGTGTGACGGCAAGTTATTTGCACGGTTAAGCTTAGGCGCTCTTTCGAAGTTGGTTAAGGTTAGAGTTTGTCTTAGAGCATGGCGATAGAATGCCAGCCCTGATTCCAAACTCTAACCTTAACCAACTGCAAAAGAGTCGCTTAAGCTTAACCAGTGATAAACTAGGCGTTAGGTCGTTTGCAGGCTGTTCGACGCGGAAATGGGCTAAGACACTGCTCGTCATGCGATTGGGCGCACATGTCACATGACCAGAACGTGCGTGGCCAATCAGATTAGCAAAACGCACGAACCGTTTGGTAAAAAAATAGACGCGTCCGGGTTAACTCGCCATGCTCTGGGCGCCAAACCCGAGAAATCTCGGGTTTTAATCGATATTTATTTTATTCGCTATATCCATCCATTTTTCATCCATCCAGCCTGACGTTATCATTGGGAATGGGTCTGAGCTCGCAAAGGGCAAATACCGCCGCCTATCGTCTCCCGGATGGTATTGCACATCATTGGAATCCCTCTGGCTGGGGCTGTGCATCAATCTAAGAAGTCCGGTCCAGGTTTTCCTTCTCGGGCATGCAGTATCGTTATAACACATTGACTGGGGACACTCGGAGCAGCGTGGATTAGGCGTTTTGGATATATAACATTGGATCAATAAACGCGATCAATATTTGGAATGGCGATCAGGAATTGGATTCATCTTTTTGCAGGACATCAGATGTGAGGTAAGGACTTTATATTACGAATCTTGGGTTAATCAGATGTTTCTTTCACCGCCATCGGAGCGTGTGTGTGTGTGAGGTTCGCAACAAACAAAGTACGGAGAAGCGATTTTTCAGACCCCGCTTCTGTTCGTGCATGAAGACGCATGATATCGATAATCTAGCGTTTATTTGAAAACGATAATAAATCAAGCGACAAATGGCATGATTTCTAACAAAATACATTGAAACTCGATTTGCTGGAGTTCATTGACGATCACCGTGTTATTTAGATCTATTGCTATTATATTTGATATATTTTAAGCACTCGCAAATAAGTCCCATCCTACATTGGATAAAGCACTGGCACTGAAGGGCCACAGCGCCCTCTGCTGTTGGTGCCAGAAGTGTTAAAGGGCCCAATCAGTGATCCAAGCATAAACAAGCAGGTCGCCCCGCCACCAAAAATAAGAGGAGGCATGTTTTCATTCTCTAGGTCAGTGGTTCCCAAACTGTGGTGCGCGCATGAAAAGGCTAATGGTGGTAAAAAAAGAAATTAAATTTTTTTTACAATAAAATTTCATACAAATCTTAGTCAAACCTTTAGTATTATGGATATTAAACATGCTGGCAGAGTATAGTCGTGAACATTTTAATTAAATAAAGAAATTCCCTATCCATAGTTGCCGTGGGAAGAGATAAAATAAAAAATGTAATCTGTGCACGGAGACCAGCAACAATTTTTTCTAGCAGAAACCCATTGGGGGGTGCGCGAGCTAGGTCGGGAGGTGACAGGGGGTGCACGGCCAAAAAAGTTTGGGAACCGCTGCTCTAGGTGAACTACATTTAGTCATTTAGCTGACACTTTTAGCCAAAGTGACTTACAACTGTACTGTTCTGTACAACAAGTCAGCAGGAAGGGTACAACTCTGCCAGCTAAGTAACGATGTTTGTCAAACAGTTGGCCGATACCCAAAGCCCAGGTATCGTATCGGGACTGAAACGGTATAGAAATGAAATAAAAGTTATTAATGCCCATGAAGAAAAGAAAATGGGGTCTTTATACATATGTTATCTTACAACATAACAATGATGGCAGAAATCATGGGGGATAATAGTAATGACTATTAGCTTTTCACCTGCAAATCATAGGCCGTCGTCTCAGTCCAGGGTCTAGGATCTATGCCTTGTGCAACACGCCTGAGGGAGGGAGGGGGCAGAATTAATGATTGGATATCAGTATAATAACTGGACTTGGAGAAGTCTTTATTGGGCATGCAGACAGACACGCAGTTAGTTGGGTCGCTGATGCGTTTGAGTCTCTGCACTCCCTCCCCCCAAGGGCAGCCATGAGCAGTATCTCTCATCGGTGAACCATCACATCTAAATGCCATATAGCTCTTATCTGTGTACCTAAAAACAGTTAGGAATGTTGGTTCCTCATGGTTAGAAAACGCAATATGGATTAGTTTTAGCATTACACATTTTGCAAGATACAGCAGGTGGCCTTGATAAGCAACGTGCGTTTTTTAAAATAGCATTTGATAAAAAAAAAGTGAGGAGAGAGAGAGAGCCAGTTAGCCAGTTAGCTAATTCAATTCGATTGCATGTGTGAATGAATGAATGAATGAATGAATGAATGAAAACTTTATTAACAGATTGCAGAATGGGTACAGTACAGTACAGCTCAATACATACAATTGTTAAGGGGATGCAGACCAGAGAAAGACTTTCGTCTTGTTTACATCAGGGTCCCCCATTTTCAATTCATCGTAACATATATGACATACATGACATACAGATAGACAGTACTGCTACATCTATACATTTATGACATACCAGATTTGCAATTACAGTACTGTTTGTGATACAAAAAGAGTCCAGAAAGAAAAGAGTATATACATTAGGCGTAGAAACTGTACATTGGATTGGGTAGGTGGGGGTGGGGGGGGACTGTACATTGGAGGTGGTTGGGTGGGTGGGGGAGGGGGGGGGGGGTTGGGTAGGAGTGGGGGGGGGGGGGGTTGGGTAGGAGGGGTGGGTGGGGACTGTACATTGGAGGTGGTTGGGTGGGTGGGGGCGGGGGGGGGGTTGGGTAGGAGTGGGGGGGGGGTTGGGTAGGAGTGGGGGGGGGGGTTGGGTAGGAGGGGTGGGTGGGGGACACTGTACAACTGTACAAACAACACTGTACATTGGATTATTGACAAGACCATACTTGGTAATTTACTGTACATTGGAGGGGGTTGTGTTCGGACATTTACAGGGGCCAGTTTCGAGTTGCAGTCTCCCTTAGGTGTTTTAATTTAATGTCAATTCGATTGCACAGCTGGTCTGTGTCTAATGAAATGACAATTGCTCGTCATTGAAGGAGAACAAGCCACGATACATGGATGATGCATCGCCCAGCCCTTATTGTCGCTTCTCATACTGTGCAAGACATGACATTTCGTTCCCCCTTCCCAGTGTATATAAAAAATATGCCTAGGAATGTTGGTTCCTCATGGTTAGAAAACGCAATATGGATTAGTTTTAGCTTTAGACATATTTGCAAGATGCAGCAAGTGGCCTTGATAAGCAACGTGGTGGCCTTGATAAGCAACGTGCGTTTTTTTAAATAGCGTTTGATTAAAAATAGATACAAAGTAACATATAATATATAGGACACTAGAAACATAAAGTAACATACGGAAAATAGGACCTAATGTCCAAAATAGCGAAATAGGTACTTACATTTTTACTGAAAGATATCTTTGGTTGAGAAAGAACTTGTTCTTCTGTCGGCCACTGTGAGAAAGAGAGAAAGAACTTGTTCTTCTGTCGGCCACTGTGAGAAAGAGTTAGGAAGAAAATGGACTCTTATACTCTCACATGCTCCAGTCCACACGCATGCGCACTATGAAGCCCCGCCCAACAAAACCAGGTACATGCCACGACGCACAGTCAAACCTAGTCCACGCCACGAAGCCCCGCCTCAAACCTAGTCTACGCCACGAAGCCCCGCCTCAAACCTAGTCCACGCCACGAAGCCCCGCCCAGACGTTGGGCTCTGTGGCTCTGCAGATATATGCTATTGGACTGTGTGGATGACTGTCACTCAAAGTGCTTATGGGCGGAGCCAGGCCAACACAGCCTGAAATCCAGGTGTCACATGTACTGGAACATCCTGGTGGGGTCATGTGATGTTGTGCTCCCGTAAACCACCTTTCCACAATGATGACTGATGGTGGTGACTAAATGACAGAAGTAGCTAGCATTCAAAAGCTAGATTCTTGTTGCTAAAAGGTAAGATTTGCCCCTTTAAGAATTATGCTTACATAACATGGCCTTTATGATATATAACCTGTTGTGAACACATTTCTTGAATAAAATGATAAAGAAAACAATTGATAAAAATCGCTGTGACACATACGTCACACCAGGCATATCACCTTAAAATGAAAATTTGCTGTGACATATATGTCACAATACGAACAATTATTATGATCTGCTCAGTTAATTTGTCTGATTCAATGATATTTAGTTAATATATTTTATATTGTTCAAATGTTCAATTGTTCAAAGCATATTAAAACAAATATCAGTCATATTTCAATGTAGCACCCTGTAGTGCCATGTAGTAGTACCCTGTAGGGCCATGTAGTGCCATGTAGTACCATGTAGTACCATGTAGTACCCTGTAGTGCCATGTAGTACCCTGTAGTGCCATGTAGTGTCATGTAGTACCCTGTAGTACCCTGTAGTGCCATGTAGTACCCTGTAGTACCATGTACTGCCATGTAGTGTCATGTAGTACCCTGTAGTGCCATGTAGTACCCTGTAGTACCCTGTAGTGCCATATAGTACCCTGTAGTGCCATGTAGTGCCATGTAATAATAATAATAATAACTTCATTTTATATAGCGCCTTTCAAGAGACCCAAGGTCGCTTTACATAGGGGGGGGGGGATAACAAAGTAACAGACAGTGGACAGACACAACATATACATATATATAAAGTGAGAGATTAGGGGTTAAAGGCCAAGTTGAAGAGTTGGGTTTTGAGCAGTTTTTTTGAATGCGTCCAGAGTTGGGGCGGTGCGGAGTTCTGCGGGGAGGGAGTTCCAGAGGGTGGGAGCTGCCACACTGAAAGCTCTGTCCCCAAAGGTCCGCAGTCTGGTTCGGGGGATGGAGAGCTGACCAGTGTCCGTGGATCGTAGGGACTGTGACTGAGTGTAGGGGTGGAGGAGGTCAGTGAGGTACTGAGGTGCCAGAGCGTGAAGGGATTTGTAGGTGAGCAGGAGGGTTTTGTAGGTGATGCAGGATTTGATGAGGAGCCAGTGGAGGTGGATGAGGGTGGGGGTGATGTGCTGCCAGGGTTTGGTGCGGGTTAGAACCCTGGCAGCCAGTGTTAATTTTGTTGACTAAATTGATGACGAAAGATGTTCGTCAACGACGATGACGTCACGTTATTGAAGACCATGTCACGCTAACGAGACTAAATAGTTTATTAAATATCGTTGACCACAACTGAGGACACAAAAATGTAATTTACAAAAACCAGGACGAAATTTCTCTTCATGTATGTTGATATTGTTGACTAAAACAAGACGAGACAAAATAATTATAACTTTTCTTAATGCCATCGTCCCGAGTAGAGCAGTGTGACGGGGAGCTGTTATTAGCATTAGCTGGAGCCATTTGAAAAGCTAGTTTTAGCTGAACGTTACCTTGGCTAAAGTTGGGACTATTCATTATCCAGCTGCAGACCTGCAAGCAAAGTACATCAAGTTGGCAAAGGAGTATTCCAAGGTAAATCACTTATTCACCAGTAACGTTACATTGTTTGTATTTCCATCTAGCTCGCGTTAGCTAGTGGCTAACCTATAGCTCACGCTAACGTGGCTATCTGATCGACCTCTCGCACACAATTAATGACATAATGCAGACAGCCATACCGATGACAATGTTTAGCTTTTAGTGCCAAATGATAAGAGTCTGAGGCGGAGTCTCAAAAGAGAATGTTGAATATTTATTTTGCATTAAAAATCACAACAGAGCCTCTGCTAGGAGCTAACCTAAACAGAGCCGACTGGACAGGAAGTGCGCAACAACGTGTAACGTCCGTGCGGAACCAATGTACCAACAACCATTCCGTGGGTGAACTCATTGAGCTTAGTTGTCAATTAATGATACTAATACTAATCTATACAATCACCTGTTGTTGAATAAATACCATTACTTTCTAGTTATTACTAAAACACAGTATATAACACAGTAGCTGTAAAAAAGAAAAGAAAAAAAGTTTTATAATTTATATAATATATATATATTATTTGTTATGTATGCACTGGTATCGGATCAGTATAACCAGACCTAGACCACCTCTAACTCTAACCCCTAACCAGACCTAGACCACCTAACTTTAACCCCTAAGTTAGGGTTGTGACTTAGAGGTGGTCTAGGTCCGGATAGGGGTTAAGAGTTGGTCTAGCCCTTTACATCCATCTATCTAAATAATAATAATAAATTATAATGAATGCTTAACTACCCCTAAGTTACCCTAACCAGACCTAGACCACCTCTAACTCTAACCACTAACCAGACCTCTTCCATGTGGCACTTTAACACTGACCTCAGAATGTGATTTTATATAATGTTTTTATGCAAGCAGATTGCAATCAGTGTGTACTACTACTAGTACTAATAATAATAATAATAATAATAATAATAAAACTTTATTTTTATAGCACCTTTCATACAAAAACTGCAGCTCAAAGTGCTTCACAACAGAAAAAAGACAGGAATAAAATGAGCACATAAAGTGCAGACATATAAAATCAGTTTTTCACATTAGGATCTAACATCCCAACAGGCCACCTTGTTTATAGTTTGATTCAGTTTTAAAAATAGACAATAATAAAAAGAGTAAGATAGAATAGACAGTAAAATAGTGCATTGCAATAAGTAGAATAGAATATACATGAAATATATAAAATAGTTCACTGATGACGTATAAAGAAGTTAGTTACCTCTGTAAGTTTGCTGTGCTCCTTTTTCAGGTTCACAAGATACTCTTTTGTGGTTCTTGTGGCCCACAAGCTTGCCATTCTCCTCTGACAGATGGTTCACCTGCTTGTGAAGAACCTCAATCTCCTGTAGGACTTTCTCGTCATCCCGCACCTTCAGGTTGAGCTCCCTCAGCTCCAGACAGCGAGTGCTCAGCTCAGAGGTCAGCTCCTGGACACAGGTCTGGGACTGGGACAGGATCGCCTCCTGGGCCTGCAGTCTTTTCTGAGTGTCAGAGAGCGTCAGCATCAGCCTTTGGATTTCCTCATTCTTATCAGTCCTCTCTGCATGTAGCTCAGCCAGAAGAAACTCCATAGTCAACATAGAAGAGCGTTGACTATCTAGCTCCCTCTCCTTGTTCCCCAGCACTTGTGCCAGATCTGTGTTGAAGCTTCTTGGCGGGGAAAGCATCTTATTCTGCCATTTCTGGACCGTGGCCTCGTTTTGGGCCGTTTGCTCCCGAGAGGCTTGGAGGAGACTAGTCTGCTCATCCAGCACCTTGGTGAGGCTCTCTACTTCCTCAGTGGCATAGGCAACCTCGTCCTGCAACACGTCCACCTCAATCCGATTGGATATGACCTTCCTTTCTGCAGCCTCCCTCAGGTCCTGCAGCTCTGACTGCGTCCTGGAGTGGAGTTCCATGATCTCCTCCCTTTCAGAGCAGGCAACACTATACTTGGCCGTGATGTCCTTGAGGAATCCAGAAAGAAGGGCAGAGTTCTCCTCCTCCTGGCCCAGTTTGCTACGCAGCTCTCTGGTCTGGTTAATCATATCCAGCACAACACCCGTCATATCCAGCACAACACTTTCGTCTTGTTCAATCTTTTGCTGTAAGCCACTTATGGTTTCGGTGGCTGTGGTCAATTTATGCTCAAGATTTGCAACGTTAGAGGCCCGTTGTTGACTCTGTGCAGTCAGATCAGACGATTGTTTTCTTAGCAGTGTATTCTCTGCTAGTTCTTTTAATGTGCTTTCTCTTAACTGGGAGGTCAGGATGCTGAACCGTTCCCTTTCGGTTCGCAGGGAGTTTGTCAAATCCGTGATCTGTGCCTGCTGAGCAGTCCCCTCCTGCTGCCTCTCCTCAAGCTGTTGTCTGGCCTGGTCAGTCTCAAACTTGGCCTCTGCCTGCAGCTGGTCAAAGCAGTCCTGCAGGCTCCCATGTTGCTGCAGAAGCTGCTCCCACTCCAGCTGAACGTTGTCGAGCTGGAACCGTGTGCTGATGAGATGAGACGCCTCTTCTGCTGCTCACTGTGGCCGTCACTCAGATCCTTCTTCACAGCAGCCAGCTCCCTATCGGATGACTGCAGCAGCAGGCACAGGTCTTGGACCTCACTCATCAGGACTTCCCCAGTCTGCTGATCAGACTGTCGAGTCCGTTCCAGTTTGATGATGTTCTCCCGCAGGCTGAGCTGCTCTGTTCCAGGTCGCTTGTTCAGTGGAATGTTGCTCTTTCTTGTGGTCAGACTCTTGTGACATCATGGTCACCTGCTCCTCCAGTTTTGTGATCTCTTGCTGCAGCTTCACAGTCTGCACACGGCTGTTTTGGTCCACAGGATACTGATGTGACGTTCTGTTTACTTAGTTTACTCTGTTAGTTAACTCTGCATGTACAAGTACACACTTAACGCTGTATGTACAGTACACTCTGTATGTACAGTACACACTTAACTCTGTATTGTACAGTACACTCTGTATGTACAGTACACACTTAACTCTGTATTGTACAGTACACTTAACTCTGTATGTACAGTACACACTTAACTCTGTATTGTACAGTACACTTAACTCTGTATGTACAGTACTCACTTAACTCTGTATGTACAGTACACTTAACTCTGTATGTACAGTACACACTTAACTCTGTATTGTACAGTACACACTTAACTATGTATGTACAGTACACTTAACTATATGTATTGTACAGTACACTCTGTATGTACAGTACATACTTAACTCTGTATGTACAGTACATTATTAACTCTGTATGTACAGTACATTCTTAACTCTGTATGTACAGTACACTAACTCTGTATGTACAGTACACTCTTAACTCTGTATGTACAGTACACTCTTACTGATTAACTAGAAACTGTACATTGTAACGCAACATTATATAATGTTATTCCGCGTTTTTATTCATAACGTTATTTCGCGTGACAACATTGTACATCAGTGGAGGCTGCTGACCAAATTTTTAGGTGAAGCACAAATTATTATATTATATATTATATTATATTTTTTAAACATCCTCAACGCTGCAACACCCCCATTCCTCCCAGGTGTCAGGCTCCTCCTTCGCTTCCATTCATTTTGGGGACCGTGTTTAAATATCGGAGATGAACGTTATTTCGATTGATATGAATAGCTAGTTATGTTTATATAGAGAGATGATAAATTAATTAAACGTCAATTTTTTTTAAGTGATTCGAACTTGTCACCGACTGACCATAGGCTCTACAGCAAGCTGACAAACGAGTTGAGCTATCCGTCAATATTAAAACTGAGTGACGAATGTATCATTTACACTTGTGCCAATTGCCTTAAAACTGAGTGACTAATGTATAATTTACACTTGTGCCAATTGCCTACTTATTATTAAGCTAGGTATTGCGCGAGCGTTGCTTGATTAACCTGCGTGGTTATTATGTAGGGGGGATTACGTTCTGAACGAGCGTATTCGCGAAGGAGCGCGCTCTGCCGCTCAGCCGCGGGGCGTGCTAGGCGTGGTCACGTGGGCTTATCTCACATACAGGAGAAAGAAGATAATGACAACAGGATGGCTTAGTCCCATTTCCACATCATACGGTTATCTTCCCTCCCGGTGTAGGCCTTACCTTTGACCCGTCAGAGTATGTAGTGTCTTTGACCGTCAGCCAGACTATTGAGTTCAACGTTAGGGCCGAGGGTGGTATGGAAGCACGAGCAGCACACAAGCAGCAGAATCGATCTGCATTTAGAGTGCTGCTTCTCTACGTATGTCATCCCCGCACCGATTACGATACAGAGGTGAACCTGGTCTGTGAGTGAACGTAGCCCCTATCGGCCGAATGGACGGTGACGTGATTCATGCACCGCCGACGTGTACGTCCGTCCCTATATCCCGTCTCTACCCTGTCATAGCCTTCCCAGGTGGCTAAAAAGTTCCAGTGCACTCACAGTCATCCAATTCTGAGTCTGTCCCTCTCGCACCACCAGCAGGTCATAGATCTTCTCATTGTAGACCTCGAAGTAGCCAATCTCCAGATGGCGCCTAACCTGGAACACCATAACACCCAGGGTTCATACACATTTTTCCTAATCAAATTCCATGACTACTACATGATAATATGGTGCAATCTCCGTGACCAGGACCTGTTGGAGTTAATGTTAAAAAAAAGAAAAAGTGTGTGTGTGTTGGATAGCTGCTTTAAATGACCCAGGTCTGGTTTTGGTAACCTACAAGTATCACCATAGATGGGATTAGAAAATGTGGTGCTGCTATCCCCAGGCCATCAGGATGCTCAATGTGGACTCTATGCAACACTAACCAATCCATTCTACATTCATTGAACACACATCCACACACTCAATTTAGACACACCATATTGTATCCATTTATTACTAAACGATTTGCAGTACATCTCTACCTCATTTTTGCACTTTAGTTTGGTATATTGTATAGCGTTTGGTATTTATTAATTTACTGTATGAAGCACAATTCCAGGAGGCTCATACAGAATCAAGCAGTTCACTATAATGTACATGTACCTTATATGTGACAAATAAAACAAAACTTGAACTTGTTAATTCTGCCAAAGGGTAACTAGATATATGGTAGGTTATCTGCAACCAAAGTAGGGCTGGGCGATATGGCCAAAAATGTTATCACGATAACATTTTTCATATCGTTAGATATCAATAATTATCTATATTTAAAATAATTTAAACAACAAATGTATGTTCATTTTGCAGCAATTCTGTCGTTGCCGCCATCTTTAGTGTTACAGCCCCTCACACTCCAGTTCTCAGGCTCCATCTTTAGTGTTACAGCCCCTCACACTCCAGTTCTCAGGCTCCATCTTTAGTGTTACAGCCCCTCACACTCCAGTTCTCAGGCTGCAGCTGGTTTGAAAGCGAAAGTACCAAAAAAAGTAGCTGTGGCTCCAGGGGAGTTGAACAGTTCTGGCTCCGCTAGTTTCTTTTCAATCTGTTGGCGCTTTTTTGCACCATGACTCGTGACTGGAGACTAGCTCTGCTAGCACACATAGCCTACCATGTACAGATGGTTTCAAACTGTATTTTAAATTAGAAAGCAAACAAAATAAATGGACAAGAGAAAAAGATTGACATTTGGACAAGCAAAGCCATTACTTGTTTAAGTTGCAGGCAAGAAAGACAAGTCTGTCCACCGTCTCTGGGTTTAAAGCTGCCCTGTTGCAGGTCACAATACAAATTATAATTTTTTTAGACATTATTTTTATTATCGATTATTTAAATATATCACGATAATTATCGTTATCGTTTTATCGCCCAGCCATAAATCAAAGTTGAACTTTACTGTATGAAACACATCAGCATTGTCCCATTATTTTTCCAAGCCTAGTAAACACAATTCACACAGAATACATCGTTTTCAGGAATGGAAGAGATCGTAGGCTTAGTCTGAGGTTGAAACTATGAAGATTACAACGATACTCTGGTAAATCTAATCATGATTCTACCAGCTCTCGGTCGTTCTTCCCGCCTATTGCAGAAGAATCATAGAACAGTTTCTAACAGAGTAGTGTTTTCCAAGGATATCATGTATAATAAGCCCACGTATCTCACCTTGTTGAGCAATCAAACACCGCTAAACACGGCCGGATCTGAAATCCGTTATTAACAACGATATAGAGGTCCAATATACTATAGTCAAAATTCACGGTCCCTGAACAACACGACCAAAATGTCCCGTGTTTCTCTACCCACCTATCTGTAATGACAATAGCTAACCTAACCTGACTATATCGGTTCCAGGAAGTTAATGACCGCAGGTCTAGTCAGTGTGAACTTGGCATTAATACAATGATACTCGGGGCAAATCCTATCACGGTCTTAATACTAGCATCTCGGTCCTACTTCCCGCCTATTTGCAGAAAAAAACATAGAACGGATTCGAATCAAGTAACGTTTCCAAGAATATCACTACTAACACGCCATACGTATAATAATAAGTCGGTCCTCTTACCAACAGTATATATTCTAAGTCAGCCAGCCCCTGGTCACAACATATTAGTTTAGTTAGCACCCTCTTGGTCCTAACTAGGAAATCTACATTCCCATTGCACATACTTTTAGCTAGTCTCTGGTTAAAACTCAAGTCAGGGTTTAGTACACTTCGACCCAGTACATATTTTAGCTAGTGTCTATAACACTCAGTCTGGGAACAGGTACCATTAACCCAGCAAATCTTTCCTTCACACCTGAGGAAGACCGGGGTACACGTGTTCCCCCGTAACGATTCACAATACAAATCAGATATATTAATGCACATTACTCTCACTCAGCCATGATCTCAATATTGACAACATACCGTAATATTCACCTGGCACAGAGAAAAGCGGGAAGGTTTTAATTCCTTGCCATATATTTGGTCGACCATTCTATTATACTCACTTTTCTCTGTATAGATGAAACAATACAGCACGCCGGGAGGACGCAAAGAGTCCGTCACAAGTTCGTAGATGCCAATTGTGGGATATTGTGGATATCCTGAACGTTCTCAGTCAACCGAGGTTCAGTTAATAACGAGGTTTATTAACCAGACAGATAGAATTATACACATAGTATTAGAGAGAATGGCTGAGGCCCTCGCCCCAGGTGATCAGCTGAAAATGACCCAGGTAGAGACCCCGAATGCTGTTGGGAGAAGCCCTATATAGTAAAAAGGGGGGGGGGGGGAGGTCCCGTTTGATAGGTCAAATGGGTGGGGGGGGGGGGGGGGGGGGGGAACACAGGATAGTGGACAAAGGGGAGGGGAGGGGGGTGTCTTTACATGAGAGTTGGGGAATCAATATATTATTCCACACAGCCCTACACGTACAATTAGTTATTGCACACTACATCACCCCTGAGTGGAACATGGAAAGCCAAACTTCCCGCCACTGTACCGAAAACCGTACCGAACTTCAAAACCGAGGTACATACCGAACCGTGGTTTTTGTGTACCGTTACACCCCTATGTCCCATTGTTTACTTTGTAAAACCACACACATGGAGGATGATCTACAGAGTTGATTTAAAAAATGATATCCTGCTTTCGTGGAAACATGTGCCAAACCTTGTCATACCATTGCCATTGTCCTTTTCCAGCTACAGAGAAAAGCTCGGTCTCCCTGTGTGGAACGCCTGGTGCGGGGGATGGTGAGGAGGTCGGAGTTGGAGTAGGTCGTCAGGTAGGAAGGGATCAACCCGTGCAGGGATTTGTAGGTGAGGAGGAGGCTCTTGTAGGGGATTCGGTAGTTGATGGGGAGCCAGTGGAGTTTTTGCAGGGTGGGGGTGATGTGCTGCCAGGGTTTGGTGTGCGTGAGGACCCTTGCAGCCGAGTTTGACGTGTTCAGCGCTGCTTCTTCCTTTCACGGTTGATTTTGTCATCGAATGCCTCCCACTCACTAATATGAAAAAGCATAATATATAGAAAATGTTAAAAAGTTTGACAATGCAATATTCTGGTAATTCTACACTGTACCACTATACATAGTTAGGTCTAATAGCGATATGACCAGAACAACACATACTGTGACAAAGAGAATTCAAAACCGACATTTAAAAGAAAATGTTTCAGATAATAAAAACGAATCTGATGATTAGGATCATGTTGGCATGCCTTTTGTCGACATCTGGGGTCCAGAAGATTTCTTCAGCCCTCTTACTGGTGACCTCATTGACTGCTGCAATAGCGCTTATAGTGGCCTGTCATGGAGAGAGAAGATTGTTAGGAAACATCAGTTTACCCCATGAGACAAAGGCAAGTAAATTAGCCCCTGGATCATGCATTATTTTTCAATAACTGCACACCTCCACACATTAGAATTGAAATCTCTCAACAAAGGCTTGTTTCATTCTCCTGTAAGATATTAACTTGAGACACATTGACCCCACACAATTTGTATTACAGCATTGTCTGATTCATTGAGTAAATGAGGAGAAATACATAGTACATACATAGTGAAAAGTAAAAATATCATACAAATTCACCTCAGGCAGCAAGACTTCAAGGATATAGGCTACGTTATCCAGGATGGGTACAGATGAGACTGTGCTGGCCAGGATGTTTGACAAGAAGTCAAACACTGTTTTGATGCCCGTCGTCCTGAAAATAGACTGGGGCACACGTTGACCATGACTGCTTCTTGCTTGGTGACCTCTGGATGTACTTCTGCAACCAGTTTGACGGTTCTCTGCCACTTACGACGGCCTGAGAGTACAGAAAGACAATGTGAGAGAATCGTCCAGGATCAAATCATTGTAGACAGTCAGATAGGCTTGGTAAACACAGATTTGGCAACAGGTGCCAACATACTGTACCTTTAGGTGTTCTTTAGTCCGATGTGCTGTGATGATGTCTACCAGCTTTTTTTGTTCAGCACTGCGGTCCATGGCAGCGTGGAGGTGTTGTGGGATACTGCTAGTAATCCTTGAAGTCCGAGGCACCCTGTAAACGGGTTGTAGCCGTCCTTGGAGCAGACACCTCGACTCCCTGGTCCTGTGGGCAAACCTCTTGCTGTGCCTTTCAAATATCAGTGGAATTACCGACGCAAAGCAAAATTCTGACTGGAAACAAATGACAGCCGATATGTAACAAAGGTTTCATATCATTGCTTCAACACATGTTGACTAATTATACTCCAAGATATAAAAAAGCAACAAAGTAAAAAAGTAAAGTCACTATTAATCCCATTGCTGGCAAATTGGGCGACCACTTTACCAACTCCAGCCGCCCTGGATCAGGAAATGAACTGTAACTGTACCTGTTTTCTAGCAACACACCAAAGACTAAACTGTAACGTACCCCTCAGTTTGGAAATGCTCCATTAGTAGAGTACACCACCACTCACAAATTGAGTTCATGTCTGATTGATTGATTGAAAACTTTATTAACAGATTGCAGAATAGGTACAGTACAGTACAGCTCAATACATACAATTGTTAAGGGGATGCAGACCAGAGAAAGACTTTCGTCTTGTTTACATCAGGGTCCCCCATTTTCAATTCATCGTAACATATATGACATACATGACATACAGATAGACAGTACTGCTACATCTATACATTTATGACATACCAGATTTGCAATTACAGTACTGTTTGTGATACAAAAAGAGTCCAGAAAAAAAAGAGTATATACATTTGACGTAGAAACTGTACATTGGATTGGGTAGGTGGGGGTGGGGGGGACTGTACATTGGAGGTGGTTGGGTGGGTGGGGGGGGGGGGGGGTTGGGTAGGAGTGGGGGCGGGGGTTGGGTAGGGGGGGGGGGGTGGGTAGGAGGGGTGGGTGGGGGACACTGTACAACTGTACAAACAAAACTGTACATTGGATTATTGACAAGACCATACTTGGTAATTTACTGTACATTGGAGGGGGTTGTGTTCGGACATTTACAGGGGCCAGTTTCGAGTTGCAGTCTCCCTTAGGTGTTTTTTGAGTGTTTTTGAAAGTGGGTAGTGATTCACATTCCTTTACAGCTTTGGGTAGGGCGTTCCACATTGATGTGGCATAATTGCGAAACATGTTTAGTCCCTTGTTTGAGCCGAATCTGGGTTTAACATGATTTGTGGAGCTCCCTCTGGTGTTGTGATCGTGGTATTCACTGACCTTTGGGAAGTATTTTGTCAAGTACATGGGTACCTTGGTCGTGTAGTGTATCTTGTAGACCAGGCCCATTGCAAGTTGCTGTACTCTGTCGTCTACTCTAAGCCATCCTAGGTTGTCAAAGTGGGCAGGGGTGAGGTGGGTTCTAGGAGTAAGGTCAAGCAGTAGTCTGACCAGTTTGTTTTGAGATGTTTGTAATTTTGTTTTTAGCGCCTTTGAGGTGCTTTGGTACCATGAGGTGCAAGCATAGTCGTAGTACCCTTGAATGAGTGCTCCTGCTAGAGTCTTCAGGGTATTCTTGTTTACCAGTGAGGAGATCCGGTACAAGAATCGAGTTCGTTGGTTGACTTTTTTTATTACATTGGATGCCATTTTGTCACAGGAAAGATTTGCCTCTAGGATGGAACCCAGGTAGGTAATATCTTCTTTCCTTGTGACAATATTGTCACCCACTGTAATTGAGAAGCCGTCGGTCTTGCTGAGTTTGTTATTTGAACCGAAGAGAATGGACTCTGTTTTGCCCATGTGTAATGATAGTTTGTTATCAGCGAGCCATATGCAGATTTTGCCTAGTTCTGAGCTGAGGGTTTTTTCAACCTGTAACTTGTTCTTGTCAGAGACCAGCAGGGCTGAGTCGTCCGCAAACAGGAACAAGTTGCAGTCACAAGCTGACGACATGTCATATGCATAAATTAGGAACAGTAGTGGACCTAGTATGCTTCCTTGTGGAACACCACAGCTTACTGTGAGGGGGGGGGGATAGGGTACCGTTTACCTCCACCATCTGCTCTCTCCCCTCCAGGTAGGATTGCATCCAGCTCACTGATAGACTATCAAAACCAATTGCTTTTAGCTTGTCAATCAGAATGGTGTGATTAACAGTGTCCAACTAAAAATCACAGACATGACAAACAATAACATGGGATTATCATTAATGGCCAATGAGTTGTACAATTGAGCTATATTGGTAGGCAATGGCATGATGTCATGAGAATGATATGAACTGGTATTTTAAGTAATTGCAATCACAAGTATCTCTGCTTGCAAGTTGTGCAATATGTGTTACATAGGCCCTTTACTTTGGTTGGAAATACAGACCTCTGTGAACTGGAACCGGGTGTTGGCAACAATGCAAAGGGTGTACTGAAAAAAGGGGTGGGGGAAGAGCGCTTTTAATTTCCACTAAAACGTGGTGCATCCAGCAGCAGACGCATCTCATCTCCTGGGTAGATGTAGTGCAGTCTTAACCTAAGGCCCAAGCTTTTTTTTTTTTTTTACATGCACTTTTTATTTCTCTTGGCTATTTGGGCTTATTGGACCCTAATTAGAATAAAAACTAAGAATCATGTTTTTATATGATGTACTTTTAGAGAGAAATTATGTGATATGATTCTTGGTCCGAATTTCAATAAAACCCAATTTAGTCACCATTGTGTAATAGAATGAAAAACTCTTTATAGGCCTGGGTTAGAGGCTGGAGGCCTGGGTTAGAGGCTGGAGGCCTGGGTTAGAGACGGGAGGCCTGGGATAGAGACGGGAGGCCTGGGTTAGAGACTGGAGGCCTGGGTTAGAGGCTGGAGGCCTGGGTTAGAGGCTGGAGGCCTGGGTTAGAGACTGGAGGCCTGGGTTAGAGGCTGGAGGCCTGGGTTAGAGGCTGGAGGCCTGGGTTAGAGGCTGGAGGCCTGGGTTAAAGACTGGAGGCCTGGGTTAGAGACTGGAGGCCTGGGTTAGAGACTGGAGGCCTGGGTTAGAGGCTGGAGGCCTGGGTTAGAGACTGGAGGCCTGGGTTAAAGGCTGGAGGCCTGGGTTAGAGACGGGAGGCCTGGGTTAGAGGCTGGAGGCCTGGGTTAGAGGCTGGAGGCCTGGGTTAGAGGCTGGAGGCCTGGGTTAGAGACTGGAGGCCTGGGTTAGAGACTGGAGGCCTGGGTTAGAGGCTGGAGGCCTGGGTTAGAGGCTGGAGGCCTGGGTTAGAGGCTGGAGGCCTGGGTTAGAGACTAGAGGCCTGGGTTAGAGGCTGGAGGCCTGGGTTAGAGGCTGGAGGCCTGGGTTAGAGGCTGGAGGCCTGGGTTAGAGACTAGAGGCCTGGGTTAGAGACTAGAGGCCTGGGTTAGAGGCTGGAGGCCTGGGTTAGAGACTGGAGGCCTGGGTTAGAGGCTGGAGGCCTGGGTTAGAGACTGGAGGCCTGGGTTAGAGACTGGAGGCCTGGGTTAGAGACTGGAGGCCTGGGTTAGAGGCTGGAGGCCTGGGTTAGAGACTGGAGGCCTGGGTTAGAGGCTGGAGGCCTGGGTTAAAGACTGGAGGCCTGGGTTAAAGACTGGAGGCCTGGGTTAGAGGCTGGAGGCCTGGGTTAGAGGCTGGAGGCCTGGGTTAGATGCTGGAGGCCTGGGTTAGAGACTGGAGGCCTGGGTTAGAGACTGGAGGCCTGGGTTAGAGGCTGGAGGCCTGGGTTAGATGCTGGAGGCCTGGGTTAGAGACTGGAGGCCTGGGTTAGAGGCTGGAGGCCTGGGTTAGAGACGGGAGGCCTGGGTTAGAGACTGGAGGCCTGGGTTAAAGGCTGGAGGCCTGGGTTAGAGACTGGAGGCCTGGGTTAGAGGCTGGAGGCCTGGGTTAGAGGCTGGAGGCCTGGGTTAGAGACTGGAGGCCTGGGTTAGAGGCTGGAGGCCTGGGTTAGAGGCTGGAGGCCTGGGTTAGAGACTGGAGGCCTGGGTTAGAGGCTGGAGGCCTGGGTTAGAGGCTGGAGGCCTGGGTTAGAGACGGGAGGCCTGGGTTAGAGGCTGGAGGCCTGGGTTAGAGGCTGGAGGCCTGGGTTAGAGACGGGAGGCCTGGGTTAGAGACGGGAGGCCTGGGTTAGAGGCTGGAGGCCTGGGTTAAAGACTGGAGGCCTGGGTTAGAGACGGGAGGCCTGGGTTAGAGGCTGGAGGCCTGGGTTAGAGACTGGAGGCCTGGGTTAGAGACTGGAGGCCTGGGTTAGAGACGGGAGGCCTGGGTTAGAGGCTGGAGGCCTGGGTTAGAGGCTGGAGGCCTGGGTTAGAGACTGGAGGCCTGGGTTAGAGACTGGAGGCCTGGGTTAGAGGCTGGAGGCCTGGGTTAGAGGCTGGAGGCCTGGGTTAGAGGCTGGAGGCCTGGGTTAGAGACTAGAGGCCTGGGTTAGAGACTGGAGGCCTGGGTTAGAGGCTGGAGGCCTGGGTTAGAGGCTGGAGGCCTGGGTTAGAGGCTGGAGGCCTGGGTTAGAGACTAGAGGCCTGGGTTAGAGGCTGGAGGCCTGGGTTAGAGGCTGGAGGCCTGGGTTAGAGACTGGAGGCCTGGGTTAGAGGCTGGAGGCCTGGGTTAGAGACTGGAGGCCTGGGTTAGAGACTGGAGGCCTGGGTTAGAGACTGGAGGCCTGGGTTAGAGGCTGGAGGCCTGGGTTAGAGGCTGGAGGCCTGGGTTAGAGGCTGGAGGCCTGGGTTAGAGACTGGAGGCCTGGGTTAGAGGCTGGAGGCCTGGGTTAAAGACTGGAGGCCTGGGTTAAAGACTGGAGGCCTGGGTTAGAGGCTGGAGGCCTGGGTTAGAGGCTGGAGGCCTGGGTTAGATGCTGGAGGCCTGGGTTAGAGACTGGAGGCCTGGGTTAGAGACTGGAGGCCTGGGTTAGAGGCTGGAGGCCTGGGTTAGATGCTGGAGGCCTGGGTTAGAGACTGGAGGCCTGGGTTAGAGGCTGGAGGCCTGGGTTAGAGACGGGAGGCCTGGGTTAGAGACTGGAGGCCTGGGTTAGAGACGGGAGGCCTGGGTTAGAGACTGGAGGCCTGGGTTAAAGGCTGGAGGCCTGGGTTAGAGACTGGAGGCCTGGGTTAGAGGCTGGAGGCCTGGGTTAGAGGCTGGAGGCCTGGGTTAGAGACTGGAGGCCTGGGTTAGAGGCTGGAGGCCTGGGTTAGAGGCTGGAGGCCTGGGTTAGAGACTGGAGGCCTGGGTTAGAGGCTGGAGGCCTGGGTTAGAGGCTGGAGGCCTGGGTTAGAGACGGGAGGCCTGGGTTAGAGGCTGGAGGCCTGGGTTAGAGGCTGGAGGCCTGGGTTAGAGACGGGAGGCCTGGGTTAGAGACGGGAGGCCTGGGTTAGAGGCTGGAGGCCTGGGTTAAAGACTGGAGGCCTGGGTTAGAGACGGGAGGCCTGGGTTAGAGGCTGGAGGCCTGGGTTAGAGACGGGAGGCCTGGGTTAGAGGCTGGAGGCCTGGGTTAGAGACTGGAGGCCTGGGTTAGAGACTGGAGGCCTGGGTTAGAGGCTGGAGGCCTGGGTTAGAGGCTGGAGGCCTGGGTTAGAGACTGGAGGCCTGGGTTAGAGACTGGAGGCCTGGGTTAGAGACTGGAGGCCTGGGTTAGAGGCTGGAGGCCTGGGTTAGAGACTGGAGGCCTGGGTTAGAGACTGGAGGCCTGGGTTAGAGGCTGGAGGCCTGGGTTAGAGACTGGAGGCCTGGGTTAAAGACTGGAGGCCTGGGTTAGAGGCTGGAGGCCTGGGTTAGAGGCTGGAGGCCTGGGTTAAAGACTGGAGGCCTGGGTTAGAGACGGGAGGCCTGGGTTAGAGGCTGGAGGCCTGGGTTAGAGACTGGAGGCCTGGGTTAGAGACTGGAGGCCTGGGTTAGAGGCTGGAGGCCTGGGTTAGAGGCTGGAGGCCTGGGTTAGAGACTGGAGGCCTGGGTTAAAGACTGGAGGCCTGGGTTAGAGGCTGGAGGCCTGGGTTAGAGGCTGGAGGCCTGGGTTAGAGACTGGAGGCCTGGGTTAGAGGCTGGAGGCCTGGGTGGGAGGGGGCAGAATTAATGATTGGATATCAGTATAATAACTGGACTTGGAGAAGTCTTTATTGGGCATGCAGACAGACACGCAGTTAGTTGGGTCGCTGATGCGTTTGAGTCTCTGCACTCCCTCCCCCCAAGGGCAGCCATGAGCAGCATCTCATCGGTGAACCATCACATCTAAATGCCATATAGCTCTTATCTGTGTACCTAAAAACAGTTAGCAATGTTGGTTCCTCATGGTTAGAAAACGCAATATGGATTAGTTTTAGCATTACACATATTTGCAAGATACAGCAGGTGGCCTTGATAAGCAACGTGCGTTTTTTAAAATAGCGTTTGATTAAAAAAAAGAGAGAGAGAGAGAGGAGGAGAGGGAGAGAGAGCCAGTTAGCCAGTTAGCTAATTCAATTCGATTGCACAGCTGGTCTGTGTCTAATGAAATGACAATTGCTCGTCATTGAAGGAGAACAAGCCATGATACATGGAGTTATACTTCACTAGTAGATGGTAAAGTGGATGCATTTATGTGGCAACCATGCAAGGTGCCAACCTGCTCATCAGGAGCAATTAGGGGTTAAGTGTTTTGCTCAAGGACACAAAATATTCACAACATTATTATAAATATAATAATCACATGTGGGGCATGAATTTATTTATTAAAAAAGTTACAATTACTTTTAGTTACATAGATAATACATATCAATAAACAACAAAAGGGGTTTATTGTGCAGGGCGGTAGAGCTGCTGGGCTCTGGTGAAACCCATCTCATCTTCCTCCGACGCCTGCTGGGTCAGGATGTTCTGGTAGGAGACCAGAGAGGAGAGCTCCAACAACTCTGAGAAGCCTCTGGTGGAGCACAGGAGGACAGACGAGAGGAGGACAGACAGACAGACAAGAGGAGGACAGACAGATGGTTAGAGGAACAGAAGAATGTCTGATCAGAATTTTAAATACATTCATAGCATTAACTTTTATAAAGTAACCCTAACCCATAAATCATTTCAGATTTGACAGATTGAAGACAGTAGAACCAGACTGACCATGGTTCCCACTCGGTTTTGAGAAATCAATATCCAGTAGTTTTTCTTGATAATCAAGTGTCATATGCAGATTATATCCTGAGCCTACTCTGTGCAATGCGCAATACTCCATACTTAGTCTACCCTGGTGTAAGTAAATGGATTATCAATAAATATAAAGTATGCATAAATAAATAAGATTTGAGATGCTAGTAAATGAATGAGGGGTGTGGGAGTACGGGGTTCAGTAGTTAAAGAGTGAAACAGTTCTAACAGTTCTCAAGTTCCCCAGCCGTTAGTTCTCGTTGGCCAAGTCAGTCCTTGCCCTGGGACCAAATGATTGTTGCCTAAGAGTCGATGAAAAATAAAGTTTTAATGCCACCACAGGTTGTGAGTGAAACCAGGGGATAAAGCCCTTTGGACCTGTGTCTGATTGTTGAAAGATATCTGCTCTGCTGGGGTGAATGATGGCTTTTCAGATAAGAGGCCATCTTGACCCAGCGGAAGACATTTGAGGAAGGAAGAGACTATTTCTCTCGTAATTGGTTAAATGGGAGGAAATCATGATGAGGGTGCATCAGGGGTGCACTTTGTAAACCAAATTATTCTGAAATGTTGACCATATTTCGAATGTGAATGCGTCATGCGTAAATGCTAGGGAGTTAATTGCATTTTAAAAAGATTCTACCACAAGATTTATTTATTTTGTCCTTCACCCAATGTGTTTCAAGCTCCACATTTCCAAGAATCAACCAAACGACCTACTGAATGTTGCTGCATTAGTTCAGTAATGATGCAGTAGATTAGGCTACAGTGGCTCAGGAGGTAGGGCAGTCGTCTGGTAATCCGGAGGTTCCCACAGTCCTTGAGCAATACTTAACCCCTAATTGCTCCCGATGTGCAGGTTGGCACCTTGCATGGTTGCCTCTGCTATCGGTGTGAATGTGTGAGTGAATGGGCAAAATGTGAGGAAGAAATTGTAAAGCGCTATATAAATGCAGCCATTTACCATTTAGGCTATACAATTGCAAAGGATAACATAATACTAAGTCACAACACCACATCTGAATCTGTTATTTTTATTTGGAGGGGTTACTCCAACATGTTTCATTATGCAACAATATTGTTACAAAGGGTCAGATTAAACTGAATATATATATTTATTACTTGAGATATATTGTATAGTATTTGTATATCGTCTGATATCCCTTGTATATTCTTTGTACATATACACGGAATATCCCTTTACCTAGTACAGGCCAGACCATAATATTCGTTCTCCTATTGGACAGCGATCCCCTAGGCGCCACAGCCATACCCCCAATGTCTAGTTCAAAGTCACCGCTAAGACATGCCTGGACATGCCCGGTTCTGCGCAAGAATACGAGACAGAAATAAGGCTGGTACTAGATTGTTCACCTTACGTATAAATACGGCGCAGGTGAATACAGCAGTATGTTAACCAATAAGTTGAAGCCTCACACCACGATACAACGTGCTGTGAAGTGGGCCCGTTTTGCCCCAAAATAGAGCCTTGAGACCGCGTGCAAATTGATAGCTGAAGTGTCAGAGTTTAACGCTGTATCGTCGAGTTCGACCTATTCTATTATTAAGTAATAGTCTATTATGTATAGTGTATCGTGCGGCTACCGTTCTACAGTGACCAGCATTACCAACGTTTCATCGTACCGAGCTAGTGTGCTTATCCAGGCTGGGCGGCCTAAACTGGTGCCGTCATCCGAGGAGCCCTAGATGAGAACCGTGTGGATATGTACACTGGATAACCTACCCGGCGACTACAGAGCCCTTTTCGGCTGGATTATATTTGCTTTGGTCCTGTAGCTGTTGGAGCGGAGAATCGTCTACACCCACTGCTGTGTGGGATTTACCCTGTGAGGAGCACCGTCGAGCCCGCCTCTAGGACCCCTGAGGCTGGCTAGCTTTCCTCCATGCGGCACTGCATACCGGAGAATAGCTGTTGTTCGTCTGCGGATCAAGGGATTATTGCACTGTCTCCTGTACCTGGAGTCTCCTTATTCCTCGTTGACCCAGACTTTCGCTACCGACAAATCCTCTCCCCTGCTGGCCTACAACCGGAGGGACCCTCTTAGTATCTCCAGCTGCCCTACTAGTGTACCATATATAATTCTTATGATACAGGTGGTATTAATTATCTCCTGCGTAATATTCTCATGGACTTACGCTCTTGACCTATTCATGCACATTCTTCGCCTTACAAGCGCAACTCTCAATCTTGATAAGTAATGTAAGATAATCTTCGTGCTGCTAATAAATATTCTTCTAAACAGTATTTCTTGTGAAGCCGTGTTATTGTGGAGGTGTTCATCTCATATACATGTGTACTGTATGGCCAGTAGTAATGTACATAACTCAGTAGTGGTTTAATGATACCATACTTATTCAATACAGTCAGGGAATTGTACCCCTCAGTTACAAATATGATTATATACAATATGCCATATATATATAGTATTCACAAAACAAAGTCTTTCTTTTCTTTTTATCCATTATGTAAATTTTTTTGGTTTGATATTTTTTCTTTTTACAGTAGGCTATTGAATCTCAACAACAAAGACAAATTACTTTCATTCACAATCACACTTCCATAAAGGTTTTCACACATATCACATTAAGGTAGTGTAGGAATTACATATTAGTATGCCACACACACTTACACAATACTGAATCATGGTGTATAACTTTTTTTTAAAGAATGTATTCAATTTTTTTTTGTAAAACGTGCCAGTATGTACCAGTTACTCTGCTGAATAGTTAACCCTTGAATCACCACTGACATCCTTATGCCCTTGTGCTTTTAGTTGTTATCTGGAATGTGTCATGCCTGGACGTGGTAAATTGACACTCCAAAAGAACCTCTTAAAATAGAGAAGACATTCAGACGTATTGCCATCAAGCTGCCAAGATATTAACATTTTCAGTTCCATGATGATTAACCACAAAATACAAAATAAAAAAAAGATAATAATAATACTAATAAAACGGCTAAGGGTGGGGAATCACCAGTGAACTTGTGCTTTGATTCCATTCGGTATAATTATGATGAATTATTTCTCCAATAGTTCACTGCATAATACCTGGAAGAACAAATCCGCTTCATGACTGAGTCAACTGATGTAAACAATAATGCAGATATGCTTCTATCCATCATAACTCACACAGGCACTTGAATGATCCAGGGTGTGCTATACTGTACAAGAAACAGAAGCAGGTCTGTTCCAACAGGATGACCACACTAAAACCCTAACAGTTGAGATACAGTGCCACAGGTCAGTGGGCAGTCTAGCCCCCCCCCCCCCCCCACATAAGCAGAGAGCATCACTTCCTGCTGTGATGGAAGGTGTGGAATAATATAGAAGAAAAGTTGAGATCCAAGGCAGCTCTACACATTTTAAAAAGCCTTTATTTGTTGGCTTACATTATTTAGAATTCTTTTAAAAAACCGACATGTTTCGGCCTACACTTGGCCTTCTTCAGGGTGTGGAATAATATATTGATCCCCCAACTCTCATGTAAAGACATTCCCCTCCCCTTTATCCCCTATCCTATCCCCCCCCCCCCCAATTTGACCCCCCCCCCCCCCCCCCCCCCCCTTTTAACTATATAAGGCTCCTCCCGACAGCATTCCTGATCTCTACCTGGGCCATTTCAGCTGATCACCTAGGGCGGGAACCTCAGCCATTCTCCCTAACTACTATTTGTACATTTCTGATATTCACAATATCCCACAAAGGCCCCTTCCACGTCGCTGCCAGGGGAGCCACAGAGGCTGTCCTCCTCACAGCTCATGTCCTCACACGAGTCCTCGCTACATACGGAAGAAGAAGAAAAAAGAGAAATGTTACCATCAATCAACACAAAACTATTTAAATCCGTCTTTCCACATATCGCTCCTAATTTACACGTACACATGTCGGTACCAGAAATAAAACCAGTTACTGCTAGTTGGTCTTTCTACCTCTAGGCCACCCTGCCACTGGGGGAGAGATTATACCATTAGTTGTATCTATGGAGTTAGTCATCAGTTAAAAAATGTGGATGCACCAATAGCACCTTGACCTTTCAATGCAGATATTGATTCAGAGTCCTAGACTTTAAGTATTGGTCAACAGCCGATACGGAGTAAGGATCTTAGTGCTGGGCGATATGGCCAAAAATGATATCGCGATAACGATATCGATAACGATATATTACTCGATAATAAAAAAAATCGAGTATTAAAAAAAAAGATAACCGATGTATGTTTATTTTGCAGCAATTCTTTGTCGTTGCCGCCATCTTTAGTGTTACATCCCCTCACACTCCAGTTCTCAGGTTGCAGCTGGTTTGAAAGCGAAAGTAAACCGGCTTCTCTGCTGGCTGTGGCTCCAGAGGAGTTGAACAGTTCTGGCTCTGCTAGTTTCTTTTCTATCTTTTGGCGCTTTTTTGGTGGACAAACCACCACACATGTGCACCGTGACTCGTGACTGGAGACTAGCTCTGCTAGCACACATAGCCTACTGTGTACAGACTGTTTCAAACTGTATTTTAAATTAGAAAGCAAACAAAATAAATGGACAAGAGAAAAATAAATCTCAATCTGGTCAGTATTGTCATTTGGACAAGCAAAGCCATTACTTTAAGTTGCAGGCAAGAAAGACAAGTCTGTCCACTGTCTCTGGTTTTAAAACTGCCCTGTTGCAGGTCACAAAAAATAAAATAAAAATAATTCGATATTTTTTTTCTCTATCGATTATTAAAATATATCGCGATAATTATCGTTATATCGCCCAGCCCTAAAGGATCTGATTAATTACTTTTACTGAACAATAGACAGAGCATTCGTTTGGGATCACTCAACAAACATTTTTGAGAGATAATCCTCCCCCCTAACAGTATATTCAATCAAAATAAGTGCAATAGGAGTGAGGCAGCACAACTGAACTGGTCAGTCACCTCTCAGTCTCATCCCAGCTCCCCTCTGGAATGGTTGGCATATTGTTGACCAGTTTATAAAAAGTAACTGTGTATTTACTCGTCCAACCTTGTTGGAGTGCATCACAGACCCGAAAGGGGCTAACCATCCCTCTTCTCCCCCACTCTTATTACTTTGGAGATATTGATTTTTCCAATGCTACTCATTACCTGCGCCTTCTCCACCTGCTCTATACTTATACATACTACAATGTTTCCAACTCTCAAAACTTTTGCATACTTCACTTCTCCTAATTGCTCTCGTGAGTTTTCTTAACTTTAATTGCCCAATTTTTTTTAACTCTCCATTCTCCCTCAAATCTCACCACTATAAATCAGCAATTCTGTCAAGTCCTTCCTTTGCCCTACCCTCAGCCCCACTTGAGCTACTGCCCCTCTCTCATGACCCTTACCCTCCTTTTACAGTCCTTCTCCCCCGAGCTCCTCTCCCACACTACACTCCATACTGTATTACTGTCACTATCCATCTCCTTTCCTGTGGCAGCGCTGCTCCCAGTCCAGTCGGTGTGTCGCTCAGGGTTTCCGTTAGAAAAAATTGTTGCCGGTCTCCGTGACCTGCAAGATTTCAACTACCGGACAAATGAGATTAATTCCGGTCATAGTTTATTGAGCTTTAAAACAATTGAGATAGGCAGGCTATATAAAGAATGTCATCCTCAAGGCATGTAGATTTATAATATTATTACTTAAAACTAGGCTACTTTTGCGTATACAGTCATTAATATATTCCAAATAAAATAAGTCCCTCGATACTCCGTCTCCGTGCTGCTGCTGACTTGAAATAAAATAGACCGCGTATGTGGCAGTCGGTCGGACACTAAACAGCAGTCTGTTATAATCACATTTTTATGAGCTAACGAATTCCGTTATATTGGACATTTGTATTAATTATATCAAGCGAAGAACTGAGAAAGCAGAGAGCCGGCAACATTATCGTGGTTTGCGTGACTACTCTCTCCACCTCAATGTCACGCGGTCGAAAAGGGCGCTTGTCTATTGGACAGTGGAAATGTGTGTGTGGCTGCGATCCTGTGTGTGCGCGCGCGCGTGTGTGTGTGTCTGTGTGTGTACTGCGGAGCCCAGATCAGCGGAGCCGAGTTTTGACATGGCATTGATCCATTGTTCTATTGAAGCACATTACTTTACCACCATCCTCTCGCTAAACAACTTGTAGACCACGGTGTTTTTATGAGTGCCCACAAGTAGCCGTTTTAATAATATAATAAGCCGCGCGCCTCGGTAATAATAATAAGCCGCGTTTTTTCTTCCTTCTTCCCAAGATGCACAGACATAGATAGATAGATAGATAGAGAGATAGATAGAGAGATAGATAGATAGATAGAGAGATTAGATGCAGTGTGCTTGTTTTGCAGTGAGTGCTGCGAGCAGTGGTAATAATAATCACTTCCTATATTTGGTTCGCGTTTGGTCCGATGAAGCGAACCGAGACCTACGTTTTTAAAGCTCTCGCTGACAACGTCGTTGTCATTATTAGAAGCAACGAGGAAACAAATGTAATGATCGTTTCGTTCATCGCATAGGCTATTTAATTTTAGCCTATTTTAATACAATTCAAATAATCAAATTGTGCTTAGACTCAGGGAATTATTTTCACCGGACATTAAGACCGGAGAAATTAAATATGTCGGACTTCAAGAGATTTTGCCGGACAAATACCGGTAATTACCGGCTAACGGAAACGCTGGTGTCGCTCCCGCTCTCACTGTCCGCCATGGCTCGCAGTCGCAATCTATAATAATCAGCCCCAAATTACATCGACTGGCGGCTGTGTTTCTCCGCCGCTCTTCACCCTCCCTCTCCCTCCCCTCTCTCTCTGTGCTCAAAAAAAATGGGGGAAATCTAGTTTGTGGGGTCCTTCTAGCTAGCATCTAGTAGCCAACAACTTCCGCATTCACAATCTGTCCAAGGATACTCTACTACACCTGCCTCGTCTAGACTCAGAGCAGGAGAAGGTGGCATTACCTCCTCCAACAAGTGGCGTCCTTTCAGTAAAAGGCAATGTATGGTGAGGAGGGGGGGGGGGGGGGGGGTTGAAGGTGATTTTTTTGTCAAATCGGTTGTGCAATAGTCACTTTTGGTGAGTTGTTTCTATACAATTCAGTTATATGACATTTAGGTATGACACAGGACTACACAAGCATTTTTAGTATAGAAATGTGTCAACAGACTAAAGCAGGGAACCACAATATTTTGCATACGAATTATGCAGAATGTAATATCATAACTGTCTATTACTTTTCTTGCAATTGAGCCAATTTTCCTTAGGTACGGTTTTGAGGTGTGTTCAACAGAATGTAGTATCAAAAACACATTCACAAAAAGTATGGGTTACTGAATGCTGAACTGCACTATTATAATCATTAAGCCAGACTGTACCTGTGTCCCTGTATCACTTGTCTCTGCTGCCCTCTGATAAAAAAATGTCCCTATGTCCATTTTCCTTTTTTTTTGGCATATTTCAGTTAGTCACAGCAAAAGTCACCTAGTAAAAGTGAGATAATTGACAATATCAAAACATGCTAGGGCTGTACCAAATAGTTCGAAGCTTCGTTCATAATGTTGACATTCGAATTCTAAATCAACATAAAAAATTGTAAAAAAAGAAAAAAAGAGAAAGAATTTACATTTTTATTTGCCAAGGTATGGCGAGTGCCATACCTTGCCATACCAAATGGACGCCCCTGCCTCCAATGTTGCGTCAGTGGAATTGACCAATGTTGCGTCAGTGGAATTGACCAACTCCTCCAGGCTTTTGTTGAGATCAAACAGCTGGCCTAACTCAACCTGCAAATATAAACACAGGCAGAAATGCAGGCATTACCATACGATAACCCATGCTCAATGAAACTTGAGGCTCCTGGAATAAAGCTTTTCATGAAAATGTTGATATAGTACTGTATGTTATTACACAGAGGTACTAGGTCAGCTATGTCTAAAAGATAGTCAAGATGGAAATACAAGTCGAGACGGAAATACAATGTACATGTCGAAATACTTCCCAAAGGTCAGTTAATACCACGCCCACAACACCAGAGGGAGTTCCACAAATCACAAAAAAAAAATGTGAATCCCTACCCACATTCAAAACCGCTCTTAAAGAGCACCTACGGGAGACTGCTATTCAAAACTGGCCACCGTAAATGTCCAACACCCCCTCTCCCCCCCCCCCCACACACACCTGTAGCAGCTTCTGTAGCTTGCTTCTGTAACAGCTCCTGTAGCAGCTCCTGTAGCTTGCTTCTGTAACAGCTCCTGTAGCAGCTTCTGTAGCTTGCTTCTGTAACAGCTCCTGTAACAGCTCCTGTAGCTTGCTTCTGTAACAGCTCCTGTAGCAGCTTCTGTAGCAGCTTCTGTAACAGCTCATGTAGCAGCTCCTGTAGCTTGTTTCTGTAGTAGCTCCTGTAGTAGCTCCTGTAGCTTGCTTGGGGTCATCCCTATGTTCCCCGGGTTCTATGTTCCCCGGGTTCTATGTTCCCCGCTTTTTTTTTGTTTGATTAATGGGTTCTATGTTCCCCCATCTGCAAAAGGGTTCTATGTTCCCCGGGTCCTATGTTCCCCCCTATGTTTCCCATGTTCCAAAAGTGTTCTATGTTCCCCGGGTCCTATGTTTTTAGCCATCTTAATTGTTAGTTTCATTGTGTATTGTATGTTGAGTACTGGCTTTTAATAATTCTGTTTTGCAACAATTGTTTTTGTATGTTTTTTGTGTGGACCCCAGGAAGACTAGCTGGTTGCCATGGCACCAGCTAATGGGGATCCGTAATAAAATCAAATCAAATCCTGTAGCTTGCTTCTGTAACAGCTCCCGTAGCAGCTCCTGTAGCAGCTTCAGTAACAGCTCCTGTAGCTTGCTTCTGTAACAGCTCCTGTAGCAGCTCCTGTAGCTTGCTTCTGTAACAGCTCCTGTAGCAGCTCCTGTAGCTTGCTTCTGTAACAGCTCCTGTAGCAGCTTCTGTAGCTTGCTTCTGTAACAGCTCCTGTAGCAGCTCCCGTAGCAGCTTCTGTAACAGCTCATGTAACAGCTCCTGTAGCAGCTTCTGTAACAGCTCCTGTAGCAGCTCCTGTAGCTTGCTTCTGTAGTAGCTCCTGTAGTAGCTCCTGTAGCTTGCTTGGGGTCATCCCTATGTTCCCCGGGTTCTATGTTCCCCGGGTTCTATGTTCCCCGTTTTTTTTGTTTGTTTAATGGGTTCTATGTTCCCCCATCTGCAAAAGGGTTCTATGTTCCCCGGGTCCTATGTTCCCCCTATGTTTCCCATGTTCCAAAAGTGTTCTATGTTCCCCGGGTCCTATGTTTTTAGCCATCTTAATTGTTAGTTTCATTGTGTATTGTATGTTGAGTACTGGCTTTTAATAATTCTGTTTTGCAACAATTGTTTTTGTATGTTTTTTGTGTGGACCCCAGGAAGACTAGCTGGTTGCCATGGCACCAGCTAATGGGGATCCGTAATAAAATCAAATCAAATCCTGTAGCTTGCTTCTGTAGCAGCTCCTGTAGCTTGCTTCTGTAACAGCTCCTGTAGCAGCTCCTGTAGCAGCTTCTGTAACAGCTCCTGTAGCAGCTCCTGTAGCAGCTTCTGTAACAGCTCCTGTAGCTTGCTTCTGTAACAGCTCCTGTAGCAGCTCCTGTAGCTTGCTTCTGTAACAGCTCCTGTAGCAGCTCCTGTAGCTTGCTTCTGTAACAGCTCCTGTAGCAGCTTCTGTAGCTTGCTTCTGTAACAGCTCCTGTAGCAGCTCCTGTAGCTTGCTTCTGTAACAGCTCATGTAACAGCTCCTGTAGCAGCTTCTGTAGCAGCTTCTGTAACAGCTCCTGTAGCAGCTCCTGTAGCTTGCTTCTGTAGTAGCTCCTGTAGTAGCTCCTGTAGCTTGCTTGGGGTCATCCCTATGTTCCCCGGGTTCTATGTTCCGCGGGTTCTATGTTCCCCGCTTTTTTTGTTTGTTTAATGGGTTCTATGTTCCCCCATCTGCAAAAGGGTTCTATGTTCCCCGGGTCCTATGTTCCCCCTATGTTTCCCATGTTCCAAAAGTGTTCTATGTTCCCCGGGTCCTATGTTCCCCCTAGGTTTCCCCGGTAGCGATAAAGGCTCGCCCCAGGCTCGCCACAACAGTGGATTTCAAAGATAGCCACTTTTATAGATAATTCATTTGTATCGCAACGGAGTCATGGATCTAGTCGGGCCACGTAGCATTATGTCGACAAAAGTCAAATAGAATAAACAAGTGTAAAATAAAGAATTTTAAACGAAGTTTAGCCTATTAAATCATTTTATAAGCGTTAGTTTATTTGCGGTCTGTGTGAGAAGCATCCATCTGCAGAACAACAGCCCAGCTCTCTCTGTCCCCACGCTGTCAGGCCATCACAGGCCCGCTCAGCACCAAAAAAACATCCAAATCAAAAGCCGACATAGCCATACCCTCTTCACCACAGAGCGTGACTGACACCCTACAAAGAACTGTAGGTCTTGTTTACCACCCCCCAGAAAAATAACGGACTCACTTACCCAACCATAACCGTGCGCAGCACATTCAATAACCACATTCCGTATTTATACCCTTTAACCAAAACAATCTAAATGACCACATCTACTACTAACAAAACAAAAAATTATCGGATTCTAACCAACTAATTAGGACCACCTGGGTTACTCTAGCCTATCCCCAACTAAACTACTCCCCTAGCGGGCTGAGGGCTACACATATCTTCAGTCGCTTACCGATTTCATTGCGCGCTCCACCGGGTTACACGACGCGTCGCCCCCCTCCCCCTAACCAAACAGGTGATCCACCCTTTACCTATGTGGCAAAAAAAAATGTTGGTTAAGAGCACAATATACAAGAACGGTTTACATTAATCAAATGTGCAACACGGAAAATGGATACATAACAATATAATTTACTAAGAAAAGAACGCCACCTACCTGACACGCTCCAATTGACAAGTTCACCTGTCAATAATAAACAAGGAACCATACAATTGCGCAAACTAACGAGCCCCCATGTCATGTACAAAGGTCTGTCGACCATATGGAATATAAGCTGGAGCCTGACTGCACATGAAAATCAGTCCGCCCAGTAGGTGCTTTATGCACTGGTCCCGGCAGGTAAGAAATAATACAAAGCGTTTTCAAAATAGTAAATAATATTTATCTGTGGCAGGGATTAAAACCTCCACGCTATAGGAAAGGGAAATAACAACCCACAACATTTAACACACAGGGAAAAAGGTAAGGGGAAAACAAACAGATAATTATAGTAAAGTGGATATAATAATAATATATAGTTGAGCACCAAAACGCTAAGTGTGGGAGGACACCAGCCAACTGGGTTGGCACTGAGAGCCACCCAGCCAGAAAACAATACAGATATATATATATATATATATATATATATATATATACTTACTTCTACTTGAAAAGTAGTAAATGGCTCTGAGGCCCACAACAACAATATATATTCTGTCACTGGTTAATCCACACACACAGAGTGGTAAACAAAGCACACTAAGGCATCCACACACAGTGGTAAACCAGGGCAACCTCCAAGCTCTGGTCACTGGCAACTGACACAGAGAGGCGCCCGGATGTGTGTCATCTTCCAGGCTATATCCACTCATCCCAACTGACTGCCCACAGGTGCACCAAGCAGGTGCAATCAGCTCAATCAGGGAGATGAGTGGCATCTGGGAAGCGTCTATGCCAAATACAACACAGTTCGGTTTCCCGGTTCCTCTGATTGGCCACTAAGCCCACGTGACCGCGGCTAGCACGCCCCCCTTATCGCCCGATGCCGCGCTATGAAGCGGAAGAGCCAGCGAGGCGATGCGAGGCGGTGGTTTCAGCAGCAGCGGCCGTCTTCTTCCGAGGCGGCTCGTTCTTATTAATCCCTAATGTCATGTATGTTGTGTATGTCATAAATGTCGATGAATTGAAAATGGGGGACCCTGATGTAAACAAGACAAAAGTCTTTCTCTGGTCTGCATCCCCTTAACAATTGTGTGTATTGCGCCGTACTGTATTGTACCTGTAACTGAGGGGTACAATTCCCTGACTGTATTGAATAAGTATGGTATCATTAAACCACTACTGCGTTATGTACATTACTACTGGCCATACAGTACACAGGTATATGTGATGAACACTCCCACAATAACACGGCTTCACAAGAAATACTGTTTAGAAGAATATTTATTAGCAGCACGAAGATTATCTTACATTACTTATCAAGATTGAGAGTTGCGCTTGTAAGGCGAATGTGCATGAATAGGTCAAGAGCGTAAGTCCATGAGAATATTACGCAGGAGATAATTAATACCACCTGTATCATAAGAATTATATATGGTACACTAGTACGTCCGCTGGAGATAATAAAAGGGTTCCCTCCGGTTGTAAGCCAGCAGGGGAGAGGAATGTTCGAATGCAAAGGTCTGGATCACCGAGGAATCGATAAGCTCCAGCTACAGGAGGTGGTACATTACTCCCTTGATCGGCAGACGAAAGCAGCAGCTATAATCCAAGTATGCGTGCAGCATAGGTGAAAGCCAGCCAGCCTCTCCTAGAGACGGGCTCGAGTGATGCTCCTCACGGGTAAATCCCACACAGTAGTGGGTGTAGACGATTCTCCGCTCCAACAGCCACAGGACCAAAGCAATAATCCAGCCGGAAAAGGCTCTGCATTCACCGGTGTAGATTCCCCGGTGCACGGTACTTCACATTAACTAGGTCGAACTTGACGTTATTACACTAAGCTCTGACACTTTTACTATCCTATTCGCACGCGGTTCTAAGTGCGCTATTTAGATGCACGGTTGCTCACTTCACTTGGTCGTTGACTCGTGATGAAGGCTTTACTAGTAAGGAACGAACGATACGTTGAACGAACGTTTTAGGATAAGACAAGACTACTGCTGTATCCACCTGCGACGTATTTATACGTACGGTGAATAATCTAGTGCCAACCTTATTTCTGTCTCGTATTCCTGCGCAAACCTGGGCATGTTGAGACAAGCCTTGGCGGTGGCTTTGAACTAGACATTGGGGGGTATGGCCGTGGCGCCTAGGGGATCGCTTCCAATAGGAGAACGAATATTATGGTCTGTCCTGTACCAGGTAAAGGGATATTCCGTGTATATGTACAAAGAATATACAAGGGATATCAAACGATATACAAATAGTATACATGGGATCTCAAGCAATAAATATATATATTCGGTTTAATCTGACCCTTTGTAACAGTACCCATTCTGCAATCTGTTAAATAAAGTTTTCATTCATTAATTTCTCCCCCACTACTCTCAAAAGTAACACTAAATAGACAAAGTACAACAACGCCAGACTCAAGAAACTGTGTTCCCTTTGGCGCAATGCACACAATTGTTAAGGGGATGCAGACCAGAGAAAGACGTTTGTCTTGTTTACATCAGGTTCCCCCATTTTCAATTCATATCGACATTTATGACATACACAACATACATGACAGCTTTGGCTGTTTGTACGATGAAACAAATAACTTCTAAGATATACATTAACTTGGTTTTCAGTGATATTCAGCGGTTATGTCGGTGTTCTTAAAAGCTTGTTCATGTCATAAAAAAACAAACTCATCATTTGGGTATTTCTGAATGTTTTGGCATAATTTATGAGTCTATATAGGATGCATTTTTGTGTAAAGCCTTGTGCTATGAAGGTGTGCACAGTTGGAAAATTCTTCTTCAGCCAAGGAGTCATGTCCAGGTCAGGATGCTTCTGCTGGAACTCCCACAGCTCCATCACGCCCTGCACACAGTTTAGATCAAGATTCACAGCTCCATCACGCCCTGCACACAGTTTAGATCAAGATTCACAGCTCCATCATGCCCTGCACACAGTTTAGATCAAGATTCACAGCTCCATCACGCCCTGCACACAGTTTAGATCAAGATTCACAGCTCCATCACGCCCTGCACACAGTTTAGATCAAGATTCACAGCTCCATCACGCCCTGCACACAGTTTAGATCAAGATTCACAGCTCCATCACGCCCTGCACACAGTTTAGATCAAGATTCACAGCTCCATCACGCCCTGCACACAGTTTAGATCAAGATTCCATGACTTTGAGCACTTCAATAACCTTAACAATTATTCCTGGTTTGTTACATATTTTTATTCAGCTAAGATAATGTAGAAACATTTGCAAAATACATTCCGGTAGATTCCAAATAAAGGGACCCATTTGTAAAGTTTATTGATACAGGGTTCCCACAGACATTGAAAAATTAAATGCAAGGACTTAAGTACTTTCCCAAGCACTATTTAAAAGGATACAATTCACCTTTTTAACACTATGGCCGCCATGGACGCCTTACCTCGTCATTCCCCGCCATGCTAATTCTGCCAATGATGCCGTAACACGTCATTGAGATCAATATTTCAAAAATCTGTGATCGCAATCATATTTCTCCCGCGGAGACTTGAGATATACTGTTGATCCCCTCTCAACTCTCAAACGGTTCAAGAGCGCCATCTGGTGGCCGATCGGCGGATCGCCCAAACCAGAAAGGGAAACTGGTGCTCATCCAAAATCGGTCCGACCACTCGCTATAGGTCCCGGGACTCGGGCTCGACACAATGGATAGCGATCCGTTACCAATAACTCGATAAACAACATGATTTGGACATATATACTATTATACAACCTGGAGATGGATCGCATATTTCAACATCCCATAATAGGAATATTTTTGCTCATCGCCCAACGGCCCGAGGAGACTGGGGTAAGATTCAGCGTTTTTTTTTACCGTGTTCTGGCCAAAAAATTAAAACTCGGAAAAGTCCGATCTTCAAATGGTCTATGTTGACCACTCCCCCGATCCTTAGGCCGCGCCCCCTTTTTGTATCCTTTGAACCGTTTTTCATAGAGACTCGCGAGAGACCCTCTCCCGTTGGCCGGCGGTGAACAGGCGTCACCCACACTTTCACAATTTCCCCCGCGCGGAATTGTCTAGTTCTTCTTTATTCTTTATTCCACCGATTTTGCCAACACCACTCGTGCCAGAGCGTTCGCGCCCCATACACGTGAAAGGTATCAAAACGAGTGGCTTGCCTATGGCAACAGCGGTATTCAAACTCGTAAAGTTTCACCGCACCGTCTGGCTACGAATCGACTTTAAACGGTAAAATTTCGGCCCCATTGGAAATGCATTGCAATTTAGAGTGTAGCAGCTGAAATAATCTTTTTTCCCCTACCTTGGGTGAATTGCGAGTGTGATCTCAATTTTGGACGTAGAAATAAAACAAACACATCAAAACGATGACACGGCTGTCAGCCCGTTCACAAAAGAAAAATAAATGGAATTGGACATTTCTATCTCAACTGACGACCATTTCTTTGAAGGTTCTCCTCTCCATTGACCACCATGGAATCGCACTCTAGGAATATCTTTTTTCCAACTCTTTTTTACCCTTCTGTCCCGATCGCCGAAGGAGTGCCACAATATCGCACGTATGCCACAATATCGCACACAACCCTTCGCCTACTCGTTGTAGTGCTCATGTGCGCGTCACAACGCTTCATCTCTTATAGTTTTCTTTTAATCAACGTGACAATGCAGTCATGTAAAGACAATTCAGTGTAACTGAGGGGTACAATTCCCTGACTGTATTACTAGATATGATACTTACTACCACTACCTTTGTACTTAATATTCGGCCACCCAGTACACGGCATAAATATATTATCATAAACACTCTCACGTAGATGAAACGGATCCAACACAAATGTACGAAGTCGAAGTATGCGTTTATTACTACACAGCAATGGTGTGTAGAGCAAGCACTTAATCACTTAATTACATTTATGAATTGAAATAGTATGCACTTTTATGGCAAAGAGTATTCGTCGGTATATCAATAGAGAATGTCCAATCTCTGATGGCGCAGGTGGTAAATATACGACCTGGAATAGTTAAGGAATAACAGCAATGATACTTTAATGATTATATACTAGATACACTAAGGGGGGGTTAATCCGGTCGCTTGTAAGCCGACAGGAGTAGGAGGGGGGGGGGGTAGAATCCGGCTGCCTCGTCCGGCCAAGGGTATCCCAGGTGAACCCACTGTAGTGCCGTTCAATGCGCCGGCGATCCTTGGACCACAGATGAAAGCAGGTGGACTCTTTGTGGGCCGGCTCTCTCCGGTCCGCGGGGGAGAGACGTGAAGCGACCTCGTCTTGCAGAGCGTCTCCTCACCTTGCGTCCTCTCCAGGGGGGGGGGTTCCAACACACGGCAGTGTCGGGGGTCTTTATCCATGGAATAATCAAAGTATACAAAGCATAATCCGTGCCTGGGAAGGCGGGCTGTCGTCGGTAGAATAATCCGGTATACAGGTCCACTCGCTCGTCGGCTCTGGGGCTCCTCGGGTGCAGCTTCACATGGGGTCAACCACCCTGGGTAAGCAGCCAGTTCTCTGCCCGAAACGATGGGGTACTGACTACGGTAGTATTCTCACCGCACGAAGCACTATATATTAACAGACTATTATTAGCTTAATAGACTACGTCCAACTCGACGATATAGTGCCAAATATGACTATTCAAATATTAATATACACGATGTCTCAATACCGATGGTAGGCGAACTTGGCCTTACTCCCACACGTGGCGTCGCGGGGAGGCTTTACGTCTGTGACTCTATTGGAGGGTAAGAAACTGGACTGAAAAGGAAGTCCTACTTTAGTAGCGCAGTATATATACGCACTATGAACAAATAGTCCCATTAGTGGTGCGGTAGTCAGATTCCTACGCGGAACTAGGACTTGTTCGTACATGTGGAGCGGTACGTTTGAACTGGGTCTGAGGGGTATGGCAGCCTGGCACCAAGGTCTCGACCAATAGTAGAATGGAGACTATTATGGGATGTTCAGTAGGCTAGAATGGATATTCAATGCATATTGTACAAGGAATATACAAGGGATATCAGGGAATATTAGAGAATATACAAATACAATTAAATATATATATATAAATAAATATATATATTCGGTTTAATCTGGCCCTTCACAACAGCCACCCCCTGATTGGTCCCAGACCTAATCAGTTAAACAGAGGCAGATTAATCGCGTTGTCTATTTACACATAAGGGTTTGCTGTAGGGGTCAGTCAACTTCACAAAGTCATAGGGTTGTAGGGTCATGGTCATCATCGATTGTGTCTGGGAGTCGAGGCAGTTCTATGAGCCTCGCCACGGGACGGGTGTAAGTGCGACCCTGGACGAGCACTTCAGCTGCTTGGACCTTGCCGTCGGCACCGGTGATCACTTTTCTTACGCGGCCGGCCGGCCACATAGCTCTGGGCAGTGATTGATCAATAATCATGACGACTGTTCCTTCTGTCAAATTGTCTCTCTCCTTTACCCACTTCTGGCGGGTCTGTAGAGACGGTAGGTAGTGCAGTAGGAAACTGTTCCAAAACTTGTCGGCTAATACTTGGCTGTACCTCCACATTCGTCGGCCGTTCGCTTCTTCAGGCCGGTACATTGTCTGGGGTAATGCAGGATCTAGCCGCCCCATCAGGAGTGTGTTGGGGGTAACTGGGTCGATATCCGCCACATCACTGGAGACATATCCGAGGGGCTTCGAGTTAAGTACTCCCTCAATCTCCGTGAGGACTGTCATTAGGACTTCTTCCGCCACAGTCTGGGCCCCAAGTACTGCGTACAGGGCTGTCTTTATGGAGCGCACTTCTCGTTCCCAAGTGCCACCGAAGTGGGGTGCGTTTGGGGGGTTGAATTGGAAATCAACCTGTGCTGGAGCGAGGTGGGTCTTAAGTTCTGGGCCCATAGCTTGGAAGCTCTCTCTCAGCTCTCTTTCGCCGCCTTTGAAGTTTGTCCCATGATCGGACAATAGGGTAGACGGTCTTCCTTTCCGTGATGTGAATCTTCGGAAGGCCATAAGGAATGAGTCTGTGCTCATGGTCGGGAGAAGCTCGATGTGTATCGCTCTGGTGGTCATGCATTTGAATACAATACCCCACCGCTTCTCGGTTCCTCTTCCTTTCTTTATGTGCAGCGGGCCAAAGCAGTCCATACCCGTTGAGTGGAATGGCTTGTCACCGATTCGGAGGCGACATGGAGGAAGGTCAGCCATCCTTGGTATGCTGGGCTGCGCGCGCCACTTGCGGCAGTCTAGACATGTTTGCTGGAAGCGTCGTACCGCCTCTCTTCCTTGTAGGATCCAGTAACGACGTCTGATTTCCGCGAAGACTCTTTCTGCTCCTGCGTGATGTACATCCTCATCGTATTTCTTTATAATCAGCTCTGTGACCTTGTGTCGGCTGTTCAATACGATCGGGTATTTAATGTCATCCGGTAGATTGGGGGCTCTGCGTAGGCGACCACCCACTCTGATGAGGGTATGAGCGTCGCTCTCGGGGGCCAGATTAATTAATCTGCTGTCGGATGGGACGGGCTTTCCTCCCTGTAGACAGGCCAATTCATCGGGGAACGAGTCTCTCTGGGCTCGCTGCAGTAGAAGCAATTCTGCTTCCTCGTAGTTAGCTGCTGACATATCAGCGGGGGACTTGCACTCCGGGTGGTACCGCAGGAATGTTCTTTGTTGTGCACTCTCTATGGACGTGCAATCGTCTATGTTAGGGTCGGTGGAGGCTACGGTGCTCAATCCACAGAACACAGACTTTTTATTTTCCACCTCCTCTGGACTTGCTTCCCTCGGGATAGGCATGGGCCACTGTCCTTCCGGGAGTCTTAGGAATGCGGGGCCGTCACTGTAGACATTGCGACGGGTGAGGTCATCCAGGGGCATCCCCCGGGTGATGACGTCAGCTGGGTTCTGTTTTGTATCAACGTAGCGCCACTCTGTTTCTCCGGTTAACTCTTCGGTTAAGTCTTGAATCTCGGTGACTCTGACTCCCACGAAGACTTTGTACTTGCATGAGTCCGATTTGATCCAGGCGAGTACCGTCGTGGAATCTGACCACAGGATTGTTCTAGACACCGGTATGGTGAGCTCACGTTGGATGAGCGTGGCTAGGTGCGCTCCGGCTAGGGCTGCGCAGAGCTCTAGACGTGGGATAGATTGTTGCTTGCGTGGGGCTATTCTCGAGCGGGCGAGGACAAATGCTGTGTAGATCTCTCCCCCCTGGTCTTGGGCCCGCAAGTAGGCTACTGATCCGTATGCGACCTCTGAGGCGTCACTGAAGACGTGTAAGTCCATTTTACATGTCTCTGGCCTCACCGTGGGTGGGAAGTAGCTTCGGCGCATATTAACGCCTGGGAGTGAGTGGAGCTCCATCTCCCACTCTCTCCAGGTGGATGCAAGGTGTGTGGGAATGGGGTCGTCCCAGCCCTGGTCCTTGTCCCACAATGCTCGTACAATCATTTTTGCCCTGGTGGTGTACGGTAGAATACATCCTAGCGGGTCATATTGTCGGGCGAGTGTTGTGTACACACTCCGTCTGGTGGTCGGCGCCGCCGCCGGCCTTCCCTGCTCCGTAGTCAGGGGCTTGTGTCTGTAGTGAAGCGATTCTGTTTTGAATCGCCACACCAATCCCAGGGTCATCTCCTGGGCTTCTCCCGGGATTGTAGCCATCCAGGTCTCGCTGCTGGCTGCCTTGTCCTCGGAGGAGAGGCTGCGCAGTACTTGCGGATCGCTGCTGGCCCACTGCCTGAGATCAAAGCCGCCTTTGATCAATGAGGCGCGGAGTTTAATCAGGAGAGCCTCGGCTTCTTCTTGGGTTGAAAGGCTTTGTAGACAGTTGTCTACGTAGAAGCTGTTCTTTACGCTGTGTCGGACCTCTTCGTCCGCTGCTGGGTCCTCTGCTACATGTTTCTGTAGTGCAAATGTAGCACAGCAGGGGCTGCACGTCGTTCCGAAGGGGAGAACTTCCCATTGGTAGATGGCTGGGTGCTCATCTCCTGGCTTCTCTCTCCATAGGAACCGTAACAGGGGCTTGTCTGCCTCTACTAATCTCACCTGCAGGAACATTCCTTTAATGTCCCCGCTGATGGCCACCTTTTCCTGGCGGAAGCGGAGTAGAACGCCGAGTAGGGAGGGGCCGAGTGTGGGACCGGGCAGTAACTCTTTATTTAGATTTTGGGATCCGATCTGGTAGCTGCAGTTAAATACTATGCGGTCTTTACCGTTGTGATGGACCTTGTGGTGGGGCACGTACCACGATTCAGTGGTCTGGTCAGCCTCTTTAATGTCCATCTTTGTGACGTGTCCCGCTGTGATGAGCTTCTCAATCTCAGCGCGGTATACACTCTCTTGGGCGGGGTTCTTGGCTAAGCGCCGCTCCGTGTTCAGCAGGTACCGTTCTGTGGCGTCTGTCTTGGCGTGGAAAGTAGGCATTCCTTCTCGCCGCAGGAGTGGCGTGGCGTATCTCAACACGCCGTTGACCGGGACTCTCTTGGTCCCTGTCTCGAGGAGGTGAATGGCGTAAATGTCATCTTTAGAGCGAATGTCTTTCTTTCCGTTCTTAAAGGGCATTTGTTCCAAGGTCCATAGCCGCTCTACGTGTTGCAGGAGTGCGGTTTCTCCCTCTGTGACTCGGGAGTGGAGACATCTAGTGGCTGTACTTCGGTTGAGAGATTTGGCGAGCGGGCCTTGGAGAGTCCATCCCAAACGGGTCTCGACTGCTGCAGGACAGCCTCGGGGTCCGGTATGAACCCGGTCTATCGGGACAATGAGGTCTGCATGGTCGGAGCCTATCAACAGGGTCGGCATAGCATTGTCTATGAGCGGGATCGGTAACTTGCGCAGATGTGCATATTTCTCCATCAGCTTGGCGACGGGGTATGTGTACCGCGACAGTCCTATTTCTTGGCTGGTGAAAGCGTCTGTAATCTGGTACCGTCGCTCAGGCTGGCCGCTTGCTGCGATAGAGAATGAGACATTCTCGCCCTTTATCGTCTTCAAATCTCGTCTTATTGTCCGAATTGTCATTTGGGTTTCGCTTCCCCGCAGCCCTAGCTGGGCCGCAGCGGAGGCGAGCAGCAGGGTCTTCTCTGACCCGTCATCGAGGACGGCGTAAGTGTCCAGGACTTTATTCTGGTAGCTTAGTGTCACACGCACTACTTTTAGGAGTACTCGGGCTCCACTGCTGCTGGCGGGATCGATGTACATGACGCTCGCTTTGCGGCTGGATGGTGCAGGTGAAGGGCGCCGTCTGTTACTGTCGTGAAGTATGTCCAGATGGGCTCCATCGCACTTGGTGCACCTTTTCTTTAAGCGGCATTCGGCTGCCATGTGTGAGCGCGCACAGCGAAAACAGCGCTTGTTGGACTTTATCCATTGACCTGCTTCCTCCGCGTTCAGCTTGGGGAAGGAGTCACATTGCGCTAGCCAGTGTTCTTTCTCACAGTAGGGGCACACTATCTTCCACTTCTCCGTTCTGGAGGGGGTACTGTGGCTCCTGCTGCTCGGTACTGACTCCGATTGGTGCATCACAGTCACCGATCTTCTTCCATCATTTAGTCGTCTGGTTCCTTCTCTGGAGCCAGGGGTGCTCCGTCCGAATGTATCTAGCCGTAGGCTGCTGACTTCTCTCGCCAGGAAGTCTGCTAGATCGAGGAGGTTCGGTTCGGGGCCATTCGGGTCTCTGTGGTCCCTCTGCCGCCTAAAGCGCTCCTGACGAGCGGGCGGCAGCTTCTCCAGAATCCTTTCCACATTTGAGTTGGCGTAAAGTTCATGCCTCCCCTTCTCTCTTTGCGCTCCCAACATCCCTACCAGGGACTGCACTCTGATGGACAGGTCGTCCAGTGCTCGATTGTCTATTGCTGGGGGTAAGCGGTCGATGTGTCGGATCTCCTGGATCACGTAATCCCATATGCGCCCATACCTCTGGTCCAATGCTACCAGCGCTGCTGTGTATGGGGTGGTGGAAGTCGCGTAGGCGAGCGCTATATTATGTGCGCGGGGTACCTTTAAGTGCTTCAGTAGGATGGCGTATTTGTGGCGTTCATCCAATACATCCACCAACATGGTCTCCAGACACATGCGGAGTTCTGTATACTGGGCCCGGTTCTCTTGGGTGAAGTCGGGTACCATAGGCGTGCCAATGTATGACGCTGACTGTGGATACATCGGCGAGCGTTGGGGGAGAGGCCTCCTAGGCGAGTCTCCTCCCGCTCCTTGGTATGGGCTGGTACCGGCAGTGTACCATGGCCCGCTTGTCCAGGTGCTGTTCCTCGGTGCGGGTCGTGCGTCGTGCTCACCCGTGTATAGAGTCGGGGGTCTGTAGCGCAGCTCCGCGGGAGTATAGCCTGGGCTGTACCGGACCTCCTGGTCCGGTAGAGTACTGTGCTGTCTTCGGGCGTGGTTCTCCTCCTCTTCCTCTTCGTCTTCAGTTAGGTCATCCAGTGCTTGTAGTCTCTGGTTTAGCCTCTCCACAGGATATGCTGCTCCTTCCCGGTTGCTAGGTCTCGCTTGGACCGGTGGGGGGAGGTGGTCTGTGGGGGGTATAGACCTCGTCTGTTGGTCAAGTTCAGGGTTGTTTACTCGGCTAGGGGATGCCGCCCTGGAGGTGTGTCTAGACGAGTTCCTGGAGCCTCTGGCGGAGGGAGAGGGTGTTGTCCGTCTGATCAGCTGTTCTATTAGTTGCGACTGCTGTCTGTCGCGCGCTGCGTCCCGTTGAGCACCGGCTCGTTCTCGGGCCATATTCTCTTCCATCTGAATGCGTCTTATTTCTAGATGTATCTGCTCGTGTTCGCTTCGCTGCTGGATCTGCAGTCGGTCGCGTTCAGCAGCGGCGTTCAGGCTGATGAGGAAGGCCTGCTGTAGGGTCCTCTCTGCCTCGCTGGGAGAAGGCGGTTGTATAGGGGAGCCTTCCCTCGGGGTACTCCTTGCGGAGCCTTGGAGCTCTATCTCCACGGTGCTCTCCCCGTCTTCTTCCGTGCCGAGTTCTCTCTCGGTAGCGTTGTATTCCTCCCGGGACTCATCGGGGACTACTTCTTCAGTACTGGCGGGGTGTGAAGTCATGTCTGGTTCCCACTGGTCCCCACCGTGAACTTGGTCAGTTACATTAGAGCCCGTAGGGGCCTCTATGGTCGGGGTAGTCTGGGCGTTGGGGTTAGACATACTTTTACTTTCTAGTTTTACCGCGTTTACTGTTAGTAGAAGACTAGGTTGTTGACTGACAGCGTAAGCCTCTAAGTACTGAGGGAGCCGTCGTTCGCGCTGCGGGCGTTGGTTAGGAGGATCGTTTCGTGGAGTGTTCATCATAGGCCATTTCAATATTAATAACACTATATTAATATTACACTAATTACCCTCCGGCTCGAAGGACCAATTGTAACTGAGGGGTACAATTCCCTGACTGTATTACTAGATATGATACTTACTACCACTACCTTTGTACTTAATATTCGGCCACCCAGTACACGGCATAAATATATTATCATAAACACTCTCACGTAGATGAAACGGATCCAACACAAATGTACGAAGTCGAAGTATGCGTTTATTACTACACAGCAATGGTGTGTAGAGCAAGCACTTAATCACTTAATTACATTTATGAATTGAAATAGTATGCACTTTTATGGCAAAGAGTATTCGTCGGTATATCAATAGAGAATGTCCAATCTCTGATGGCGCAGGTGGTAAATATACGACCTGGAATAGTTAAGGAATAACAGCAATGATACTTTAATGATTATATACTAGATACACTAAGGGGGGGTTAATCCGGTCGCTTGTAAGCCGACAGGAGTAGGAGGGGGGGGGGGTAGAATCCGGCTGCCTCGTCCGGCCAAGGGTATCCCAGGTGAACCCACTGTAGTGCCGTTCAATGCGCCGGCGATCCTTGGACCACAGATGAAAGCAGGTGGACTCTTTGTGGGCCGGCTCTCTCCGGTCCACGGGGGAGAGACGTGAAGCGACCTCGTCTTGCAGAGCGTCTCCTCACCTTGCGTCCTCTCCAGGGGGGGGGGGTTCCAACACACGGCAGTGTCGGGGGTCTTTATCCATGGAATAATCAAAGTATACAAAGCATAATCCGTGCCTGGGAAGGCGGGCTGTCGTCGGTAGAATAATCCGGTATACAGGTCCACTCGCTCGTCGGCTCTGGGGCTCCTCGGGTGCAGCTTCACATGGGGTCAACCACCCTGGGTAAGCAGCCAGTTCTCTGCCCGAAACGATGGGGTACTGACTACGGTAGTATTCTCACCGCACGAAGCACTATATATTAACAGACTATTATTAGCTTAATAGACTACGTCCAACTCGACGATATAGTGCCAAATATGACTATTCAAATATTAATATACATGATGTCTCAATACCGATGGTAGGCGAACTTGGCCTTACTCCCACACGTGGCGTCGCGGGGAGGCTTTACGTCTGTGACTCTATTGGAGGGTAAGAAACTGGACTGAAAAGGAAGTCCTACTTTAGTAGCGCAGTATATATACGCACTATGAACAAATAGTCCCATTAGTGGTGCGGTAGTCAGATTCCTACGCGGAACTAGGACTTGTTCGTACATGTGGAGCGGTACGTTTGAACTGGGTCTGAGGGGTATGGCAGCCTGGCACCAAGGTCTCGACCAATAGTAGAATGGAGACTATTATGGGATGTTCAGTAGGCTAGAATGGATATTCAATGCATATTGTACAAGGAATATACAAGGGATATCAGGGAATATTAGAGAATATACAAATACAATTAAATATATATATATAAATAAATATATATATTCGGTTTAATCTGGCCCTTCACAACATTCAGAATATGCAAGTCATTGTGCTCATGGCTGATTGGTTCAGCCTTAACAGCTGTGAGGCTCAGGGCTCATGGCTGAGCTGACCTGACAATGACATCATCCACTTAACTCATCATTGCCCATCACTGTGTTGCAGTACTGAATTGCTGGACAGCGCCATCTGTCTTGCGGGTTGTGTCATTGTACTCAGTAGGGATATCCTCTTTCATTTTTCATTGGTCGATGTTGACCACCTTTCATTGGTCGATGTTGACCACTCCCCCGATCCTTAGACCACGCCTCCTTAGGCCACACCCCCTCAGTGTATCTCTTGAACCGTTTGTCGTAGAGACTTGCGGATTGTGCCATTGGTCGATGTTGACCACCTTTCATTGGTCGATGTTGACCACTCCCCTGATCCTTAGACCACGCCCCCTTAGGCCACACCCCCTCAGTGTATCTCTTGAACCGTTTGTCATAGAGACTTGCGGATTGTGCCATTGTACTCGGTAGGGATATCCTCTTTCATTGGTCGATGTTGACCACTCCCCCGATCATTAGACCACGCCCCCTTAGGCCACACCCCCTTTCATTGGTCGATGTTGACCACCCCCCCTATCATTAGACCATGCCCCCTTAGGCCAGACCCCCTTTCATTGGTCGATGTTGACCACTCCCCCGATCCTTAGACCACGCCCCCTTAGGCCACACCCCCTCAGTGTATCTCTTGAACCGTTTGTCGTAGAGACTTGCGGATTGTGCCATTGTACTCGGTAGGGATATCCTCTTTCATTGGTCGATGTTGACCACTCCCCCGATCATTAGACCACGCCCCCTTAGGCCACACCCCCTTTCAAAAACTCGGAAAAATCCGAAAACTCGGAAAAATCTAAAATCCGAAAAAGTTCAAAAACTCGGAAAAATCCCAAAACCTGAAAACTCGGAAAAATCCGAAAAATCCGAAAACTCGGAAAAATCGAAAAAGTTCAAAAACTCGAAAAAATTCCAAAACTCGGAAAAATCCCAAAACTCGTAAAAATCAAAAATCCGAAAAAGTTCAAAAACTCGGAAAATTTCGAAAACTCGGAAACATCAAAAATCCGAAAAAGTTTGAAAACTCGGAAAAGTCCGAAAGCTCGGAAACATCAAAAATCCGAAAAAGTTCAAAAACTCGGAAAAGTCGCAAAACCCGAAAACTCGGAAAAATCCGAAAATTCCGAAAACTCGGAAAAATTCTAAAAAAAATTAAAACTCGGAAAAGTCCGATCTTCAAATGGTCTATGTTGACCACTCCCCCGATCCTTAGGCCGCGCCCCCTTTTTGTATCCTTTGAACTGTTTGTCATAGAGACTCGCGAGAGACCCTCTCCCCCGTTGGCCGGCGGTGCACAGGCGTCACCCACATTTTCAAAATGTCCCCCGCGTGGAATTGTCTAGTTATTATTATTATTATTATTATTATTATTATAATTATCATAATCATAAGTAACATTTATTGCATGTGTTAGTTATTGTCTGGTGCCTCTGATGGAACAGTCCAGGGTGGGTGTGCGTGGCGTCACAATCCGTGGGCAATCTGCGCATGTGCATGGGGAATAGGTGCTTAAAAATGGGCTTTTTCTCGTCTGATTTAGTTCTGATCAATTAGGAATGGGTCGCGCCGTGTTCAGGAGATTCAGGCGCATACAAGTCTATTCGATCATGTCTCCAGCAGCCCCACAGCCGTATTCATTTGCTCCCCCGCTCTCTCCTCCCCGATTTCAATGTAACGCGGAAGTGTAGTGGTGCAACCATAGATATATATAGAACACTAGATAGCTTAAGGCGGAGTCACCAGCGTCGCTGAACCGCCGCCATCTTGCCCCAGTCAGCCTTTCTGTTACATTCTATAGCTGTTGGAGGGTGAGTGATCTGCACAGACAAAAATACTCATAACTCGCTGAAATATTGACGGATTTACAAACGTTTTGGTTTATTACAAGCATTATTAACGTGGCTATGATTCAAACGGTTTGTAAAAAAACATCTTTAGATACATTTATGATGCAGGACATTGCTGGCTTTGTGTTTACAGAAGTACGCGACCTACCAGTGGAACATGCCTGACTTTTGTGCAGCTTATGGATGCTCTACTCGCCGTAGTGTAGAATCAAGAAGACGTGGGATCACCTTTCACCTGTAAGATATGACAATATTACGTCTATAATTAGGATAATCGCTAGTTACTTAGTGGATGTATGTACTATACAAGTCCTGCTACAAAGGAATAGTGGGGTTATGTGAGATAGCCTAATAGTATTGCAAAATTGTTGTTGAACCAGCCTTTTTAGAATGTTGCTAACATTGTTTACAAAAACCATTGAATGTTTCTTTTGGACACCTTTTTATAAATCTTAATGTGGTTGTCTTATTCTTAAAATGTGCATAAATTCATACAATTACCCCCAAAATATCATAATTTAGGTGTGTATTTTTGTCCTTACCCTTAATGCTAAAGTAAAGTAAGGTGGAAAATGTTGACAATAATTTCTATATTTGGTTACCTTTCTCATGTTCTGAAGGTTTCCCAAAGCCGGAGAGAGGAGACAGTGGGAACTGGCATTAAGGAGGGACGGTTTTGTTGCGACTGGCACGACACTGCTCTGCAGTGACCACTTTACCAGTGAGCAATTTGACAGGACGGGGCAGACTGTCCGCCTTAAAGATGGTGTTGTGCCAACAATGTTCAGCTTCCCTGCTCACCTTCAAAGGGTATGTGTTTGGCCAATAGGTATTCAAGGTGTATGAGATTGGTATATCAATGTCACACTGTAGTTTTTCTTTCTGCAAGTAAATAATGTGTTTTTTATTACAGCACATTTTAGACACTCAACTTCTTTAATTATGTTTATTTCAGCTGGCTGCAACTAGAAGCACACACAATTCTAGAAGAGCGGAAGACACCCTTCGAATGGCCTTGCCTCAGGATGAACCTCAGCCTGATGTTGTGAGTATTTGCATGTAGAACCTTTTTTTTTACCACTACACCCCTGATCATATGGCTTGCCATATTAAATCCTTCATCTCGGTGGTACACAGGAAGGTCTATGATGGTGTTACTAGAAGAGCCTAATATTATTTGAGGTGGTACTGTTTGAAGTCTATGTATGTCACTCATACACTTTGATGAATAAACATGTGCGAACATTGAAACTACAGGGTTAGGCAACCCTTACAATCAAAACAGCCATTTTCGTCCAGAGCCACAAAACATATTTTTGCCTTCTAAGGGGACAAGCCTATTAAGATCAATTTCTTAAAAGTATGCTGAGTTGGAGAATTGGAGAATGTAAAAATGAATTTAGGGTCACAGCATTGATAAGTGAACATTGAAATGTTTAAAAAAAAGTAACTTATTAATTCTTACTATTATTTATGTATTCATATATTTTGCCAAAGGAACAGGGAACCACTGGAGAGAGGGGAAAGAGCCGCAAGCGGCAGGCCACTGACCACCCTTACTCATTGCCTGCCTGCCCCAAGGCTATAAAGGCCAAACTTGATGAAGCCTCAGCGAGAGTGAGGAAACTGGAGCGGGAGAAGTCAAATGCTTTGGCGAGAGAAAGGAGGGCCAAGAAAAACATGCAGGTTCTTCTGGAGGAACTGAAGGAGAAAAACCTGATAAGTGAAGAGCTGAAAGACAAGCTTGAATGCTACTCAGGTAATATACAAATTGAATATATTTTATCGCTGCTGGCGGGACAAAACCTCATAACTCCATTTTTTTATATATATTTTTTTTATATAAATCAACTCCGTAGATCATCCTCCATATGTGTGTGTGGGTTTTACAAAGTTTAAACAATGGGAAAGCATTAAACCGATCATCTGTCTAAACCTCCTAACTCTATTCACCCTCAAATCTGTGTTCGTTTTTTTCATCTGCTGAAAAGTTGGGTTTTTGGAGTTATGAGGTTTTGTCCCGCCAGCAGCGTTATGTTCTTTGTTAAACTTCTTGGTTACTATTTAAAGGAGACATACTAAATCACTTTTGCGAATTGAATTTCAGATCTTCCGGTTCACCTCCTGTCGAAGCAGGGTGTAGAGTACACCAAGGCCCAGAGAGATTTTGCCCTCACACTCCATCTGCATGGTCCTAAGGCATATCACTACCTAAGGGAGACTCTGCATATCCACCTCCCACATCCCAGTTCACGTGTAGCTTATTGCCAGCGGAAGAGTGCAAGAATGCTTCCGCATTCGTCACCGACGCCCATGTGCCCGCGGCAGCGCGAGAGAGCGGCAGTGCGGAAATAGGCTGTCTATTGCCATTCTCTAAGACAAACTCTAACCTTAACCAGCTCCTTAACAGCGCCTAAACTTAACCCTTCTAACCTTAACCAACTCCGAAACAATGCCTAACCTTAACCTTAACCTTAACCATGCCTAACCTTAACCTTAACCATAGAAAGAATATTGCCATTCTCTAAGACAAACTCTAACCTTAACCAGCTCCTTAACAGCGCCTAAACTTAACCCTTCTAACCTTAACCAACTCCGAAACAATGCCTAACCTTAACCTTAACCTTAACCATGCCTAACCTTAACCTTAACCATAGAAAGAATATTGCCATTCTCTAAGACAAACTCTAACCTTAACCAGCTCCTTAACAGCGCCTAAACTTAACCCTTCTAACCTTAACCAACTCCGAAACAATGCCTAACCTTAACCTTAACCTTAACCATGCCTAACCTTAACCTTAACCATAGAAAGAATATTGCCATTCTCTAAGACAAACTCTAACCTTAACCAGCTCCTTAACAGTGCCTAAACTTAACCCTTCTAACCTTAACCAACTCCGAAACAATGCCTAACCTTAACCTTAACCATGCCTAACCTTAACCGGCAAAAGAATACACGTTAAAAAAAAATTGAAGGGATTCGAACTTGTCACCAACAGACCGCAGGACCACAGCGCTGCCAGGTGAGCTAAGCTTCGAATGAAAATTATCTGGGATTACGGCTACATAATGCCGCAAGCTCTGCCGCTCTGCGGGGCGTGTCGCAGCCAATCAGGGAAAACGCGGAAGCACTCGGGCGTACTCTTCCGCTTGCAATAAGCAATAAGCTCCCAGTTCATTGCAGAGGTATTCTTCATGATGTCTAATTGTAAACTACATCACTACTTAAGCACTACACACTGTATTATCATGAATGGTTAAACTTCCTGATCTAACAGCTCATGTAGCTATTCTTAGTATGTCCAGTGTCCACAGTAGGGATGCTTGGTGGTTAAATGGTTAATTGTGTACTTTTAAATTTTTACGAAGGTGGCTGAGCTCTCTTGATGCCAAACCTGGTCTCAATAAGATGGTGCTGGACATGCTGGAAAGACGGTGTCAGGAAGACGAGGCCAAGTATGGACATGTCTGTCTGATGCTGGATGCAATGGCCATCAAAAAGCATGTCCAGTATGATCCACAGACACAAACAATGTCTGGATATGTGGACATGGGGGATCGATCGAACGAGACTGACGTCGCTGCCGAGGCTCTTGTATTTATGGTGGTTGGGCTTCAAGGTTATTGGAAAGCTCCAATTGCCTACTTTTTAACCAAGAAACTCACACCAGAAACACAAAGTCTTGGTAGACCATGCATTAGAAGAGCTGCATCGGCGTCAGATAAGGGTGGTGTGCATGACGATGGATGGCCATGCATCCAACATCAGCATGTGCACCCAGCTTGCACCCATTATGATACTATGTTGCTCCAATGTGTTGGCTGTCCTTGAATTTGTCTCTGCCCCAATTTTCTTGTGTTCAGTCTTGATTCAAGCAAGTTTAGTGTCCTAAAAGTAATTGTAAGGATCTTAGGATCCTTAAAATTACTTTTAGCACATGCACACTGATTATACATTCAAGATAAGGGATGCAAACTAGTCAGCTTTAGGTTACCCTTTTTTCCCAAAATGTGGCAATGTGTAACGTTCTGGATCCTATCCTCCTTAGGATAGTATCCTACTGTCTACCTGGGTTACTTCCTGTTGTTTTGGGTTCACCTTGTATGTCACCACTGATTTGCTGTCTACACTAATTGTCTGTCACACCTGGGTGCTGTCATTGGATGTCAGACTGCTGTCACTTATTGACAGCGTGGAATGTTTGGTATGTGCCTATTTAATGTTTGCTCTATCTCTGTCATTTGCTAGAGCTTCACCTAACACTACGGACAAGATTGCAGCTGGAACGAAGCGCTGACCTAAGTTCTCTCTCTCTGTACTTGAATAATCTTACCCTTGTAATAAACAGTCGAACCTGTTTTGGAAGAGTAACCTATTCTCTGTCTCATTCTTCTCGACAACTTGGAACTCACTTACCTTGTTCGTAACAGCAATGAAGTGAATTGTGTAAAATGTGGATTAGTGTCTGCCGTGGTAGCTCCCTGAGGAGTGCTGCTCTGGGAGCATTCACTATTTTCACCCTATAGCGTGTTTGCATCCCTGATTTCTTGTGTACTGTTTTGGCAGGATCATCATAGTAATACAATATTTGCGTTTGAAGGTTCCTCTCTATCCTGGGCTTCATCATCAACATTGACACATTGATGTTGATGGTTCCTGATCTGCTTGAGGGACAGCGATATGTCCTGACGTACAGGTTCAGCCAGGACCACTTGGAACTTCTCTTTAACTCCATCAGAGCATCCGGTAGGGGACATATTTACCAGCCACAATACCAAGTGACACAAAGTGTCAGCATATGTTTGTATTGTTTTCAGTTTGTCTGTCCATATGTTTTTTTTTCTTAAGAAATGCGGTTCTGAAGACCATTTTGAGTATTTAGAAATATTTGTTTGTCTATCTGTTTGCAGAATTTGTCACCACTGTGATACAGACTGAACTGTACGATAATGTCATTCAACTTAATTTACGTGGAAGAATATCATTCAGGGGTGGCACATTTTTTTTGGTTGCATGAAGATAGATTGAATATCTGTGCAATAAACTCGTATATCTTGTGTTTTTTGTTTCAGGTGGCTGGAATAACAACCCCAATGCCAGCCAATTCAAGTACATTTTTAGAAAGCTAATGGCCCGGTGTTGGGTTGTTAAACCAAGCTCCAAAGGGAACGTGATGGCACAGGATGACACCGAGTCCCTGCCAGCTTTTGCATTGTCCTCTGCTGCCCAGTCCTACCAAATCGACATATCTACAAACCTGTCAGCTGTAGATATGTCCTCTGCTGAAGGAGGAGAAGATCTTCCATCCCCATTTGCTGACATTCCTGCCATTGTACATGACCACAGCTACCTCCCCACCCGCTTCGATGGTCTTGTGGACAATGCCCTTGTGTACATTTCAGGTAAAGGTTGACTGATTGACCTATAGCCGATTGTGCCAATAGTCAAAACCTAGGGTGAAAATTATTGCTGATTAATTGGATGATAGTCCAAAAAAAGAAATGTTCACAGTTGGAAATTCTAATTTCCCCATACTTATTAATTATTATTATAAGTTATTATATTATTAATCATTCTACCTCTAATTTTAGGATTTGTTGTGCGACGGACATTAAAGAAGCTGTCCTGTGATGTCTGCCGTGCCAGCCTGGTGACGGACGCTACATCTGCTTGTCAGGACAAGAGTTACCACCTGCTCTCTCTAAGAAACAATGGAGGCCTAGTGATGCCATCTGAAGGCACGGTGAGGGTTGTCAGGGCAGCAGAGTGGGTCATTCGCCAGTCATCAGCTGATTTCAGACGATCACAGCCCATCAAACCGCTGGAAGTCCTCTACATTGTGCGCAAGAGGATAGGGTCAGAGGATGTGTTTTTGCTCGGGGAGCACATCGGTGAAACACAGCATGGCATTGACAGTCACCACCATGCTGTTGACATTAGTTGTGTCCCTGTTTTTCAAGCTACGGCTGCACCACATTGCCAAATTAGATACTCTGAGCTTACAGAGTGGCAACATGAGACAGAAGCTCACCAAAACTGTCCTTTTCAAAGGGCATTAGGAGAGTAAGAGCGTTGACATGGTGTTTCTCTCCTCAGTCGTACTCCGTTTCTACTACTTTCTACTGGTGGAAGAGGGGTACACAAGAGAGGTACACAAATGTGATCTGTTTTACATTCAGGCTAACATGCTGGTCAGAAAATTCCACTCCTGTTCTGATGAGGTTAAGATCACACTCTTTCTGGCTTACTGTACCCCCATCTATACGGTCCCCTTGTGGGTAAAGTTTAAGAAAGCGAGCATGCATAAAATTCAGGTTGCTTATAATGACTGCATGTGTATCTTGCTGAAAAAGCCCAGATGGACAAGTGCAAGTGAACTGTTCTGTAAGGCGGGGGTGGCCACTTTCCAGGCACTCCTGAGAAATCTGAGGTACAGGTTCATCTGTAGAATAAATGTGTCTCAGACTGCCATTATCAAGCTGCTCACTGATCCTGGGCTAAGCACTGTGAGATACCAGTCACAAATGTGGAAATTCTGGTATGACTCTTTTATAAACGTGTTTTTTGTGTATGTGACATCTATGTGTATGTGACATCTATGGACCAAGTGTCTGACAATAAAGGTTTGATGATTGATGATGATGCTGTGTGGCAATACAATTATTTTAACTTGGAGTGCTGTCCTTTTTCTTTAACTATTGACAATGTAATAAAATAAGTGGGATGGATATATGTATATATATTATTCTGGTATGACTCTCTTTTATAAATGTGTTTTTTGTGTATGTGACATCTATGTGCATGTGACATCTATGGACCAAGTGTCTGACAATAAAGGTTTGATGATTGATGATGATGCTGTGTGGCAATACAATTATTTTAACTTGGAGTGCTATCCTTTTTCTTTAACTATTGACAATGTAATAAAATAAGTGGGATGGATATATGTATATATATATATGTATATATATATATATATATATATTAGAGGTGGGCATAGATAATTTTTTTTAATCTAGATTAATCTATCTGCAATCCTGGATTTAATCTAGATTAATCTAGATTAAAATGGCTCAAACAAAATTAAAAAAAAAACCTGCCGAAGGCATTCAAAATATGTGTGTTCTACCCAAATAATGACCAGAAGTAAGTCCTTACTTTTTCTTTCCTCCTTATGTTTCTCAGGCCAGGTGGCCCATTACACCATGAGCCCATCTCCCGTTTCCAAAATGCATTACAGACTGTTTGAAAAAGCTGTTTTGCTATGATAATTGGTAATGAAATATCAAAATAATGTTCAATAAGAAGTACTTGTGTTTAATAAGTTGTTTTATTCAGAAGTTAACACAAATAAATAATATTACCAGTACAGTACAGTATCTAGCACACATGTGAATGGAACTGTGTGAATGTGAAGCAGGGCGTTCCTGAAAAAGAGCATCTGTGCTCAGCGAACCTACCCTGGGTAAATAAAGGTAAACATTTTTTTTTTTTTTTTTTTTTAGATTAATGCGTTAATTATATTATCGCGCGATAATAGTATCGCGTTAACGCAGCACGTTAACGCTGTTAACGGCCCAGCTCTAATATATATATACAGGGCCGCCTGGGAGAAATGCGAGGCCCTGTGCGAGATTTAAACGCGAGCCCCCCCCCCCCCCCCCCCCCCCAAAAGGTAAAAAAATATATATATATATTTATATATATTTTTTTTTTTTTTTTTTTTTTCATACAGTCAACATATTCTTAAATAATAGCGCTGCCCGAGGCTGGGCATGATACAGTCAACATATAGCAAGAGAGAGAGCGAGAGAGAGCTCCCGTTCTACAGTCAATATACAGTGTACAGAGAGAGAGACACATTGGAAAGAAATTGAAATGCTATTTGGCCCTAAACAGAGAGTACACAGTGGCAGAATACCTGAGCACTGTGACTGAAGATCCTTGACTAGGTACAGACTCAGCGAGCACAGCCTAGCCATCGAGAAAGGCCGCCATAGGCAGACTGTGTGTGTTAGAAAGAGAGAGAGAGAGAGAGAGAGCATGTGTGTTTGTCGTGTGTGTGTGTTAGAGAGAGAGCATGTATGAGAGAGATAAGCAAAGATGACCCCCTAAAGGATATTCAACTTTTAATGAAAGAACAAAACAGAAGGAAAAGATAACTTCACAAAGGCAACATGAATATACATAGATCCAAAAGGACAAAGATCAACACTTAAATCCAAAGAGAAGAGGGTCTATACCAGAGAAAACAAAGCAGCAAGGAGCCAATGGCCGACATCAGCTAAAGGCTAGCCAGGTAGGCTACTGACACCAGGCCACACACAGCTTTGGCCAACGGCCCAACGCTACCCAAGCTACACAAACGACCAAGACAATGAATTCACACACAGCACATGTCGTATCTCCAAATGTTGTGAAGTAACATATGTTTTGCCTGGAAAAAAACATCGTTATTAACAAAACATTCGGGAGGGGAAGGAAGGAAGAGTGGGGTAATGTCATGACATTTTCATTAATCTTACCTGCACCAAGGAACGCAGGGCGAAAGGCCGCAACACAGGTCTCCACGTTGACGAAAGGCCTCTCGCTGGCGGGACAAAAATAAGCTATGGCCAGAGCCTTGTCATGGTGCAGGCCCGACTACATCTTCTGTCAAAGATGATGTCATAGTCAGAGTGCCAGAACCCCCTGCTATTCTCACGGCTAATGTCAATGGTCATAGCACAAGCTAACAGCTAACTCTAGGCTAACTGATAGCATCAAACGAACGTTCCCAGCCGAGCGCAGCCGGCAGCTAACGTCGTAGCTAAACAGCTAACTGGCTAACAGTTAGCTCAACCCGGCTATCGCTAACCATTAGCTAACGCAGAAGCAAGCTATGCGGCTACCACTGAAAAACTGTACAATGTGAGAAAAGCAATACAGGTGCTGACACCAGGCCACACACCGTTAGCTACTAGTAGTACTACAACAGCTAGTCGGCCAGTTTGGCTCCAGAGAGAGAGAGAGAGAGAGAGATCCACGGCGGGAATAGAATAGGGTTAATAGAATAGGTTAAAAACTCACCAAACGTCCAAGAGGATGGAGACAACCGCGTGGAGTTGACGAAGTTCATCTACCAAACGACCATCCTCTTCATCTTGGCTGCATGCGCTGTCTCTAGGTTAGCTAACGCTAGTTAGCCTTTAGCTAAGCTAGCTACTAGCCGACATCATCATGGCTATATCCCGACTGCACCATGACAAGGCTCCGGCCATTTGTCCCGCCAGCGAGAGGCCTTTCGTCAACGTTCCTTGGTGACCGACCGACTGATAATGACCGACCTCTTTGTCTTGGCTGGCATAACTAAGCATAATAGTCAAAAGCTGCACGCGCGAAATAGTCAAACGCAGCTGACGCACGCCGGCGTACTACACATGATGTAACCACTCCCTTCGTTGAAACCAATAGTATGTCTGCTGCAGAGCCCCAGAGCTCCAATAGTGAGTATGTCTGCAGACCCAGGAACAAGTCAGACACATTCTACAAACGTGTCTAATGTGAAATATATAAGCATATAAGCAAAACTAGATTTTAGGTCTGTGATGAAAAAGGGCCTCGCGGGAAGGGGGGCCTTGCAAAAAAAAAAATAATAAAAAATAAAAAAAATAATAAATAAAAAATATAAAAAATATAAAAAAAATTTGCGAGGCCCCCCTTCCCGCGAGGCCCTGTGCGACCGCACTGCTCGCACACCCCCTGAGGCGGCCCTGTATATATATATATATATATATATATATATATATATATATATATATATATATATGTAGCACCCTGAATATAATTTATGGCTATTATTCAGAAGTGCTGACTTGCCTTTTATCTCCCCTTGGTGCACCAAGACAAATTAACTAGTTTCCATTGATATTCCCTCGAACAATGACGCAGGCTTCTCCTTCTTTCACCGACTGGAATATGGATTATAAACAGTAAATTGGATCATATTCTTTCCATCCCAGTGCTTCCTGTGGGGCTAGTTGGCGGTACCAGCAGGGGGCGACGGTGGCAGGCAAGAGCGCACAAGAGAGAGACAGCAGGAGAAGCAAGTGAACGGGAACGGAAGTGAGGCGAGCCACCCTCTTCGACAGTGGACTTTGATGTGATCGGTCGTGTCTTGACAGAGCCCCCATTGTGGACCACACGGGCGAACGTATTGAACTTGAGTATATGACGGGTTATTCTAGAAGTATCCGTGATAGTGTGTGAGTAAGAGAAACCGAACCCAAGGACTAAGGTCCATAGATAACGTGTTATAGTAGCAGTGTGTGCGGTATATTTAGCATGCTGCTAATGGCTATATTGACTCCAGTATACACCGGGCGCGAGGCGCTGAAGAGACCGGTGGTGTAGCAAGCCACGTTGCGTAACAGTATACCCGAATAGCAGGAGGGCTGTCTGGGACCCACAGAGTAGCTTCAGTGAAGGTAGGGCTAGAGTATCGTCGCGCGTCGACAACCAGTCTTCGCCGGCGTTCGACAGCTGCTCTGCACCGGCTGTCTTCTGTCAGCACAGGAGTTCGTCCCGACCAGCAGAGGTCGCCATCACCCAGCACGCGCTCTCAGCCCGCTACTGCTCCCTCTGCTCCAGCCCCGCTAGTTGGCGCCTGTGACGAGAGCGTTCGACGCCATCTTGCTACCCGGACAGGGGTGGCGCGGCGAGGCCGCCATCTTGGTTGAGTACAATAGAGCTTCCATGCTCAGGATCTTATTGCACAGTACACAGTGTGATGCGGCCTGCGGGTGAAGCTAACGTTGCTCAATACAGTTCATAGGGGTACCCCATAAACATTATATGCCGGCATTAGTATAGGACTTTTGTTTTGGTAAAGTGGGCCCACCTTTTCATTTTCTTTGAGTGTGATAACGTGTTTGTTCTTTAATAATATTTTCCCATCTAATTAACCCTTTCCCTGTGGGAAGGTTACAGACCTGTAGAATCATAAGTAAAGCCTTAGAGAGGTATTATCCCTACCATATAATTAAAGCCTGAGAGAGGTATTATTCATGGTACTAACCCAGACGTGGGTGATGAGTCAAGCACATTGAAGTATATTATCCCTGGTACTAACCCAGAGGTGGGTGTATAATATAAGTGTCTATAAGGTATTGAGTTACAAATTGAGTAATAGTAGGACTTCATTTTATTTGACCCATTCCTATTAAATCTTTGTAACTGAACAGTACAATTAACATAAAGAATTAGATGGGGTTCTGTGTGCGTGTCCCTTCCTGAGCCTATAAACAACTATTTTGGTGTGGGTAACGTTAATACAATTAACCCCTTCCTATCCAACTCTCCCCTTTTCATTATAAGGTTTCTAGTGGTCATCAAGGCAGGGTACTGCTTGCGGGAGGAACGAATCTATATGCATGCCAGTCACTAGGTGTGGGAGGGTTAACGGAGGTATTCAGGGAAGTGAGAGCGAGTTGGGGAGTACTGCTGACCGCCCCGGAGAGGCGAGGAAGCCCAGAGTACCAAACCAGGTTGGTAAATCCCGGGCCCCATTCACTCCCACTACCGGGCCCCATTTTGACGCTCCAGGCCCAAAGACGAGGGTGCAGTCAGACGGAGCTCTGCTGTGTCCAGCTACCTTGTGACTGCCAACAACCGTTCCCACAAAGCAGGGATAATCCACCCTGCTACATATATATATATATATATATATATATATATATATATATAGATAGATAGATAGATGGATGGATGGATGGATGGATGGATGGATGGATGGATGGATGGATGGATGGATGGATGGATAGATATGTATGTATACATATATAGATAGATGTGTGTGTGTAAGTAATATAAATAGGCTAGCTTATCTGTGTGTGTAAAGCCATTGCTTTACTTATCTGTTTAAAGTTATTTTCATATGAAAGTCCATAATTATAAGTATGCAGTATCATAACTACATCTTTGATGTTTATAGCAAACCAACCCGTTTGAAATCGGTAAAGAATTGAGCAATCTATGGTTATTTAAATAGTACATGCACCATAGACATTAATGTTATCAGTAGCTGAGCTGCCTGGGGCAAGATGGCCGCCCTACGACGACGTCGCTCTCCATTGGCCGGCAGCGCGGGTAAGTTATCTAGTGTTCTATATATATCTATGGGTGCAACAGCGTGATTTTTTTTCCGTAGCCGCATTTCTCTGAGACGCTCTCTGATTGGCACTGACTGACGCTCTCTGATTGGCCACTGGCGCGTTTGCCCAATCGCGTGACGAGCTGTGTCTTTGCCCATTTCCACGTCAAACAGCCTGCAAACTACCTGGCGTTCTATCGCCATGCTCTAAGACAAACTCTAACCGTAACCAACTTCGAAAGAGTGCCTAAGCTTAACCAGTGTAGAAACAGGCGTCGGCCAATCAGAGAGCGTCTCAGAGAAATGCGGCTACGGAAAAAAATCATGCGGTGCAACCAGCGTTATTTTTTTCCGTAGCCGCATTTTGTGGAGACTCTCTCTGATTGGCCACTTCATGTGACATGTGCGCCCAATCGTGTGACGCCTGTTTCTACACCGGTTAAGCTTAGGCACTCTTTCGACGTTGGTTAAGGTTTGTCTTAGAGCGGGGCGATAGAACACCAGCCCTGATTCCAAACTTTAACCTTAACCAACTTCGAAAGAGTTAAGCTTAAGAAGTAAGCCTAACCAGTGATAAACTAGGCGTTAGGTCGTTTGCAGGCTGTTAGACCCGGAAATGGGCAAAGACACAGCTCGTCACGCGATTGGGCGCACATGTCAGTGGCCAATCAGAGAGCGTCAGTCAGTGGCCAATCAGAGAGCGTCTCCGCAAAATGCGGCTACGGAAAAAAATAACGCTAATGAGCAGCAATGCAATTCAGGTGTGAATGCCATCTTGGAGTGGAGAGGCAGAGATACAAATGTTCTGTGCAGGGGAAGGATTGGGCTCCCGTCGTGATTGGGAATTGGGCGGAGTGGACGGAGGAAACCATGTGGCGAAGCGGCTGCTGGCTAGCGACAGGCGCCTGGATGGGGGAAGGAGGAGCGGTTGGGTTGGATTGCGGCTGGACGTGGTCGGAGCAGAGGAGGTTGAGGTTTTCGGAGGAGATGGTGGAAGGACTGTTCCGTGTCGATGGCGTGAGGATGTCGGAAGGGGAGGTAGAGTCGCTCCGTCAGGGGGGTAGCATTTTGCAGGTTGAATGTTTGGAGTCTGGTCCTGGTGTGCCGGGGCGGTGGTGTCGAAAGCGGGAGAGACTTAAGTTTACTTGTCGGGAGAACTGTTTGATGGGATATGGAGACATGGAGGAGGCTCTAGCTTGGAGGGTGGGCTCTCGCTGTCGTGTTGTGTACTCCGGGGATGGCAAGGTGTATCTGGGGTTTGTTTCCTGGATCGAGGGTGAAGACTGCGGGGTCAAGATTGACGGATATGAAGGGTGTGAGCTGATGGGTATGTCCGCCTTGCTGCTCCCTGAGGGAGTGAGTTTGGCGATGGGAGATGACAGTATGGAGTGTGGTTCGGGGGGTGAGAGCGGGGGAGAAGGGTGGAGTAAGGTGGAGAAGAGGGGCAGGGATAGTGGGGGGAAGGGGGTGAAAAGGAAGAAGGGTAGGGGGGATAGCTCGAGTGGATCAGATGGTGAGGGTAGAGCCGAGGTTGTTGCGGGAGTGATTCATGTAGTGGTTAGGTTTGAGGGGGTGGGGGGAGTGAGCAAGTTAGGGTTGTTCGAGCTGCCAAAACTCGTAGGTAAGCAGTTAGGAGAGGTAAAATATGCTAGAGTTTTGAGAGATGGGAATCTGGCTGTAGGGTGTGTAAGTGTAGGGCAGGTGGAGATGGCTAGGAAGATGAGGAGCATTGGTGGCGTGGGTATAAGGGAGGTAGTGAGAGTAGGGGAGAAGAGGGAGGGGGGATGTAAGGGGGTGATAGCTGGGGTACCGGTTGAGGTTAGCGTGGAGCAGCTGGTGGAAGGGTTAGGGAAGGACGGGCGTAATGGCATGGTTAAGGGTGCAGAAAGGATGAAGAGGGGAGCAGATAGGGTAGAGACGGAGACGGTAGTGATTAAGTTTGAGGGTAAGGTTGTTCCTAGTGTAGTGTTTGTAGGGTATAGGATGTTTAGGGTTAGGGAATTTGTTCAGAGTCCTCTTAGGTGTTTTAGGTGTCAGGAATTTGGCCATGTAGCTGTTTCTTGTAAGAAGGGACAGAGGTGTGCTAGGTGTGGCGGGGAGCATGAATATGGGAAGTGTGGGGAGGGAGTGAAGATGAAGTGTTGTAGTTGTGGTGGGGAACATAGTGTAGCGTTTAGGGGTTGTGCGGTGATGAGGAGGGAGGTTGAGGTTCAGAGAGTGAGAAGGGATGATAGGATTTCGTATGCGGAGGCAGTTAGGAAGTTAGGTCAGGGAAAGCAAGGTGAGGAAGGAGAAGGGCATTTGGCAGTAAGGGTAGTGCAGGAGGATCAGGGGAAGCAAGGTGTGGATAAGGGGTTTAGGAAAGGGCATTTGTCGGTAGAGGAAGTGCAAGAGGAGAAAGAGAGGGTGTGGGGGGTGAAGTTGGAGATAGTGGCATTTGTGACGAGAGTGGTGAATACTATAGTGATGGTTAGCAGTAGGACAGAGAGGTTAAGGTTAGTAGTTGAGGCGGCAGTATTAGACATGGGTATGAAGGGGTTGACAATAGGGCAAGTAACACAGGAGTTAGGGAAGGTAGGGAAGAAGGGTGTTGTGAGGGATCAAGTAAGAGAGTTAGGGAAGGGGGTGGTGAGTGTTCAGGAAGGCCAGAGTCAGTCGCTGGAGGCAATGAGTGACTCATAGATTAGGTGGGATAGGGTGGTGATGTTAGGGATGGGTTTTGTTTTGTTTGGTGTGTTAGGGGGTTGAATGGATTTGGTCGTGATCTGACATTGAACCGTTGAATAAGAAAAAGAAGAGGGGAGAATGGAAGACTGGCCCGATTTCCGGGTCGGTAGGTGGCGGTAAATGCCCCATTTATGGTGGCCGTCCGCCGTAAAACACCAAAAAGAAGAAGAAGAAGGATTGGGCTCCTTCATGGGTAAAAAATTCCCATTTAGACCAGTAAAAGAGGGTTCAGTGAGGGAATCACTCCATACACCATTGGTATGTATGTTTGTAGTTGTGTAATTGTCAATTTAAATCACTATAATTTGTATCTGTGGAGGGCTGGGTTGGTGGCAATTTTGTGGGAATCATTCCAATTAATGAATGTTTGGGTGTACTGTCTAACCAGATAGGAGGGGATGCCAATTGGCAAGTTGTTTTGTGTACTTTGGGTTGGATCTGGTCCATTGTGATCAAGTAACAATTGTTTGGTTAAATGAAATTCAAACATAATTGATTTGGTCTGTTTTAAATTTAAAGTAAAATGTATGTGGAAGGTTGGTAAATTAATTTGGTTAAATTGGAATTCAAACATAATTGATTTGATCTGTTTAAATTTAAAGTAAAATGTATGTGGAAGGTTGGTAAATTAATTTGGTTAAATTGAAATTCAACCAAATTGATTTTGCCTGTAATGAATGGAAATATCGAATAAAAGAAATAACGATAAACCCGACTAATCTAATCAGATTCATCATCAAAACAAGATCATTGTTCATCAGAGTGTGCAGCAGGCTGAAGATATGAACCACTAGGGCAGCGAAGGCTTGTTTCATTAGCCGTGTTTCAGTCATCTTTAAGAATCCTTTTTCCTGTGATGGTCTTCTAGGCTGAAGGAGCACCTAAGAAAGCCAAGCCAGGAGTTGCCAAGAAAGGCGAGGCAGCAGCGGCAGTAGGGAAGACCAAGAAAGCAGCAGACGCCAAGGAGGCAGTGGAGACGGACCTTTCTGTGAGTGACGATGAGCTGAAGAGAAACGCCTGCAGGCTAAATCAAACCCTGATGACCTTTTTTTTACGCAAGCGGGTGGGTTTGCATACTGAGGCGTGCTGCTCTGATCTCAGGTGGAGGCGTGTGAAGAGAAAGCTGCTACTGTGCTTCCTGCCTCCTGCGTTCAGCAGCTGCACAGCGCCAACTGGAAGGACAGGCTGGCCAGCATGGAGGAGTTCCTCAAGGTCACCACCAGCACTTTGTCCAGTTCTTCTATTGCAAACTTGTGTCTTGTGTTTTCTTAATGGATGCCTCCGACACATCGACTAGCAATATGCAATATGCCAGGAATGTGGGTGGTCACCGACCGAGGTCGGTGTCCAGAACGTAACACTGATACCAGTGCATACATATAAAAATAAAATAAAAAACGTATATAAATTATATATATATATATATTTTTTTTTTACTGATACTGTTTTATATATACTGTTTTTTAGTAATAACTAGAAAGTAATGGTATTTATTCAACAGGTGATTGTATAGATTTGTATTAGTATCATTAATCAATGAGTATGGGGCTGCAGCACTGCAGATATGCCCTACTCCAATGATCCACTCGCTTTGCACTCGCTACCCAGTGGCTCTGCAGATATACCCTACTCAGTCTACAAGGCTCCGTTGAAGTAGCAGAGGAACTGTTGTGATTTTTGCACAATAAATATTCAACATTCTCTTTTGAGACTCCGCCTCAGACTCTTATCATTTGGCACTAAAAGCTAAACATTGTCGCCGATATGGCTGTCCGCAACATGTCATTAATTGTGTACGCGACGTGCAATTGTGCAATGACGACGTTACCGTGAGCTAGGTTAGCTAGCAGGAGCTACCGGTATATGGAAAGACCATAGAAGACTGTAACGTTACTGGTGACATTGTGATTTAACTTGGAATACTCCTTTGCCAACTTGCTGTACTTTGCTTGCAGGTCTGCAGCCATTATTGTTGGATTATGAATAGCCCCAACTTTAGCCAAGGTAACGTTAAAGCTAGCTTTCGGTTAGCTGTTCAATGCTAATAACACCAGCCACCAAGCAAACTCATCAGAGCTCCCCGTCAACAGCGCTCTGTCGGGACGATGGCATTTTAAGAAAGTATCTGCTCTGCTGTTAAAATGACAAATGGCAATTGACACTTTAATTCATGGTCGATTAAGCACACGTTTGTTTTATAATGCTCACTCAGCGAGTAGGGTATATCTACAGAGCCCAACGTCCGCAGTGTTGTTGATAAATTACGTCATATGGTATCGGAGCGCAACATTAGAGGGTACTCGCCGATACCGATACCAGCATTTTAGGCAGTATCGGCGGCATTTCCGATACTGGTATCGGTATCGGAACAACTCTAGTAATAGCTACACTGAACATTTGGACCCAATTTCGTACCCACTTTAAATATATAGAAAGTTCCATCAATGGCCCCATAGATAACAACCACTTGTTTCCCCCCTCAACTCTCGCCTCTGCCTTCCCACTCTGGAAGGACAGAGGCCATGTGAAATTCTCAGACCTCTTCAACGATAATAAGTTTGATAACTTTGGAACAATAATGCAACAAATATGATTTACCCCGAAAAACAATCTATTCCGTTATTTCCAGATCAGACATTATATACAAACCAACTACCCTTCCTACCCCGATCTCCCCCCGATATCAACCCTGGGAATATCTCTTTACAATCAGGCCGGGGCGGAAAGGCTTCATCTCTGATCTTTACAGCTCTATCTCCGAACTTGACACAACCTCTCTAGTAAAAACTAAAAACAAATGGGAGACTGAGCTTGAGGAGGACTTCCCTGACGAATGGTGGACTTCCCTGACGAATGGTGGAGCCATAGACCGTATTAACACCTCGACCACCTCGAAGACCGTAGCAGACTACAGACAGTGGCACGTTCAGCCGAACGCACAATTGGAGGGGGGCTTCCCACCCTCCAGAACATTTACAACAAGCGGTGCAGGGGGAAGGCTAAGAGAATCATCAAGGACTCCAGCCACCCAAACAACTGCCTCTTTGAACTGCTGCGGTCAGGCAAGCGATACCGGAGTCTCATGGCGAGCACAGAAAGACTCAGAAGAAACTTCTATCCCCAGGCCATCAGGCTGCTCAACGAACAATAAACACTATGCAACAACCATCAAATGCACACAGCACACACATCCACACGCGCACACTCACTTTAAACAAACAACACACTGCAGCACCCACTCTCCACACTTTAGATCACCTAAACACATTTTATATTTATTGGTAAAGGATTTGCACTACAACTCGTACACCTTACTGTAAATTGTACCTAAATTGTACCTCATCCCATTTCTGCTTTGCACTATATAGTATTGTACATTAGTACATTGCATAGTATATTGTATGGTAACTCAGTTACTTCTATTCTGCATCGAACATTGTACATATGTCTATACTGAACACTGTGACTTCTATTTTTACTTCTATTACATGCTATACTATTTTATTTCATACTTATCTTGTCTAGCACAGTCTCTGGAGCGTAACAGTAAGAAGCATTTTGTATAAAAGTATTCTGTACTTCTGTATGACAACTATTAAAGAAACTTGAAACTTGAACCTGTGCTAGACTGGAGCTCATCCCATTCAAAGTCTTCCATAGACTGACTACTGCAAATCCAAACTGGCAGCAATATACCCTGATGTGGAGGACAAATGGACTACTATTTTTGAAATATTATCTGAAGTCCTCTCAATCGATCTTGAGCCCTCGCCCCAGACAGATATTTTTCGAGTCCCGCCAAATACTGAACAATTACCTAACTCCATCATAATAGCGTTTACCACACTGCAGGGCTGTACGCTAAGCTTTTTCACTAGGGGCACACTTGCCCCTAAATGAGAAATTTAGGGGCAAAAAATATTTTTTAGGGGCAAATTTTTAAATAATTGTACCATTATTTATATCGATTGTTTTTGATTTAAAAAAGAAAAAGAAAAAAAAATATTTTATATAATTTTTTTTTTAATAAAATATATATTATATAATCATACTTGTAGTTGTATTATCTGCGAGACATCGCCACCACGCAACAAGTCTAAATGCTCGCTATATGCAACCAGCTCCACTGTCTGTGTGTACTCGAGTAGCCTCCAGCTACAGCCAGGATTCCCCGGAGCTGCAGCTGGACCCTATACTGTAGCCTCCAGCTACGGCCAGGATTCTCCGGCGCTGCAGCTGGACCCTATTGACTATATTCAGCGTGCCCTCAGCTCGAATACGCATCGACTCAGTGTTATAAGACATTGATATCAGGAGCTATCTGAACTATTTAGTTTAATGGGACGTTTCGTTTTGAACAGTAAGCTAACGTGAGCTATCATGCACTACTAGACTTACTGGAGCATTTGTTGATAGCTATCAGTAGCTAGCCGGCTCACCGAGGTCCCAGTGTCCCACTAGACTAGTGTTTACAACAGCCACGGGGTGCGGGAGGGAGGAGGAGCAGCAGACGCCGCAGCTCTCTCCGTGTGTCTGAGTTCAGTTCAGTTCGGCTCACTATAGGAGGTCGAACGCGTCGAAAATATGAAGCAATACTAACTTTACTTTTCTTCATAGCTAAATCAGACAGTCAGCCAGTCTATCAGAGTGAGTGCTCAGTCGATTGTTCCCGCTGATCATACCTGCTGAGTGCTCACTGCTCAGCTCGCGTGAGTGACGTCATCACACGCCTTGGATCATTTAGGAGTGAAATGCGAATGCAAGGCTCGAAAGCACTACTCGCAAGCCCGCCCCCAGATAATATTTACCAATCGCAACGGCCAATTAAAGGGGCAATTCGCGACGATATCATCACAGTGTACAGCCCTGCACTGCTAGCAAGACGTAGGATTTTGTTAGGATGGAAGTCACCTGCCCCCCCCCCCCCCCCCCAAGGTAGCTATGTGGCTTACGGACACTATGTTCTTCTTAAAGTTAGAAAAGATTAAGTTTACCCTTAGAGGATCTACAAAAAAGTTTACCCAATACTGGCAACCGTTTATCACTTACTTTGAAAACCTTACAACATTACCCACCAACTAAGCCCTGATTAGCTGGAAATAACTGTGACAACTCTTTTTCATTTTCAATTTTTTATTTGTACTGTAACCTCTGATTTGCCTGTGCAGACGTAACTGCACATGACATGTGTTGTATACTCCATGATACAACTCGGGTACCCTGTCCCGATAATGGCAGTGATATGAAGTGCCGAAATCTATCTATCTACACTTGACCTTGTCCTACCTGTTTTTACCTTTTTCTCCCCCCCCCCCCCCCTCTGATATAGATCTTATGTGCTCACACACTGAACGCAGGGGAGGGGGAGGAGGGAGAGGGAAGGATGGGGAGGAGGAGAGAGGGAGGGGGGAAAGGGATGGAGGAGGGAAGAGAGGGAGAGAGAGGGAGAATGAGGGGGGGGAAATACTTATTATTTGGAGGGGGAGGGGAGGGTGGTCTGTTATATTTGAAAACATTTTAAACTGCATTACTGCTTTCCCCCCCCCCCCCCCCCCTTTTTTTTTTTTTTTTTTTTATATAACTGTTCTCCTCGGATAAAGAGGTTAGATGCTTACAGTCTACATGTCCTAATAGACCTGTCTCGAAGGAGGGGGGGGGGGACTTTTTTTTTTTTCATTGAAAACTGTTGTAAAACTAACACATGCAAAAAAATATATATATTTGAAAAAAAAGGACTAGATTGAGTGCCTTTAGACGGGTCGCTACCGTTTCTTTAGTGAACCGCTTCCCAACTCATATCGTAAGTCAGGACATGATATATAGGACAGAGTCTGGTTCACTCAGCTAGGTCCACTGATGATGATCACATCCCCTCAATTATGACCCCTAGAGGCTTTAAACTAATTATTATTATTATAGTTATCAAATAAATAAATAAAATGTTTTAATTTCTGTGTATTGGTTTGTCTTGTCCTGTCTTATCTCGTTGTGAGTGAAAACATTAAACATTTTCTCTCTGTCTCTCTGTCTCTCTCTCTCTCTCTCTCTCTGTCTCTCTCTCTCTCTCTGTCTCTCTCTCTCTGTCTCTCTCTCTTTCTCTCTCTTTCTCTCTCCTGTCGACCTGAACAATGGGGGATAATAATAAGAACGAGCCGCCTCGGAGGGAGGATACCGCAGGCGGAAGACGGCCGCTGCTGCTGGAGCTGGACCGAGTCATGTGAGACAAGCCGGTGGCAGCGCGGCGCACAGAGCCGGGGAGAAACCACCGCCTCGCCCCGCTGGCTATTCACAGTGCGTCTCAGGCAAGAGTGTAAAGGGGGGCGTAATAGCATAGGTCAGTGGCCAATCAGAGGAACCCGGAAACACAACTGCGTTGGGTATATACGCGCAGATGTGTTTCCCGGATTCAATGGGTTAAGGGAGCAACCTTTCTGTTTTTGGGGTGGTTGTCTCCCCGGTATGCCGGTAGCGGAGTCAACTCTCTGGCAGAGCCCGGGTTCGGTCCCGGCTCCTCGAGAGGATGCCCCGCATGTTTTATGACGTCTGCCAATTGTGTCAAACTCTTTTCTCTGAACCCCGACCCCGCGGGACTACTGGCGGGGTCAGGGTTCGTGGCAGGGTCGGTTTACTGGTCCGGGACCCCGACCCCGCGAGGTTATGACCCCACGAGATTGTGACATTGTGCACGGCATGCCGAACACCCCCCCCCCCCGTACGTTCCCTGGTAGCGAGCAGGGCGCATGGTTGGGTAGTCTGTCACGTGGCCTGCTCACACTGTGCGTTTGTTGGGTGCTGTCCCCTCTTTTGCACGGTCTGTGTCCTGGCACCCCCCCCACCCCTCACTAGGGGGGGTGGGGGGGCCCGGACCCTCCCCGGAGTTCTGATGGTTGTAGGGGACCTCAGCGGGTACATTTGTCAGGCTCTCCGACCTGCTCCGTTCCTGTGTCCCACTAGAGCAGAGCGAGAGCTAGTACGAAATGTAACGATGGTTATCCTATAACCCTAGTTACATGAGTTCTAGCAATCGCTCTGCTCTCACTCACTGAGGACCCCTAAAACGATCAAGACTCTGGAAGAGTGGAAATACGGTCACACCCCTCGCTTAAATGCATGGGCGAGAGTGGGTGTGGCCGGACAAGTGTAGGTGCATTGTAGCGGAAGCTTTCAGGTTGCAATAGGCAACAAAGAGGTCATCCCACTAGGGCTGTACAGTGCGACATATATATCGCACGTGCTACAGCAACATCCGTCTGTGCGATGAATGGATTTACTTCAGTAGCACTGGTGCGATAGGCATTCGGTTCATATAGATACTCTTATTTTGAAAATCCTGTCGCGGGTCTCATTTCTGCCCAAGCGCAGCTCCAGCTATAATAACTAGGCTCCGACAGCTAGCAACGCTCAGTTCGTTTCGATACTTTTATTTTGAAAATCCTGTGTGTCGTGACTCATATCCGCTCAGCTCACAACACAGCAGGACTCGTCTCAGTAGCAGCGTCTGGAACGCGGACATGAAACAGAGCAAGGATAGTGTTTTCGCGACCCAAAACAAATCCCTGCTGTTTTATTCCGCAACGGGTCAAATGTATATATATAACATGCTTTGCAATCCTCGCCATTCCTTTATGATCACGTCGTGTTAAAGTCAGAAATTAACGTTACGTTAGCGTAAGCTAACAACAAGCTGTTCAGAGCCATATAGAGAGAACAGCAGACGGGCAGAGTGAGGAGGAGGGGGGGGGGGGGCAGACATTCTCCCTTCTCTGTGTGTGTGTGCATTTGGAAAGATCAGATGAAGTCAGACGAGTATATTATATTGATAGTAAATGTACTGAGGGTGGACAGATAATGTTGATATTTAAACATAAAAAATACAATACATAATAAATGTATTCATGATCATAAAACGGTTGCGTGTTGTGAGTTCCAAAACATTTAACTTAAAGTTTAAAGCTCAATATATCAAAATGTGGCACTTTACAGTGAACAGGAGGTCTATGTGTATTAAAAACAATAGATTGTTTTTCCTTTAAAAGTCTGGAAGAGGTCAAAAATTAAAATGTCAAATGATATTTCCGTTGCCTTTTTTGAGTTGATCTAAATGTTACTGATTGTGTTAAATGGGCTTATGTTATGATATCGTCTCATATCGATTGCAGGCACCTGCATCGTATCATATCATGGCATATATCAGCAAATATCGTATTGTTGTCCAAAGAATCTATATCGTATCGTATCGTGATGACACTGGTGATTCCCACCCCTAGTAGAGTCCATACACCCAACACCAAATCCCATAATTCCTTACACGTAACGTGTCTGGCTGTGTGGCGTCTATACTTTCCGTAGCCGCATTTCTGGCAGACCCTCTCTGATTGGCCACTGTTGCCCAATCGCGTGACGAGCTGTGTCTTTGCCCATTTCCGCGTCGAACAGCCTGCAAACTACCTGGCGTTCTATCGCCATGCTCTAAGACAAACTCTAACCTTAACCAACTTCGAAAGAGTGCCTAAGCTTAACCGTCGAAAGAACTTGCCGTCACGCTCTAAGACAAACTCCAACCTTAACCAACTTCGAAAGAGTGCCTACGCTTAACCAGTGTAGAAACAGGCGTCGGCCAATCAGAGAGCGTCTTGCCAGAAATGCGGCTACGGAAAAGTATAGACGCGGCTGTGTGACGTCAACTTGTCAGCATGAAAATGACAGCCAAACATGGCACTGCAACTAAATAACACAAATACAATAGGCACATTTGTGACTGTTACAAATATAACACGTTTTATACTTGTGCTACAAGATTTTGGCCTGTGCTACAAAACTATCAACCTCTGTAGCACCAGAGCTATGTGCAAAACAAGTTAACGTACAGTACAGCCCGAACTAGAGCAGAGCGCCTGCTAGAACTCATGTAACTAGGGTTATAGGATAACCTTCGTTATCAAACACAGTTGCACTGTCCGAGGGAACTGAATTCGTAGGTTTTTAACATGGCTTTAAATGCTCAGAGGGTGACCAGTCGTGGTAATTTTAGGTCCTGCTGTAGCTTGTTCCAGGATGAAGGAGCAGCATATAAAAAGCACTATGACAGACAGATATGAACAAATCAACGTAAAAAGGTAACAAGTCTTTCCTCCTTTGCCTTTCAGCCATAGGCCACAACAGGATTAACAAGCAGCATCAAGGCTGCAATTAGGGATGTCCCGATCACATTTCTTTGCTCCCGATCCGATCGCGATCATGTGATTTTGAGTATCTGCCGATACCGATATATTTTCTTTTTTTATGCAATCAAGTTGACCCTTAACTCAGTCAGTGCCGGGGATTTTCCTCATCCTGTTCTAGCTAGGCCACACTTTAAAGATAGGGGTGCGTCACCTTGTTTCTAGAGCTATATCTATATTCTATATTATAGCTTTTTTTTTTATCCACTTTTTCTATATTTTCTCCCATCCCAATTTCGTATCATCCAATTCAACCCTCCCCTGTCACGAACGCTGTTTCTTGCCTCCCACAAGCCGGCTGCAATGTGGACTAAGTCATACATAGCACGAGTCCCCTCCGGTACTTGAGGTAACAGCAGTCGCATCTTTTCACCTGCGCAGCTCGATCTCTCAGTGGCGAGGAGTAACGCGTGGGAGGCTCACGCTGCCCCCGACACTTCCTGATTCTACTGCGCAGGCGCACCAACCGACCTGTAGGAGTCGCTGTCCACAACGCCCGATCCCCACCCATCAGTTTCCCACCCCCTAATACGGCCAATGTGTATTAGTATGAACGACCAGCTAAACTGAAAGCAATGTGGAGCGCTGGGCTCGAACAGGCAAGCCCAGCGTCTCCGTCATTCGTGGCGAGCGCCTTGCCCACTACGCCACGTAGCCGCCCATTCTATATTATAGCTATGGATACAATACTATGGTCATTTGACAGTAACTATCTTCTGTCCAAGATGCAAAAAATAATAAATGTTTTCATGCATACGTTCGCGTGTTATCCCGTGGTGAATATAAGTATAGTTTCGGAGTGATCCGGGCTCATTCCTGGGAGGCTGAGTTATTGGGCGCTACGTGAATTCTACTAAAAGCATTGGCGTTTCATCTCTGGACACGCTACTATTTCCAAATCAACTGTATATGATAGGTATTATGTGTCATCATGAATGCATGAAAGGGGGGGGGTCGTTTCTGATGCTTTGATTGCCAGTAACGGCATTCGTTATGAACACACGCTGATCAGCTGGATCGGTACGAAATCATTGCAGTATCAAGCTGGAATTGACGTCAGATAGTCCTTACCTCTGATCGGGGCTATTCCAAAAAGAATATTCAAATTGTTTGATCGCCATCTGGTCCACCTGGTCCACGACATAATCCGACACACACATGCATGGAAGGTCATTAGACTCGTTTCAATGCGATCGGGTGAACCGCTCGACTCCCCTGACCCAAAATATGGCATATAACACCCGGTCTGGAATAGGGTTTACTGCACTCTCGATACTGCCACCTAGCAGGATCTGGCCGGTACTGCACCCTCGGGGTCCCAGTATGCCTTTTAACAGCAACATACAGGTCCGTGACATTGAATAGAATATTAAAATCGAAAAAAAGGAAAAACAATCAAATAACTAGGGCTAACCTTCGAATATTCTTTTGGCATTCGAAGCTTCGGGGCCGAGATTCGATTTTAATTCGAAGCTTCGAGATTTATTTAAGACAGCCCTACAAATAAAGAGTATACTCGTTGTTGGCATTCAAAGGATGGCGCCCAATAACGAGTATACTCGTTGTTGGTGGAGATTGAGTTAACACATTCTGTGCCATGCGTTGAGCGCCAATAACGAGTATACTCGTTATTAGATCGTTTTATCTTTTTTTCTATTTTAATATTCTATATACACTCACGTACCTCTATGTTACCGTTGGAACCCATTGTGAGACCTCGAGAGTGCAATACCGGCCAAATCCTGCTAGGAGGCAGTATCGCCTACCATTTGAAACCCTATTCCACACTGTGTGTTACATCTCATATGGTCCAGGCGGAGAATTTGGACCCAGGCAAGCGCAATGAGCACCTTGGAATGCGTCCAGCACACTCGATGCATATGTTGTGCCATTTCATATCAGAGACACAATGGACATCAATACTGGAAATCGACTTTAGCAAAATCCACATAGCGCCCCATAACTCAGTTTCCAGGAATTAGCCCTCTGAAACTATACAATATTCACCACGGGATAACACGCGAACATACACATGAAAATATTGACTCTTTTTTACATGTTGGACGAGCGATAGTGACTGTCAAATGAGCCATAGTATTGTCTCCATAGCTATAATATAGATATAGCTCTGGAACCATTGTGACGCACCGTGAAAATGCCTATCTTTAGCGTGGCCCAGTGAGAACAGGGATGGGCATACAGCTAGCGCTGAATGAGTTTTTTTTATTTTTTATTTAACAGTATCCAACTATCCATTATATCCATCATGGATATGGCTTTTTTTAACAGTATATCTATTATATCCAACATGGATATATAGCTTATTTCTTTCACTTATTGCAGCATTGGATCAAAATTCAAAATAAAAATAAAGCTCATCAGTGGTGCACCACAAAATAATCATGTAAACTAAAACAAATGATGTGCAGAATAGTGCAATAACAAAGGTAGTGCAGTAACAGTTACAGCTTGACTAGCTTCACAAGTTCAGTTACATTCAGTCATAAATAATCAAATAAAATATAAAATTGGCTTAGTGCAGAATAATTCTAGACTGAACTAGTCTAGTTTAAAAAAAAATGTATATATATATATTAGTGCTGTCAATCGATTAAAATATTTAATCTGATTAATCGTATGATTGTCCTTAGTTAACTTGCGATAATTATTTTTTAATAATTGTATCTACCTTAAATGGATCTTTTTCAAGTTCCAAGTTTTAATACTCTTATCAACATGAGAGTCAACAAATGCTTGCTTTATGCAGCCATTTAACACAAAAGGATGACCCTCATACATTGCAAATTTGCATCAAATTCAAAACAGTGATGCACAAAATAACTTAAAAGAAAATAATCATTTAAAACAATGAATAAAGTGTGCATGAAATAATAGGGGAAAGAAAACGTTAGGAACTTGTTACATTCACCCACACAAGGGCTGAGGACTCACCCCCCCCCCCCCCTCTCTCTCTCTCTCTCCCCCCAGCTCTCTTTTTCTCTTGCCCCTTCCTCATCTCTCTCACCCCACCTCTCTCTCTCTCTCACTCACTCACTCACTCACTCACTCACTCACTCACTCACTCACTCACTCACTCACTCACTCACTCACTCACTCACTCACTCACTCACTCACTCACTCACTCACTCACTCACTCACTCACTCACTCACTCACTCACTCACTCACTCACTCACTCACTCACTCACTCACACACACACACACACACACACACACACACACACACACACACACACACACACACACACTTTGAGTCAGAAACAAACATAGTATCAATGAGAGTATCAATAATGCACCTGAGTGAAGTCTAGCAAAAAAAAATAAAAAGTTAATCGCGAGTTAAAAGAATAGTGGCGTTAATACCGCGTTAACTTTGACAGCCTTAAATAATTTCATTCTGAATTATCTGTACTAGTGGTCTGTGTACTTAAATACTCCCCAGAACAACACAAACTAGGAACAACATTGATATTGTTACAAGGACAGATACAACCACAATGTCATATAGCAAGCAACTGCTCGTTGGGGTTTATTTCAGTATTTTATTAATGTTGGCCAGTTTTCAATAACCGCCCTTGGAGCAGATTCACTTTTAAATCACATCAACAACTATATTTGGAGGATAAAACATTTTTAGAACTTGAGAAATACAAACTGAACTAATACAAAACACACACACGATCTGAACTCTTCATTGGTGTACTTATTGCTCCCCAACAACAAGCAGAGATATGAATGAGTCAAGGCCTCACTGCTGTGACCAGTGTGGAAAGAGCTTCATCCAAAAGGCCACTTTTCTAATACACCAGCGCATTCATACAGGAGAGAAGGCCTATAACTGTGACCAGTGTGAGAAGACCTTCAGTAGATCTGGAGACTTAAAGAAACACCAGCGCATTCATACAGGAGAGAAGCCTTACTACTGTGACCAGTGTGAGAAGAGCTTCAGTAGATCTGGAGACTTAAAGAAACACCAGCGCATTCATACAGGAGAGAAGCCCTATAAGGGCCCGCGTCCACCTAGCGCATATTTCTCCGTGAAACATGCTGGGAGTGCGCCGGCAGCGCTGGCATGCAGCGCATCTTGTAGATGACAGAAAAAAATCTACAGCCATGCCGCGGTTTTGCACATATTATAGCATATTTGAATAACTTTATTGTATATTAATTATATATATAGTTATTGCCTGACACCACAGTTCGCCCTTTGCTTTTTATTAGCTTTTTAGTAGTGTATTCGTGTAGTTATTATTATTAGTTTTGTCGCGAATCTCAATGGTCTGTGGGAGACAGCCAGACAGTCAGGCAGCTCCGGTGTCAGGTTACAAACAGAGTGGTAGATGAATGGCTGTGATTGGTTGTCTGAAAATGAGCCCAGCGCATCGCTCTGAAAGTTGAGAAAGTTTCAACTTTCGACCGCACAAAAAAGCTGAGAAAAGAAGCCGACGGCAGCGCACTTCCTAGAGGCGGCCGCATGCGGCTGCATGCGCTCCCTCCCCATTGGAATACATTGAAAACAGATGCGTGCGGTCAGAAATATGCGCCAAGTGGACGTGGGCCCTAACTGTGACCAGTGTGAGAAGCGCTTCAGTAACCCTGGATACTTAAGGAAACACCAGCATATTCATACAGGAGATAAGCCCTACCACTGTGACCAGTGTGCTTCAGTAAATCTGGCAACTTAAAGACACACCAGCGTATTCATACAGGAGAGAATCCCTATAACTGTAAACAATGTGAGAAGAGCTTCAGTACCTCTGGCAACTTAAAGAGACACCAGCGTATTCATACAGGAGAGATGCCCTATAACTGTGACCAGTGTGAGAAGAGCTTCAGTGCCTCTGGAGGCTTAAAGATACACCAGCCTTACTGCTGTGACCAGTGTGAGAAGAGATTCAGTCAGTCTCGGAGCTTAAAGAGTCACCAGCGCATTCATACAGGAGAGAAGCCTTAACACTTTGGATGCCACGCCTCCATCTCACGTCTCAAAACCTCATTGCGTGCCACCACCCACTTCAATGATAGCGCTCTCATATTTGCGAACGCATAAACTACATCTTAAATTATGGCTATGTGTCTAATCTGGCCGTCGCTTATCAATAACTTGTTTGCAGTCAACATTGTCGAAACGGATTGTTTTTTAATCGGTTCATTTCCGTTTTATACCATTTTGAAAAACGCTAGTTTCTTGAAACTTCCAGAAGATTTCAGAAGATTCTGTGATAAACGCCCTTTACTGTAATACACAAAACACGTTGTAATTTTTCTGCCTATTTATGAATCGTTTTCAAATAAACGCTAGATTATCGATAGTATATGTGTACTTATGCACGCTATAGAAGCGGGCTGAAAAATCGAATCTCTTATTTCCTGATCGCGCACACACACATAGGGCCCACGTTGATATCTCTGTGAAAAAAGCTCTGATTATCCTAAGACTGGTAAAATAGATTCCTTACCTCAGATCAGATGTTCTCCAAAAAGATTATTCCAATTCCTGATCGCCATTCCAAATATCGATCGCGTTTATTGATCGAAACACAGATTCCACGCTGTTCTGATGGTCCAGAATGAATCCGATCGTCTCGGGTGACTTGTCTTTTCATTCAGTCTAATCCAATGGGGTGCAGTACCACAGGGAGAGACGATAGGGGGCGGTATTTTCCGAATGGAGCTCAGAGAGAGTTCTAGTGGTAACAGGAGGCTAGATTGATGACATATGAATGGAAATCGCTAGGGCTGACCCCTATTAGTCGATTAGTCGACTAATCGGTCGAAAGGAGCCGTAGTCGACTGCCGACCTCTTAGTCGAATACAAAAAAATATATATATATAATTATAAAAAAAAAATGTATCATTCTTTCCAAAAGAAAAGAGGCCTCTAACGCTAATGGCATGCATTTCTTCGCCAAGGAAATCATTCAAATAACCTTTGTTTTTATTTGACAAAAATAAACCAAGATGAATGACCCTATTGGGATTGAAGTGCAAACCTAACTTTCACCAATCTTCACTTGAAAAAAAAAAATTATATATATATAATATAAACGGTTACTCTTGATCAAACAAAGATGAATGTCCCTATTGGGATTAATAGTGCAATAACTTGCTTTTTCACTAAACTTAATTTAAAACAAATAAAAGGTGCCTCTTGATCATCAAACAAGAATGAATTTCCCTATTGGGATTAATAAAGTGCAAATCTAACTTTCACCAAACATCACTTTTTGTAAAATAAAAGGTGACTCTGAAAATCGATTTTAATTTTTCAAAATCGTCCTAAATCCTTAATTCGAATTAATCGATAATATCGATTAATCGCCCAGCCCTACTCCTGTTATATAAGTCCTGCAGGGGTGGTAGTGCAATACCCGTAGTAAGCTCTGCTGAGCGCACCACTCTCTGGAGGGCCTTCCTGTCCTGTGCCGTGCTGTTTCCAAACCAGGCAGTGATGTTCCCAGTCAGAATGCTCTCTACAGCCCCGGAATAGAAGGAGTGGAGTATCTCCCCCGATACTCTGAACTTACTTAACTGTCTCAGGTGATAGAGGCGCTGTTTCGCCTTTTTCACCACATAATCTATGTGTCTTGACCATGTCAGGTCCTCTGTGATGTGGACTCCCAGCCCAGGTACTTGAAACTGCTCACCCTGTCCACGATAGCCCCATTTATCCGCAGTGGCGTGTGTGTCACCTGCTGTATTCTCCTAAAATCCACGATCAGCTCTTTGGTTTTACCAATGTTCAGGAGTAGGCTGTTATCCCGGCACCAGCGTGCCAGTTCATCAACCTCCTCCCGATAGGCCTTCTCATCATTGTTAGAGATCAGCCCCACCACCATGTGTCGTCCGCAAACTTCACTATGGAGTTGGAGCTGAACCTGGCCACACAGTCATGTGTGTACACTGAATACAGCAGGGGGCTCAGAACGCAGTAGATTGAAATAAAGGTGTTCTATTTCAATTTCAACCTGATTCAATTGGATCTTTGTTTCCATATGAAGTATCATAAAATGTATCATATAAAATATATAATTTATTAAATGTATCATAAATATATTAACATTATAGACCAGAACATTACCTCAAGTGACTTTACTTTGCAGTAACATTGAATTTGTTTGTTTGGGGGTGTATAACAATATCTATCAATTTAACAAGTTTTGCAGTAAAATATTTGTATACAAGAATCCATTTCATATATGGGAGAACTTAGAGATGAGGAAAAACTAGGGATGCACCGAATGGGAAATTCTTGGCCGAAACCGATACCGAAAATAGGAAACAGTTGGCCGAAAACCAAAGCCGAAAATGAATATATATATAATGTATTTTATTTTATTTTTTCAGCTGCCTGATTATGGCAAAATACATGATTATGGCAAAACTTAACTTAAATAATATTAATAATCACTATTATGGGCCCATAAAACATTTATTCAGCACTTTTGAATGCATACATTAATTCCAGGCTGACTGCTGAAAGATTGTACAATTTAAACATCTTCTCTTAAATGGTCCCAAAAAATGTAAGGCAGGATAAAACAGACCTGAACTGAAAGGAAGCCAACACAAGTCAACTCAGCTATATATAGGCCCTGGTCAGACACATTAACATAGGCAGGGTAATTAATACAATTCATATTTTACTCTTAATATCTTAAAATTCAGATTAATCTAATAAACAATAAGCACACAACATACAACATCTCTACTAAACTAAACCACCAATAATCTTACGTAATAAGGAAATACATATAACAAACTAAATCACAATACAATGAACCCCCCCGACATCTCCCACTACTTGGTTGGGTCCACCAACCCTATCCGGCTATTTATGATGGACCAGTCGTAGCTGCTCTATTTACCCAGAGGATGGTTAGGCCGTAAGGTGAAGGCTGTATCGTTTCATCCCGTTCCCACCTCAGCGGACTACGCAATTTCCACTCTGGGTGAAAGATATATCGGTGTAGATTTAGGAATAAAAAGTTCTCCATTTACAATCCTGCCCGTTTTGCGCAATCATAATTTTAAAGTCGGATTAGATCTTTCCTCGTGAACGGATACTTGGTCACTGCGTGATTTTATTTGACGTAATTGGTGCGAGTTCGGTCACGTATCTTAGGCTCGACCAATAGCAGCTCTCTTTGTTGCCAAGTTACAGACAACAAGAAATGTGTGTAAACAGTAACGTGACGTTAGCATGTCATCCACGGAGTACATCTCGACAAAAATGGACAAAAAACACATTCTAATGTTCGCAAAATAGGTTTCTAAACAATGTTATATGCATATACGCTATAGGCAAGCGATTGGATACAGCTGAGAAACGGGCCACAACGTACGTGTTATTAACCATACATTTAAAACATATCCCCTTCTCTCTACACCAACAACACAGCATTGCACACGCTATGAAAATGTCTTGAATGTTTCAAAATGTTGTTAAAAAAATAATCACACCGATGCATGACGTCCTGTCGGGGAAATTATTCAATAAGCAAATTTGTATAAAAAACACTTTACCTTGTGATTCCCAACCTGCAACATTAAAGATGCTGGTACAATTTTCTAAAGATTGAGGTTTTACACACATAAAACAGTTCAGTGGATAGTATAATGACAAAAACAATAGACCCAGACACTTTTGATCAAGATAGTTAATCAATAAAAACACTACACCATCCCCTTAATTTGGAATGTCAAAAAATGTCATTAACCTTTTAATTTTCCATTTAAAAAACGAAATAGAATGCAGGTACAAAAATAGATTCAAGATTCAAGAGGTTTATTCGTCACATACATACACAAGTTTCAAGTTTGTTTATTATTTATCACAATAAAATACAGGTACTTTATGATGAAATGCTTGGTTCTGTATGAGCCCCTGAGAGTGTGCTACATACAGTAAAAAAAAAGTAAGTAAGTAAGTAAAAAGTAAAGAGGAATATTCAATATACAATACAGAGTAAAATGAGTAAACAGTGAGGTACAATGCAGACAATGAGGAAAAACACTTTAGGGTAAGGTGCAAATGAGGTATGAATGTAGTGCAAATCTCTTTAATAATAATAGATACATATAATGTAGTGTTAAAGTGTCTAAAGTGAGTGTTAACACTATGATCGCCGGGGACGAGTTTAGACGTCATTCCGAGCCATGCTCATTCTGCCGAAGACGCCGTAACTCGTCTTTGATGTCACTATTTCAAAAATCTGTCATCGAAATCATATTTCCTTTCCGGAGCCCTGAGACACAGTGGTGATCTCCTCTCAACTCTCTAGCGGTTCAAGAGCGCCATCTGGTGGCCGATCGGCAGATCGCCAACCGGATATTAACCTTTGAACCGGTAGTACTCATCCATATGTGGTCCGGCCACTCGCTATAGCTCCCGCGACTCCATCTTGAAACACTGGATAATAGATCGCTCGCCCTAACTCAATAAACAACGTTATTTGGACGTATATACTATTATACAACCTGGAAATGGATCGGGCATTTCTACATCCCATAATAGGAAAAAAAAATGTCCACGCTCATCTGCCAGCGGCGCGAGGAAGCCACGGTAAGATTCAGCGTTATTTTCTAAAGTCTTCTATACTAACTGATCTGATGAACATATGACCCACTCTGGATGAATCATCTAACGCTGCCCACGGAATTATAAACGATCCCCCGCCCATCCGGTCATCATCAGATGATGCGTAGAAACGTCTAGAACCACGTCCAGTTGAAACTTTTTATCTCGCACAGATTCCTACCAAACTGTATTTGATCATCAATATAATGCATTTGGGGCTATAAATCACGTTCTGAAGAAAGCTGCAGAAAACGATAAAAACATACTTATACTTTAGACCATATTTTAGTATGAATATGTGAATGAAAAAGTTTAACGTTGCTACACCCTGAACAATACATATAGGACATTGAATGGGCCATAATAATGGCAGTTTAGCAATAGAATTTAAAAAGTTATAGCCCTGCAAAGAAGGGGAACTTCTCCATAGACAAATAGAGCTGGCGAGGGATGGTAAATTATGAATTTAACCCATGGCGATCAAAGTGTTAAGGTGAGTGTTTGTTTAAAGTGAGTGTGTGCAGTGAGTGTAGATATGGGTTGTTACATATAGTGTCTGATTGATTGAAAACTTTATTAACAGATTGCAGAATGGGTCCAATACAGTACAGCCAGTGTGCGAACCATAGCATGATCTTTGGGTGAGCCGCGTCGGGGGGGGGGTGCGCGGCGCGCCTCTCAGCGAGGAGTGCTCAGGAGTCGGACTGTGTAATCGCAGACGTTACTAGTCTGTAGCCTGTAGTAGGTAGAGTAGAGTTAGAGTAGACAACTCACTTACCGTCCGGCCGTCTGGACGGGGCTTCCACAGCACATTCCATGATAAAAAAAAGTATCTATTTAGTTAGATAGAGATGATTATCTCTCAGACTCCTGACTTACTAACAATATGAAATACTCCTGGTCCCAAGCATTATTTTCTCGACTGACGAGTCACTGAGCTTGCTTCGACCACTAGGAAACGTGCCCATATTTCATATCATATTTGAAGACCCTAATAGGCTACATTTATTTGCTTGCTGCATTTACATTGGCTGCGACGAATCGATACATTGGCTGCCTGCAGTGACGCTGACGCCCACCACAGTCACCACTGTGAGTGACGTGAAACTCAAAACAATGATTTATATTTTATATATTATAACGTTATTGTGCATTTTAAACACAAACAAACATAGTAATTATTATTTATTTTAAACATGTTTATTGTATTTTTAGAGTCCAAAATCTAAATCCAAAAAAGAACATTTCTTCTTCTCCTTCTCTCCACCAGGGGGCGCGGCGCCACCAACCAATCAAAATATTTTGGTTAAGATACAGTAGGTTGGAAATAAGCCTGATTTGAACACAACTCAAGGCTAAACCACTGAAAAATTATAGGATATGTCACACATATATATACACATAGGTACATTGTACATGTACATCCTGGTGTACTTGACACCATAGTATACTTTAAGGAATATGTGGAATACCTTCTGGTGCACACTCCACCATAGTCTATCCTGGAAACCTTTAGGGAAAGAAACGTGTTGTACTTTTTATCATATCAAAAATCATGTCGTACTTTCTTTGGAAATGTTTTTGATTAGGATCTATACTGTTCTTAACCAATGGCCTCATGACAGGGCAGCTGGGTACAGTTGTGGGCATCTCCTGCCTGGCTGGATGTGGTATGAAATCTGAATGATCTGGATCAATACAAGTGATAATGCCTATAGATGTGGTCGGGTCATGGCATGTGGGGAAATGTGCCCTGGAATGGAGCGACAAACCATTCAACATAAGACAAAGAAGACACAAGAATCTACAAATCTACAACATCTTAACATCTGTTTTGGACATGTTGTGTTGGGGAGCAGGTCCTGCAGCCAGCTCAAAATAACTTCTTGTTCCCGAGGCAGCAGCAGCAGGGTGGAGGCAGCAGGGTGGAGGCAGCAGGGTGGAGGCAGCAGGGTGGAGGCAGCAGGTAGCAGGGTGGAGGCAGCAGGGTGGAGGCAGCAGGGTGGAGGCAGCAGGGTGGAGGCAGCAGGTAGCAGGGTGGAGGCAGCAGGGTGGAGGCAGCAGGCAGCAGGGTGGAGGCAGCAGGGTGGAGGCAGCAGGGTGGAGGCAGCAGGTAGCAGGGTGGAGGCAGCAGGTAGCAGGGTGGAGGCAGCAGGGTGGAGGCAGCAGGGTGGAGGCAGCAGGGTGGAGGCAGCAGGTAGCAGGGTGGAGGCAGCAGGGTGGAGGCAGCAGGGTGGAGGCAGCAGGTAGCAGGGTGGAGGCAGCAGGGTGGAGGCAGCAGGGTGGAGGCAGCAGGCAGCAGGGTGGAGGCAGCAGGGTGGAGGCAGCAGGGTGGAGGCAGCAGGGTGGAGGCAGCAGGCAGCAGGGTGGAGGCAGCAGGGTGGAGGCAGCAGGCAGCAGGGTGGAGGCAGCAGGCAGCAGGGTGGAGGCAGCAGGGTGGAGGCAGCAGGCAGCAGGGTGGAGGCAGCAGGGTGGAGGCAGCAGGCAGCAGGGTGGAGGCAGCAGGGTGGAGGCAGCAGGCAGCAGGGTGGAGGCAGCAGGGTGGAGGCAGCAGGCAGCAGGGTGGAGGCAGCAGGCAGCAGGGTGGAGGCAGCAGGGTGGAGGCAGCAGGGTGGAGGCAGCAGGGTGGAGGCAGCAGGTAGCAGGGTGGAGGCAGCAGGGTGGAGGCAGCAGGGTGGAGGCAGCAGGGTGGAGGCAGCAGGGTGGAGGCAGCAGGTAGCAGGGTGGAGGCAGCAGGGTGGAGGCAGCAGGTAGCAGGGTGGAGGCAGCAGGGTGGAGGCAGCAGGGTGGAGGCAGCAGGGTGGAGGCAGCAGGCAGCAGGGTGGAGGCAGCAGGGTGGAGGCAGCAGGCAGCAGGGTGGAGGCAGCAGGGTGGAGGCAGCAGGGTGGAGGCAGCTCCTTCTCCTCATCATCATCCTCCTCCTCCCCTCCTCCTCCTGCTCATCCTCCTGCTCATCCTCCTCCTCCTCCTCCTCCTCCTCCTCCTCCTCCTCCTCCTCCTCCTCCTCCTCCTCCTCCGTCTGAGATGCCGCAGCCTCCTCCTCCCGTTGTGTTGGGGAGCAGGTCCTGCAGCCAGCTCAAAATAACTTCTTGTTCCCGAGGCAGCAGCAGCAGGGTGGAGGCAGCAGGGTGGAGGCAGCAGGTAGCAGGGTGGAGGCAGCAGGGTGGAGGCATCAGGCAGCAGGGTGGAGGCAGCAGGGTGGAGGCAGCAGGGTGGAGGCAGCAGGTAGCAGGGTGGAGGCAGCAGGGTGGAGGCAGCAGGGTGGAGGCAGCAGGGTGGAGGCAGCAGGGTGGAGGCAGCAGGCAGCAGGGTGGAGGCAGCAGGGTGGAGGCAGCAGGCAGCAGGGTGGAGGCAGCAGGGTGGAGGCAGCAGGGTGGAGGCAGCAGGGTGGAGGCAGCAGGGTGGAGGCAGCAGGTAGCAGGGTGGAGGCAGCAGGGTGGAGGCAGCAGGGTGGAGGCAGCAGGTAGCAGGGTGGAGGCAGCAGGGTGGAGGCAGCAGGGTGGAGGCAGCAGGGTGGAGGCAGCAGGTAGCAGGGTGGAGGCAGCAGGGTGGAGGCAGCAGGGTGGAGGCAGCAGGGTGGAGGCAGCAGGGTGGAGGCAGCAGGCAGCAGGGTGGAGGCAGCAGGGTGGAGGCAGCAGGCAGCAGGGTGGAGGCAGCAGGGTGGAGGCAGCTCCTCCTCCTCCTCCCCTCCTCCTCCTGCTCATCCTCCTGCTCATCCTCCTGCTCATCCTCCTCCTCCTCCTCCTCCTCCTCCTCCTCCTCCTCCTCCTCCTCCTCCGTCTGAGATGCCGCAGCCTCCTCCTCCTCCTCCGTGTGAGACTGAGCAGCTGCTTCCTCCACCTCCCTCCGCTCCTCCGCCTGCATGTCGGGGATCATGAAGGTGGAGTGGTCACCCTCGGAGAGCTGCGACTCCTCCATGAAATCATCTGTGGCGGTTGGGGGATATGAGAGGGTTGGGCAAAGGAAGAGGAGAGAACATCAGTGGTGGATTGAGACAACCCCGTCATAACCCCAGAACTGTCCAGAGATGAGTCTACTCATGGACAACAGATTAGACCTATGAAGTCTGCCATATTGGAATTTCTGACATTCAAATGTTTTGAATGCCGTTCACCACTCTTTGAACTGCTGCGGTCAGGCAAGCGCTACCGGAGTCTCATGGCCAGTACAGAGAGACTCAGAAGCAGCTTCTATCCCCAGGCCATCAGGATGCTCAATGACAATAACACTATGTAACAACCCATCATCTACACTCACTGCACACACATCCACATGTACACACTCCCTTTAAACACACACTCACCTTACCACTCACTCTAAATTGATCTATTATTAAAGAGTTTGCACTACATTCATACCTCATTTGCACCCTACCCTAAGTTTTGTACCTCATCTCATTTCTGCATTGTACCTCACTGTTACTCATTTTACTCTGTATTGCATATATGTATATTGACTGAACATTCCTTTACTTACTTCTTAATTTGTTTTTTTACTGTATGCAGCACACTCTCAGGGGCTCGTACAGAAACAAGCATTTCATCATAAAGTATGACAAATAATAAACAAACTTGAACTTGCTGTGTGGAATCTGTGGACGAACATCTTTAACTAGTCCACTTACCAGGGAGGCCTTCGCAAAACTGTTCCACGGTCATTCTTTGGCGGCGAGCAACTTTCCTCTGAAGACCCTTCTTCTCAGACCTGGAAAAGACATGGGACAGTCGACATCCTCCCAATAAATGTCTTAATACGAGAGCAGAGATCTTCCCCACTTTCAATTCACTTTTATCATAGACATGAATTTCATGGTTGTTTGTTTGTTGAGCGTTTGCCTTTTTAGGGCTGGATAATTGTTGCAAAATATAACCTTTTCCCAAATAAGTAGACATTCACATAAGTTGGAGCTGGGTTTCAAGAATTGCTCTGTTTGGATATAAACCAGACCGGAGTAGATGCCGGATCTTCATGTAGGAACTTCAAGACAACTCGGTAGAGAGTTAACCTCTTTAGCCTGAGCAGTCCATCGGCAGACCGCAAATGACATCACATCATAAATCAATCTCTCCAGACTATATGACATTAAGTAGCATTTTCTTTTCAGATGTATCCAAGAGTAAAGACCCTAACCATATCACAAATGCAGTCATAGTGTATATTTTCCGCAATACATTTGTTTACCAATAGGTTAAAGTGTTTATTTAGTGAGATTTTAGTTCATGGAATGTCCTTGGCGACTTTCGCAAACTAAACTAGACCAAAACAAAAATCCATCTAATAACACTTTAACCTATTGGTAAACTAACGTATTGATTACGTTAATAATTTAGCGAATATCCGCCATTTTGAACTAGCAGTGCATCGCCAGTTGTAGTCATATGAGGAGAGGGCATCCAGAGCTTTCCATGAGCGTTGAAACTACCTTTCCCAGCTGATTCCAGCAAGCAAATGACTTCTGTATGAATTTTTTTAATTTCTCTTATTTCTCAGGATTCTCAATCACAAAACGTTATTGGCATGGATTGGAGCGCAGTTAGTGTGTCTACCTTCTGTGAACATTTAGCAACAATCCCTGTTGCAATCCGAGCCATATTCATTATTAAAATGGAACTGTACATATAGTAGATTTTAGGGGTGGAATGGTACGCATTCGAACCATACACCGTTCGGTATGACCTCCACGGTTCGGGGCATGTGTGTATTGTTCGGTTATTGGGATGCAGAGAGGCAGTAACTAAGTTAGCCGCAAGCTAAGCTACCTAACGTTAGCCGCCAACCGTGGAAATGCTCACATTCAGTACAGAATTCAGTACTGTATCTACAAAACATTATGTTTAATCATCTTCCCTTTATTAATTTGCTTAGATTTTTTGTACACATGATCTCAAGAAGGTGCTCAGGAGAGTTAAAGCCATATTTACCCCACTGAGGAAGACCATGCAGGAGAGTTAAAGCCATATTTACCCCACTGAGGAAGACCATGCAGGAGAGTTAAAGCCATATTTACCCCACTGAGGAAGACCATGCAGGAGAGAGTTAAAGCCATATTTACCCCACTGAGGAAGACCATGCAGGAGAGTTAAAGCCATATTTACCCCACTGAGGAAGACCATGCAGGAGAGAGTTAAAGCCATATTTACCCCACTGAGGAAGACCACGCAGTAGAGAGTTAAAGCCATATTTACCCCTCTGAAGAGGAAGACAATGAAGAAAGGTCATAAAGGTCATCTGCTGCTTCAGCCGCCATATTGACATCTGCAAAAAGAAGCACAAGAAAAACCAAGAAACGTACAGTATGCTCTGTGTTTATAACCAACATGTACTTTGTAAAGTGGCCTTGGGTTTCATGAAAGGCGCTACATAAATGCAAGCTATTATTTTTATTCTGCTCATATTTTTGTACTCGCTGCTGTACAAACTGGATTTCCCCCTTGTGTGTAATATTAGATTAGATTCTGTAATGACCACACAGCCAGGCGGGTGGAATTTGTGTTCAGTGCATATAACATTGTTCCAACATAGAACATCACTTACAATTAGACCTGCCGCGGTTACCGCATTACCGCGGTATCGCCGTTACATCACGCCCACCGCAGACCGCATCACCGCTGTCTTTTATAATAATACTCTCAACCAAAGCAATGCAACGGAACAATTTTGATTGACAGTCGATTCTGCCAATTACGTCACACCGCTTGCACCCGCCTCTGCTGTTACCACCAATCGGCAAGCGCGTATTCGTTTTTTACTTCCTGGATGTCCGCCATTGATTTTGACGAGAGCTCACAACAAGGCTAATAACGTTAGCTCCCCGCCGGCCACGAGTGGACTACCAGCGCTCCACAGGAGTACTAAACGAGGCATAATGATTTTACTGCAACGAATGTTATAATAAAAGCCCTTCGTTCTATACACTTGTCTGATTGAAAACTTTATTAACAGACCGCAGAATGAGCACAACTCAGCACGCTCTGAGCAAAGGAAGGAACTGAGATATGAATTGAGTAATGCTTGCCTTGCTATGGTCCGGTAAATACGCTGATGTTATTGAACGTGTAACTATATAACGTTAATGCCACAAAACGAATGCCTTTGTTAAATCATAAGTAGTAACTTTATAATAATAATAATAAGAAAGGATCGGGGCGCTACCAACCCTGTCCGCGACACTGAGTGAACGGCGCACGACCAGAGGGGAGACTTCGAATCCCCCCTGCCTCTCCCCATAACGAGTTGGGAACCGTGGCGGCGCGCGAGGGGCTGGAGCCACACCGCGCTCAGGTTTAAAAAAAAAAAAAAAAAAGGAAGTTTGAATGTGCACTGCAGCGGTTTCAATAGCTTCGCAAATTTGTGCGGTAAGGAAAAAATCAATACCGCGGCAGCCCTACTTACAATACATACTACATGCAGTTAAATACATAGATACAATACATACTACATTAGGGGCTGGGTTGGACACACCCTGAGAAAACCATCCTCCAACACAACCAGGCAGGCCTTAACCTGGAACCCACAGGGGAAGAGAAAGCCAGGAAGACCCAGAAACAGCTGGAGAAGGTCTGTCGAGGCGGATCTCAAGGAAGAAAGAACATCATGGAAGGAAGCAGAGAAAATCACCCAACACCGAACCAGCTAGAGAGATTTCATGAATGACCTATGCTCCCCAAAGAGCAAAAGGGTTTAAGTCAAGTCAAGTAAGTCATACTACATGCAGTTAAATACATACATTTATTTTATATTGTAGTCTTTGTATTTACTGTATGTGTCTATCCATATCCATCCATCCTCCTACCTACCTACTAGGGCTGGGTGAAATAAATCTCAGATTTTTTACACCACATCCGATTTATATCGAGAAACGCCAAGGAAATCATTCAAATAAGCTTTGTTTTTATTTGACACAAAAATAATTTGCAAACCAAGATGAATTTCCTTATTGGGATTGAAGTGCAAACCTAACTTTCACCAATCTTCACTTAAAAAAAAAAAAAAATATATATATATATATATATATATATATATATATATATATATATATATATATATATATATATATATATATATATATATAAAAGGTTACTCTTGATCAAACAAAGATGAATGTCCCTATTGGGATTAATAGTGCAATAACTTGCTTCGTCACCAAACTTCACTTTAAACAAATAAAAGGTGCCTCTTGATCATCAAACAATAATGAATTTAATAAAGTGCAAATCTAACTTTCACCAAACATCACTTTGTCAAATAAAAGGTGACTAAATTTTTTTTAATTTAAAATCTCATTTTTTTAATTCATCCTAAATCATGAATTCTAATTAATGAACCAGACCGGAGTAGATCCAGGATCTCCATGTAGGACCTTAACACAATGGGGACGAACAACGGATATCTCCGTGTTTCGATTCCACCCGTTGTGGACAGAAGCACGGATATATCCGTGGGAAGTTGTTATTGCTTTTATTCCATTTTAATAACCTATTCAAGGTCGCCGAGCGGCACTGCAGATTTACCCTACTCTTTGAATTCGAGAAGGTGCAATACCGGCCAGATCCTCTTAGGGGCGCTATTGCGATAATGCAGTGTGCACTGTGGCTGAAGGGAGCATTCTTTTTGTTGACTTTTTTGGAGTTTCCAGTAGCTGGATTCTATATGTGTAGCCTGTACCTTGGATTACGTTTTGCATCGCAGATTTCACCATGCAATAAGGGGATTTATCATCAGCCAATGGACATATCGATCTACCAGATGGCGATCGATAACGGGGAAATGCTTGGGGGGATCCCACCGGACCACAGTAAGATCTTTTTCACGTAAAGTACATCCCGATCGGGCCTTGTTTTGATAGGCCATCCATCCAATCGGCCTATGTGGCTAGTTAGACGAACACGGTTATTGGTAATCAATAATAAGAAACAACGTCACCCGCCCCCCCTTCATGCATACATGCTTGAGGATCGTGCCGATCATATGCAGTTTGAGTTTTAACTGTAGCATTTGTATAACGAAAATGCCATTGGATATAACGTTATTAGCTATTAGCCCTTTATCTCGCCTCCCAGAAAATATACTAGACCAAATCCCATATAACGCTTATATTCACGGCGCTATAAAATGAGAACGTATTGATGAAAAAATTATTTCTTTAATCCATTTAAGGGGACGGTCATTTAAAACATAGATTAGGCGATATTAACGTTAACATTGGAGTGGATGTGGGCATTCAAGCACTAAATTGTGCGCACTGAAAGTGTTAATAAACTCTGTTGAACAATTTTCACTGTGCTCCTAAATTTCTTTGTGTGCTCCTAAATTTTTATTTAGATTTTATTTATTTAAAAAAGGTTAGCGTAGAGCCCTATATATGGAGACATTAACATTACGTTATCAAACATAGGGACATACACTGTAAAAAAGTGTCGACAATGTTTTATAATCTTTGTTAATTTATCCAAAAAATTCTGTGCCCACGAAATACAAAAAAAAGACCCCGAAAATCAATTAAGGGGGGCAAAAAAAGCCCCGGGATTTTTTTTTTTATTTCTAACCCTGGTTCAGGGTCGGTCGAGGCCTCTTGCGGCTCAGTCCCTCCACGCTGGCTGCCATGGTGGTGGTGACATCAGGCAGGTCCAGGCCAGTGCTGCAACACACAACCAATAGAAGGTCAAGCTAATCAGACCTGGGATCAGCCACACCTGCCCTGGCTCAAGCTAATCAGACCTGGGATCAGTCACACCTGCCCTGGCTCAAGCTAATCAGACCTGGGATCAGTCACACCTGCCCTGGGTCAAGCTAATCAGACCTGGGATCAGGGGTGGATGCGCACTTGTATCGCGTTAAGTGCACAGGTTCAATCTCCCATCCATCATAAGGATCATCCCCGTCAGACGCACAACACGCAGCCTACCTGTCAGACACACAACACGCAGCCTACCTGTCAGACACAACACACACAACACGCAGCCTACCTGTCAGACACACAACACGCAGCCTACCTGTCAGACACACAACACGCAGCCTACCTGTCAGACACACAACACACAACACGCAGCGACACACAACACACAACACGCAGCCTACCTGTCAGACACACAACACACAACACGCAGCCTACCTGTCAGACACACAACACACAACACGCAGCCTACCTGTCAGACACACAACACGCAGCCTACCTGTCAGACACACAACACACAACACGCAGCCTACCTGTCAGACACACAACACACAACACGCAGCCTACCTGTCAGACACACAACACGCAGCCTACCTGTCAGACACACAACACACAACACGCAGCCTACCTGTCAGACACACAACACGCAGCCTACCTGTCAGACACACAACACACAACACGCAGCCTACCTGTCAGACACACAACACGCAGCCTACCTGTCAGACACACAACACGCAGCCTACCTGTCAGACACACAACACGCAGCCTACCTGTCAGACACACAACACGCAGCCTACCTGTCAGACACACAACACGCAGCCTACCTGTCAGACACACAACACGCAGCCTACCTGTCAGACACACAACACGCAGCCTACCTGGAGTCGGCCGAGAGCAGCTCCTGCCGATTGGATCTCTCCGGAACGAGCGGGGACACCTCCGGTGCTGATACAGACAGACCCAACAACAAGAGACAAGATAATATTATAAATATATAATAGATATAGAGGGAATAGGGAAGTGTGTGTGAATGATTGATCAAGGGCTTCGTAATAAAACCAGGGGTGTCACGCTTAATCGAATAAATAGATGAAAGATTAAAGCATTGGCGCTTGGAAACATTTAATTGGCGTCAGTTAAAGGTTCCAAAGCATCGAGTCTAGAATACTAATTAAGGAGGATCATTGCATTCAGGTTGTTAAAAAATGCTCCAGAAACACTTTATTAAAAGTGCTCGTTTCAAATGTACAAGGAAACCTTTTTTTGAATCTAAACAATAAATTCTCATCCAAAAAAAAGGTGTCCTTGCACATTTGAAACGAACACTTTTAATAAAGGTGTTTCTGGAGCATTTTTTTTAGCAACCTTAATGCTTCTGAATTTAACATTTCTTAAACTTTAGATGAACCGGTTAATCATTAAAATAATTAATCAATTACTTCAATGGATTCAACAATATATTGATATGATTGACCGCTATTATGGAGTTCTGCACCGCCTTCCTTACAGAACAGAGCACACTTAACTAGAAAGTCTGGTGGGGCTATAACCCTAACCCTGAGCACACACACACACTCATGCTGCACACGCTCACACTTATGGTCACTTTACAGAAGGAAAGGACACTTTAAGAATAGTATAGTATAACTTGAGATTGTATAATATAGCATTGTATAGCAGTGTACATAAAGACCCAGTGCCTCATCCGTAGCTAACAGTGTATTGCACTACCACAGGACCTAGCATGTCCTACCATGCTCCGTAAATAACTCATGTACATAGACCGATATGCCCTACTTTGATTACTTGTTTTATTGCACAATGTCATTCTATTGGATTCTTATTATATATTACTATTGTATTTGCACAATCGTTGCGGGCAAGACCCCCGACATTTCATTGGATACTTGTATGCCGTGACAAATAAAACTCTTGACTTGAAGATGTTCAAGCCTTCCCGTCCTCAACCCTAACCCTGTCCTCAAGATGTTCAAGCCTTCCCGTCCTCAACCCTAACCTTGTCCTCAAGATGTTCAAGCCTTCCCGTCCTCAACCTCAACCCTGTCCTCAAGATGTTCAAGCCTTCCCGTCCTCAACCCTAACCTCAAGATGTTCAAGCCTTCCCGTCCTCAACCCTAACCCTGTCCTCAAGATGTTCAAGCCTTCCCGTCCTCAACCCTAACCCTGTCCTCAAGATGTTCAAGCCTTCCCGTCCTCAACCCTAACCCTGTCCTCAAGATGTTCAAGCCTTCCCGTCCTCAACCCTAACCCTGTCCTCAAGATGTTCAAGCCTTCCCGTCCTCAACCCTAACCCTGTCCTCAAGATGTTCAAGCCTTCCTGTCCTCAACCCTAACCCTGTCCTCAAGATGTTCAAGCCTTCCTGTCCTCAACCCTAACCCTGTCCTCAAGATGTTCAAGCCTTCCCGTCCTCAACCCTAACCCTGTCCTCAAGATGTTCAAGCCTTCCCGTCCTCAACCCTAACCCTGTCCTCAAGATGTTCAAGCCTTCCAGTCCTCAACCTCAACCCTGTCCTCAAGATGTTCAAGCCTTCCCATCCTCAACCCTAACCTCAAGATGTTCAAGCCTTCCTGTCCTCAACCCTAACCCTGTCCTCAAGATGTTCAAGCCTTCCCGTCCTCAACCCTAACCCTGTCCTCAAGATGTTCAAGCCTTCCCGTCCTCAACCCTAACCCTGTCCTCAAGATGTTCAAGCCTTCCCGTCCTCAACCCTAACCCTGTCCTCAAGATGTTCAAGCCTTCCCGTCCTCAACCCTAACCCTGTCCTCAAGATGTTCAAGCCTTCCCGTCCTCAACCCTAACCCTGTCCTCAAGATGTTCAAGCCTTCCAGTCCTCAACCCTAACCCTGTCCTCAAGATGTTCAAGCCTTCCTGTCCTCAACCCTAACCCTGTCCTCAAGATGTTCAAGCCTTCCTGTCCTCAACCCTAACCCTGTCCTCAAGATGTTCAAGCCTTCCCGTCCTCAACCCTAACCCTGTCCTCAAGATGTTCAAGCCTTCCAGTCCTCAACCTCAACCCTGTCCTCAAGATGTTCAAGTCTTCCTGTCCTCAACCCTAACCTCAAGATGTTCAAGCCTTCCCGTCCTCAACCCTAACCCTGTCCTCAAGATGTTCAAGCCTTCCAGTCCTCAACCCTAACCCTGTCCTCAAGATGTTCAAGCCTTCCCGTCCTCAACCCTAACCCTGTCCTCAAGATGTTCAAGCCTTCCCGTCCTCAACCTCAACCCTGTCCTCAAGATGTTCAAGCCTTCCTGTCCTCAACCCTAACCCTGTCCTCAAGATGTTCAAGCCTTCCTGTCCTCAACCCTAACCCTGTCCTCAAGATGTTCAAGCCTTCCCGTCCTCAACCCTAAGGCCTCCAGCATACTCTGAGAGTGACACGCACACGCACACGGACACGCTGCACACGCGCTTCCGATTATACTCCGTGTTCGGTGTCCGGAAGCGTCGCGCCGAGTTCTTATGGAGATTGATTGAAAATGTTATTAACAGATTGCATAATGGGTACAATACAATTGTTAAGGGGATGCAGACCAGACATCAGTGTCCCCCATTTTCAATTCATAATGACATTTATGACATACACAATATACAGATACTAGACAATTCCGCGCGGGGGAAATTGTGAAAGTGTGGGTGACGCCTGTGCACCGCCGGCCAACGGGGGAGAGGGTCTCTCGCGAGTCTCTATGACAAACGGTTCAAAGGATACAAAAAGGGGGCGCGGCCTAAGGATCGGGGGAGTGGTCAACATAGACCAATGAAAGAGGATATCCCTACTGAGTGCAACGACACAACCCGCAACACTATTACACTATTACACACTATTGCACTATTACACACTATTACACACTATTACACACTATTACACTATTACACACTATTACACTATTACACTATTACACACTATTACACCATTACACACTATTACACTATTACACTATTACACACTATTACACTATTACACACTATTACACTATTACACACTATTACACTATTACACACTATTACACTATTACACTATTACACACTATTACACACTATTACACTATTACACTATTACACACTATTACACTATTACACTATTACACACTATTACACTATTACACTATTACACACTATTACACTATTACACACTATTACACTATTACACACTATTACACTATTACACTATTACACACTATTACACACTATTACACACTATTACACTATTACACTATTACACACTATTACACTATTACACACTATTACACTATTACACTATTACACACTATTACACACTATTACACTATTACACTATTACACACTATTACACACTATTACACTATTACACACTATTACACTATTACACACTATTACACACTATTACACACTATTACACACTTACACTATTACACACTATTACACTATTACACACTATTACACACTATTACACACTATTACACTATTACACTATTACACACTATTACACACTATTACACTATTACACTATTACACTATTACACACTATTACACACTATTACACTATTACACACTATTACACACTATTACACACTATTACACTATTACACACTATTACACTATTACACACTATTACACACTATTACACTATTACACACTATTACACTATTACACAATATTACACTATTACACACTATTACACACTATTACACTATTACACACTATTACACTATTACACAATATTACACTATTACACACTATTACACTATTACACACTATTACACTATTACACACTATTACACTATTACACACTATTACACTATTACACACTATTACACTATTACACTATTACACACTATTACACACTATTACACTATTACACACTATTACACACTATTACACACTATTACACTATTACACACTATTACACACTATTACACTATTACACACTATTACACACTATTACACTATTACACAATATTACACTATTACACACTATTACACTATTACACTATTACACACTATTACACTATTACACACTATTACACACTATTACACTATTACACTATTACACACTATTACACACTATTATACACTATTACACTATTACACACTATTACACTATTACACACTATTACACTATTACACTATTACACAATATTACACTATTACACACTATTACACTATTACACACTATTACACTATTACACACTATTACACTATTACACTATTACACACTATTACACACTATTACACTATTACACACTATTACACTATTACACACTATTACACTATTACACTATTACACACTATTACACTATTACACCGAGTACAATGGCACAATCCGCAAGTCTCTACGACAAACGGTTCAAGAGATACACTGAGGGGGTGTGGCCTAAGGGGGCGTGGTCTAAGGATCGGGGGAGTGGTCAACATCGACCAATGAAAGGTGGTCAACATCGACCAATGGCACAATCCGCAAGTCTCTACGACAAACGGTTCAAGAGATACACTGAGGGGGTGTGGCCTAAGGGGGCGTGGTCTAAGGATCGGCGAGTGGTCAACATCGACCAATGAAAGGGGGTCAACATGGACCAATGAAAAATGAAAGAGGATATCCCTACTGAGTACAATGACACAACCCACAAGACAGAGGGCGCTGTCCAGCTATTCAGTAGTGCAACACAGTGATGGCCAATGATGGGTTAAGTGGATGATGTCATTGGCAGGTCAGCTCAGCCATGAGCCCTGAGCCTCACAGCTGTTAAGCCTGAACCAATCAGCCATGAGCCACACAGGTGAAGCAATCACTATGACTTGCATATTTTCTATCCAATGCATTTCTATGGAGGCAGATGCATGACTGCATTGTCACGTTGATTAAAAGAAAACTATAAGAGATGAAGCGTTGTGACGCGCACATGAGCACTACAACGAGTAGGCGAAGGGTTGTGCGCGATATTGTGGCATTCGTGCGATATTGTGGCACTCCTTCGGCGATCGGAACAGAAGGCTAAAAAATAGTGTGAAAAATGTGATTTCTAGAGGGCGATTGCATGGCGGTCAATGGGGAGGAGAACCTTCAAACAAATGGTCGTCAGTTGAGATAGAAATGTCCAATTCCATTTATTTTTCTTTTGTGAGCGGGATGACAGCCGTGTCATCGTTTTGATGTGTTTGTTTTATTTCTACGTCCAAAATTGAGATCACACTCGCAATTCACCCAAGGTAGGGGGAAAAAGATTATTTCAGCTGCTACACTCTAAAATGCAATGCATTCCCAATGGGACCGAAATTTTACCGTTTAAAGTCGATTCGTAGCCAGACGGTGCAGTGAAACTTTTACGGGTTCGAGACCGGTGTTGCCATAGGCAAGCCGCTCGTTTTGATACCTTTCACGTGTATGGGGCGCGAACGCTTACGCGTTGCAAAGTGTTTGCAAAATCGGTGGAATAAAGAATAAAGAATAACTAGACAATTCCGCGCGGGGGAAATTGTGAAAGTGTGGGTGACGCCTGTGCACCGCCGCCCAACGGGGGAGAGGGTCTCTCGCGAGTCTCTATGACAAACGGTTCAAAGGATACAAAAAGGGGGCGCGGCCTAAGGATCGGGGGAGTGGTCAACATAGACCAATCAAAGAGGATATCCCTACTGAGTGCAACGACACAACCCGCAAGTCGCATAGCACACTATTACACTATTACACTCTATTACACTATTACACTATTACACACTATTACACTATTACACTATTACACACTATTACACTATTACACTATTACACACTATTACACTATTACACTATTACACACTATTACACTATTAGACACTATTACACTATTACACACTATTACACTATTACACTATTACACACTATTACACTATTACACACTATTACACTATTACACTATTACACACTATTACACTATTACACACTATTACACTATTACACACTATTACACACTATTACACTATTACACACTATTACACTATTACACACTATTACACTATTACACACTATTACACTATTACACTATTACACACTATTAAACTATTACACTATTACACACTATTACACTATTACACACTATTACACTATTACACTATTACACACTATTACACTATTACACACTATTACACACTATTACACTATTACACTATTACACACTATTACACTATTACACTATTACACACTATTACACTATTACACACTATTACACTATTACACTATTACACACTATTACACTATTACACTATTACACTATTACACACTATTACACTATTACACACTATTACACACTATTACACTATTACACACTATTACACTATTACACACTATTACACTATTACACTATTACACTATTACACACTATTACACTATTACACTATTACACACTATTACACTATTACACTATTACACACTATTACACTATTACACTATTACACACTATTACACTAGACACTATTACACTATTACACACTATTACACTATTACACTATTACACACTATTACACACTATTACACTATTACACACTATTACACTATTACACTATTACACACTATTACACTATTACACACTATTACACTATTACACTATTACACAATATTACACTATTACACACTATTACACTATTACACTATTACACTATTACACACTATTACACTATTACACACTATTACACTATTACACTATTACACACTATTACACTATTACACACTATTACACTATTACACCGAGCACAATGGCACAATCCGCAAGTCTCTACGACAAACGGTTCAAGAGATACACTGAGGGGGTGTGGCCTAAGGGGGCGTGGTCTAAGGATCGGGGGAGTGGTCAACATCGACCAATGAAAGGTGGTCAACATCGACCAATGGCACAATCCGCAAGTCTCTACGACAAACGGTTCAAGAGATACACTGAGGGGGTGTGGCCTAAGGGGGCGTGGTCTAAGGATCGGGGGAGTGGTCAACATCGACCAATGAAAGGTGGTCAACATGGACCAATGAAAAATTAAAGAGGATATCCCTACTGAGTACAATGACACAACCCACAAGACAGAGGGCGCTGTACAGCAATTCAGTAGTGCAACACAGTGATGGCCAATGATGGGTTAAGTGGATGATGTCATTGGCAGGTCAGCTCAGCCATGAGCCCTGAGCCTCACAGCTGTTAAGCCTGAACCAATCAGCCATGAGCACAATGACTTGCATATTCTGAAATGTCTTTACATGACTGCATTGTCACGTTGATTAAAAGAAAACTATAAGAGATGAAGCGTTGAGACTCGCACAAGAGCACTACAACGAGTAGGCGAAGGGTTGTGCGCGAGATTGTGGCATTCGTGCGATATTGTGGCACTCCTTCGGCGATCGGAACAGAAGGCTAAAAAATAGTGTGAAAATAGTGATTTCTAGAGGGCGATTGCATGGCGGTCAATGGGGGGGAGAACCTTCAAACAAATGGTCGTCAGTTGAGATAGAAATGTCCAATTCCATTTATTTTTCTTTTGTGAGCGGGATGACAGCCGTGTCATCGTTTTGATGTGTTTGTTTTATTTCTACGTCCAAAATTGAGATCACACTCGCAATTCACCCAAGGTAGGGGGAAAAAGATTATTTCAGCTGCTACACTCTAAAATGCAATGCATTCCCAATGGGACCGAAATTTTACCGTTTAAAGTCGATTCGTAGCCAGACGGTGCGGTGAAACTTTTACGGGTTCGAAGACCGCAGTTGCCATAGGCAAGCCGCTCGTTTTGATACCTTTCACGTGTATGGTGCGCGAACGCTTACGTGTTGCAAATGTTGCAAAGTGTTTGAAACTCTAAATTCCACTGTATTTCCGAAATGTTACCGTTTAAAGTCGATTCGTAGCCAGACGGTGCGGTGAAACTTTACGAGTTCGAATAGCACATCGAGTTGGAGCAAGCTGGTCGTTTTGATACCTTTCACGTGTATGGGGCGCAAACGCTCTGGCACGAGTGTTGTTTGGAAAATCTGAGAATATAGATAATAAGTATATACTAGACAATTCCGCGCGGGGGAAATTGTGAAAGTGTGGGTGACGCCTGTGCACCGCCGGCCAACGGGGGAGAGTGTCTCTCGCGAGTCTCTATGACAAACGGTTCAAAGGATACAAAAAGGGGGCGTGGCCTAAGGATCGGGGGAGTGGTCAACATAGACCAATCAAAGAGGATATCCCTACTGAGTGCAATGACACAACCCGCAACACTATTACACAATATTACACACTATTACACTATTACACTATTACACACTATTACACTATTACACACTATTACACTATTACACACTATTACACTATTAGACACTATTACACTATTACACACTATTACACTATTACACTATTACACATTATTACACACTATTACACTATTACACACTATTACACTATTACACACTATTACACTATTACACACTATTACACTATTAGACACTATTACACTATTACACACTATTACACTATTACACATTATTACACACTATTACACTATTACACACTATTACACTATTACACACTATTACACTATTACACTATTACACACTATTACACTATTACACTATTACACTATTACACACTATTACACACTATTACACACTATTACACTATTACACACTATTACACTATTACACTATTACACACTATTACACTATTACACACTATTACACTATTACACTATTACACACTATTACACTATTACACACTATTACACTATTACACTATTACACACTATTACACTATTACACTATTACACACTATTACACTATTACACACTATTACACTATTACACACTATTACACTATTACACTATTACACACTATTACACTATTACACACTATTACACTATTACACTATTACACACTATTACACTATTAGACACTATTACACTATTACACACTATTACACTATTACACTATTACACACTATTACACACTATTACACTATTACACACTATTACACTATTACACTATTACACACTATTACACTATTACACACTATTACACTATTACACTATTACACACTATTACACTATTACACACTATTACACTATTACACTATTACACACTATTACACTATTACACACTATTACACTATTACACACTATTACACTATTACACACTATTACACTATTACACTATTACACACTATTACACTATTACACACTATTACACTATTACACACTATTACACTATTACACACTATTACACTATTACACACTATTACACTATTACACTATTACACACTATTACACTATTAGACACTATTACACTATTACACACTATTACACTATTACACTATTACACACTATTACACTATTACACACTATTACACTATTACACTATTACACACTATTACACTATTACACACTATTACACTATTACACACTATTACACTATTACACACTATTACACTATTACACACTATTACACTATTACACACTATTACACTATTACACTATTACACACTATTACACTATTACACTATTACACACTATTACACTATTACACTATTACACACTATTACACTATTACACTATTACACACTACACTATTACACTATTACACTATTACACACTATTACACTATTACACACTATTACACTATTACACTATTACACACTATTACACTATTACACTATTACACACTAGTACACTATTACACACTATTACACTATTACACTATTACACACTATTACACTATTACACACTATTACACTATTACACACTATTACACTATTACACTATTACACACTATTACACTATTACACTATTACACACTATTACACTATTACACTATTACACACTATTACACTATTACACACTATTACAATATTACACTATTACACACTATTACACTATTACACACTATTACACTATTACACTATTACACACTATTACACTATTACACACTATTACACTATTACACACTATTACACTATTACACTATTACACACTATTACACTATTAGACACTATTACACTATTACACACTATTACACTATTACACTATTACACACTATTACACAATATTACACTATTACACACTATTACACTATTACACACTATTACACTATTACACACTATTACACTATTACACACTATTACACTATTACACTATTACACACTATTACACTATTACACACTATTACACTATTACACTATTACACACTATTACACTATTACACTATTACACACTATTACACTATTACACACTATTACACTATTACACACTATTACACTATTACACACTATTACACTATTACACACTATTACACTATTACACACTATTACACTATTACACACTATTACACTATTAGACACTATTACACTATTACACACTATTACACTATTACACACTATTACACTATTACACTATTACACACTATTACACTATTACACACTATTACACTATTACACTATTACACACTATTACACTATTACACACTATTACACTATTACACACTATTACACTATTACACTATTACACACTATTACACTATTACACACTATTACACTATTACACACTATTACACTATTACACTATTACACACTATTACACTATTACATACTATTACACTATTACACTATTACACACTATTACACTATTACACTATTACACACTACACTATTACACTATTACACTATTACACACTATTACACTATTACACTATTACACTATTACACACTATTACACTATTACACTATTACACACTAGTACACTATTACACACTATTACACTATTACACACTATTACACTATTACACACTATTACACTATTACACACTATTACACTATTACACTATTACACACTATTACACTATTACACTATTACACACTATTACACTATTACACTATTACACACTATTACACTATTACACACTATTACAATATTACACTATTACACACTATTACACTATTACACACTATTACACTATTACACTATTACACACTATTACACTATTACACACTATTACACTATCACACTATTACACTATTACACACTATTACACTATTAGACACTATTACACTATTACACACTATTACACTATTACACTATTACACACTATTACACACTATTACACTATTACACACTATTACACTATTACACTATTACACACTATTACACTATTACACACTATTACACTATTACACTATTACACAATATTACACTATTACACACTATTACACTATTACACTATTACACACTATTACACACTATTACACTATTACACACTATTACACACTATTACACTATTACACACTATTACACTATTACACTATTACATACTATTACACTATTACACACTATTACACTATTACACCGAGTACAATGGCACAATCCGCAAGTCTCTACGACAAACGGTTCAAGAGATACACTGAGGGGGTGTGGCCTAAGGGGGCGTGGTCTAAGGATCGGGGGAGTGGTCAACATCGACCAATGAAAGGTGGTCAACATGGACCAATGAAAAATGAAAGAGGATATCCCTACTGAGTACAATGACACAACCCACAAGACAGAGGGCGCTGTCAGCAATTCAGTACTGCAACACAGTGATGGCCAATGATGGGTTAAGTGGATGATGTCATTGGCAGCTCAGCCACGAGCCACACAGCTGAACCAATCATGAGTGAGCCATGAGCCACACAGGTGAAGCAATCACTATGACTTGCATATTTTCTATCCAATGCATTTCTATGGAGGCAGATGCATGACTGCATTGTCACATTGATTAAAAGAAAACTATAAGAGATGAAGCGTTGTGACGCGCACATGAGCACTACAACGAGTAGGCGAAGGGTTGTGCGCGATATTGTGACATTCGTGCGATATTGTGGCACTCCTTCGGCGATCGGAACAGAAGGCTAAAAAATAGTGTGAAAAATGTGATTTCTAGAGTGCGATTGCATGGCGGTCAATGGGGAGGAGAACCTTCAAACAAATGGTCGTCAGTTGAGATAGAAATGTCCAATTCCATTTATTTTTCTTTTGTGAGCGGGTTGACAGCCGTGTCATCGTTTTGATGTGTTTGTTTTATTTCTACGTCCAAAATTGAGATCACACTCGCAATTCACCCAAGGTAGGGGGAAAAAGATTATTTCAGCTGCTACACTCTAAAATGCAATGCATTCCCAATGGGACCGATATTTTACCGTTTAAAGTCGATTCGTAGCCAGACGGTGCGGTGAAACTTTACGAGATCGGAGACCGGTGTTGCCATAGGCAAGCCGCTCGTTTTGATACCTTTCACGTGTATGGGGCGCGAACGCTTACGTGTTGCAAAGTGTTTGCAAAATCGGTGGAATAAAGAATAATAATAAAAATAAAAAGAGTATGGATATGTATAGTGTGGGTGGCAACCTGGCTTCGCCAGGTCACCCACACTAACTAGACAATTCCGCGCGGGGGAAATTGTGAAAGTGTGGGTGACGCCTGTGCACCGCCGGCCAACGGGGGAGAGGGTCTCTCGCGAGTCTCTATGACAAACGGTTCAAAGGATACAAAAAGGGGAATATATAGATTCAAAGGAATCATATAATTCCAGGACAGAAATCTGAACATTGGATAATGCCATTTTCAAAATTATAGTTTCATTTTGTTGACACATTAGAGCCAAAGGTTATTACAGAGGGGATTTTGGATATCTCTTTTTATCACTCCATAAATCAGAAAATACTCCATTTTTATGGTAAAATTCCATATTTCGCCATGTTTTTAGGAATAAAATGTGATATAAATCAGGGTATGAATGCGATATCAACAAACCCTTCTGTAAATACCTTCAGAACATAGATATGAATAGAACTGGAAGGGTTGGTGTATGTGAGTGCTACTGAAGTGGAGATTTCTGGCTCAGAGTATGAGGAAAAACTCTTAAAACTAATTTTTGGAAAAAACGCCTTCAAAGTTCACTCTCTCACTCTCTATATGAGCCTGTATCACACTTCTCTCTCCTCCTCTGTCTCTCTCACTCTCTATATGAGCCTGTATCACACTTCTCTCTCCTCCTCTGTCTCTCTCACTCTCTATATGAGCCTGTATCACACTTATCTCTCTCCTCTGTCTCTCTCACTCTCTATATGAGAAAAAAACAAACGAACTAAAACAAAAACGCAAAAAAACGAACGAACTAAAACAAAAACGTACTTTTCGAGTTTTCTGACTTTTTCAAGTTTTCGGATTTTTCCGAGTTTTTGGGTTTTCGGACTTTTCCGAGTTTTTGAACTTTTTCGGATTTTTGCTGTTTCCGAGTTTTTGGAATTTTCAGAGTTTTTGGATTTTTTCGGGTTTTCGGGTTTTCGGACTTTTCCGAGTTTTTGAACTTTTTCGGATTTTTGATGTTTCCGAGTTTTCGGATTTTTCCGAGTTTTTGGGTTTTCGGACTTTTCCGAGTTTTTGAACTTTTTCGGATTTTTGATGTTTCCGAGTTTTCGGATTTTTCCAAGTTTTTGGGTTTTCGGACTTTTCAGAGTTTTTGAACTTTTTCGGATTTTTGATGTTTCCGAGTTTTTGGAATTTTCCGAGTTTTTGGATTTTTCCGAGTTTTCGGATTTTCGGACTTTTCCGAGTTTTTGAACTTTTTCGGATTTTTGATGTTTCCGAGTTTTCGGATTTTTCCGAGTTTTGGGATTTTTCGGAGTTTTGGAACTTTTTAGATTTTTCCGAGTTTTCGGGTTTTGGGATTTTTCCGAGTTTTTGAACTTTTTCGGATTTTAGATTTTTCCGAGTTTTGGGATTTTTTCGAGTTTTCGGATTTTTCCGATCAACATCGACCAATGGCACAATCCGCAAGTCTCTACGACAAACGGTTCAAGAGATACACTGAGGGGGTGTGGCCTAAGGGGGCGTGGTCTAAGGATCGGGGGAGTGGTCAACATCGACCAATGAAAGGTGGTCAACATCGACCAATGGCACAATCCCCAAGTCTCTACGACAAACGGTTCAAGAGATACACTGAGGGGGTGTGGCCTAAGGGGGCGTGGTCTAAGGATCGGGGGAGTGGTCAACATCGACCAATGAAAGGTGGTCAACAGGGGGAGTGGTCAACATCGACCAATGAAAGGTGGTCAACATCGACTAATGGCACAATCCGCAAGTCTCTACGACAAACGGTTCAAGAGATACACTGAGGGGGTGTGGCCTAAGGGGGCGTGGTCTAAGGATCGGGGGAGTGGTCAACATCGACCAATGAAAGGGGGTCAACATGGACCAATGAAAAATGAAAGAGGATATCCCTACTGAGTACAATGACACAACCCACAAGACAGAGGGCGCTGTCAGCAATTCAGTAGTGCAACACAGTGATGGCCAATGATGGGTTAAGTGGATGATGTCATTGGCAGCTCAGCCACGAGCCACACAGCTGAACCAATCATGAGTGAGCCATGAGCCACACAGGTGAAGCAATCACTATGACTTGCATATTTTCTATCTAATGCATTTCTATGGAGGCAGATGCATGACTGCATTGTCACATTGATTAAAAGAAAACTATAAGAGATGAAGCGTTGTGACGCGCACATGAGCACTACAACGAGTAGGCGAAGGGTTGTGCGCGATATTGTGACATTCGTGCGATATTGTGGCACTCCTTCGGCGATCGGAACAGAAGGCTAAAAAATAGTGTGAAAAATGTGATTTCTAGAGTGCGATTGCATGGCGGTCAATGGGGAGGAGAACCTTCAAACAAATGGTCGTCAGTTGAGATAGAAATGTCCAATTCCATTTATTTTTCTTTTGTGAGCGGGTTGACAGCCGTGTCATCGTTTTGATGTGTTTGTTTTATTTCTACGTCCAAAATTGAGATCACACTCGCAATTCACCCAAGGTAGGGGGAAAAAGATTATTTCAGCTGCTACACTCTAAAATGCAATGCATTCCCAATGGGACCGATATTTTACCGTTTAAAGTCGATTCGTAGCCAGACGGTGCGGTGAAACTTTACGAGTTCGGAGACCGGTGTTGCCATAGGCAAGCCGCTCGTTTTGATACCTTTCACGTGTATGGGGCGCGAACGCTTACGTGTTGCAAAGTGTTTGCAAAATCGGTGGAATAAAGAATAATAAATAACTAGACAATTCCGCGCGGGGGAAATTGTGAAAGTGTGGGTGACGCCTGTGCACCGCCGGCCAACGGGGGAGAGTGTCTCTCGCGAGTCTCTATGACAAACGGTTCAAAGGATACAAAAAGGGGGCGTGGCCTAAGGATCGGGGGAGTGGTCAACATAGACCAATCAAAGAGGATATCCCTACTGAGTGCAATGACACAACCCGAAACACTATTACACTATTACACACTATTACACACTATTACACTATTACACACTATTACACTATTACACACTATTACACACTATTACACACTATTACACTATTACACACTATTACACTATTACACTATTACACACTATTACACTATTACACACTATTACACACTATTACACTATTACACACTATTACACTATTACACACTATTACACACTATTACACTATTACACACTATTACACTATTACACACTATTACACTATTACACACTATTACACTATTACACACTATTACACTATTACACTATTACACTATTACACACTATTACACTATTACACTATTACACACTATTACACTATTACACACTATTACACTATTACACTATTACACACTATTACACTATTACACTATTACACACTATTACACACTATTACACTATTACACTATTACACACTATTACACTATTACACACTATTACACTATTACACACTATTACACTATTACACACTATTACACTATTACACTATTACACACTATTACACTATTACACACTATTACACTATTACACTATTACACACTATTACACTATTACACTATTACACACTATTACACTATTACACACTATTACACTATTACACACTATTACACATTATTACACTATTACACTATTACACACTATTACACTATTACACACTATTACACACTATTACACACTATTACACTATTACACACTATTACACTATTACACACTATTACACTATTACACACTATTACACACTATTACACTATTACACACTACACACTATTACACTATTACACACTATTACACACTATTACACTATTACACACTATTACACTATTACACACTATTACACTATTACACTATTACACACTATTACACTATTACACTATTACACACTATTACACTATTACACACTATTACACTATTACACACTATTACACTATTACACTATTACACACTATTACACTATTACACTATTACACACTATTACACTATTACACACTATTACACTATTACACTATTACACACTATTACACTATTACACTATTACACACTATTACACTATTACACACTATTACACACTATTACACACTATTACACTATTACACACTATTACACTATTACACACTATTACACACTATTACACTATTACACACTATTACACTATTACACACTATTACACACTATTACACTATTACACACTATTACACTATTACACACTATTACACACTATTACACTATTACACACTATTACACATTATTACACTATTACACTATTACACACTATTACACACTATTACACACTATTACACACTATTACACACTATTACACACTATTACACACTATTACACTATTACACACTATTACACACTATTACACACTATTACACTATTACACTATTACACTATTACACACTATTACACTATTACACACTATTACACTATTACACACTATTACACACTATTACACTATTACACACTATTACACTATTACACTATTACACACTATTACACTATTACACACTATTACACTATTACACACTATTACACTATTACACTATTACACTATTACACACTATTACACTATTACACTATTACACTATTACACACTATTACACTATTACACACTATTACACTATTACACACTATTACACTATTACACACTATTACACTATTACACTATTACACTATTACACACTATTACACTATTACACACTATTACACTATTACACACTATTACACACTATTACACACTATTACACTATTACACACTATTACACTATTACACTATTACACACTATTACACTATTACACACTATTACACTATTACACTATTGCACACTATTACACTATTACACTATTACACACTATTACACACTATTACACTATTACACACTATTACACTATTACACACTATTACACTATTACACACTATTACACTATTACACTATTACACACTATTACACTATTACACTATTGCACACTATTACACTATTACACTATTACACACTATTACACACTATTACACTATTACACACTATTACACTATTACACACTATTACACTATTACACTATTACACACTATTACACTATTACACACTATTACAATATTACACTATTACACACTATTACACTATTACACACTATTACACTATTACACTATTACACACTATTACACTATTACACACTATTACACTATTACACACTATTACACTATTACACTATTACACTATTACACACTATTAGACACTATTACACTATTACACACTATTACACTATTACACTATTACACACTATTACACAATATTACACTATTACACACTATTACACTATTACACTATTACACACTATTACACTATTACACACTATTACACTATTACACTATTACACAATATTACACTATTACACACTATTACACTATTACACTATTACACACTATTACACACTATTACACTATTACACACTATTACACACTATTACACTATTACACACTATTACACTATTACACTATTACACACTATTACACTATTACACACTATTACACTATTACACCGAGTACAATGGCACAATCCGCAAGTCTCTACGACAAACGGTTCAAGAGATACACTGAGGGGGTGTGGCCTAAGGGGGCGTGGTCTAAGGATCGGGGGAGTGGTCAACATCGACCAATGAAAGGTGGTCAACATGGACCAATGAAAAATGAAAGAGGATATCCCTACTGAGTACAATGACACAACCCACAAGACAGAGGGCGCTGTCAGCAATTCAGTAGTGCAACACAGTGATGGCCAATGATGGGTTAAGTGGATGATGTCATTGGCAGCTCAGCCACGAGCCACACAGCTGAACCAATCATGAGTGAGCCATGAGCCACACAGGTGAAGCAATCACTATGACTTGCATATTTTCTATCCAATGCATTTGTATGGAGGCAGATGCATGACTGCATTGTCACATTGATTAAAAGAAAACTATAAGAGATGAAGCGTTGTGACGCGCACATGAGCACTACAACGAGTAGGCGAAGGGTTGTGCGCGATATTGTGACATTCGTGCAATATTGTGGCACTCCTTCGGCGATCGGAACAGAAGGCTAAAAAATAGTGTGAAAAATGTGATTTCTAGAGTGCGATTGCATGGCGGTCAATGGGGAGGAGAACCTTCAAACAAATGGTCGTCAGTTGAGATAGAAATGTCCAATTCCATTTATTTTTCTTTTGTGAGCGGGATGACAGCCGTGTCATCGTTTTGATGTGTTTGTTTTATTTCTACGTCCAAAATTGAGATCACACTCGCAATTCACCCAAGGTAGGGGGAAAAAGATTATTTCAGCTGCTACACTCTAAAATGCAATGCATTCCCAATGGGACCGATATTTTACTGTTTAAAGTCGATTCGTAGCCAGACGGTGCGGTGAAACTTTACGAGTTCGGAGACCGGTGTTGCCATAGGCAAGCCGCTCGTTTTGATACCTTTCACGTGTATGGGGCGCGAACGCTTACGTGTTGCAAAGTGTTTGCAAAATCGGTGGAATAAAGAATAAAGAATAACTAGACAATTCCGCGCGGGGGAAATTGTGAAAGTGTGGGTGACGCCTGTGCACCGCCGGCCAACGGGGGAGAGGGTCTCTCGCGAGTCTCTATGACAAACGGTTCAAAGGATACAAAAAGGGGGCGCGGCCTAAGGATCGGGGGAGTGGTCAACATAGACCAATCAAAGAGGATATCCCTACTGAGTGCAATGACACAACCCGCAACACTATTACACTATTACACAATATTACACTATTACACACTATTACACACTATTACACTATTACACACTATTACACTATTACACTATTACACACTATTACACTATTACACTATTACACGCTATTACACTATTACACTATTACACTATTACACACTATTACACTATTACACACTATTACACTATTACACACTATTATACACTATTACACTATTACACTATTACACGCTATTACACTATTACACTATTACACTATTACACACTATTACACACTATTACACTATTACACTATTACACACTATTACACTATTACACTATTACACACTATTACACTATTACACTATTACACGCTATTACACGCTATTACACTATTACACTATTACACACTATTACACTATTACACACTATTACACTATTACACTATTACACACTATTACACTATTACACTATTACACTATTACACGCTATTACACTATTACACACTATTACACACTATTACACTATTGCACTATTACACACTATTACACTATTACACACTATTACACTATTACACACTATTACACTATTACGCTATTACACTATTACACACTATTACACTATTACACTATTACACTATTACACTATTACACACTATTACACTATTACACTATTACACACTATTACACACTATTACACTATTACACACTATTACACTATTACACACTATTACACTATTACACACTATTACACTATTACACTATTACACTATTACACACTATTACACTATTACACTATTACACACTATTACACTATTACACTATTACACTATTACACACTATTACACTATTACACACTATTACACTATTACACTATTACACACTATTACACACTATTACCCTATTACACTATTACACACTATTACACTATTACACACTATTACACTATTACACACTATTACACTATTACACTATTACACAATATTACACTATTACACACTATTACACTATTACACTATTACACACTATTACACTATTACACACTATTACACTATTACACACTATTACACTATTACACACTATTACACTATTACACTATTACACACTATTACACTATTACACACTATTACACTATTACACACTATTACACTATTACACACTATTACACTATTACACTATTACACACTATTACACTATTACACACTATTACACTATTACACACTATTACACTATTACACTATTACACACTATTACACTATTACACACTATTACACTATTACACACTATTACACACTATTACACTATTACACACTATTACACACTATTACACTATTACACACTATTACACTATTACACTATTACACAATATTACACTATTACACACTATTACACTATTACACTATTACACACTATTACACTATTACACTATTACACACTATTACACTATTACACACTATTACACTATTACACACTATTACACTATTACACGCTATTACACTATTACACTATTACACTATTACACACTATTACACTATTACACTATTACACACTATTACACTATTACACACTATTACACTATTACACACTATTACACTATTACACTATTACACTATTACACGCTATTACACTATTACACTATTACACTATTACACACTATTACACACTATTACACTATTACACTATTACACACTATTACACTATTACACTATTACACACTATTACACTATTACACTATTACACGCTATTACACTATTACACTATTACACTATTACACACTATTACACTATTACACACTATTACACTATTACACACTATTACACTATTACACACTATTACACTATTACACACTATTACACGCTATTACACTATTACACGCTATTACACTATTACACTATTACACACTATTACACTATTACACACTATTACACTATTACACACTATTACACTATTACACTATTACACACTATTACACTATTACACTATTACGCTATTACACTATTACACACTATTACACTATTACACTATTACACACTATTACACTATTACACTATTACACACTATTACACTATTACACTATTACACACTATTACACACTATTACACTATTACACACTATTACACTATTACACACTATTACACTATCACACACTATTACACTATTACACTATTACACACTATTACACTATTACACTATTACACACTATTACACTATTACACTATTACACACTATTACACTATTACACACTATTACACTATTACACACTATTACACTATTACACTATTACACACTATTACACACTATTACACTATTACACACTATTACACTATTACACACTATTACACACTATTACACTATTACACACTATTACACTATTACACACTATTACACTATTACACACTATTACACTATTACACACTATTACACTATTACACTATTACACACTATTACACTATTACACACTATTACACTATTACACACTATTACACACTATTACACTATTACACACTATTACACACTATTACACTATTACACACTATTACACACTATTACACACTATTACACACTATTACACTATTACACTATTACACAATATTACACTATTACACAATATTACACTATTACACACTATTACACTATTACACTATTACACACTATTACACTATTACACTATTACACACTATTACACTATTACACACTATTACACTATTACACACTATTACACTATTACACACTATTACACACTATTACACTATTACACTATTACACACTATTACACTATTACACACTATTATACACTATTACACTATTGCACACTATTACACTATTACACTATTACACACTATTACACTATTACACTATTACACAATATTACACTATTACACACTATTACACTATTACACACTATTACACTATTACACACTATTACACTATTACACTATTACACACTATTACACTATTACACACTATTACACTATTACACTATTACACACTATTACACACTATTACACTATTACACTATTACACACTATTACACTATTAAACCGAGTACAATGGCACAATCCGCAAGTCTCTACGACAAACGGTTCAAGAGATACACTGAGGGGGTGTGGCCTAAGGGGGCGTGGTCTAAGGATCGGGGGAGTGGTCAACATCGACCAATGAAAGGTGGTCAAGATCGACCAATGGCACAATCCGCAAGTCTCTACGACAAACGGTTCAAGAGATACACTGAGGGGGTGTGGCCTAAGGGGGCGTGGTCTAAGGATCGGGGGAGTGGTCAACATCGACCAATGAAAGGTGGTCAACATGGACCAATGAAAAATGAAAGAGGATATCCCTACTGAGTACAATGACACAACCCACAAGACAGAGGGCGCTGTCAGCAATTCAGTACTGCAACACAGTGATGGCCAATGATGGGTTAAGTGGATGATGTCATTGGCAGCTCAGCCACGAGCCACACAGCTGAACCAATCATGAGTGAGCCATGAGCCACAAAGGTGAAGCAATCACTATGACTTGCATATTTTCTATCCAATGCATTTCTATGGAGGCAGATGCATGACTGCATTGTCACATTGATTAAAAGAAAACTATAAGAGATGAAGCGTTGTGACGCGCACATGAGCACTACAACGAGTAGGCGAAGGGTTGTGCGCGATATTGTGACATTCGTGCGATATTGTGGCACTCCTTCGGCGATCGGAACAGAAGGCTAAAAAATAGTGTGAAAAATGTGATTTCTAGAGTGCGATTGCATGGCGGTCAATGGGGAGGAGAACCTTCAAACAAATGGTCGTCAGTTGAGATAGAAATGTCCAATTCCATTTATTTTTCTTTTGTGAGCGGGTTGACAGCCGTGTCATCGTTTTGATGTGTTTGTTTTATTTCTACGTCCAAAATTGAGATCACACTCGCAATTCACCCAAGGTAGGGGGAAAAAGATTATTTCAGCTGCTACACTCTAAAATGCAATGCATTCCCAATGGGACCGATATTTTACCGTTTAAAGTCGATTCGTAGCCAGACGGTGCGGTGAAACTTTACGAGTTCGGAGACCGGTGTTGCCATAGGCAAGCCGCTCGTTTTGATACCTTTCACGTGTATGGGGCGCGAACGCTTACGTGTTGCAAAGTGTTTGCAAAATCTGAGAATATAGATAATAAGTATATACTAGACAATTCCGCGTGGGGGAAATTGTGAAAGTGTGGGTGACGCCTGTGCACCGCCGGCCAACGGGGGAGAGGGTCTCTCGCGAGTCTCTATGACAAACGGTTCAAAGGATACAAAAAGGGGGCGCGGCTTAAGGATCGGGGGAGTGGTCAACATAGACCAATCAAAGAGGATTACACACTATTACACACTATTACACTATTACACACTATTACACTATTACACACTATTACACTATTACACACTATTACACACTATTACACACTATTACACTATTACACACTATTACACATTATTACACTATTACACTATTACACACTATTACACACTATTACACTATTACACACTATTACACACTATTACACTATTACACACTATTACACTATTACACACTATTACACACTATTACACACTATTACACTATTACACACTATTACACACTATTACACTATTACACACTATTACACACTATTACACACTATTACACTATTACACACTATTACACTATTACACACTATTACACTATTGCACTATTACACTATTACACTATTACACACTATTACACTATTACACACTATTACACTATTACACTATTACACACTATTACACACTATTACACTATTACACACTATTACACTATTACACACTATTACACTATTACACTATTACACTATTACACACTATTACACTATTACACACTATTACACTATTACACACTATTACACTATTACACACTATTACACACTATTACACACTATTACACTATTACACACTATTACACACTTACACTATTACACTATTACACACTATTACACTATTACACACTATTACACACTATTACACTATTACACACTATTACACTATTACACTATTACACACTATTACACTATTACACTATTACACTATTACACACTATTACACTATTACACACTATTACACACTATTACACTATTACACACTATTACACTATTACACTATTACACACTATTACACTATTACACTATTACACTATTACACACTATTACACTATTACACACTATTACACTATTACACTATAACACACTATTACACTATTACACTATTACACACTATTACACTATTACACACTATTACACTATTACACACTATTACACACTATTACACTATTACACACTATTACACTATTACACACTATTACACACTATTACACACTATTACACACTATTACACACTATTACACTATTACACACTTACACACTATTACACACTATTACACTATTACACACTATTACACTATTACACTATTACACAATATTACACTATTACACACTATTACACACTTACACTATTACACTATTACACACTATTACACACTATTACACTATTACACACTATTACACTATTACACACTATTACACACTATTACACTATTACACACTATTACACTATTACACACTATTACACTATTACACACTATTACACTATTACACTATTACACACTATTACACTATTACACACTATTACACACTATTACACTATTACACTATTACACACTATTACACTATTACACACTATTACACTATTACACTATTACACACTATTACACTATTACACACTATTACACACTATTACACTATTACACTATTACACACTATTACACACTATTACACTATTACACACTATTACACTATTACACACTATTACACTATTACACACTATTACACTATTACACACTATTACACTATTACACACTATTACACTATTACACTATTACACACTATTACACTATTAGACACTATTACACTATTACACACTATTACACTATTAGACACTATTACACTATTACACACTATTACACTATTACACACTATTACACTATTACACTATTACACACTATTACACTATTACACTCTATTACACTATTACACACTATTACACTATTACACACTATTACACTATTACACACTATTACACTATTACACTATTACACACTATTACACTATTACACACTATTACACTACTACACACTATTACACTATTACACTATTACACACTATTACACACTATTACACTATTACACTATTACACACTATTACACACTATTACACTATTACACCGAGTACAATGGCACAATCCGCAAGTCTCTACGACAAACGGTTCAAGAGATACACTGAGGGGGTGTGGCCTAATGGGGCGTGGTCTAAGGATCGGGGGAGTGGTCAACATCGACCAATGAAAGGTGGTCAACATCGACCAATGGCACAATCCCCAAGTCTCTACGACAAACGGTTCAAGAGATACACTGAGGGGGTGTGGCCTAAGGGGGCGTGGTCTAAGGATCGGGGGAGTGGTCAACATCGACCAATGAAAGGTGGTCAACAGGGGGAGTGGTCAACATCGACCAATGAAAGGTGGTCAACATCGACCAATGGCACAATCCGCAAGTCTCTACGACAAACGGTTCAAGAGATACACTGAGGGGGTGTGGCCTAAGGGGGCGTGGTCTAAGGATCGGGGGAGTGGTCAACATCGACCAATGAAAGGTGGTCAACATGGACCAATGAAAAATGAAAGAGGATATCCCTACTGAGTACAATGACACAACCCACAAGACAGAGGGCGCTGTCAGCAATTCAGTACTGCAACACAGTGATGGCCAATGATGGGTTAAGTGGATGATGTCATTGGCAGCTCAGCCACGAGCCACACAGCTGAACCAATCATGAGTGAGCCATGAGCCACACAGGTGAAGCAATCACTATGACTTGCATATTTTCTATCCAATGCATTTCTATGGAGGCAGATGCATGACTGCATTGTCACATTGATTAAAAGAAAACTATAAGAGATGAAGCGTTGTGACGCGCACATGAGCACTACAATGAGTAGGCGAAGGGTTGTGCGCGATATCGTGACATTCGTGCGATATTGTGGCACTCCTTCGGCGATCGGAACAGAAGGCTAAAAAAAAATTGATTTCTAGAGGGCGATTGCATGGCGGTCAATGGGGGGGAGAACCTTCAAACAAATGGTCGTCAGTTGAGATAGAAATGTCCAATTCCATTTATTTTTCTTTTGTGAGCGGGATGACAGCCGTGTCATCGTTTTGATGTGTTTGTTTTATTTCTACGTCCAAAATTGAGATCACACTCGCAATTCACCCAAGGTAGGGGGAAAAAGATTATTTCAGCTGCTACACTCTAAAATGCAATGCATTCCCAATGGGACCGAAATTTTACCGTTTAAAGTCGATTCGTAGCCAGACGGTGCGGTGAAACTTTTACGAGTTCGGAGACCGCAGTTGCCATAGGCAAGCCGCTCGTTTTGATACCTTTCACGTGTATGGTGCGCGAACGCTTACGTGTTGCAAAGTGTTTGAAACTCTAAATTGCACTGTATTTCCAAAATTTTACCGTTTAAAGTCGATTCGTAGCCAGACGGTGCGGTGAAACTTTACGAGTTCGAATAGTACATCGAGTTGGAGCAAGCCGGTCGTTTTGATACCTTTCACGTGTATGGGGCGCGAACGCTCTGGCACGAGTGTTGTTTGGAAAATCTGAGAATATAGATAATAAGTATATACTAGACAATTCCGCGCGGGGGAAATTGTGAAAGTGTGGGTGACGCCTGTGCACCGCCGGCCAACGGGGGAGAGTGTCTCTCGCGAGTCTCTATGACAAACGGTTCAAAGGATACAAAAAGGGGGCGTGGCCTAAGGATCGGGGGAGTGGTCAACATAGACCAATCAAAGAGGATATCCCTACTGAGTGCAATGACACAACCCGCAACACTATTACACTATTACACAATATTACACACTATTACACTATTACACTATTACACACTATTACACTATTACACACTATTACACTATTACACACTATTACACTATTAGACACTATTACACTATTACACACTATTACACTATTACACTATTACACATTATTACACACTATTACACTATTACACACTATTACACTATTACACACTATTACACTATTACACTATTACACACTATTACACTATTACACACTATTACACTATTACACTATTACACACTATTACACACTATTACACTATTACACACTATTACACTATTACACACTATTACACTATTACACACTATTACACTATTACACACTATTACACTATTACACACTATTACACTATTACACACTATTACACTATTACACTATTACACACTATTACACACTATTACACTATTACACTATTACACTATTACACTATTACACACTATTACACTATTACACTATTACACACTATTACACTATTACACACTATTACACACTATTACACACTATTACACTATTACACTATTACACTATTACACACTATTACACACTATTACACTATTACACACTATTACACACTATTACACTATTACACACTATTACACTATTACACACTATTACACTATTACACTATTACACACTATTACACTATTACACACTATTACACTATTACACACTATTACACTATTACACACTATTACACTATTACACTATTACACACTATTACACTATTACACACTATTACACTATTACACTATTACACACTATTACACTATTACACTATTACACTCTATTACACTATTACACACTATTACACTATTACACACTATTACACTATTACACACTATTACACACTATTACACTATTACACACTAGTACACAATTACACTATTACACACTATTACACTATTACACTATTACACACTATTACACTATTACACCATTACACACTATTACACTATTACACACTATTACACTATTACACTATTACACTATTACACACTATTACACTATTACACTATTACACACTATTACACTATTACACACTATTACACACTATTACACACTATTACACTATTACACTATTACACACTATTACACACTATTACACTATTACACACTATTACACACTATTACACTATTACACACTATTACACTATTACACACTATTACACTATTACACTATTACACACTATTACACTATTACACACTATTACACTATTACACTATTACACACTATTACACACTATTACACTATTACACACTATTACACTATTACACACTATTACACTATTACACTATTACACACTATTACACTATTACACACTATTACACTATTACACTATTACACACTATTACACTATTACACACTATTACACTATTACACTATTACACACTATTACACTATTACACTATTACACACTATTACACTATTACACACTATTACACTATTACACACTATTACACTATTACACTATTACACACTATTACACTATTACACACTATTACACTATTACACACTATTACACTATTACACACTATTACACTATTACACACTATTACACTATTACACTATTACACACTATTACACTATTAGACACTATTACACTATTACACACTATTACACTATTACACTATTACACACTATTACACTATTACACACTATTACACTATTACACTATTACACACTATTACACTATTACACACTATTACACTATTACACACTATTACACTATTACACTATTACACACTATTACACTATTACACACTATTACACTATTACACACTATTACACTATTACACTATTACACACTATTACACTATTACACTATTACACACTATTACACTATTACACTATTACACACTATTACACTATTACACTATTACACACTACACTATTACACTATTACACTATTACACACTATTACACTATTACACACTATTACACTATTACACTATTACACACTATTACACTATTACACACTAGTACACTATTACACACTATTACACTATTACACTATTACACACTATTACACTATTACACACTATTACACTATTACACACTATTACACTATTACACTATTACACACTATTACACTATTACACTATTACACACTATTACACTATTACACTATTACACACTATTACACTATTACACACTATTACAATATTACACTATTACACACTATTACACTATTACACACTATTACACTATTACACTATTACACACTATTACACTATTACACACTATTACACTATTACACACTATTACACTATTACACTATTACACTATTACACACTATTACACTATTAGACACTATTACACTATTACACACTATTACACTATTACACTATTACACACTATTACACAATATTACACTATTACACACTATTACACTATTACACTATTACACACTATTACACTATTACACACTATTACACTATTACACTATTACACAATATTACACTATTACACACTATTACACTATTACACTATTACACACTATTACACACTATTACACTATTACACACTATTACACACTATTACACTATTACACACTATTACACGATTACACTATTACACACTATTACACTATTACACACTATTACACTATTACACTATTACACTATTACACTATTTCACACTATTACACTATTACACTATTACACACTATTACACTATTACACACTATTACACTATTACACACTATTACACTATTACACTATTACACACTATTACACTATTACACACTATTACACTAGTACACACTATTACACACTATTACACTATTACACACTATTACACACTATTACACTATTACACTATTACACTATTTCACACTATTACACTATTACACTATTACACACTATTACACTATTACACACTATTACACTATTACACACTATTACACTATTACACTATTACACACTATTACACTATTACACACTATTACACTATTACACACTATTACACTATTACACTAGTACACACTATTACACTATTACACACTATTACACACTATTACACTATTACACACTATTACACTATTACACAATATTACACACTATTACACTATTACACACTATTACACTATTACACTATTACACTATTACACACTATTACACTATTACACTATTACACTATTACACTATTACACACTATTACACTATTACACTATTACACTATTACACAATATTACACTATTACACACTATTACACTATTACACACTATTACACACTATTACACTATTACACTATTACACTATTACACAATATTACACTATTACACACTATTACACTATTACACACTATTACACTATTACACACTATTACACTATTACACACTATTACACTATTACACACTATTACACTATTACACTATTACACTATTACACTATTACACACTATTACACTATTACACACTATTACACTATTACACTATTACACTATTTCACACTATTACACTATTACACTATTACACACTATTACACTATTACACACTATTACACTATTACACACTATTACACTATTACACTATTACACACTATTACACTATTACACACTATTACACTAGTACACACTATTACACACTATTACACTATTACACACTATTACACACTATTACACTATTACACTATTACACTATTACACTATTACACACTATTACACTATTACACTATTACACACTATTACACTATTACACACTATTACACTATTACACACTATTACACTATTACACTATTACACACTATTACACTATTACACACTATTACACTATTACACACTATTACACTATTACACTAGTACACACTATTACACTATTACACACTATTACACACTATTACACTATTACACACTATTACACTATTACACAATATTACACACTATTACACTATTACACACTATTACACTATTACACTATTACACTATTACACACTATTACACTATTACACTATTACACACTATTACACTATTACACACTATTACACTATTACACTATTACACACTATTACACTATTACACCGAGTACAATGGCACAATCCGCAAGTCTCTACGACAAACGGTTCAAGAGATACACTGAGGGGGTGTGGCCTAAGGGGGCGTGGTCTAAGGATCGGGGGAGTGGTCAACATCGACCAATGAAAGGTGGTCAACATCGACTAATGGCACAATCCGCAAGCCTCTACGACAAACGGTTCAAGAGATACACTGAGGGGGTGTGGCCTAAGTGGGCGTGGTCTAAGGATCGGGGGAGTGGTCAACATCGACCAATGAAAGGTGGTCAACATGGACCAATGAAAAATGAAAGAGGATATCCCTACTGAGTACAATGACACAACCCACAAGACAGAGGGCGCTGTCAGCAATTCAGTACTGCAACACAGTGATGGCCAATGATGGGTTAAGTGGATGATGTCATTGGCAGCTCAGCCACGAGCCACACAGCTGAACCAATCATGAGTGAGCCATGAGCCACACAGGTGAAGCAATCACTATGACTTGCATATTTTCTATCCAATGGATTTCTATGGAGGCAGATGCATGACTGCATTGTCACATTGATTAAAAGAAAACTATAAGAGATGAAGCGTTGTGACGCGCACATGAGCACTACAACGAGTAGGCGAAGGGTTGTGCGCGATATTGTGACATTCGTGCGATATTGTGGCACTCCTTCGGCGATCGGAACAGAAGGCTAAAAAATAGTGTGAAAAATGTGATTTCTAGAGTGCGATTGCATGGCGGTCAATGGGGGGGAGAACCTTCAAAGAAATGGTCGTCAGTTGAGATAGAAATGTCCAATTCCATTTATTTTTCTTTTGTGAGCGGGATGACAGCCGTGTCATCGTTTTGATGTGTTTGTTTTATTTCTACGTCCAAAATTGAGATCACACTCGCAATTCACCCAAGGTAGGGGGAAAAAGATTATTTCAGCTGCTACACTCTAAAATGCAATGCATTCCCAATGGGACCGAAATTTTACCGTTTAAAGTCGATTCGTAGCCAGACGGTGCGGTGAAACTTTTACGGGTTCGAGACCGGTGTTGCCATAGGCAAGCCGCTCGTTTTGATACCTTTCACGTGTATGGGGCGCGAACGCTTACGTGTTGCAAAGTGTTTGCAAAATCGGTGGAATAAAGAATAATAATTATAAATAAAAAGAGTATGGATATGTATAGTGTGGGTGACCTGCAAAGTGTTTGCAAAATCGGTGGAATAAAGAATAATAATTATAAATAAAAAGAGTATGGATATGTATAGTGTGGGTGGCAACCTGGCTTCGCCAGGTCACCCACACTAACTAGACAATTCCGCGCGGGGGAAATTGTGAAAGTGTGGGTGACGCCTGTGCACCGCCGGCCAGCGGGGGAGAGGGTCTCTCGCGAGTCTCTATGACAAACGGTTCAAAGGATACAAAAAAGGGGCGCGGCCTAAGGATCGGGGGAGTGGTCAACATAGACCATTTGAAGATGACTACAGATGTGATTTTATTAACTATAACACAAACTCCCTTTCGTGTTGTATTATTTAATACTCACCCTTTCTCATGGCACCATGTGTCCAAGAAGTGGCAGATCAAACTAAATGATCTATTACACACTATTACACTATTACACACTATTACACTATTACACTATTACACACTATTACACACTAGTACACACTATTACACTATTACACACTATTACACACTATTACACTATTACACACTATTACACTATTACACACTATTACACTATTACACTATTACACACTATTACACTATTACACTATTACACACTATTACACTATTACACTATTACACACTATTACACACTATTACACACTATTACACTATTACACTATTACACTATTACACACTATTACACTATTACACACTATTACACTATTACACACTATTACACTATTACACACTATTACACTATTACACACTATTACACTATTACACTATTACACACTATTACACTATTACACACTATTACACTATTACACTATTACACACTATTACACTATTACACACTATTACACTATTACACACTATTACACTATTACACACTATTACACTATTACACACTATTACACTATTACACTATTACACACTATTACACTATTACACACTATTACACTATTAGACACTATTACACTATTACACTATTACACACTATTACACTATTACACACTATTACACTATTACACTATTACACACTATTACACTATTACACACTATTACACTATTACACACTATTACACTATTACACTATTACACACTATTACACACTATTACACTATTACACTATTACACTATTACACTATTACACTATTACACACTATTACACTATTACACTATTACACACTATTACACTATTACACACTATTACACTATTACACTATTACACTATTACACACTATTACACTATTACACTATTACACACTATTACACTATTACACACTATTACACTATTACACACTATTACACTATTACACACTATTACACTATTACACACTATTACACTATTACACTATTACACACTATTACACTATTACACACTATTACACTATTACACACTATTACACTATTACACTATTACACTATTACACTATTACACTATTACACACTATTACACTATTACACACTATTACACTATTACACTATTACACACTATTACACACTATTACACACTATTACACTATTACACTATTACACACTATTACACTATTACACTATTACACTATTACACACTATTACACTATTACACACTATTACACTATTACACACTATTACACTATTACACACTATTACACTATTACACTATTACACACTATTACACTATTACACTATTACACTATTACACACTATTACACTATTACACACTATTACACTATTACACACTATTACACTATTACACACTATTACACTATTACACACTATTACACTATTACACTATTACACACTATTACACTATTACACACTATTACACTATTACACTATTACACACTATTACACTATTACACACTATTACACTATTACACTATTACACACTATTACACTATTAGACACTATTACACTATTAGACACTATTACACTATTACACACTATTACACTATTACACTATTACACACTATTACACTATTACACACTATTACACTATTACACTATTACACACTATTACACTATTACACACTATTACACTATTACACTATTACACAATATTACACTATTACACACTATTACACTATTACACTATTACACACTATTACACACTATTACACTATTACACTATTACACACTATTACACTATTACACACTATTACACTATTACACACTATTACACTATTACACCGAGTACAATGGCACAATCCGCAAGTCTCTACGACAAACGGTTCAAGAGATACACTGAGGGGGTGTGGCCTAAGGGGGCGTGGTCTAAGGATCGGGGGAGTGGTCAACATCGACCAATGAAAGGTGGTCAACATCGACCAATGGCACAATCCCCAAGTCTCTACGACAAACGGTTCAAGAGTTACACTGAGGGGGTGTGGCCTAAGGGGGCGTGGTCTAATGATCGGGGGAGTGGTCAACATCGACCAATGAAAGGTGGTCAACAGGGGGAGTGGTCAACATCGACCAATGAAAGGTGGTCAACATCGACTAATGGCACAATCCGCAAGTCTCTACGACAAACGGTTCAAGAGATACACTGAGGGGGTGTGGCCTAAGGGGGCGTGGTCTAAGGATCGGGGGAGTGGTCAACATCGACCAATGAAAGGGGGTCAACATGGACCAATGAAAAATGAAAGAGGATATCCCTACTGAGTACAATGACACAACCCACAAGACAGAGGGCGCTGTCAGCAATTCAGTAGTGCAACACAGTGATGGCCAATGATGGGTTAAGTGGATGATGTCATTGGCAGCTCAGCCACGAGCCACACAGCTGAACCAATCATGAGTGAGCCATGAGCCACACAGGTGAAGCAATCACTATGACTTGCATATTTTCTATCCAATGCATTTCTATGGAGGCAGATGCATGACTGCATTGTCACATTGATTAAAAGAAAACTATAAGAGATGAAGCGTTGTGACGCGCACATGAGCACTACAACGAGTAGGCGAAGGGTTGTGCGCGATATTGTGACATTCGTGCGATATTGTGGCACTCCTTCGGCGATCGGAACAGAAGGCTAAAAAATTGTGTGAAAAATGTGATTTCTAGAGTGCGATTGCATGGCGGTCAATGGGGAGGAGAACCTTCAAACAAATGGTCGTCAGTTGAGATAGAAATGTCCAATTCCATTTATTTTTCTTTTGTGAGCGGGTTGACAGCCGTGTCATCGTTTTGATGTGTTTGTTTTATTTCTACGTCCAAAATTGAGATCACACTCGCAATTCACCCAAGGTAGGGGGAAAAAGATTATTTCAGCTGCTACACTCTAAAATGCAATGCATTCCCAATGGGACCGATATTTTACCGTTTAAAGTCGATTCGTAGCCAGACGGTGCGGTGAAACTTTACGAGTTCGGAGACCGGTGTTGCCATAGGCAAGCCGCTCGTTTTGATACCTTTCACGTGTATGGGGCGCGAACGCTTACGTGTTGCAAAGTGTTTGCAAAATCGGTGGAATAAAGAATAATAATAATAAAAAGAGTATGGATATGTATAGTGTGGGTGGCAACCTGGCTTCGCCAGGTCACCCACACTAACTAGACAATTCCGCGCGGGGGAAATTGTGAAAGTGTGGGTGACGCCTGTGCACCGCCGGCCAACGGGGGAGAGTGTCTCTCGCGAGTCTCTATGACAAACGGTTCAAAGGATACAAAAAGGGGGCGTGGCCTAAGGATCGGGGGAGTGGTCAACATAGACCAATCAAAGAGGATATCCCTACTGAGTGCAATGACACAACCCGCAACACTATTACACTATTACACAATATTACACACTATTACACTATTACACTATTACACACTATTACACTATTACACACTATTACACTATTACACACTATTACACTATTAGACACTATTACACTATTACACACTATTACACTATTACACTATTACACTATTACACTATTACACTATTACACACTATTACACTATTACACACTATTACACTATTACACACTATTACACTATTAGACACTATTACACTATTACACACTATTACACTATTACACTATTACACATTATTACACACTATTACACTATTACACACTATTACACTATTACACACTATTACACTATTACACACTATTACACTATTACACACTATTACACTATTACACTATTACACACTATTACACTATTACACACTATTACACTATTACACACTATTACACTATTACACTATTACACACTATTACACTATTACACTATTACACTATTACACTATTACACTATTACACACTATTACACTATTACACACTATTACACTATTACACTATTACACACTATTACACTATTACACTATTACACACTATTACACTATTACACACTATTACACTATTACACACTATTACACTATTACACACTATTACACTATTACACACTATTACACACTATTACACTATTACACACTATTACACTATTACACACTATTACACTATTACACTATTAGACACTATTACACTATTAGACACTATTACACTATTACACACTATTACACTATTACACTATTACACACTATTACACTATTACACACTATTACACTATTACACTATTACACACTATTACACACTATTACACTATTACACACTATTACACTATTACACACTATTACACTATTACACTATTACACACTATTACACACTATTACACTATTACACTATTACACACTATTACACTATTACACACTATTACACTATTTCACACTATTACACTATTACACTATTACACACTATTACACTATTACACACTATTACACTATTACACACTATTACACTATTACACACTATTACACTATTACACACTATTACACTATTACACTATTACACACTATTACACTATTAGACACTATTACACTATTACACACTATTACACTATTACACTATTACACACTATTACACTATTACACACTATTACACTATTACACACTATTACACTATTACACACTATTACACTATTACACACTATTACACTATTACACTATTACACACTATTACACTATTACACACTATTACACTATTACACACTATTACACTATTACACACTATTACACTATTACACTATTACACACTACACTATTACACTATTACACTATTACACACTATTACACTATTACACACTATTACACTATTACACTATTACACACTATTACACTATTACACTATTACACACTAGTACACTATTACACTATTACACTATTACACACTATTACACTATTACACACTATTACACTATTACACACTATTACACTATTACACTATTACACACTATTACACTATTACACTATTACACACTATTACACTATTACACTATTACACACTATTACACTATTACACACTATTACAATATTACACTATTACACACTATTACACTATTACACACTATTACACTATTACACTATTACACACTATTACACTATTACACACTATTACACTATTACACTATTACACTATTAGACACTATTACACTATTACACACTATTACACTATTACACTATTACACACTATTACACAATATTACACTATTACACACTATTACACTATTACACTATTACACACTATTACACTATTACACACTATTACACTATTACACTATTACACAATATTACACTATTACACACTATTACACTATTACACTATTACACACTATTACACACTATTACACACTATTACACACTATTACACTATTACACACTATTACACTATTACACTATTACACACTATTACACTATTACACCGAGTACAATGGCACAATCCGCAAGTCTCTACGACAAACGGTTCAAGAGATACACTGAGGGGGTGTGGCCTAAGGGGGCGTGGTCTAAGGATCGGGGGAGTGGTCAACATCGACCAATGAAAGGTGGTCAACATGGACCAATGAAAAATGAAAGAGGATATCCCTACTGAGTACAATGACACAACCCACAAGACAGAGGGCGCTGTCAGCAATTCAGTACTGCAACACAGTGATGGCCAATGATGGGTTAAGTGGATGATGTCATTGGCAGCTCAGCCACGAGCCACACAGCTGAACCAATCATGAGTGAGCCATGAGCCACACAGGTGAAGCAATCACTATGACTTGCATATTTTCTATCCAATGCATTTGTATGGAGGCAGATGCATGACTGCATTGTCACATTGATTAAAAGAAAACTATAAGAGATGAAGCGTTGTGACGCGCACATGAGCACTACAACGAGTAGGCGAAGGGTTGTGCGCGATATTGTGACATTCGTGCGATATTGTGGCACTCCTTCGGCGATCGGAACAGAAGGCTAAAAAATAGTGTGAAAAATGTGATTTCTAGAGTGCGATTGCATGGCGGTCAATGGGGAGGAGAACCTTCAAACAAATGGTCGTCAGTTGAGATAGAAATGTCCAATTCCATTTATTTTTCTTTTGTGAGCGGGATGACAGCCGTGTCATCGTTTTGATGTGTTTGTTTTATTTCTACGTCCAAAATTGAGATCACACTCGCAATTCACCCAAGGTAGGGGGAAAAAGATTATTTCAGCTGCTACACTCTAAAATGCAATGCATTCCCAATGGGACCGATATTTTACTGTTTAAAGTCGATTCGTAGCCAGACGGTGCGGTGAAACTTTACGAGTTCGGAGACCGGTGTTGCCATAGGCAAGCCGCTCGTTTTGATACCTTTCACGTGTATGGGGCGCGAACGCTTACGTGTTGCAAAGTGTTTGCAAAATCGGTGGAATAAAGAATAAAGAATAAATAAAAAGAGTATGGATATGTATAGTGTGGGTGGCAACCTGGCTTCGCCAGGTCACCCACACTAATAAAAAGAGTATGGATATGTATAGTGTGGGTGGCAACCTGGCTTCGCCAGGTCACCCACACTAATAAAAAGAGTATGGATATGTATAGTGTGGGTGGGTACTATTACACTATTACACACTATTACACTATTAGACACTATTACACTATTACACACTATTACACTATTACACATTATTACACACTATTACACTATTACACACTATTACACTATTACACACTATTACACTATTACACACTATTACACTATTAGACACTATTACACTATTACACACTATTACACATTATTACACACTATTACACTATTACACACTATTACACTATTACACACTATTACACTATTACACTATTACACACTATTACACTATTACACACTATTACACTATTACACACTATTACACACTATTACACTATTACACACTATTACACTATTACACACTATTACACTATTACACTATTACACACTATTACACTATTACACACTATTACACTATTACACTATTAAACACTATTACACTATTACACACTATTACACTATTACACTATTACACACTATTACACTATTACGCTATTACACTATTACACACTATTACACTATTACACACTATTACACTATTACACACTATTACACTATTACACTATTACACACTATTACACTATTACACTATTACACACTATTACACTATTACACACTATTACACTATTACACTATTACACACTATTACACTATTACACACTATTACACTATTACACACTATTACACTATTACACTATTACACACTATTACACTATTACACACTATTACACTATTACACTATTACACACTATTACACTATTACACACTATTACACTATTACACACTATTACACTATTACACTATTACACACTAGTACACTATTACACACTATTACACTATTACACACTATTACACTATTACACACTATTACACTATTACACACTATTACACTATTACACTATTACACACTATTACACTATTACACTATTACACACTATTGCACTATTACACTATTACACACTATTACACTATTACACACTATTACAATATTACACTATTACACACTATTACACTATTACACACTATTACACTATTACACTATTACACACTATTACACTATTACACACTATTACACTATTACACACTATTACACACTATTACACTATTACACTATTACACACTATTACACTATTAGACACTATTACACTATTACACACTATCACACACTATTACACAATATTACACTATTACACACTATTACACTATTACACTATTACACACTATTACACTATTACACACTATTACACTATTACACAATATTACACTATTACACACTATTACACTATTACACTATTACACACTATTACACACTATTACACTATTACACACTATTACACACTATTACACTATTACACACTATTACACTATTACACTATTACACACTATTACACTATTACACACTATTACACTATTACACCGAGTACAATGGCACAATCCGCAAGTCTCTACGACAAACGGTTCAAGAGATACACTGAGGGGGTGTGGCCTAAGGGGGCGTGGTCTAAGGATCGGGGGAGTGGTCAACATCGACCAATGAAAGGGGGTCAACATGGACCAATGAAAAATTAAAGAGGATATCCCTACTGAGTACAATGACACAACCCACAAGACAGAGGGCGCTGTCAGCAATTCAGTAGTGCAACACAGTGATGGCCAATGATGGGTTAAGTGGATGATGTCATTGGCAGCTCAGCCACGAGCCACACAGCTGAACCAATCATGAGTGAGCCATGAGCCACACAGGTGAAGCAATCACTATGACTTGCATATTTTCTATCCAATGCATTTCTATGGAGGCAGATGCATGACTGCATTGTCACATTGATTAAAAGAAAACTATAAGAGATGAAGCGTTGTGACGCGCACATGAGCACTACAACGAGTAGGCGAAGGGTTGTGCGCGATATTGTGACATTCGTGCGATATTGTGGCACTCCTTCGGCGATCGGAACAGAAGGCTAAAAAATAGTGTGAAAAATGTGATTTCTAGAGTGCGATTGCATGGCGGTCAATGGGGAGGAGAACCTTCAAACAAATGGTCGTCAGTTGAGATAGAAATGTCCAATTCCATTTATTTTTCTTTTGTGAGCGGGTTGACAGCCGTGTCATCGTTTTGATGTGTTTGTTTTATTTCTACGTCCAAAATTGAGATCACACTCGCAATTCACCCAAGGTAGGGGGAAAAAGATTATTTCAGCTGCTACACTCTAAAATGCAATGCATTCCCAATGGGACCGATATTTTACCGTTTAAAGTCGATTCGTAGCCAGACGGTGCGGTGAAACTTTACGAGTTCGGAGACCGGTGTTGCCATAGGCAAGCCGCTCGTTTTGATACCTTTCACGTGTATGGGGCGCGAACGCTTACGTGTTGCAAAGTGTTTGCAAAATCGGTGGAATAAAGAATAATAATAATAAAAAGAGTATGGATATGTATAGTGTGGGTGACACTATTACACACTATTACACTATTACACTATTACACACTATTACACTATTACACTATTACACACTAGTACACTATTACACTATTACACTATTACACACTATTACACTATTACACACTATTACACTATTACACACTATTACACTATTACACTATTACACACTATTACACTATTACACTATTACACACTATTACACTATTACACTATTACACACTATTACACTATTACACACTATTACAATATTACACTATTACACACTATTACACTATTACACACTATTACACTATTACACTATTACACACTATTACACTATTACACACTATTACACTATTACACTATTACACTATTACACACTATTACACTATTAGACACTATTACACTATTACACACTATTACACTATTACACTATTACACACTATTACACAATATTACACTATTACACACTATTACACTATTACACTATTACACACTATTACACTATTACACACTATTACACTATTACACTATTACACAATATTACACTATTACACACTATTACACTATTACACTATTACACACTATTACACACTATTACACACTATTACACACTATTACACTATTACACACTATTACACTATTACACTATTACACACTATTACACTATTACACCGAGTACAATGGCACAATCCGCAAGTCTCTACGACAAACGGTTCAAGAGATACACTGAGGGGGTGTGGCCTAAGGGGGCGTGGTCTAAGGATCGGGGGAGTGGTCAACATCGACCAATGAAAGGTGGTCAACATGGACCAATGAAAAATGAAAGAGGATATCCCTACTGAGTACAATGACACAACCCACAAGACAGAGGGCGCTGTCAGCAATTCAGTACTGCAACACAGTGATGGCCAATGATGGGTTAAGTGGATGATGTCATTGGCAGCTCAGCCACGAGCCACACAGCTGAACCAATCATGAGTGAGCCATGAGCCACACAGGTGAAGCAATCACTATGACTTGCATATTTTCTATCCAATGCATTTGTATGGAGGCAGATGCATGACTGCATTGTCACATTGATTAAAAGAAAACTATAAGAGATGAAGCGTTGTGACGCGCACATGAGCACTACAACGAGTAGGCGAAGGGTTGTGCGCGATATTGTGACATTCGTGCGATATTGTGGCACTCCTTCGGCGATCGGAACAGAAGGCTAAAAAATAGTGTGAAAAATGTGATTTCTAGAGTGCGATTGCATGGCGGTCAATGGGGAGGAGAACCTTCAAACAAATGGTCGTCAGTTGAGATAGAAATGTCCAATTCCATTTATTTTTCTTTTGTGAGCGGGATGACAGCCGTGTCATCGTTTTGATGTGTTTGTTTTATTTCTACGTCCAAAATTGAGATCACACTCGCAATTCACCCAAGGTAGGGGGAAAAAGATTATTTCAGCTGCTACACTCTAAAATGCAATGCATTCCCAATGGGACCGATATTTTACTGTTTAAAGTCGATTCGTAGCCAGACGGTGCGGTGAAACTTTACGAGTTCGGAGACCGGTGTTGCCATAGGCAAGCCGCTCGTTTTGATACCTTTCACGTGTATGGGGCGCGAACGCTTACGTGTTGCAAAGTGTTTGCAAAATCGGTGGAATAAAGAATAAAGAATAAATAAAAAGAGTATGGATATGTATAGTGTGGGTGGCAACCTGGCTTCGCCAGGTCACCCACACTAATAAAAAGAGTATGGATATGTATAGTGTGGGTGGCAACCTGGCTTCGCCAGGTCACCCACACTAATAAAAAGAGTATGGATATGTATAGTGTGGGTGGGTACTATTACACTATTACACACTATTACACTATTAGACACTATTACACTATTACACACTATTACACTATTACACATTATTACACACTATTACACTATTACACACTATTACACTATTACACACTATTACACTATTACACACTATTACACTATTAGACACTATTACACTATTACACACTATTACACTATTACACATTATTACACACTATTACACTATTACACACTATTACACTATTACACACTATTACACTATTACACTATTACACACTATTACACTATTACACACTATTACACTATTACACACTATTACACACTATTACACTATTACACACTATTACACTATTACACACTATTACACTATTACACTATTACACACTATTACACTATTACACACTATTACACTATTACACTATTAAACACTATTACACTATTACACACTATTACACTATTACACTATTACACACTATTACACTATTACGCTATTACACTATTACACACTATTACACTATTACACACTATTACACTATTACACACTATTACACTATTACACTATTACACACTATTACACTATTACACACTATTACACTATTACACACTATTACACTATTACACACTATTACACTATTACACACTATTACACTATTACACTATTACACACTATTACACTATTACACACTATTACACTATTACACACTATTACACTATTACACTATTACACACTATTACACTATTACACACTATTACACTATTACACTATTACACACTATTACACTATTACACACTATTACACTATTACACACTATTACACTATTACACACTATTACACTATTACACTATTACACACTAGTACACTATTACACACTATTACACTATTACACACTATTACACTAATTACACACTATTACACTATTACACACTATTACACTATTACACTATTACACACTATTACACTATTACACTATTACACACTATTGCACTATTACACTATTACACACTATTACACTATTACACACTATTACAATATTACACTATTACACACTATTACACTATTACACACTATTACACTATTACACTATTACACACTATTACACTATTACACACTATTACACTATTACACACTATTACACACTATTACACTATTACACACTATTACACTATTAGACACTATTACACTATTACACACTATCACACTATTACACTATTACACACTATTACACACTATTACACAATATTACACTATTACACACTATTACACTATTACACTATTACACACTATTACACTATTACACACTATTACACTATTACACTATTACACAATATTACACTATTACACACTATTACACTATTACACTATTACACACTATTACACACTATTACACTATTACACACTATTACACACTATTACACTATTACACACTATTACACTATTACACTATTACACACTATTACACTATTACACACTATTACACTATTACACCGAGTACAATGGCACAATCCGCAAGTCTCTACGACAAACGGTTCAAGAGATACACTGAGGGGGTGTGGCCTAAGGGGGCGTGGTCTAAGGATCGGGGGAGTGGTCAACATCGACCAATGAAAGGGGGTCAACATGGACCAATGAAAAATTAAAGAGGATATCCCTACTGAGTACAATGACACAACCCACAAGACAGAGGGCGCTGTCAGCAATTCAGTAGTGCAACACAGTGATGGCCAATGATGGGTTAAGTGGATGATGTCATTGGCAGCTCAGCCACGAGCCACACAGCTGAACCAATCATGAGTGAGCCATGAGCCACACAGGTGAAGCAATCACTATGACTTGCATATTTTCTATCCAATGCATTTCTATGGAGGCAGATGCATGACTGCATTGTCACATTGATTAAAAGAAAACTATAAGAGATGAAGCGTTGTGACGCGCACATGAGCACTACAACGAGTAGGCGAAGGGTTGTGCGCGATATTGTGACATTCGTGCGATATTGTGGCACTCCTTCGGCGATCGGAACAGAAGGCTAAAAAATTGTGTGAAAAATGTGATTTCTAGAGTGCGATTGCATGGCGGTCAATGGGGAGGAGAACCTTCAAACAAATGGTCGTCAGTTGAGATAGAAATGTCCAATTCCATTTATTTTTCTTTTGTGAGCGGGTTGACAGCCGTGTCATCGTTTTGATGTGTTTGTTTTATTTCTACGTCCAAAATTGAGATCACACTCGCAATTCACCCAAGGTAGGGGGAAAAAGATTATTTCAGCTGCTACACTCTAAAATGCAATGCATTCCCAATGGGACCGATATTTTACCGTTTAAAGTCGATTCGTAGCCAGACGGTGCGGTGAAACTTTACGAGTTCGGAGACCGGTGTTGCCATAGGCAAGCCGCTCGTTTTGATACCTTTCACGTGTATGGGGCGCGAACGCTTACGTGTTGCAAAGTGTTTGCAAAATCGGTGGAATAAAGAATAATAATAATAAAAAGAGTATGGATATGTATAGTGTGGGTGGCAACCTGGCTTCGCCAGGTCACCCACACTAACTAGACAATTCCGCGCGGGGGAAATTGTGAAAGTGTGGGTGACGCCTGTGCACCGCCGGCCAACGGGGGAGAGGCTCTCTCGCGAGTCTCTATGACAAACGGTTCAAAGGATACAAAAAGGGGGCGCGGCCTAAGGATCGGGGGAGTGGTCAACATAGACCAATCAAAGAGGATATCCCTACTGAGTGCAATGACACAACCCGCAACACTATTACACTATTACACAATATTACACTATTACACACTATTACACTATTACACACTATTACACTATTACACTATTACACACTATTACACTATTACACTATTACACACTATTACACTATTACACACTATTACACTATTACACTATTACACACTATTACACTATTACACTATTACACTATTACACACTATTACACACTATTACACACTATTACACAATATTACACTATTACACTATTACACTATTACACACTATTACACACTATTACACACTATTACACTATTACACTATTACACACTATTACACTATTACACACTATTACACTATTACACACTATTACACACTATTACACTATTACACTATTACACACTATTACACTATTACACTATTACACAATATTACACTATTACACACTATTACACACTATTACACACTTACACTATTACACACTATTACACTATTACACACTATTACACTATTACACTATTACACTATTACACACTATTACACAATATTACACTATTACACTATTACACACTATTACACACTATTACACACTATTACACTATTACACTATTACACTATTACACACTATTACACTATTACACACTATTACACACTATTACACACTATTACACTATTACACTATTACACACTATTACACTATTACACTATTACACAATATTACACTATTACACACTATTACACACTTACACTATTACACACTATTACACTATTACACACTATTACACTATTACACACTATTACACTATTACACACTATTACACTATTACACTATTACACTATTACACACTATTACACTATTACACACTATTACACTATTACACTATTACACACTATTACACTATTACACACTATTACACTATTACACTATTACATTATTACACACTATTACACTATTACACACTATTACACACTATTACACTATTACACACTATTACACACTATTACACTATTACACTATTACACACTATTACACTATTACACACTATTACACTATTACACACTATTACACTATTACACACTATTACACTATTACACACTATTACACTATTACACTATTACACACTATTACACTATTAGACACTATTACACTATTACACACTATTACACTATTAGACACTATTACACTATTACACACTATTACACTATTACACTATTACACACTATTACACTATTACACACTATTACACTATTACACTATTACACACTATTACACTATTACGCACTATTACACTACTACACACTATTACACTATTACACACTATTACACACTATTACACTATTACACTATTACACACTATTACACTATTACACACTATTACACTATTACACCGAGTACAATGGCACAATCCGCAAGTCTCTACGACAAACGGTTCAAGAGATACACTGAGGGGGTGTGGCCTAAGGGGGCGTGGTCTAAGGATCGGGGGAGTGGTCAACATCGACCAATGAAAGGTGGTCAACATCGACCAATGGCACAATCCCCAAGTCTCTACGACAAACGGTTCAAGAGATACACTGAGGGGGTGTGGCCTAAGGGGGCGTGGTCTAAGGATCGGGGGAGTGGTCAACATCGACCAATGAAAGGTGGTCAACAGGGGGAGTGGTCAACATCGACCAATGAAAGGTGGTCAACATCGACCAATGGCACAATCCGCAAGTCTCTACGACAAACGGTTCAAGAGATACACTGAGGGGGTGTGGCCTAAGGGGGCGTGGTCTAAGGATCGGGGGAGTGGTCAACATCGACCAATGAAAGGTGGTCAACATGGACCAATGAAAAATGAAAGAGGATATCCCTACTGAGTACAATGACACAACCCACAAGACAGAGGGCGCTGTCAGCAATTCAGTACTGCAACACAGTGATGGCCAATGATGGGTTAAGTGGATGATGTCATTGGCAGCTCAGCCACGAGCCACACAGCTGAACCAATCATGAGTGAGCCATGAGCCACACAGGTGAAGCAATCACTATGACTTGCATATTTTCTATCCAATGCATTTCTATGGAGGCAGATGCATGACTGCATTGTCACATTGATTAAAAGAAAACTATAAGAGATGAAGCGTTGTGACGCGCACATGAGCACTACAACGAGTAGGCGAAGGGTTGTGCGCGATATCGTGACATTCGTGCGATATTGTGGCACTCCTTCGGCGATCGGAACAGAAGGCTAAAAAAAAATTGATTTCTAGAGGGCGATTGCATGGCGGTCAATGGGGGGGAGAACCTTCAAACAAATGGTCGTCAGTTGAGATAGAAATGTCCAATTCCATTTATTTTTCTTTTGTGAGCGGGATGACAGCCGTGTCATCGTTTTGATGTGTTTGTTTTATTTCTACGTCCAAAATTGAGATCACACTCGCAATTCACCCAAGGTAGGGGGAAAAAGATTATTTCAGCTGCTACACTCTAAAATGCAATGCATTCCCAATGGGACCGAAATTTTACCGTTTAAAGTCGATTCGTAGCCAGACGGTGCGGTGAAACATTTACGAGTTCGGAGACCGCAGTTGCCATAGGCAAGCCGCTCGTTTTGATACCTTTCACGTGTATGGTGCGCGAACGCTTACGTGTTGCAAAGTGTTTGAAACTCTAAATTGCACTGTATTTCCAAAATTTTACCGTTTAAAGTCGATTCGTAGCCAGACGGTGCGGTGAAACTTTACGAGTTCGAATAGTACATCGAGTTGGAGCAAGCCGGTCGTTTTGATACCTTTCACGTGTATGGGGCGCGAACGCTCTGGCACGAGTGTTGTTTGGAAAATCTGAGAATATAGATAATAAGTATATACTAGACAATTCCGCGCGGGGGAAATTGTGAAAGTGTGGGTGACGCCTGTGCACCGCCGGCCAACGGGGGAGAGTGTCTCTCGCGAGTCTCTATGACAAACGGTTCAAAGGATACAAAAAGGGGGCGTGGCCTAAGGATCGGGGGAGTGGTCAACATAGACCAATCAAAGAGGATATCCCTACTGAGTGCAATGACACAACCCGCAACACTATTACACTATTACACAATATTACACACTATTACACTATTACACTATTACACACTATTACACTATTACACACTATTACACTATTACACACTATTACACTATTAGACACTATTACACTATTACACACTATTACACTATTACACTATTACACATTATTACACACTATTACACTATTACACACTATTACACTATTACACACTATTACACTATTACACACTATTACACTATTAGACACTATTACACTATTACACACTATTACACTATTACACTATTACACATTATTACACACTATTACACTATTACACACTATTACACTATTACACACTATTACACTATTACACTATTACACACTATTACACTATTACACACTATTACACTATTACACTATTACACACTATTACACTATTACACACTATTACACTATTACACTATTACACACTATTACACACTATTACACTATTACACACTATTACACTATTACACACTATTACACTATTACACTATTACACACTATTACACTATTACACACTATTACACTATTACACTATTACACACTATTACACTATTACACACTATTACACTATTACACTATTACACACTATTACACTATTACACACTATTACACTATTACACACTATTACACTATTACACACTATTACACTATTACACTATTACACACTATTACACTATTACACACTATTACACTATTACACACTATTACACTATTACACACTATTACACACTATTACACTATTACACTATTACACACTATTACACTATTAGACACTATTACACTATTACACACTATTACACTATTACACTATTACACACTATTACACTATTACACACTATTACACTATTACACTATTACACACTATTACACTATTACACACTATTACACTATTACACACTATTACACTATTACACTATTACACACTATTACACTATTACACACTATTACACACTATTACACTATTACACTATTACACACTATTACACTATTACACACTATTACACTATTACACTATTACACACTATTACACTATTACACTATTACACACTACACTATTACACTATTACACTATTACACACTATTACACTATTACACACTATTACACTATTACACTATTACACACTATTACACTAGTACACTATTACACACTATTACACTATTACACTATTACACACTATTACACTATTACACACTATTACACTATTACACACTATTACACTATTACACTATTACACACTATTACACTATTACACTATTACACACTATTACACTATTACACTATTACACACTATTACACTATTACACACTATTACAATATTACACTATTACACACTATTACACTATTACACACTATTACACTATTACACTATTACACACTATTACACTATTACACACTATTACACTATTACACACTATTACACTATTACACTATTACACACTATTACACTATTAGACACTATTACACTATTACACACTATTACACTATTACACTATTACACAATATTACACTATTACACACTATTACACTATTACACTATTACACACTATTACACTATTACACACTATTACACTATTACACTATTACACAATATTACACTATTACACACTATTACACTATTACACTATTACACACTATTACACACTATTACACTATTACACACTATTACACACTATTACACTATTACACACTATTACACTATTACACTATTACACACTATTACACTATTACACACTATTACACTATTACACCGAGTACAATGGCACAATCCGCAAGTCTCTACGACAAACGGTTCAAGAGATACACTGAGGGGGTGTGGCCTAAGGGGGCGTGGTCTAAGGATCGGGGGAGTGGTCAACATCGACCAATGAAAGGTGGTCAACATGGACCAATGAAAAATGAAAGAGGATATCCCTACTGAGTACAATGACACAACCCACAAGACAGAGGGCGCTGTCAGCAATTCAGTACTGCAACACAGTGATGGCCAATGATGGGTTAAGTGGATGATGTCATTGGCAGCTCAGCCACGAGCCACACAGCTGAACCAATCATGAGTGAGCCATGAGCCACACAGGTGAAGCAATCACTATGACTTGCATATTTTCTATCCAATGCATTTGTATGGAGGCAGATGCATGACTGCATTGTCACATTGATTAAAAGAAAACTATAAGAGATGAAGCGTTGTGACGCGCACATGAGCACTACAACGAGTAGGCGAAGGGTTGTGCGCGATATTGTGACATTCGTGCAATATTGTGGCACTCCTTCGGCGATCGGAACAGAAGGCTAAAAAATAGTGTGAAAAATGTGATTTCTAGAGTGCGATTGCATGGCGGTCAATGGGGAGGAGAACCTTCAAACAAATGGTCGTCAGTTGAGATAGAAATGTCCAATTCCATTTATTTTTCTTTTGTGAGCGGGATGACAGCCGTGTCATCGTTTTGATGTGTTTGTTTTATTTCTACGTCCAAAATTGAGATCACACTCGCAATTCACCCAAGGTAGGGGGAAAAAGATTATTTCAGCTGCTACACTCTAAAATGCAATGCATTCCCAATGGGACCGATATTTTACCGTTTAAAGTCGATTCGTAGCCAGACGGTGCGGTGAAACTTTACGAGATCGGAGACCGGTGTTGCCATAGGCAAGCCGCTCGTTTTGATACCTTTCACGTGTATGGGGCGCGAACGCTTACGTGTTGCAAAGTGTTTGCAAAATCGGTGGAATAAAGAATAATAAATAACTAGACAATTCCGCGCGGGGGAAATTGTGAAAGTGTGGGTGACGCCTGTGCACCGCCGGCCAACGGGGGAGAGTGTCTCTCGCGAGTCTCTATGACAAACGGTTCAAAGGATACAAAAAGGGGGCGTGGCCTAAGGATCGGGGGAGTGGTCAACATAGACCAATCAAAGAGGATATCCCTACTGAGTGCAATGACACAACCCGCAACACTATTACACTATTACACAATATTACACACTATTACACTATTACACTATTACACACTATTACACTATTACACACTATTACACTATTACACACTATTACACTATTAGACACTATTACACTATTACACACTATTACACTATTACACTATTACACATTATTACACACTATTACACTATTACACACTATTACACTATTACACACTATTACACTATTACACACTATTACACTATTAGACACTATTACACTATTACACACTATTACACTATTACACTATTACACACTATTACACTATTACACTATTACACACTATTACACTATTACACACTATTACACTATTACACTATTACACACTATTACACTATTACACACTATTACACTATTACACACTATTACACACTATTACACTATTACACACTATTACACACTATTACACTATTACACTATTACACACTATTACACTATTACACACTATTACACTATTACACACTATTACACTATTACACTATTACACACTATTACACTATTACACACTATTACACTATTACACACTATTACACACTATTACACTATTACACACTATTACACTATTACACTATTACACACTATTACACACTATTACACTATTACACCGAGTACAATGGCACAATCCGCAAGTCTCTACGACAAACGGTTCAAGAGATACACTGAGGGGGTGTGGCCTAAGGGGGCGTGGTCTAAGGATCGGGGGAGTGGTCAACATCGACCAATGAAAGGTGGTCAACATGGACCAATGAAAAATGAAAGAGGATATCCCTACTGAGTACAATGACACAACCCACAAGACAGAGGGCGCTGTCAGCAATTCAGTACTGCAACACAGTGATGGCCAATGATGGGTTAAGTGGATGATGTCATTGGCAGCTCAGCCACGAGCCACACAGCTGAACCAATCATGAGTGAGCCATGAGCCACACAGGTGAAGCAATCACTATGACTTGCATATTTTCTATCCAATGCATTTGTATGGAGGCAGATGCATGACTGCATTGTCACATTGATTAAAAGAAAACTATAAGAGATGAAGCGTTGTGACGCGCACATGAGCACTACAACGAGTAGGCGAAGGGTTGTGCGCGATATTGTGACATTCGTGCAATATTGTGGCACTCCTTCGGCGATCGGAACAGAAGGCTAAAAAATAGTGTGAAAAATGTGATTTCTAGAGTGCGATTGCATGGCGGTCAATGGGGAGGAGAACCTTCAAACAAATGGTCGTCAGTTGAGATAGAAATGTCCAATTCCATTTATTTTTCTTTTGTGAGCGGGTTGACAGCCGTGTCATCGTTTTGATGTGTTTGTTTTATTTCTACGTCCAAAATTGAGATCACACTCGCAATTCACCCAAGGTAGGGGGAAAAAGATTATTTCAGCTGCTACACTCTAAAATGCAATGCATTCCCAATGGGACCGATATTTTACCGTTTAAAGTCGATTCGTAGCCAGACGGTGCGGTGAAACTTTACGAGATCGGAGACCGGTGTTGCCATAGGCAAGCCGCTCGTTTTGATACCTTTCACGTGTATGGGGCGCGAACGCTTACGTGTTGCAAAGTGTTTGCAAAATCGGTGGAATAAAGAATAAAGAATAAATAAATAAAAAGAGTATGGATATGTATAGTGTGGGTGGCAACCTGGCTTCGCCAGGTCACCCACACTAATAAAAAGAGTATGGATATGTATAGTGTGGGTGGCAACCTGGCTTCGCCAGGTCACCCACACTAACTAGACAATTCCGCGCGGGGGAAATTGTGAAAGTGTGGGTGACGCCTGTGCACCGCCGGCCAACGGGGGAGAGGGTCTCTCGCGAGTCTCTATGACAAACGGTTCAAAGGATACAAAAAGGGGGCACGGCTTAAGGATCGGGGGAGTGGTCAACATAGACCAATCAAAGAGGATTACACACTATTACACACTATTACACTATTACACACTATTACACTATTACACACTATTACACTATTACACACTATTACACTATTACACACTATTACACACTATTACACACTATTACACACTATTACACTATTACACACTATTACACTATTACACTATTACACACTATTACACACTATTACACTATTACACACTATTACACACTATTACACTATTACACACTATTACACTATTACACACTATTACACACTATTACACTATTACACACTATTACACTATTACACACTATTACACTATTACACTATTACACACTATTACACACTATTACACTATTACACACTATTACACACTATTACACACTATTACACACTATTACACTATTACACTATTACACACTATTACACTATTACACACTATTACACTATTACACACTATTACACACTATTACACACTATTACACACTATTACACTATTACACACGATTACACTATTACACTATTACACACTATTACACACTATTACACTATTACACACTATTACACACTATTACACTATTACACACTATTACACTATTACACACTATTACACACTATTACACTATTACACACTATTACACTATTACACACTATTACACTATTACACTATTACACACTATTACACACTATTACACTATTACACACTATTACACACTATTACACACTATTACACACTATTACACTATTACACTATTACACACTATTACACTATTGCACTATTACACTATTACACACTATTACACTATTACACACTATTACACTATTACACTATTACACACTATTACACTATTACACTATTACACACTATTACACTATTACACACTATTACACTATTACACTAGTACACACTATTACACACTATTACACTATTACACTATTACACACTATTACACTATTACACACTATTACACTATTACACTATTACACACTATTACACTATTACACACTATTACACACTATTACACTATTACACACTATTACACTATTACACTATTACACACTATTACACTATTACACTATTACACTATTACACACTATTACACTATTACACACTATTACACTATTACACTATTACACACTATTACACTATTACACTATTACACACTATTACACTATTACACACTATTACACTATTACACACTATTACACTATTACACTATTACACACTATTACACTATTACACACTATTACACACTATTACACACTATTACACTATTACACACTTACACACTATTACACTATTACACACTATTACACACTATTACACACTATTACACTATTACACACTATTACACACTATTACACTATTACACTATTACACACTATTACACTATTACACACTATTACACTATTACACACTATTACACTATTACACACTATTACACTATTACACTATTACACTATTACACACTATTACACACTAGTACACACTATTACACTATTACACTATTACACACTATTACACTATTACACACTATTACACTATTACACTATTACACTATTACACACTATTACACTATTACACTATTACACTATTACACACTATTACACACTATTACACTATTACACTATTACACTATTACACACTATTACACTATTACACAATATTACACACTATTACACTATTACACACTATTACACTATTACACACTATTACACTTTTACACTATTACACACTATTACACTATTACACTATTACACACTATTACACACTATTACACTATTACACTATTACACACTATTACACACTATTACACACTATTACACACTATTACACACTATTTCACACTATTACACTATTACACTATTACACACTATTACACTATTACACACTATTACACTATTACACACTATTACACTATTACACTATTACACACTATTACACTATTACACTATTACACACTATTACACTATTACACAATATTACACTATTACACTATTACACACTATTACACACTATTACACTATTACACTATTACACTATTACACACTATTACACTATTACACCGAGTACAATGACACAACCCACAAGACAGAGGGCGCTGTCAGCAATTCAGTACTGCAACACAGTGATGGCCAATGATGGGTTAAGTGGATGATGTCATTGGCAGCTCAGCCACGAGCCACACAGCTGAACCAATCATGAGTGAGCCATGAGCCACACAGGTGAAGCAATCACTATGACTTGCATATTTTCTATCCAATGCATTTCTATGGAGGCAGATGCATGACTGCATTGTCACGTTGATTAAAAGAAAACTATAAGAGATGAAGCGTTGTGACGCGCACATGAGCACTACAACGAGTAGGCGAAGGGTTGTGCGCGATATTGTGGCATTCGTGCGATATTGTGGCACTCCTTCGGCGATCGGAACAGAAGGCTAAAAAATAGTGTGAAAAATGTGATTTCTAGAGGGCGATTGCATGGCGGTCAATGGGGAGGAGAACCTTCAAACAAATGGTCGTCAGTTGAGATAGAAATGTCCAATTCCATTTATTTTTCTTTTGTGAGTGGGATGACAGCCGTGTCATCGTTTTGATGTGTTTGTTTTATTTCTACGTCCAAAATTGAGATCACACTCGCAATTCACCCAAGGTAGGGGGAAAAAGATTATTTCAGCTGCTACACTCTAAAATGCAATGCATTCCCAATGGGACCGAAATTTTACCGTTTAAAGTCGATTCGTAGCCAGACGGTGCGGTGAAACTTTTACGGGTTCGAGACCGCAGTTGCCATAGGCAAGCCACTCGTTTTGATACCTTTCACGTGTATGGGGCGCGAACGCTTACGTGTTGCAAAGTGTTTGCAAAATCGGTGGAATAAAGAATAATAAAAAGAGTATGGATATGTATAGTGTGGGTGGCAACCTGGCTTCGCCAGGTCACCCACACTAATAAAAAGAGTATGGATATGTATAGTGTGGGTGGCAACCTGGCTTCGCCAGGTCACCCACACTAACTAGACAATTCCGCGCGGGGGAAATTGTGAAAGTGTGGGTGACGCCTGTGCACCGCCGGCCAACGGGGGAGAGGGTCTCTCGCGAGTCTCTATGACAAACGGTTCAAAGGATACAAAAAGGGGGCGCGGCCTAAGGATCGGGGGAGTGGTCAACATAGACCAATCAAAGAGGATATCCCTAATGAGTGCAATGACACAACCCGCAACACTATTACACACTATTACACTATTACACTATTACACACTATTACACTATTACACACTATTACACTATTACACACTATTACACTATTACACTATTACACTATTACACAATATTACACTATTACACACTATTACACTATTACACTATTACACACTATTACACTATTACACACTATTACACACTATTACACTATTACACACTATTACACTATTACACTATTACACACTATTACACTATTACACACTATTACACACTATTACACACTATTACACTATTACACTATTACACACTATTACACACTATTACACTATTACACACTATTACACTATTACACTATTACACACTATTAAACTATTACACTATTACACACTATTACACTATTACACACTATTACACTATTACACTATTACACTATTACACTATTACACACTATTACACACTATTACACTATTACACTATTACACACTATTACACACTATTACACTATTACACTATTACACACTATTACACTATTACACACTATTACACTATTACACTATTACACACTATTACACTATTACACACTATTACACTATTACACTATTACACACTATTACACTATTACACTATTACACACTATTACACTATTACACACTATTACACTATTACACTATTACACACTATTACACTATTACACACTATTACACTATTACACTATTACACACTATTACACTATTACACTATTACACACTATTACACTATTACACACTATTACACTATTACACACTATTACACTATTACACTATTACACACTATTACACACTATTACACTATTACACACTATTACACTATTACACACTATTACACTATTACACTATTACACACTATTACACTATTACACACTATTACACTATTACACTATTACACACTATTACACTATTACACACTATTACACTATTACACTATTACACACTATTACACTATTACACACTATTACACTATTACACACTATTACACTATTACACTATTACACACTATTACACTATTACACTATTACACTATTACACACTATTACACTATTACACTATTACACTATTACACACTATTACACTATTACACTATTACACACTATTACACTATTACACACTATGACACTATTACACACTATTACACTATTACACACTATTACACTATTACACTATTACACACTATTACACTATTACACACTATTACACACTATTACACTATTACACACTATTACACTATTACACACTATTACACTATTAGACACTATTACACTATTACACACTATTACACTATTACACACTATTACACACTATTACACTATTACACACTATTACACTATTACACTATTACACACTATTACACACTATTACACTATTACACACTATTACACTATTACACTATTACACTATTACACACTATTACACTATTACACACTATTACACTATTACACACTATTACACTATTACACACTATTACACTATTACACTATTACACACTATTACACACTATTACACTATTACACACTATTACACTATTACACACTATTACACTATTACACACTATTACACTATTACACTATTACACACTATTACACTATTAGACACTATTACACTATTACACACTATTACACTATTACACTATTACACACTATTACACACTATTACACTATTACACACTATTACACTATTACACACTATTACACTATTACACTATTACACAATATTACACTATTACACACTATTACACACTATTACACTATTACACACTATTACACACTATTACACTATTACACTATTACACACTATTACACACTATTACACTATTACACTATTACACACTATTACACTATTACACCGAGTACAATGGCACAATCCGCAAGTCTCTACGACAAACGGTTCAAGAGATACACTGAGGGGGTGTGGCCTAAGGGGGCGTGGTCTAAGGATCGGGGGAGTGGTCAACATCGACCAATGAAAGGTGGTCAACATCGACCAATGGCACAATCCCCAAGTCTCTACGACAAACGGTTCAAGAGTTACACTGAGGGGGTGTGGCCTAAGGGGGCGTGGTCTAAGGATCGGGGGAGTGGTCAACATCGACCAATGAAAAGTGGTCAACAGGGGGAGTGGTCAACATCGACCAATGAAAGGTGGTCAACATCGACCAATGGCACAATCCGCAAGTCTCTACGACAAACGGTTCAAGAGATACACTGAGGGGGTGTGGCCTAAGGGGGCGTGGTCTAAGGATCGGGGGAGTGGTCAACATCGACCAATGAAAGGTGGTCAACATGGACCAATGAAAAATGAAAGAGGATATCCCTACTGAGTACAATGACACAACCCACAAGACAGAGGGCGCTGTCAGCAATTCAGTACTGCAACACAGTGATGGCCAATGATGGGTTAAGTGGATGATGTCATTGGCAGCTCAGCCACGAGCCACACAGCTGAACCAATCATGAGTGAGCCATGAGCCACACAGGTGAAGCAATCACTATGACTTGCATATTTTCTATCGAATGCATTTCTATGGAGGCAGATGCATGACTGCATTGTCACATTGATTAAAAGAAAACTATAAGAGATGAAGCGTTGTGACGCGCACATGAGCACTACAACGAGTAGGCGAAGGGTTGTGCGCGATATTGTGACATTCGTGCGATATTGTGGCACTCCTTCGGCGATCGGAACAGAAGGCTAAAAAATAGTGTGAAAAATGTGATTTCTAGAGTGCGATTGCATGGCGGTCAATGGGGAGGAGAACCTTCAAACAAATGGTCGTCAGTTGAGATAGAAATGTCCAATTCCATTTATTTTTCTTTTGTGAGCGGGTTGACAGCCGTGTCATCGTTTTGATGTGTTTGTTTTATTTCTACGTCCAAAATTGAGATCACACTCGCAATTCACCCAAGGTAGGGGGAAAAAGATTATTTCAGCTGCTACACTCTAAAATGCAATGCATTCCCAATGGGACCGATATTTTACCGTTTAAAGTCGATTCGTAGCCAGACGGTGCGGTGAAACTTTACGAGTTCGGAGACCGGTGTTGCCATAGGCAAGCCGCTCGTTTTGATACCTTTCACGTGTATGGGGCGCGAACGCTTACGTGTTGCAAAGTGTTTGCAAAATCGGTGGAATAAATAAATAAATAAACTAGACAATTCCGCGCGGGGGAAATTGTGAAAGTGTGGGTGACGCCTGTGCACCGCCTGCCAACGGGGGAGAGGGTCTCTCGCGAGTCTCTATGACAAATGGTTCAAAGGATACAAAAAGGGGGCGCGGCTTAAGGATCGGGGGAGTGGTCAACATAGACCAATCAAAGAGGATATCCCTACTGAGTGCAATGACACAACCCGCAACACTATTACACTATTACACAATATTACACTATTACACACTATTACACACTATTACACACTATTACACTATTACACACTATTACACACTATTACACACTATTACACTATTACACACTATTAGACACTATTACACTATTACACACTATTACACACTATTACACACTATTACACACTATTACACTATTACACTATTACACACTATTACACTATTACACACTATTACACACTATTACACTATTACACACTATTACACACTATTACACTATTACACACTATTACACTATTACACACTATTACACATTATTACACTATTACACTATTACACACTATTACACTATTACACACTATTACACTATTACACTATTACACTATTACACACTATTACACTATTACACACTATTACACTATTACACACTATTACACTATTACACTATTACACACTATTACACACTATTACACTATTACACACTATTACACTATTACACACTATTACACTATTACACTATTACACTATTACACACTATTACACACTATTACACTATTACACACTATTACACTATTACACTATTACACTATTACACACTATTACACTATTACACACTATTACACTATTACACACTATTACACACTATTACACTATTACACACTATTACACTATTACACTATTACACACTATTACACTATTACACACTATTACACTATTACACTATTACACACTATAACACTATTACACTATTACACACTATTACACTATTACACACTATTGCACTATTACACTATTACACACTATTACACTATTACACTATTACACACTATTACACTATTACACTATTGCACACTATTACACTATTACACTATTACACACTATTACACTATTACACTATTGCACACTATTACACTATTACACTATTACACTATTACACTATTACACACTATTACACTATTACACACTATTACACTATTACACTATTACACACTATTACACTATTACACTATTACACACTATTACACTATTACACTATTACACACTATTACACTATTACACTATTGCACACTATTACACTATTACACTATTACACACTATTACACTATTACACTATTACACACTATTACACACTATTACACTATTACACACTATTACACACTATTACACACTATTACACACTATTACACTATTACACACTATTACACTATTACACACTATTACACTATTACACACTATTACACTATTACACTATTACACTATTACACACTATTACACTATTACACACTATTACACTATTACACTATTACACACTATTCCTACTGAGTACAATGACACAACCCACAAGACAGAGGGCGCTGTCCAGCAATTCAGTAGTGCAACACAGTGATGGCCAATGATGGGTTAAGTGGATGATGTCATTGGCAGGTCAGCTCAGCCATGAGCCCTGAGCCTCACAGCTGTTAAGCCTGAACCAATCAGCCATGAGCACAATGACTTGCATATTCTGAAATTTCTTTACATGACTGCATTGTCACGTTGATTAAAAGAAAACTATAAGAGATGAAGCGTTGTGACTCGCACAAGAGCACTACAACGAGTAGGCGAAGGGTTGTGCGCGAGATTGTGGCATTCGTGCGATATTGTGGCACTCCTTCGGCGATCGGAACAGAAGGCTAAAAAAAAATTGATTTCTAGAGGGCGATTGCATGGCGGTCAATGGGGAGGAGAACCTTCAAACAAATGGTCGTCAGTTGAGATAGAAATGTCCAATTCCATTTATTTTTCTTTTGTGAGCGGGTTGACAGCCGTGTCATCGTGTTGATGTGTTTGTTTTATTTCTACGTCCAAAATTGAGATCACACTCGCAATTCACCCAAGGTAGGGGGAAAAAGATTATTTCAGCTGCTACACTCTAAAATGCAATGCATTCCCAATGGGACCGAAATTTTACCGTTTAAAGTCGATTCGTAGCCAGACGGTGCGGTGAAACTTTTACGAGTTCGAAGACCGCAGTTGCCATAGGCAAGCCGCTCGTTTTGATACCTTTCACGTGTATGGGGCGCGAACGCTCTGGCACGAGTGTTGTTTGGAAAATCTGAGAATATAGATAATAAGTATATACTAGACAATTCCGCACGGGGGAAATTGTGAAAGTGTGGGTGACGCCTGTGCATCGCCGGCCAACGGGGGAGAGGGTCTCTCGCGAGTCTCTATGACAAACGGTTCAAAGGATACAAAAAGGGGGCGCGGCCTAAGGATCGGGGGAGTGGTCAACATAGACCAATCAAAGAGGATATCCCTAATGAGTGCAATGACACAACCCGCAACACTATTACACTATTACACACTATTACACTATTACACTATTACACACTATTACACTATTACACACTATTACACCATGTGCCATTTTCAAAATTATAGTTTCATTTTGTTGACACATTAGAGCCAAAGGTTATTACAGAGGGGATTTTGGATATCTCTTTTTATCACTCCATAAATCAGAAAATACTCCATTTTTATGGTAAAATTCCATATTTCGCCATGTTTTTAGGAATAAAATGTGATATAAATCAGGGTATGAATGCGATATCAACAAACCCTTCTGTAAATACCTTCAGAACATAGATATGAATAGAACTGGAAGGGTTGGTGTATGTGAGTGCTACTGAAGTGGAGATTTCTGGCTCAGAGTATGAGGAAAAACTCTTAAAACTAATTTTTGGAAAAAACGCCTTCAAAGTTCACTCTCTCACTCTCTATATGAGCCTGTATCACACTTCTCTCTCCTCCTCTGTCTCTCTCACTCTCTATATGAGCCTGTATCACACTTCTCTCTCCTCCTCTGTCTCTCTCACTCTCTATATGAGCCTGTATCACACTTATCTCTCTCCTCTGTCTCTCTCACTCTCTATATGAGAAAAAAACAAACGAACTAAAACAAAAACGCAAAAAAACGAACGAACTAAAACAAAAACGTACTTTTCGAGTTTTCTGACTTTTTCAAGTTTTCGGATTTTTCCGAGTTTTTGGGTTTTCGGACTTTTCCGAGTTTTTGAACTTTTTCGGATTTTTGCTGTTTCCGAGTTTTTGGAATTTTCAGAGTTTTTGGATTTTTTCGGGTTTTCGGGTTTTCGGACTTTTCCGAGTTTTTGAACTTTTTCGGATTTTTGATGTTTCCGAGTTTTCGGATTTTTCCGAGTTTTTGGGTTTTCGGACTTTTCCGAGTTTTTGAACTTTTTCGGATTTTTGATGTTTCCGAGTTTTCGGATTTTTCCAAGTTTTTGGGTTTTCGGACTTTTCAGAGTTTTTGAACTTTTTCGGATTTTTGATGTTTCCGAGTTTTCGGAATTTTCAGAGTTTTTGGATTTTTCCGAGTTTTCGGATTTTCGGACTTTTCCGAGTTTTTGAACTTTTTCGGATTTTTGATGTTTCCGAGTTTTCGGATTTTTCCAAGTTTTGGGATTTTTCGGAGTTTTGGAACTTTTTAGATTTTTCCGAGTTTTCGGATTTTTCCGAGTTTTCGGGTTTTGGGATTTTTCCGAGTTTTTGAACTTTTTCGGATTTTAGATTTTTCCGAGTTTTGGGATTTTTTCGAGTTTTCGGATTTTTTCGATCAACATCGACCAATGGCACAATCCGCAAGTCTCTACGACAAACGGTTCAAGAGATACACTGAGGGGGTGTGGCCTAAGGGGGCGTGGTCTAAGGATCGGGGGAGTGGTCAACATCGACCAATGAAAGGTGGTCAACATCGACCAATGGCACAATCCCCAAGTCTCTACGACAAACGGTTCAAGAGATACAAAAAGGGGGCGTGGCCTAAGGATCAGGGGAGTGGTCAACATAGACCAATCAAAGAGGATATCCCTACTGAGTGCAACGACACAACCCGCAACACTATTACACTATTACACACTATTACACTATTACACACTATTACACACTATTACACACTATTACACTATTACACACTATTACACTATTACACACTATAACACTATTACACTATTACACACTATTACACTATTACACTATTACACACTATTACACTATTACACACTATTACACTATTACACACTATTACACTATTACACACTATAACACTATTACACTATTACACACTATTACACACTATTGCACTATTACACTATTACACTATTACACACTATTACACTATTACACACTATTACACTATTACACTATTACACACTATTACACTATTACACACTATTACACTATTACACTATTACACACTATTACACTATTACACTATTACACTATTGCACACTATTACACTATTACACACTATTACACTATTACACTATTACACACTATTACACTATTACACACTATTACACTATTACACACTATTACACACTATTACACTATTACACACTATTACACTATTACACTATTACACACTATTACACTATTACACTATTACACACTATTACACTATTACACACTATTACACTATTACACTATTACACACTATTACACTATTACACTATTACACTATTACACACTATTACACTATTACACACTATTACACTATTACACTATTACACACTATTACACACTATTACACTATTACACTATTACACACTATTACACTATTACACACTATTACACTATTACACTATTACACACTATTACACTATTACACACTATTACACTATTACACTATTACACACTATTACACTATTACACTATTACACTATTACACACTATTACACTATTACACACTATTACACTATTACACTATTACACACTATTACACTATTACACACTATTACACTATTACACTATTACACTATTACACACTATTACACTATTACACTATTACACACTATTACACTATTACACACTATTACACTATTACACTATTACACACTATTACACTATTACACACTATTACACTATTACACTATTACACACTATTACACTATTACACTATTACACACTATTACACTATTACACACTATTACACTATTACACACTATTACACTATTACACTATTACACACTATTACACACTATTACACACTATTACACTATTACACTATTACACACTATTACACTATTACACACTATTACACTATTACACTATTACACAATATTACACTATTACACACTATTACACTATTACACTATTACACACTATTACACTATTACACTATTACACACTATTACACACTATTACACTATTACACTATTACACACTATTACACTATTACACACTATTACACTATTACACCGAGTACAATGGCACAATCCGCAAGTCTCTACGACAAACGGTTCAAGAGATACACTGAGGGGGTGTGGCCTAAGGGGGCGTGGTCTAAGGATCGGGGGAGTGGTCAACATCGACCAATGAAAGGTGGTCAACATCGACCAATGGCACAAACCGCAAGTCTCTACGACAAACGGTTCAAGAGATACACTGAGGGGGTGTGGCCTAAGGGGGCGTGGTCTAAGGATCGGGGGAGTGGTCAACATCGACCAATGAAAGGGGGTCAACATGGACCAATGAAAAATGAAAGAGGATATCCCTACTGAGTACAATGACACAACCCACAAGACAGAGGGCGCTGTCAGCAATTCAGTAGTGCAACACAGTGATGGCCAATGATGGGTTAAGTGGATGATGTCATTGGCAGCTCAGCCACGAGCCACACAGCTGAACCAATCATGAGTGAGCCATGAGCCACACAGGTGAAGCAATCACTATGACTTGCATATTTTCTATCTAATGCATTTCTATGGAGGCAGATGCATGACTGCATTGTCACATTGATTAAAAGAAAACTATAAGAGATGAAGCGTTGTGACGCGCACATGAGCACTACAACGAGTAGGCGAAGGGTTGTGCGCGATATTGTGACATTCGTGCGATATTGTGGCACTCCTTCGGCGATCGGAACAGAAGGCTAAAAAATAGTGTGAAAAATGTGATTTCTAGAGTGCGATTGCATGGCGGTCAATGGGGAGGAGAACCTTCAAACAAATGGTCGTCAGTTGAGATAGAAATGTCCAATTCCATTTATTTTTCTTTTGTGAGCGGGTTGACAGCCGTGTCATCGTTTTGATGTGTTTGTTTTATTTCTACGTCCAAAATTGAGATCACACTCGCAATTCACCCAAGGTAGGGGGAAAAAGATTATTTCAGCTGCTACACTCTAAAATGCAATGCATTCCCAATGGGACCGAAATTTTACCGTTTAAAGTCGATTCGTAGCCAGACGGTGCGGTGAAACTTTTACGGGTTCGAGACCGGTGTTGCCATAGGCAAGCCGCTCGTTTTGATACCTTTCACGTGTATGGGGCGCGAACGCTTACGTGTTGCAAAGTGTTTGCAAAATCGGTGGAATAAAGAATAAAGAATAAATAAAAAGAGTATGGATATGTATAGTGTGGGTGGCAACCTGGCTTCGCCAGGTCACCCACACTAATAAAAAGAGTATGGATATGTATAGTGTGGGTGGCAACCTGGCTTC